>NC_056741.1:1553750570-1554470570 GCF_019279795.1 Protopterus annectens
CTAGGGTTCGAGCAATGGGGGTCCGAATGAAGACAGAGTGTGCAGTCATGCAGCCTGTTACCATCCCAAGGTGGCCGTACAGTAACACGTTAGTGCTGCAGTTGGGAATACCAAATAACTACTGATCAGTACATCACGACAGGAATACGGGATGCACCACATGACAGTATACCCTATAAGAGGGCATCCGGCGTGCAGGATGTAGGCCGCCAATGTGGCATGACAGCCACATATGTGTCACCTGGATGGTCACCATGGCTATGCAGGATGCCATTGGCCATGGCTACACGCCTAGTAGCAGACATCGGTGACGACTGTCGTGTGTACCCACGGCGGGTGTACTGGCCATGCCTCCCACACCTAGCGGTTGCAAAGGGGAGACAGACATGCTCACGGGGTATCAACGCAGTCGGGCGCGGTGTGCACTGTACTATGTGTCTATCTACACAGCTGCTTACTGGGCATGCTCAGACATTTAGACTTGGCACAGAGCAGACATGCATACACATGGTGCGACAGCATGGGTGGCAGAATGTGGACCGTCGTGTGTGTCCAGCCACACAACAGCAACCCGGCCATGCCACAGACGTGGCCGTTGTGAAGGGGAAACAGGCATGCACCGGGGTATTAATGCAGTCGGGCGCGGTGTGCACTGTACTGTGTGTCCATCTACACAGCTGCTTACTGGGCATGCTCAGACACTTAGACTCGGCACAGAGCAGACATGCATACACATGGTGCGACGGCATGGGTGGCAGAATGTGGACCGTCGTGTGTGTCCAGCCACACAACAGCAACCCGCCATGCCACAGACGTGGCCGTTGCGAAGGGGATACAGGCATGCACCCGGGGTATTAATGCAGTCGGGCGCGGTGTGCACTGTACTGTGTGTCCATCTACACAGCTGCTTACTGGGCATGCTCAGACACTTAGACTCGCCACAGAGCAGACATGCATACACATGGTGCAACGGCATGGGTGGCAGACTGTGGACCGTCGTGTGTGTCCAGCCACACAACAGCAACCCGGCCATGCCACAGACGTGGCTGTTGCAGCGGGGAATATCCAGGTGCAATTAACCATGGTTAGGACTGCCCTACAGTTTGTTGCATGCTACAGACCACCCTCCCAAACCCAGGATACCTGCACAGCCGTCCTGAGGACACTGGTGAGTGTGCATGCTCACAACACCGCGTATTGGGTGACATCAACCACCCATACATAGACCGAACATTACCCATGACACAACACCCCACGCCACAGGTCCCGGTGTTCATACACCTGACTGCTGTGAAACAGCCATGAACCATACCCACTAGGGGGGGACGTATACCAGTTCTGCTCATCACACATGGGGAGGATATGCTCCACACAGGATGTACATCCCTCAATGGTGATGTCAGACCATATAGTGGATCCACTGGTAATCCACATCCTGCACCCAACACCGGCATGGGAGACCTAAGTGACGACCTCTCCACATCAAACCACACACATCATACGACCGGTGTGGTACCCTACAAGTCCTCCATGCCAGTGGTGAACACAGGCCGCACTGCCAAATCCCTTACGAATGCCTTCTCTGAGCAACCCCAGGGATGTCTGCACCAAGCGATCATGATAACATCAGGACCTTGTCCACCGAAGGCAGGCACATGGTCTGGTGGACCCCAGCCACTGACAAACTGTACATCAACAGTTGGAGCTAATACATGGCAGAGCAATATCAGTACCAGGGAAGCCATCACCCATTCATACCGGCGTTAACATACGGCCACACATACAATCATCCAAGGCCGCTTGTGGGAGTGGTACTGCAGAGGGCACATGAGACAACCATAGGGCCTTCCTTAGCTGTGGTAGGGACATGGGTGGGAGCGCACAGTCATGGCCGGAATTGATCCAGAATGGTACAACGGTCACTGCACCCACAGACATTGTCAACAAACCAGCGGACATGTTCCATGCATACATCCACCCCCCCCCAAGAAGGGATGTATCCATCCCACCAGAGTCTAGCCTCCAAAACATCTCATATGCCCTGGAGTGATCTGATATCTGTTAGGCGGTGAACACAGCACCAATGGGCCCCGATGGTGTCCCTGGCTGTGTGCTACCCAACCTCATTGAGGCCCTCGCCCCACACATAAGGCCGCTGTGTCATGTTAGCCTTACTACGGGCTAGGTCCCCGCTGGATGGCATACGGCAGCTGTGGTCCCACTACGCCAGGGTAGTGCTCTTATGGACTGTAGACATTCCTGCCCTATCAGATTGACAAGCCTTGTCTGCAAAGCTGCGGGGAGGTCCATACAGGTGCCCATGAATACAGACAGTGGTGTACAGGCAATACCGGAACATACCCACAACGACTTAGTCAAGGGCAGATCCTGCCTCCCAAACCTGCTCGTCCTGTCTGGAGCGGTCACTAAGGCCATTGATGGGGGTACGTCGGTTTGCACACAGTACCATGACCTGGCGGGAGCGTTCAAAACACACTCCACGTGGGACTCATGGAAAGGCTCGCCAGCGTACATGTGGGGACATATGTCACACGATGGTTCTCGGAATGGATGGAGGTCACACCACACAGGGTTTGTGTTCCTGGTGCCGTGTCAGACTCAAAGCTGGTCTCGAGTGGAGGCCCACAGGGCTCAGTCCTGGGCCCCCTGCCGTTCGGCATTCGACCTTCCAATGTGCATGCAAACATAGGGGGATTGTGGCAGACAAGGTATGCAGATGACTGCACACCGGCCACCATACCCAACACTCCATCTGACACGGACATCCACCGAGGGCCTCATAGACATGGATAACTGGTGCCAGAGCCATGGCCTGCTGCTACATGCCAGAGAAGGTGCAGACCTACCCAGTGGGAAGGACATGTTCGCCCCGACGTAACATGTAGGTGGTAATCCATTCAACATGGTGGACGTGTTCATGGAAATGGGTACCACACCTGTCGGTAACCTCTGTCAACACACACAATGCCAATGTGGGTGGGAAGACATTCCACTGTGGCCACCTGGTCTGGAAGGAATCACATCCACATCAGGGGTGTTCATTGTACCCCTGTACACATCACACACCAGACCAATGATTGCGTATAATGGCACATCTGGGCTGTACCTAACCTGACACCTGCAGCACTCGGAAGGACCACAAACGTTCCACGACGCGGGGATAAAGGTGCTGGGACATGTGTCACACGCTGCCCGACCAAGGGGACTCCGGCTGTATACCTTCCCAGCACGTCTGCTCTGTGGTGATCTGTGCCTGACATACACGGCCATGTCCGACCTGGGTGACATGGACATGTTCCACCTCCTAGGCTCCAGGCAAACACGGGCACAGAAGCGACTGTCAGACACCTCACCATGAAGATGACTAGGATGTGCTGGGGGAACAGGGTCAACGCCCAGAGACACCCTACAACACGGAGAGGATTGCCAGCCCATGTGAAGCAGAGGCCCTTTGTCCAGGACTAATCATGACGTGTGGATGTGTGATCATAGGTATGCGCCAGGCATCATCTCTGTGTCAGTGCTGGACGGGGGACAGGAGACCGATGGATGTGGTATCCTCATCCTAAGGGGTGTTAGCAGCCACACACACTCTGGCTAGGATTACTCATGCCGTAGGGCACATAGCCTGGTATGTACATGTGCGCCTATGTACCTATGTAGGGGTCCATGCCGGTTGCGGGTACCTGTGCTATGCTGATATTGCCAGATGTGCCTGTGGGTACCCCACAACTACACGTGGGGAACTGATAACAGTGCTCCCAGTAGGCACATGCAAGTACACCATAATTGGCATACGGGTTAACTGAACCAACATGGTGCTACACATGTAACCACCACGCATACCGTGTACACTAAACAATGAATGCTGCACCTGCACTACATGGTATGTCTGCTGCATGATGTCTGCACCACCCACGTCACATATGCACCTGTCACCTGCCATACACAACCACCGCAACATACACATCGCATACTATGCGGACACAGGTATCACATACACCTCTCACTATCTTGTCCACCCTGTGCATCAGAATATGTTTGCATAACCATGCACCGATGGTGTAGCTCACGGTTCTGCGGCAGAGGCTTCATCATATGCACAGGGTGATATGTGTACCACGGGCATAGGCTGTACCAATGGATGACATCATGTGTGTGTGTAAGGGCCTGTGCATTTACTGGGCATGACTGTGCAGAATGCATGTGGATGTGGTGGAGCCCTACAGTTGTGTCTGCTGTGTGTGGGTATGTGTGTACACAGTTCAGTCATCTGTGATGCCTACACGGGGTATACTTGGCAGCCCCAGACTGTACAGTGCAGGTGGTACGGCTCACTGTGTCCGCCTGCGGCGACGTGACCCGTGCCTGCCTGGGGTCACACGGGCACTACCGGGTGGAGGTATAGAGTGGCCACTCTCCGATGACACATGTCCACTGGAAACGTGTCCACGCTGGGACCGTCCAGGGCCACGTCCACGTGGCCTGCTGTGTCCTGGTGTGGTTGGTGTAGCAGCAGCTGCACTGCTGCTGATACCAGCACTGTGTGGGTGGGCATGGGAGGTGGCACGCACGCCGACCTGCACTTGGTGGTGTTGCTGGCCACGCCCGCGCCCTACGCCTCACCCCTACCAGGTGTTCCAGCACGGACAGCTCACGCCACGGATGGCCATGCCTCGGTCGAGGATCCCAGCCATCTCACCTAATCTCCTATCCAGAACATCGGCAAGCTGCTGTTGGGCATTCGCCAATGACTGGATGTTCTCATTTAAGGAATGGATTGCGGACCTCTGCAGCCTCTGCCCTTCCTGGTTCTGCCGTTCGGCACATGCCTGCGCCGCCATTACAGTCTGAAACATGCGTCTGGTTATACCAGCTGCTGCACCCTGTATGGCAGGTGAATGTCTAGCAGTGCTCCTCCTACGAGCAGCACCTGCCACATGCCTGTGTGGCACTTCACCAGTCATTACACTGGCAACATGGTGTGTACCCGCACCTTCTGCAGCCACCACACATTCCTGCTCGGTGTCAACAGACGCTGACTGTCCATCATCTACGGGCAACGGTGTTGTGGTATGTGTCGGCATCTGAACCGTGTGCTGGGATGAAAGGGACATAAGTGTGATGTTCTCCAATGGCACAGTGTCTGCCCGTGACGACCCTGCCTGTGCCTCATGCACATGGTCATCACCGCTAGTATCTGTGGGGACACTAGCATCAGATGGACCGCAGGAGGGGAACGCACCTACAGCACCTGTGAATACAAAGAAATACCGTAAGTTACATTACACACACGCAGACACACACACAGACACACACACACACACACACACACACACACACACATGCGGACACACACACGCTGACATACACACGCGAACACACACACATGCAGACACATCATGCATGTGATATTGCAGGTGGCATGCAGCATTCCCACACCACAGCCCAGTGAATGCAGCCCAGACATTAATAGTGGCAGTATGCATATTGCCCTGGAGTGCACACTACATCAGGCAGGTGTCTTTTAGTAAGGTTGCAGTACACACATTCATGGTAGTTTGCATGCATCACCGTGATACACTGTGTGGCCATGGGCGGGTTAACAGTACACATGGCTGGCGTCAGTATGTCATGTACACCGCAAACATGTGCGGTATCATGTGGACATGTGACAATGGTGTCCCACCACATGCACCACATCACAACGGATGTCACAGTGCAGTGTTATGTGTACAGTCTACAGATAGAATGCATGTGTAACAAGGATGTCTGTGCAGGTGTGGTTGGTGTGAGCTGTGTACATAGCTGTACAGTGGGGAGTACGGGCACTGTGCCACTGCACGGCAGCAGGACACAGGTATGTTTCTGTGCGATGCGTGACCTGGACACATTGCGTTGCCATGTCTGCAAGTCAGTTCTGCTGTTCAACAGCACGTATATGGTAGACATTGGTGGCACCTCTAGTGGCTGAAGACAGGCATTCCATTTCTCTGGTGTACCACATCGGATGTCCAGGGGGTCCACTACAGTGATGAGCCCACTATGTGTGGACAGGGTGCAACGGTGACTACCCACTGCGGATGTACTGTGTGGCAACATGCCTGTAGGTATCACCCATGGCCATGTTTGTCTGGTTCATCGACAAATGTGTGTGATGGTCATCGTGCACACAGCCCTGTGGTGACCCATGTGACATACAACCGTAGTAGTCTGAGGTGTCACATTCCCTAAGGCTATGCAGACATTGTGGATGTCTGCTATGTCATGCATAGGTCATGTCATGGTGTGACAATGTTGCGGACAGACATCCACGTGCATGGGACATGTCATGTGCCATGTCACAACGTGTGCACCCAATGCAGGGGCATAGGTCACAGTGGTAACACCTGTGTTCTGGCCAGATCACAGCTCACTATGTGGTACTGTGTGCATACCACAGAGGCATACCGATGCATACTACACATGCAGCCATTGTGGAACACCTCCACCATTGTATGCATAGCTGACTGCACATATCATACTGATGGGTTATGTGGTTGCATGCCAGTCTATACTAACGGTTGTATCTACTGTACATGGGTGGTGTGTGTGTTGGGTGGTGCAACCTGTATACCGTGACTGGGGCACACCCAGGTGTGCATGTCATACCTGGACACATGTGGAATATCGATACACCATATCATGCCTTTTACTAGCAACAGTCTTACCTGCGACAGACCCGTGTCTGTGCGACACGCCAGACGTACCTGTATAGGGACGACACAAAAGTATACACATTATCCATTACTATCGCCACGGTAAGCACTGTGCATGTCACATCATGCACCTGTGTGTTAGCATGTGCTATGCACATGTCTGCAAACACAACATAGCATACTGTAGTATGCATCTTGTGTGGCCATATACCTGGCATGTGTTGCTATATTGTGTGTTGTACTATGACACACACTCCTACGTCGCTTATCATACAAACATGCAACACTGACTTACCAGGCAGCTCCAAGCTCGTTGGTTGGGAGACACCCACCTCCACAATGGATGCGAGGGTTTCAGCATGTTGTTCCATGGGTGTCCCCAGACTGGCCAGGAGCTCCTCCGTGGGTGTGAGTGGGGGCTGGGTTGGTGGCCCACCACCTGTCCCACCTTGTTGTCTGGCGATTGCAGCGGCACGCTGTCTCGCATGCCGGATTAGGTCTGTGCAGTGCCTGCGGATCTGTTGATATGTGCGGTTGTGGCCGCCCAGGGTGTTCACCATCCTGCGCATATCCTGCCACATGTCTTCACGTTGTTGTGCCTGCAGTGGCACGTGGCTAAACAGGATGTCATAGTTATCATGGAGCAACGGTATTATCACCTCATCTTCCTGTCGGCTAAAGGCAGGCAGCCGGGACCGTGGCATTATCTGTAAGACATAATGATGGTGACAGGTCACATTTACACTGCTGTGCTGGCATACTGCTGGACATACATTGCTATGACATGTACAACATCTGCACAGTAATCTCTGCAATGCATCATGGCAGTGACACAGCCGATGTGTTGCCGTCACACCATTGAGCAGTGGGTGTCATATCATATCTGTGTGTCACCTCATCACACTGTACACGCACCATGTTGATGTTAGCCTGCTGTGGACATGTGTACCTGCCTGCACCTGTGTCCATATCAGTTGGCACGGGTCCCCATGTGACAACAGTTCTACTGTTCACCTGGATGCTGTGTATATGTCACTAGACATCACGTACGCGGCCATTATGAACGTCAGTGGTGGCACTGCACACATACACATGGACACCTGCACATGCATGTGTTGTGCCATGTACATCCACACAGCACTGTACGGGTGTTGGACAACTTGCCACAGCTCACCTGTGTTGCACATGTGATACACAAGGGACAATGTGTAACCATGTCACATTAACAGGAAAGGTCATGCATAGCATGTGCACACGCACGTTGTCCACAGCAACACACAGCACCTGTAACACCACAGGGTGCATCACCACCACATTACTGCTGTGGACGGTTGATAGTGACAGTGCCTTTTGTCCATCGCACCATGTAGGACTGTGATAGCACGTGCAGCCTTGCTGGGCAGGGCTGCATGGTATGGCAGGGTATGCCACATACATGGCACTGGGATGTGATCCACCTGGGGGGTAATGACATTGGCAGGGTGGCTGTCCATTCCATATGTCATTGCTATGTGTATATGGACATTACACATGTCTATCATCATGGTGTGGACACTGGCCATATGCAAGGTAGGCTGCACGCTGCTTGGTGGGGGTGTGTCTAGTGCATGCAGGTATCGCACATCCATGCATACACTTTAACCCTGACAGGTGCTATATGCTGCGATATTGATCAACACAGTGCTGTATGTGGCCACACACTGCTATCCCGTGCACATGGATGGTTGCCTGGACTGACGTGGGTACCACATATGTCTACATCCAGTGCCTGCTGCCACCACCATGTCTGCTGGTGCACTGCACACCGCCATCCCTCCCATGGGAAACGTGGTGTTGGGCACAGCATAGGTATCCATGTATGGGGACAGGGATGTTCACATAGCAGGGGCACTGATGGTATCGTCAATCTGACCATACACGTATGATGCACCCCTCACACATACAACCCATTCATTATGTTGTTCACAACACTGACACAGCTATACTGCTATGCTGGAGACATTCACAGACGTACATACACAGATGCGTGCACGTCCGTCTGTGGCATGGCCTGGACTATTGGTGTGGTTCGGCACATAACGTGTTTGAGTGCAGCTGGCGCAGACCTACTGTGCACAAGTCTACACAGTAAGCCTGTTCTACAGTAGGCATCGGTGATGTGCTGTGCACATATCATATCTGCACATTGTGTTGGTGTCTGTCTGTCCACGGGCCAGTGGTGGGACACACAGGGATATTGTTGAACATATATGCATGCAACCCTGTACTGCTGTACCGCTAGCTTCTCGGGTGCTAATGTGTCATAGACATGCACACCGCACCGAACATGTGGTAGTGGGTTGCCACCCGTACCCATCTCCTCTTGTGGGTTGCTATCATCCAACACCCTCTTTGTATTGTATGTTCAGGCTATGCACCTGTGTGGGGCATGTGGGCATGCAATGCAGTACTACGTGCCTTTGCACCCATCACAGGACAAGTCACACAGGTACACTGGCAGCCGTACACTTCACAGCTTGGTGACGGCACAACACATGTTGTACACACGTAACACATGTCCTGTGGGACATGGTCAAATGTACAGGCATGTCCAACAGTCACATGCCACTGCTAAAATATTTTACTTCAGTAATGGTTGTAGTATTACATCTTAAGTAGGATTCTGTGTATTATGTAACTTGTGTTTAGAAATGAGGGTGGTGACATTTTTAATGCGTTGTGTTTAACATATTCTGATTGGTCATTTGATTGTATTTAAATGTATCAGTGTGTTTTTTTACTTGTCTGATGAAGTTTGTGTAATAGCATAAACGAAAAGCGCTTTACAGTAAACACGTGTGTGTGTCTCTTTATTCTGCCCATTGGATTATCTAGTTTGTCGTTTTGGTGCTTTACTACTAGTTTGTTTGTTTGTTTGCAACCTTTGGAGCAGTAATGGAAGATATCGGCACACCTTATGATAAGACTCCTGCTATTTTGCAAGAGAACTTTGTTCAAAACGAGTCACCACCTCCCAATATCGCAGTTGGGAACAGTTCTAACTATGAGGCTATCATCCAACGTATGGATCATTTGCTGTCACGCCTGGACTCGTTGGAGCGCCGCTTTGACGCTGGTAAAGCATTACTTCCGGCTTCTACAAGCTCAGAGGGAGAAAGCAGTGCTAGCGTTGGTAACGTTGTTTCTAAAAATGGCGCTTCAACAAACGGGCTCTCTAATAGTTTAACCTGTGGCCAGAGGAGCAACACTATAACGCCAGGCAATGGCGTTTCGTCTAATGGTAACATTTTAACTAATGACCTGCCTTTGGGTGTTGCTTGCAGCCAGGAAATTAGAGCAACAGTGTCCAGCGTTGCTCCGGTTCTTTTTTCTAGTGCCAATAATTCAGGAAACAACTTGGTTGGTAGCGACAATATTTTTAACAACATTATGAATGGGTTTCCAGGTCAAGGCAACGCTACTTATGCTGGTACTGTCCAAAATAATATCGCACCTTCAGGTAACAGTTTTGATTTCAATCACTGGCTCAACAATAATGCATTTTTTGGTGCTAATAATAATATGCCCAGGTCTGATAGCTCTGACTTTGTAACACCTAGCATCTCCACTAAATTAAAAGAAATTGATAAACTATTAGTCAAGTTAAAAAAATACCAGTTGGAGGTATCTTATTTCACTGAATGTATCAGTAATAAAATAGTTCCTAAGGGACTAAGATGGTGGCAGTACCCAACAGGTATAGTTGCTAACTCTGACTTTCATTTGGACATTATAGCCTTATTCGATCGACAAGGCTTAGATCTGTTAGAACTAATGTGTAAACATTACTGTGTGTCAATCGACGACCTTTCAGTACAAGTACGTGATTTAGACCAACAAATTAAGTTGGACAATGAATTTTCAAGGTACAGGTATGAGTACAACCATACCTTTTCCAGCATTGACGCTTACCTGGACAAACTGAAGGCTAATAAAGTTAAGAAACTTGATAGGGACATTAAGGCCTACAGTGAAGGGCTAGCATATCCACAGCCCTCTCCTTCTCAAATGTGGCATAATAAGAAATCATATGTCCCTATTAGCCACACTAACAGTAACAACTTTGGTTCTGACAGTGTCCATCAGGATACAGGGAATACTAATAATAGGGTTTCACAAGAGTCTACATTCCCACCTGGTCCTAACAATAACGAACCTGTGCAACAAAACCAACATACTGGCCACTACAATTTAAGATCCAATAACCCTAATTTTTTAGGGGCAAGACAGAAACAACAAATGGGGTCTGTGAACCAAAAGAAAAAACAGAGGAATTAGATGATTATACGGTCAGCTCTCCCGCCTGTACGAACAATACTACAAACAATTGTACTAACTTTGAATCAGTTGACTTATGTTACACGGCTGACAATATGGACAGTAATAGTTGCTCAGTTGCTGTTTCGGACATGTTTGTTTCTGTTGATGATGTCACGTCTCCTGGTGAAAGTTCACCTTCAATTTTGCATAATGCCAGTGGTGATTTTACAGTTTACAATTTTTCAAATGTAGAGGTTACTTCTGATTTAATAGCTTTGTTGTCTAAGGGTCAAACTTATGTTCCACCTTGTAGGTTGAACCTGGTTAAAACCATTATAGATCTAAAACTGTATACCAGGAAACTCAATTTGAATATGTTGATGGGTGAATCTCTTGGTAACGCACCTACTGAATTTAGAATTCCTAGTACATTTAACCCACCTTTAAATACTATCATTAAAACATTTGAACAGTTTTGTGAACTGGATATCCGTAACCTAGCTTCTAATAAACATGCTGGGTATCACAACATCAATAAGGATTTTCATGTGGAAAGGGATTGTTTAGATTTTATAAAAATGAATGACATCAGAATTTGTAAACCAGATAAAGGTGGTGGTGTTGTCATTTTTGACAACAAGGATTATTCTACTAGAATGACTAACTTACTAAATTCTCCTTCATACTCTATAAGTTCTATTTCAGAACTGAATAAGGCATATAGTTTAATTAAGAATGTTATAGAAGATCTTTATTTAGAAGGTAGGATTACACAAGCTATGTACAATTATATGTCTATCTCTTATCCCAGAGTCCCTTGCTTTTTTGGTATCCCCAAAATTCATAAAAACTTGGTAAATCCCCCCATGCGGCCTTTGGTGGACAGTAGAGGTTCTTTAACATATGCATGTGCGAAAGTAATGGATTTCATCCTCCAAAAATATTTGTCCAATATCAAACAAATATGTAAAGATTCTTGGACATTTTTGAGAAACATCAATGAGGTTGAGTACAAAGCTTGTTATAATTTCCTGACTATAGATGTCAGGGATTTATACACTTGTATCCCCCACAAAGAAGCTGTTGAGTGGATAAATGAGTTACTCAACTTGCAAAGGTGCCCTACGGATGAATGCCTGTTGGTTGAGGAACTTCTAAGTACTATTCTTGCCAATAATTTTTTCATGTTTGAAGGGTCACTTTTTCTTCAAAAAGTCGGTGTAGCCATGGGGTCACCCTGTGGTGCCAGTGTGGCCAACATGGTTATGGCCTACTGGGAACACCTTTATGTTTTGAACAACTGTACCTTCAAAGACAATATAGTGTTTTACACTCGTTTTCTTGACGACATCTTCATTTTGCTTGATGGTGATGTCATTCTTGGGGATAACTTGGTTGACTATTTCAACTCAACCACTAATTTTCTAAGATTCACACATACCTTTGATACTGACTCAATCGCGTACCTTGACATTTTATTGTCTAAGGACAGTACTTTAGATAGGTACATAGCTACTATACATAGGAAGAACACTTATTGTAATTCTATGCTTCATTACTCTAGCTGCCACCCACACCATCAAAAACGGGCAATTGTCAAGGGACAATTAGTTCGAGCGGCACGGATTATATCAGTTGATAGTGACTTTAGTAATGAATGTGAATTTATGAAGAACATGTTTCTAGCTCGTGGTTACCCTGAGTCACTGATTAATGAGATTATTGACGAAGTTTCTCTTAAACGTCAGTCGTTGTTTTATACACCACTTTTGAACAGAACTGAGCACATTTCACCTTGTGACATCGGTGACTTATCTAATGTATCAACTAGTACCATAATTGATCAAGAAGTGGGTGATACACTCACTTCTTTTATAACTACTTATAACATGGATAGTCACAGGTGTTTCAAGATTTTGTTGAAAAATTGGGAACTATTTAAGTGTGACAACCAAGTGTTCAATTGTGTAGGTAAATTTCCTATAGTTACTTACAGGAGAGGTAAGAATCTTAAGGACTATTGTGAACTTAAGAATAAAACAGTTATGACCCCAGGCATGTATAAATGCCAAACCTGTAATTATTGTTCGTATATATTGGAATCTAATAGATTTAGTGTCAATGATTTACAGTTTACACTGAGATGGAGAAATAATTGTAATTCCAAGTTTGTTGTTTACCTTGCGAATTGTCAGTTTTGTCCTGCATTTTATGTAGGAAAAAATGAAAGAAAACTTCGCATTAGAATGTATGAGCATTTATATGCCATAAAGAAGAATAAATTAGAAAATGCTTTGGCTAAGCACGTAATTCAATTTCCTAATCATAGTTTTAAATTTATTGTTATCGACCAAGTACAGAGAGATGCTAGAGGTGGACCTGATGTTTTAAAATTGGAAGAATTAGAGCTATCCTGGCAGATTATGTTGAATGCTTATAGTTTACCAGGTTTAAATGAAGGTTGTATCATCAGTAGTATTTTAAAATTAGGAAGTTTAAAACGTTGATTTTTAAAATATTTTACTTCAGTAATGGTTGTAGTATTACATCTTAAGTAGGATTCTGTGTATTATGTAACTTGTGTTTAGAAATGAGGGTGGTGACATTTTTAATGCGTTGTGTTTAACATATTCTGATTGGTCATTTGATTGTATTTAAATGTATCAGTGTGTTTTTTTACTTGTCTGATGAAGTTTGTGTAATAGCATAAACGAAAAGCACTTTACAGTAAACACGTGTGTGTGTCTCTTTATTCTGCCCATTGGATTATCTAACATGCCACTGCTACCCCTACATGATGGCTATGCAGGACATGTGGCAGTACAGCAACTGTCACATGTACACAAGCAATGCCCCCCTACCTACATCACGTGGTACTGCCTGTGGGGCATGTGCGTCTGCATCCATGCTATGGCCACAGATGACAGTTGTACATCGATATGTGCAACATACCTCATTGGGTGTTCTCATGTGTGCATGTTCAATATGTCAATGCATTGTTTGTGTCTGTCAGACAGTCATTGTTGTGCATGGTTTACATGGCAGCCATGGCGTACTGTGTGTGATTCCAGGTACTTCATTGGGCTACCAGCATTGTACATTATCACAGCATATTCCAGCCATCACGTAGCCATCCTAGCTGACACTGTTATCCGGCCAGTGGGAGGTGTTCTGCCATGTGCACATATGTCACACAGTACGAGGGTGACTGACACATTCTCAGGACAGGGTTCTGACCGCTGTGGATGTGTGTGATGCAGTCGACGACCATGACTGCGCCAGATGGTGACATCTGGATGTGAAACATTCACAACACACACCTACCTTCACGTAGCAACACATCATCCACAACAATGGACATCCCTGCATGAACACTGTGTGCAGTATGTCTGTATGACCACTGCAGGCACCACTGGTAGCCACCAGCATGGCTGCCAACAGCAGCAGTGTGTATCCTGTGTGAACATGGGTTACACCATTCACAACACACCTGCGTCAGATGGCCCTGTTGTGGGTCACAGTGCAGTTCCACACATCATGTAACAGTATACATCATGCACCGATATGTTGCGGACATGTGAACGGCTGTGCAACTCAACATATGCACACATGACACATCACCTGGTATAACATGTCTGTCTTACCACACGTTATTGTGACCACCCTGTGATGACATTGTACAGGCTACGTGGACTGGGACATGTGATGGCTCATAGGTATATTCACCCTCCGGGTGTGTGTCTCGCCAGGTGTACAGTAGGCAGTGGTCTGCACACGGGGATACTGTACATTGGCCTACTCTGTCACTGCGACTGTTGACTATGCTCATACTGTACTTATACAGGCATGTGGTATTTGTCCAGTATGACAGTCGTGGTCAACCACACTACTGTGGCACACATGACCTGCGGACATCTGCCTAGGGTGTGGGGCCCACATGTACATCTTCACATGCTATGCTGCCTCTGCAGCGGTGTCACATGTCTGTCTCCAGCAGGTCTGTCACAGGCAGGCACAGCATGCAGTGATGTGTGACAATGCTTGCACCCTCCACTGTGCTGCACACAAGCACTGCACACACAGTAAGGCACGCCTGACATTTATCTGCGGTGCCTGGGACCTGCCTCCATGCTCTGCACAGCACACCTGCCAGTCCAGATTGTACACAGATCATACCTCTCAGGCACATACCTGGACTGCAACACACACAAGTGAGGGGATCCCACATCACACAATGCTTTACACACATACTGTATATTTTCCGAACACAATGCATCATAAGTACTCCATGTTCGGATACCCATGTTTGTGACCGCTAGACACATTGTGACATGCAACAGAGAGTACACTGTACACCACAGGTTACATGCTGGCTGCGTTGTCATACTGTACATTGCACCTCGGACAGTTGCTACTGCCATGTGCTGACAGCAACCCACACTTCCCTAGTATGGACTCCCATGTACCCACACATGCTTGGCCATGCACTACACATAGCTGACTGACACATTACACAACACATACCATACCTACACTACCCTCGGCATGCACCATACCTCCATGTGTCTGTGTGTTAAACCTACGGATATCCCCCCTCTGGTACATGAACATATATGCTTCGCGGCCATGCTAGCCACACCCTGGACACACACCCATCACAGCATACATGGTACATGTGCTCAACGGCCGGTACTACTGACATCTGCTGACAGGGGTGGTTAATGGCATGGCACCCCGGCAGCTGGACAGTATATGTGACTATGCTGACACATATCACAGTGCACTTCCACTACATGTACGCAATGGTAGGGACCATGCTATTCCACACAGAGACATGGCGGTACTGGCCTTTTCACAGACGCCACAGTGGTATTCATGTTCCATGCACATGTGATGTATGGGCACATGTGCAGGCTGTTGCACGGTGGGTATATTCAAATGTGTGGGGTGCATCACCTGACAGTCATGGTGGGTCCTCGTGGTCCATCAAATGCTCCACAGCTAGCTACCTACACATGACCTCCGTACATTGCAGTGTGGGCCCTCACGCAGTGTGGTGGTATGTCTGTGTTGTTTGGCTACATCCACATTCGATGTAGCATATAACAGTCACCCAGGCATTGCCAACTGAGATGTTGTTGGCAACATGCCAGCCAATGGGGTACCTACCAACAATACACACTCTCACTCACTATAGGGTTCCAATCCATACATGGACATCGCATTGTCCCTGTGGATACATACATGGTACTGCCATGCACACGTTATGTCCTAGAACACTGTCCCAATGTCAACTCCAATCTCAATAGCTGTTATGTCCCGCCAACCTGGTTGTTATGTGTCTCTGCAGCAGCCCACTGAATTAACTGCTAGCCTATTCATGGACGTTGTGTACATTGACCACCACACTACCGCATCTATCACACTACACATGGGTGGTACTGCATTGCACATGTGGGACTGCATTCGTACACCCATGACTGGACCATCCAGTATGGCACTGGGGCACATCCTCACATCCGTGCTTCACACACTCATTGATGACCTCCATGCCTTTACTGGCACCCTTGTTGGGCCTCTGTGTGCCACAGCACGCCACATCCACATGCTGGCTACCTGTCATACCATTGCATGGGTGACTGGTGTGGTACATAGGGTAACAGATCAGACATTATCCCCACATTGCCCTTCAGCACCATTCCACATTCTGGTATTACCAATGTACACATCCACCATCACATCATACCCTGTGTCTCAGGATGTTAGGCTATATGACTCCTGGACAGGTCACACAGTGGTGCAAGCATATCATGCTACCTACTACATGTCAGGTACATGTGGCATTACACAGTCCTCAGTCATGTGGCCCCTCATGTTCACTATTTGCTTACATACACAACATGCTGTCACAGAGTACTGTCCATGCCTACATATCCCACATCTACATACCTGGCAGCATTCTAGCTCCACCAGCTCATACTGCTAACAACCATACAGGTGTCGGTGTGGCAGATATATCATGTAGATGTCATTGCGTCGGATACATCACACATGGTGCATACACATCACCTTTGCATAGAGACAGTCATCCACTGGGTATCACATGGATATTGTCCCCATACATACATATCACATTGTACATGGTTGCTGTACACACACATGCCCCACATGGTGCTGTGGTTGCCATATTCCACTGTGGCGTGGGTACACATCTGCAGGGCCACACATATCTGTACTGTGTGTGTTGCTGGTACATTGGTAGCCTTTGTACCTGTGCCATACACACATCTACACACGGGCAGTGTTACAATAACACATTTGTGGTGTACCTTCCACAACGGCTACAACTTTACATGGCACGGTATAGTCATGCCATGATGTGTACCAGGCTCAGACAGTTTACATATGCAGATGACAGACGGGGAACACATCTGTACTCATCTGCATACCACTTACACAGGGGTGTCATCTACTCTGACATGGGCCATGTCCTCCGCATTAGTGATGCATGTAGTACTCCTACATGGCGTTTGCAGTGGGTGGGGTGAATGAAGCGCTCCTACATATGTGCACACATGCCACGTTGCTTAGCCTGGGCTTCTGTGTTACCACCGCAGACTAGACACACACCATGCTGTGGAACGTAGGTCCTGTGCACATCCCACAGGGACACACTGTGGCACTGGTCATGTGGTAGCTCCCTTGCTGATAGGGTGACACATGGACATGGTAACACCACAGCGGCAGTACTGTGTAGACATGCAGTTGACATCCACCTCTGCTGTTCAGTGGACACTACCATGGGGAGGTGACACTACTGTGTACATTGCACATGTGTTTACACATGGACCTGCCGGACGTCATTGTTGCACACATTGCACCTGCTACAGATCGTTTGGACATGGTTACTTGGTGTTCCTTCCATTTCGGGTGGCTATTCTGCTACTACTCTGTCCCATATGTGCAGGCCATACATATCCTGTTAGTGTACAAAACACTAGGCCATACCTCCATTATGCATGCTATGCCTGTGATACTGTGTATGATGTCTGAACATATCCATCATGACAGCTTTACATTACACATACTTGACATAGTAACCCCTACTGCGAGGCATACGTGCACATCGTGCGCATTACGATGACATCGACGGTATATGCCCATACACATGTGTGCTGTGACAGTATACATACATGTCCTATCCCCTGCTGTGGCACTTCCTTGTTGGACATCCACTGCCAGCATCGGCGTGGGTGGTGGCATTGTTCTGTGTTTTTCCCCCCTATGGCAGCCCTTGGGTTATCCCGGCTGTGTACATGATGTCCCACTGCTGTGCACACGGTGTCCACAGTCGTTGGTATGCTCAGCGGGTTAGCACTACATAACCACCTTTCACCACTCTCTGCTTTATGGACAGGTATCTTTACTTACAAACACCGTTCACATACAGTGCAGCTTCATACATATCATGCGTTACACTTGTACATCTCGTGGGTTCTACATACCTTTCCTGTGTTGACTTCAGATTCCGTTCGAGTCTCGCTAGATACTTTATTCTCACCGAGCCGTTTGGTTGTATTTGTTCGGTATGAACATACAGTTTGAATATCCTAGGAGTCTTCCTTATATCCGTTGTCACCTGTGACATGTGGGTTCATCACACCAATAGCTGTTCCTCGGTGTGTACTTATGCGCATATCACCTGTGCATCTCCTCCATTCGTACAGTACGCTGCCGGAACTAGGGCATGGTTCATTCCTCGGCTGGGCGTTGGTTATTTGCACTACCTTCATGGGGATGGTATGTATTGTGTTATGTTATGTGTGACTGCAGCCGCTATGTGTGGCGTCAGGTACATTTCGCTGTGGTGTTAGCCGTGGATTGTGTGTGTTGGGTATGGTATTATGTTCGACATGTGGGTGTCCCTGTCCTGGCGGCGTCTGTCGATGGCGTTTTGCATTCGGATGTGTAACATAGCTCTTGTATTCCTTTACACAACAGATGCAGGTATGCATCCGCTGCTGATAGTGTTTCCCACGCGAGATGTTGCGGTTATGCCGCTGTCATTGACTGCCTGTATGTTTTTGCTGCTATTGCGGCTTGTATCCCTTTGATATGTGTGATGGGGTATATCGGTGGATGTGGGTGACGGGTACGGGTTGTGGGCCTTGCATTTATACATACACGGTATGCTTGTGTGTGTGCCCCATCCTTGCCTGGGGAGCTGCAAGTTACCTGTCCGTTGTTCTAGGAGTGTAGGTTTTGTTTATGTCGTATGGTGTCGGTATCGCCTGCATGTGTGCTTCCTGCATGTATTCCTCCATCACATCGGTAGTATATCTGTGGCTGTTCGTACGTGCCAACTATCCCTTGGCATTTTGTCACGGATATTTACGGTCATTGTGGTCCTGTACTTGGGACGGCCTGTGTGCTACCGGTTGCCACCTATTCGGGTGGCGATTGCTTGTTTAACACTCGTAGAACACACAGCGATGTTTACGGGACGATACGTGGCCACGATCGGTGCCGGGGTGGCACATGCGTATTTCCGCGGTACATGACTATTGCTGTGTAACGTTGCAAACGTATCATTTTGAAATTAACATATCGGTGGCATACATACGGTCATGGTTTGTACATGCGTGCTTTGCATCTCATGTTGGCTATACTCCTGTGGTACATTCTGGGACATTTTCGCTTTGCATCGTTTTACGTCGCCACGTGCCTAGCCAGGGAGGAGCTCTCAGTACTACTTTGTGGGTACTGCTGTACATACGCCTGTGGTTCCTATACTGTATGCCTACACATGTTATTCCACTCCGCCTGTCACATGTCACCTACATACACATTGTACAGTGGCACACACATTACACTCGCACAGCGGAACACACAACACCCTCACCTCACACATACACATACTGCCGCTGTCGCAGGGACGGTTGCACACAGTACCTACGTTGCCCGCATCACCGGCGGCGGTGTCTACCTCCGCCCTCATATCCTAAGAATATTACCCGCACATGTCCTGTTACTGTACCGTGGCCTGCCGATAATCCCAACTCGCGAATATGCATTTAGGTAGTTTGACCTTTCCATGGGTGGCGTTCCCTGTTCTGTCCACCCTCCCGGATACTCGGGTTGTCGTTCACTATGTTTACTATGTAGAGATTTCGCGTCTTACTTCTCTGTCACCTTGCATCCCTGTGATTCCCTGTTTTACCTGTTGTACTTTATATCTGTGTATGTGTACATATATTTCTACGTGTGTAATGATATCTATCTCCATATCTGTGTATGCACATATGTACATATGTATACACCTTCTGGCGGCGAACGCAGCATTCGCCACGCTCGCCTGCTGTAGGACCCGCGTACAGTTGAGGTGTTGCCGTTCCATGCTCCACTGGCTGTTGGGTGTGCAGTATTTGGGTGCTACCTATGTTGGAGTCACACATGGGACCGCCCATACGGTACACATTACGGGCGGCCATGTTTGTGTGCCGTCCATTTCACTGTGTGTGCAGGTAGGGAGGTGTCAGTCCATGGGGCCTACGCTGTCAGAGTATGTGCTATACGTTCCCTCTTTGCCAAGGCATAGGCATATTGGGTACGCCTCCGTCTGACTACTGGGGCTGGCACAGTGTGTTCATGGCGCTGAACGCTCTGTGCCTGTGCTTGCCTTGGCAGTTGTGGCGGGCTTGGTGGCCCTACACCATTATGTCCCTGCAGCAGCTGTTTCCGCAGGATCATATTATGTAGCATGGCACATACTATGAATATGTGGGCACATGTGCCTGGAGAGTACTGCAGGGCTCCACCGGATGTATCCAAGCACCGGAACCATGATTTCAACATCCCAAACACACGCTCTATGATTATTCTGGTTTGTGCGTGTGCCTCATTATGGCGTTTTTGCATGTGTGTGTGTGCATTTCTGATGGGTGTCATCATCCACGGCTCCAGTGCATAGCCAGCATCCCCCACAAGGTGACCTTGTGTGATGTCCCCCCTGGCAAATACCTGATACAGCTGTGAGGCATGCCAGATATGGGAGTCGTGGTAGCTTCCAGGGCTGCCAGCACACACATCCATGATAATGCCCTGCGCATTGCACACGACCTGGCAATTGATGGAGGGAATCCCTTGCGGTTTATGTAGCGTCTACCCTGCTCCCGGTGGTGACTTGATTTCTATGTGCGTACAGTCTATCGCACCCAGTACCTCCAGGTATTGTGCCACACGGTGGAAGTGGCGATATTGCTAGCCAACTCCTCCTGAGATCTGGGGAAGTATATATACTCATGGGCATAAGTAACATGGCATCCAGAAACTGGTGTAGTACCCTGGATGCTGATGCCTGTGAGATGCCCATTATATCCCCTGTTGGCCTTTGAAAGGTACCTGTTGCCAGTATTCGCAAGCTTACACATACCTTTGTGTCCACTGGGATGGGCTCCCTCTGTTGTCTCTTGTTCTCAGGCGTGGCGGCACAGCTCCACTATTTGCTGTAACGTGTCCCTGTCCACCCTGTAACGCTCTACTATCTCCAGGTCTTGCAGCCCCTGGTAGGTTACCCTTGGTCTGAACACTCTCCTTCTCCTCTGAGGCCTACGGTAGTTGTCGGCACCCTCCTCCGCAACTCCGTCTGTCTCTGACACATGCCGATGCATCACGGCCACGGCAGCACCCAACATATACATTTTAAAAGTTCCCCGTGTGTTTACACCCTAAGGTGCAGCGTTTGGGAATACGCACTGTGTGTTGTGTGCATTCACACTTTATAGTGTTGTGCTGTACACCCGGTGATGTCATTGGGTGTGTCTGTGGGTTATCTTCCGTGTTTTACCGTTGGCACTGCAACGCTGTTGCCTTTGGTGTTACATTACACTTGCCTGCATTGGTTTAGCTTTACACCTTACCTTACTGTTTCTGCACGTTGCACCTACTATTTCCTGGAGTGCATCCTGCAGGCACATGGCATATCATGCATTTTGTCTGCCGCCGCCGTTATGCTACCTCTCTACTTGGCTGTGCTGTATCGGTTCTTCGCTCTTTGCAATTCTGCTACATCCCCTACTTTCTTTGCATTCATATGCCTCCCCTTTCCCATTTTGTGGGATTCTGCATGCAGAGTTGTCAGCTGCCGCCGATTGCCCTTCGTGGGTTGATTGGTGCTGATTGCTCATTACGACTCCAATTACACTGCTTCCGCATTTCCTCCTATTCTCCGCATCACCTTCCTGTATCCGTGGTTGTTGACGGGGCGGCCATCACATGACTGGGTTGGGGAACGTAGTCATTCTCGTGCACATGCATCTGTGCGCGCATTGTGTACTCTCAGCGCATCTATTTCCTCACACGCCGGTCCTGATGCTGTGATGTGCATTGTACAGCCCATGTTTGCTGGCCTCCAATGTGCTTCCTCCTACAGTGGCACACCCCTCTACGATTGACATGTATTCCCTCTAGGCCACTCCTCGGTGTATTACCGCTGCGCCGTTTGATGCAGCCTTACGCCGGCGGGGGGTTTGCGATTCAGTATTATCTGCCTCATTTGCATGGCATTGACTAGTAATACATGGTTACGGTGCCGGACACTGGCGCCACTCCTTGGCAACCCTTGGGCTGTGGTTGTGGCTTTCCATGCATACTATGGTGTGTTGTGGCTGTGAAGCTGATGTGTATTATACTGCTCTTTTATGGCATTGTCATATTATTTCATTGTTCCGCACCTTCCGCGGACATGTCCTGGGGTTCTGCTGTGGTTTCTGCGTACATACCATTTATGTCATTATTTACATTTTCTGCATGTTTTCTTTTGACATTCTCAGTGTCTTTCGCTATTGGCATGTTGCACCAGTATGACACCTGACGTTGACAGCCTTCCGTTACTCCTATGTCATGTTTGGATATATGTAAACCGTTTTTTTTGGTTTACATTGCCGTGCCCTTATGCTACGCCTGCGCCACTTCATGAATTGCTACATGCCTTCATTTGCATGGTGCAACACCGCACATGGGGTGTTTAACATACCTACGCCGGAGGCGGCGCAACTCAGGCGTACGCCGGTAGTGCACGTGGGATTGGATCGTACCTGAATCGCTCGGCAGCCATGTCTGGCGTTGTGGCGCCTATGCCATGCGTGCGCCTGGCGCAAGGTTCATGAATCCCGGGGACTGTTTTTATGCTACATTTACAGATTATATAGTAAACCACACATATAAATAAGTCTGCAATATGTACATCTACTATACAAAGAAAAAGAAGTTATGTCTTACCATAATGCTCCATCTGTGTTGTTGATCTTCGTTCATTCATTACTGATGGGTTATCGGTTCCGTCCTCAGAAATGAGCAGGCTAATATCAAGCTCGAGTCAGCCAAAAACTCCTGAGCCAAGGTCCTACCCAGAATTCTCTGTTCCCTGTTACCTCAGATCGAGTTTGCAAGTTGATAGATAAAAGTAGAGGCTACCACTGGTCATAACAGACCTACAATAAAGGAGTACATGAGATCAACCAGGAACCTCTGGATGGGGGATGGAGGGTGGGAAGTAATGAATGAACGAAGATCAATAACACAGATGGAACATTATGGTAAGACATAACTTCTTTATCTGATGTTGTTAATTTTCGTTCATTCCTTACTGATAGGACAGAGTCCCCAGCTACCTGTATCCCTGGGTGGCCCTCATGGAAGGACATTCCTGAGCACCATGGAGCCAAAGGAAGCTCTACCTCTGGAGGCCAACTCCAATTTGTAATGAAGAATAAAGGTATGAGGTTTGGTCCAAGTTGCAGCTGAGCAAATATCATTGAGGGAAGCCTTAGCATGGAAAGCTGTTGAAGTTGCCATAGATCTTGTAGAACGAGCTTTCACTCTATGAGGCAAGATGAGATTGTTTTTGTTGTAGATAAAGGTGATACAAATTTTCAACCATGAAGCCAGTGTAACTTTTGATACACGATGACCTTGTCTAGGTCCAGAAAAAGCCAGAAACAGTAGGTCTGATTTACGGGTAGATTTTGTTCTGTCCAAATAAAATCGTATTTGCCTATGAACATCCAAGGAGTGCAGGCAATACTCTCCCTTGTTAGAATGGTTGGAAAGAACACTGGAAGGTCAATAGATTGGCTGATAGACCAGTCTGACACCACTTTTGGTAAAAAGGAAGAATTAGTTCTCAGTGATACCCTACCCTATCCTTATGGAAGATAAGATAGGGAGGTTTGATGCATAAGGCTTGAAGTTCTGACAAGTGTCTGGCCGATGTGATTGCAATCAGAAACAAAGTTTTCCAAGAGAGATATTTTACATCACATGAAGATGCACGTGCAAAGGGGGGAGCTGTTAGAGCTTGCAGAACCAATGCCAAATCCCAAGGTTGTGCTGGTTCTATAAAGGAAGGTTTTAGGTGCATAACCCCTTTCAAGAAAGTTTTACAGATTCTCTGTGACATAAGTGAAGAATCTTGAAAACCAATGTGGAAATTTGAGATGGCAGCTAAATGCACATAATAGTAGAGGCAGACACCCCAGAGTGGAAAAGATGTGATAAGTAATCCAGTACCACCAAAACTGGGGCTGACAAGGGGTCTAATTGTTTATTTGCTGCCCATAAAGAGAACCTTTTCCATTTGTTAAGACAGATTAGTGGATGATTTATGAGATGCAATAAGAATATTGCACACAGGGGACAAGAGATTTTCATACCTGGCAATCACTGGAAGTGGAGAAACCAAGCTAGCTGTCCATTTCAGGGTTGTTAGACTGGGGTGAATCAGACCCTGTGGATGGGAGATCAATGTTGGGGATGGATTGAGGATCCAAGGTTGATCTAGCAGGTGAGGCCAAAGGAAGGGGAACCAGACTTGTCGAGGCCAATATGGAGCAATAAGGATCACTTTGCTTTTCAACTGTCATGCTTTCTTCAGAAATTGGGAGAGGAGGATAAGCATAAAGTAGACCCGAGGGCCAAACATGGACTAGAGCGTCCCTTGGTGACTGTCTCCGAGGGGGGGTTATGGCAAAAGAGTTGCTGCACTTGTAGCTGGTTGGGGAGGCAAATAGGTCACAGCAAGGCTGGCCCCAGCAGTTGAAGATTTTTGTTGCTATTATAGGATTGAAGGACCACTCATGAGGTTGCAGAATGCACCTGCTCAATTTGTCCACTATCATGTTAGAACTCCCGGGAATGTGCGTTGCAATTAGAAAGCGGTTGGAAGCTATTGCACATTGCCATATTCTCAAGGCCTCTCGGCATAATGAGTAAGATCTGGTGCCCCCTTGTTTGCTGATGTACCAGACCACTGATATGTTGTCTGATTGGATTGCAATAGTCCCTGACAGAAGTATGGAATGAAATGCTTGCAACGCTAGTAGCATCGTCCTCATTTCCAGGACACTGATATGCAAAAGGGCCTCTGTCTCAGACCAGGTGCCTTGGACCGAGTTTCCCTGACATAGCCCTCCCATCAGGGAGGCGTCCGTGGTCACCATGGCTATCAGTTGATGGGGGTTGAATGGGCAAGACCATTGTTGGGGATTTCGAGACATCCATCAGAGTAAATCTTGCTTGGATCTCTGAGTTACACTTATCGGAAAAGACCAAGGGTGTTGTAGAGGGTACCACTGAGTGAGAAGTAGCCACTGACGGAGCCTCATGTGGAATCTGGCTAGAGGAACAATGGTGATCGAAGCTGCCATTGATCCCAAGAGTTGGAGTACAGATCGAGCGGGAGATTTGTGGTGAGACAGCAGTGGTTGAACCTGTTGCCTTATTCTCTGAAGCCTGTGGTCCAGAAGGGATGCTGTGCAATTTCTCATGTCCAACAGTACCCCTATAAATTCCAAAGACTGAGTTGGGGTCATGTTGGATTTCTCCCAGCTTATAGTGATTCCCAGGCTTTGAGCTGTTAGGAGAGTGTAGTGCAGGGCTTCTTCCAGTAGATGCTTGGTGGGGTGGTGAGGAGCCAGTCGTCTAGATATGGAAATGCCTGGAATCCTTGAAGTCGCAAGTGAGCGATAACCACTGCCATGCATTTGGTGAACACTCTGGGGCAATAGAGAGACCAAAGGGCAGAGCTTAAAATTGGTAGTGACTGGCTCCTATGTGGAAGCGGAGGTACCTTCTTGAGCATTTGTCCATTTTTATGTGGTAATATGCATCTTGAAGATCTACAGAGCACATCCAATCGTCTTCTTCTAGAAGAGGAAGGACAGACTGAACCATGATCATCTGGAATTTCTCTGTTTTTACAAATTTGTTCAGTGTGCTGAGATCCAGAATTGGTCTTCAGTCCCCTGTCTTTTTTGTCACTAAAAAGAACCTTGAGTAAAGACCAGATCCTATCTGGTCTGGGGGGACCATCTGGATGACTCTTTTTTTGTAGCAGCTTTTGGATTTCATGTACTGCTGCTTCCCTTTGACTGGCTGGAACGTCGGGTAATGCTCTGGATGAGATTGGACAAAGATGGAAGGGGATGCAATAGCCTCTGGATATTATCCATTGTACCCAAGAGTCGGTGGTTATATTTTGCCAGGCAGTGGGGTACAAGGAAAAACGACCCCCGACCACTTCCAGAGGTGAGCAGTTGGGCAATGCTTCAGGAGCCCTGGTAGCGTTGGCCAGAGAAGGAATCTCTGGAACCCCGGTTTTGCGGACCTCCTCTGCACCAAAAGGGGCATCTTCCATTGGAGTTCCCCCTCTGCCTCTAGAGGAGAACTCGGCACGTGCACCTTGGAAAGAGCCCTGTGATTTCCTGTGCCACATTTTCCCGCTCCTCTGATTTCTGGAGTAGAATCGCTGAGAAGTGGAGTGTCTGACAGCAAAGGCAGACACGGTCTTGGCCATCTTGTTCGCACCTTGCCAGCATATCTTTCACTTTTGGGCCAAACACAGAAGCAGCCTCGATGGGGCGTTCATGAAGGAAGCCTTAAAGGAGTCCACAAATTTGCAAAGGCACATCCAGGCATGTCATCTGGTGACTATACCCATGCCTGCCACTCTAGCTGCCCCTTCCGTTGTGTGAGAAATAAGACACATGGAAGAGTTGGAAATGGACTCTAGGGTGGCTATCTGAGAAGCTATGTTGCCATGGACCTCATCAGAAAAAAACTCCTGCCATGGTTTAAGAGAGCTGGTTGATAAGATCCTTTTGAAGCCTGGTAAAGTGTGCTAAATAGTTCAAAAACCTTACTGCGAAGGTCGATGAAGCAAACACATGCTTCCCCAGTCTGTCAATCGCCCGGGACTCCTTGCTGAGCAGATGGACAGTTTGGCTCTCTTGTGCCAAATCCTTTTTAGTTGCAGCCACCACCACCATAACATCTACTTGAAGACCTCGTGACCAATGTGGGTGCTCAGCTGGGGGTGATAATATTTCATCCGGTCTCCTTGGTATCGCTTCCAGGGTGTCAGGAGCCTTCCATGTGTGCTGGACAATGAGCTGGATGAGCTCATTGGCAGGTGGGATGACCCAGGAGGTAGGTGGCCGGGCACAAAAGGCCTGCAGGAATACGGATTCCTCCGAGGAAGGATTAGAGGACTTCCAGTCACTCCTCTGTCTAAGGATCTCGAGGATGTCACCAAAGGACACCTCATCAGAAGGTGACCGTGGGGACCCTTCCCCATCATCAAAATCTGTATCTTTAGTCAATGACTCCTCAGTGGAGTCCATGTGCTTCCTCTTGCATGATGCTTTGCGTGGTACTTCCTCAGTGGGAGGTTCTGGGGAAGACTGCAAAGAGGGGGTCTCCTGAGGAGGAGAAACCTGAGGCCTTTGTGCCTGGTGTCCAGTGGTTGTGGGTTGTGACAGTTGCGGCAAAGAGGGGGAAGAAGACTCCGACATGTGGGATTTACCAGCGGAGGCAAGCACCCTCCCCATGGCCTGGAAGGCCGGCCCACCCAAGGAGGGATGGGAGCCCAGAACCGAACAGGACAACCTCAGAACCGGGGTCACACCCAGCCCCAACAAGACCACCCCCAGACCAGGAGTCTCAAGAGGACCGTGAACTGTGAGAGAGAGAGGATCCCTGGAGGGTGCCATCGAATGAAATCAGCATGGAACCAGGAATGTCCTCCCCCATGGCACAGTCACTGGCCTGCGAAGAGCCCAATGCCCAGTGCACCGAGGGCTACAAGGACGATTCCAGTTACAAAGTGAGATCCACTATTGGAGTCGGAGGAAGGGAAGCTACTGTCGGAGTAATAGGCTTCAAAACATGGGTAGAAATCAGAGGAGGAGTATACACTGGAGTTTGAAGAGATATACATTCACCTGAAGGAGGGAATGTGGACTTCGACAGGTGAGAGAGACCTCTGGCCACAAGCAACTGGTCAACAAGTGGTAACACATCTTGTTCAGAGAGACTCTTGGTTGACTTCATGGAGAAAGCTGATGGTGATTGTGGCCTTTCTAGAAAAGGACTGTATTGATTGCCAGCAAATCCAATGAAGGATAATATTGGTCCTTGCTAATTTAATAGGTGCAGAGCCTGGAACCGAAGATGTCTGCACCGAAGAAAATGGTGTGGAAGTAGTCTGCGCTGATGTCATCAGTGCCATAGTAGTTGAAGGTGTCTGCACCGTAAAGGCAAAAGTCTGCCCCGATGGGTATGGTGCCGTCGAGGAAAGTGTCTGCACCGGTAATATGGTGCCGAGAAGGACTGCACCAAAGAACATGTTGGTGCCAAAAATGTCTGCGCCGTGGAGTGCAGAAAAGTCATACTCGGAGCCGAAGGGGATTGTACCAATGATGTCGAAGGGGACTGTACCTGCATGGACGTTGCCAGTAAGGGCTGCAATTGAACTGTTGGAGCCGCAGTTGTCTGCACCGGGAAATCCGGTGCCAGTATCGATAAGAAAGACATGGCTGGAGCCAGAATCCTTTGGGGCAGTGCCGACCCTGGAGCCAACAGGGTCACAGGTGGCAACGCCAAAGTAGTAATCAATTTCACCTTCTTATGAGTCGACTCCCTATGATCTCCAGAGTGAGAAGAGGGGAGTGACTTTGATGATGAAGAGGAAGAACGCCTCTTACGGGGTTTAACAGGAAGGGTGAGCCCTCCGACCCAGAAATAGCCTCAGAGAAAGGAGACTTGAGAAGACCTTTCAAAATTAACTTATTCTTCCTCTCGTTAAGGGTCCTGGTAGAAAAATGTTTACAAATCCCACACGGGGGATCCACAGTAAGGTGGGAGACATTCAGACAGTAGACACATAAGTCATGGCCATCAGAAAGTGGTAACTTATGGCCGCAATCCTTACACTACTTGAAACCAATGCTACTTTTCTTATCTGACATAATGATATGGAGAAGAAGAACAGTACCAAAAGGAAGAAGAAAGAGTACCCAAAAGGGTAAGAAGAGAAAAGGATTACCAACAATGGTAATGAAGAATTACCTCAAAGGTAAGAAATAGGGTAATAAAGGGAAAAGACTAAAGGAAGAGAGTCTAAAGTATATGCTAGGGTAGGAAAATATTAGTAGAAACTATATGAAATTATTTAAAGAAAGAACAATGTATAAAACTTTCAAAAATTAGACACTTAGCTGAGAGAGTGGTTTGACGGTTGTACAGCAACGTTGCAAATGAGATCTGCGGTAACAGGCAGCAGAGCATTATGGGTAGGACCATGGCTCAAGACTTTCTGTATGACGTGGGCTTGCTATTGGCCAGCTCAGTTCTGAGGACAGAACCAATAACCCATCAGTAAGGAATGAATGAGAAGTTATGTACCTACCATAACGTTCCATGTTAGTTGTCTTCTTCTCGCCTTCTTTTTTGCTGGATGGGTTCGGAGCCGATCCTCGGCTCCAACTCGGCTTATGCCAAAGCTCAAGAGCTATTTTTACCGGCTCGAGGTAACCCTGTATCCCACAATGCTAGGCGCTAACTACCCAGATCTCGTTTGATAGCTAACACTATAGCAGTTCTGCCCCTAGAACAAAGGAGAGAATGGCATAGCCATCCCAAGAAAGGGATAACCACTGGAGACCATACTGGGAGAAAGACAAGCCTCCTTAGGATCCTAACGTTCTGTCCAGGCTAGGGGGTTGGAGGGCGGGACGCAAGAAAGAAGGCGAGAAGAAGACAACTAACATGGAACGCTATGGTAGGTACATAACTTCTCAATGTTAAGTTGTCAATCTCGCCTTCATTCTTGCTGGATGGGACCGCGTCCCTAGCACCTTAACCCTGGGTGGCTTGTTGGAACAGACTCTTGAGGACGATGGAACCAAAGTTAGCTCAGCTTCTGGATGCCATGTCCAATTTGTAATGAGAAATAATGGTATGGGGAGAGGCCCATGTGGCTGCCGCAAAAATTGAATCTAAGGGTAACCTGTCCTGAAAGGCTATAGACGTAGCTAAGGCTCTAGTTGTATGGGCTCTAGGTCTTGAAGGAAGCTTTTGACGCCTCAGTTCATAGATGAAAGTGATGACAGAGGCCAGCCATCTAGAAAGGGTTACTTTGGAAACTGGAAGGCCTTTCTTCCCTTCAGCATAAGATAGGAAGAGCTGGTCAGATTTCCTAATTTGCTTGGTTCTATCCAAGTAGTAATGGAGTTGGCGATGAACATCCAAGAAATGCAACTTTTGTTCTGCTCTGTCAGAGTAATTAGGGAAGAAAACTGGGAGATCGATAGTCTGGTTTAGATTTGCCTCAGAAGATATCTTGGGTAAAAAGGAGGGGGTTGTTCTGAGGGACACTCTCTCTTTACGGAAAACAAGATTAGGAGGACGAACGCAAAGGGCGTGAAGTTCTGAGACTCTCCTTGCAGAGGTTATAGCTACTAGAAACAAAGTTTTCCATGAGAGTAACTTCAAGGAACAGGAAGCCGCAGGTTCAAAGGGAGGGAGAATCAAGGAGGTTAAAACTAGATTCAAATCCCACTGCGGTGGGGGGTGTCTAACTGGAGGCTTGAGTAAAAAGATACCTTTGAGGAATGCTTTACAAAGTTTATGAGACATAATGGAGGAGTCTGCCAAGCCAACATGAAAATTTGAAATGGCCGCTAACTGGACTCTGATAGTGGAGGAATAAGAACCCGAATGAAAGAGTTCGGCCAAAAAATCTAAGACTGATTGGATAGGAGCCACAAATGGGTCTATGTTCCTAGATTTTGCCCAGAAGGAAAAACGTTTCCATTTGCTGGCATAAATCCTCCTGGTAGAAGATTTGTGAGAAGCTAAAATGATGTCACGTACCGAATGGGAGATGAAGGGAAGCCTGGCTAAGGTTGGAAGTGGAGCAACCAAGCTGTGAGGTTGAGAGAGAGGAGAGATTGTTGCAGCTTTCCCGACTGATGGGTCAAGAAATCTGGAACTGGGTCCAGATGCCAGGGCTGCTCCAAGAGGTAATGGTGCAGGAACGGAAACCATATTTGTCGAGGCCAGTACGGAGCAATGAGGATCATCGTGGATCTCAAGGTGGTAGCTTTCTGAATCAACTGAGTGATTAATGGAAAGGGGGGAAAGGCGTACAGGAGACCCTGGGGCCAATCGTGGACTAGAGCATCTCTGGGAGGGTGGCCGGGAAGAGAGTGAAAAATTCGTGGCATTTGCTGTTCTGGGGTGTAGCGAAAAAATCACAGCAAGGCTGACCCCATTTTTTGAAAATTTCTTCCACTACTAACTGCTTGAGAGACCACTTGTGTGGCATGAGAATGGCTCTGCTCAGCTCGTCCGCTATGACATTGGACTTCCCGGGGATATGTGTTGCTATCAGAAACCGTTGAGAGGAGATTGCCCACTGCCAGAGTCTGAGTGCTTCTCGACATAAGGAGTAGGACTTGGTTCCGCCCTGCTTGTTGATGTACCACACTACGGACATATTGTCCGTCTGAACTGCAATCGTCCCGATGGGAAGAGAGTCCTGAAGGGCTTGCAACGCTAAAAGAACTGCTCTCATCTCTAGGACATTGATGTGCAGGTGGCACTCGAAAGGTTGCCAAGTGCCCTGGACCGTCCTGCCCTGAAAATGCTCCCCCCACCCGATCAGGGAGGCATCCGTTGTCACTGTAGCAACCGGGGGGGGGGACGAAGGGTCTGCCCTGAGACACTTGAAAGGAGACCATCCACCAAGACAGGTGTTTCTTGCATGATTGGGTTATCAAAATGTAGTGTGACATCGGGAGCTGCTGGAAGGACCACTGAGAGAAGAGCATCCATTGCAGGAGTCGCATGTGGAATCGAGCTAAGGGAAGTAACATAATGGCAGCCGCCATGAGACCTAGAGTCTTCAGTACAAACTTGGCCTGAACTTTGTTGTTCTGAAGCAGGATATGAAGATGTTCGCGAATATCTGAGATTCTTTGAGCCGTCAGTTTTGCAGAGAGTTCGACTGTGTCTAATATGGCGCCTATGAAGGTAATAGACTAACAAGGCGACAAGGCAGACTTTTCGAAGTTTATGGCGATACCTAGCTCTTCGCAAATCTGAATGGTGTAATCTCTGGATTGAATAAGTTGATGCCTGGTGGTGGCGGTAAGGAGCCAATCGTCTAGATATGGAAACACCTGGAATCCTTGACGCCTCAGATGAGCCGTAACCACTGCCATGCATTTGGTGAACACTCGGGGGGGCTGTAGTGAGACCAAAGGGCAGGGCCCTGAACTGGTAGTGACTGGCTCCCAGCCGGAAGTGGAGAAACCTTCTGGAGCGTCTGTGCATTTTGATGTGGTAGTACGCATCCTGAAGGTCTACAGAGCACATCCAATGGTCCTGACCCAAAAAGGGTAGAATGGACTGTAGCGTGACCATCTGGAACTTCGTTCTTTGAACAGACTTGTTCAGTCTGCTGAGATCCAAAATTGGTCTCCAGTCCCCTGTCATTTTTGGTACTAAAAAGAACTTGGAGTAGATTCCCGATCCTTGCTGGTCTGCTGGGACTGGCTGGATGGCCCTTTTTCTTAGCAGTTTTGAGATTTCTAATACTGCTTGTTCCCTTAGACTGGGTGGAACATCTGGAAGGGGCCTGTTTGGCTGTTTTGGGTTGTGGACAAAGGGAATTTTGTAACCCTCAGATATGATCGACCGTACCCATGTGTCTTCGGTAAGGGAAAGCCAGGCTTTTGGGTACAGTGATAATCTTCCCCCGACTGCCTCCAAAGGTGGACAGTCAGGCAGCTTCTCAGGGATGCTGGAAGGGTTGGCCAGAGACAGCTTCTCTGCTACCCTGATTCTGCGGACCCCCTCTGCCCCTGGGGCGACGTCTATTGTTGTCCCCCCCCCCTGCCTCTAGGGGGGAAACTCACCACGTGCGTCCGTCATGACTCCCTGTGGTTTGCGGAACCACATTTTTCCTCCCTTCTGATCTTTGGGGTATGGTCTGGATGGGGTGGAAAAACAGACTCCCACGGCAGAGAGAGTCTTGCCGTCTTGTTCGCATCTGGTCAAAGTATCCTTCACCTGAGGTCCAAACAACACCGAACCATCAAAGGGAGAGTTGGTGAAGGATGCCTTGAAGGGGTCAGCAAAGTTACAAAGCCGCATCCAGGCATGTCATCTTAAGGCCACACCTGTGCCTGCAGCTCTACTCGCCCCATCGGCTGCATAAGAAATAAGCCGCATGGAGGAGTTAACAATCGAGTTTAGGGTTGCCAGCTGGGAGTTGATTTTGTCCTGAGACCCCGCAGCTGTTGGATCCTGTAGTGCGTCACCCATTTCTTTGAGCAAGTCTCGTTGAAGACGGGTGAAATGACATAAGTAATTCAGCGACCGCATAGTAAAGGTCGCTGAAGAAAACATCCGCTTGCCGTACCTATCCATGGTCCTAGATTCCATATTAGGAGGATGGATAGGTACCGAAGGATCAGCCAGTTCCTTCTTAGTGGCTGCAGCCACCACCATGGCATTAACAGGGACACCCTTGGTCAAAAACCGTTTATCAGCAGGGGCTGTGATAAATTTTGAAGGCCTCTGCGGGGTTGGTTCCATCGAGTCAGGGGCCGTCCATGCCTTCCTGGCCACCACTTCCATAAGGGGTCAAAGGGCGGAGACACCCAGGAGGTGGAAGGGCGAGAAGCAAACGCCTCTAGGTAGACAGACTCGTCCTCGGAAGGGTTGAGGGTAGACCAGTTCCCCCTCTGCTTGAGGATCTCAAGGATGTCAGAGAAAGAGACATCCTCAGAGGGGGATCTTGGGGACCCCTCCGACTCATCCAAGTCGGTATCAGATGTGACGGACTCAGGGGAGTCCAGATGCTTCCTCTTACATTTCCTCTTCCAAGGATGGCACCATAGAAAAAATCGGAGCCGACGACGGAGCCGAAATGGGTGGTATCGACTCCGTGTCGACGGTCCCGGTTCCCACAAACTCCGTCTCCGAACACAAGGGAAGAGTCGGAGGAGGAATCGATGATGGAATGGGGATAGCCACTGTTTGCTTGAGAAGGGCTATGAAGCATCTGGGCCAGTGCCTGCGACTTAAGGAGTCTACTAACCACCCTGTCGAGGTTATGGTCCGAAAGCCTGGAAGACCGAGAGGAATGGGACCGGTGACTGCGCTCCCAAAGCAAAGGAGATCTCGGAGCCGAGTGGACCGACTCCAAGGAGGGGGACCTGGAGCACTTATGGGTCAAAGTCGGTTCCGGCAAAACTATCAGAGCCGACTGAGATTTTGAAGTGTCGGCTCCGGCCGAAGCCGATGCCAAAGCAGAAGTAGCACCACTGGTCGGAGGCTCTAAACTCGGAGCCAACGATTTAGTGGGCTTAGAAGGCTTGCCCGACAAAGACTTGGCCGGGGAGGCTTCAATAAGCCTCTCAAAATCAGTTTGTTTCTGCGTTCCTGCAGGACTCTTGGATGGAATGCATGGCAGACAGAACAAGAGTCCTGCAGGTGCAGAGGGCCTAGGCAATACACGCAAGAAGTGTGACCGTCTGTCAGAGACATTTTCTGACAGCACAAGTCACACTTCTTGAAGCCTGAGACCTTGGATTCCTTAGACATAATGGAACACACCCAAACACCACACACACACACACACACACACACACACACACACACACACACACACACACACACACACACACACACACTGCACTAATAAAAAACCTAGTTCAGTCACAACACCACACCAAAGAGTGAAACTACAAGTAACACAGACTTTAACAAATTTAGTCAAAAACTAACTTGGCCCTAAGGTCTAGATGTATAAGGGGAAGGAAGGGTTGGGGGGGTAGAAAATAGACCCAGAAGGGGACTATACAAGGCGGGTTACTCTAAGTAGGGGACAAGGGGTATAAAGAACACTAACCTGAAATAAAAAGGAAAAAATCTTACCCAAAAAGCTGTTCTTTTTGAAAATTTACCAGAGAGCTGGCAAAAACGCAACCTCGCAGCTAAGCGGCAAACGAGATCTGGGTAGTTAGCACCTAGCATTGTGGAATACAGGGTTACCTCGAGTCGGTAAAAATAGCTCTCGAGCTTTGGCATAAGCCAAGTCGGAGCCGAGGATCGGCTCCGAACCCATCCAGCAAGAATGAAGGCGAGATTGACAACTTAACATTGAAGATTAACAACATCAGATGACTAGTTACAGTTTCTTATGCTTAGTCAAACACTCTTGCTTGTGCTATGCTGATGAGGTCATAACAAGGCCAAATATGCATATCCATAGCTAGTGGGGTTTGGCTTTATTGGCCTGAAATTCTCCATTAAAATGACTTCAAACGTAAAAGTCATGGGCAATCAGAATCGCCATACAGCTGAAACACCTGATGTTCATAAGGGTAATTTGCATATATCCCATGTGCCTCTGTTACAGGAGGTTTGGGAGGTCACTCATTGGAAGTTCTAGCTTGGCTGGAGTTTTCATTTAGTTTTTACTGATTGTTTTTTCAGTGTGACCTTCTCACTCTTTGTTTTAATTTGTTAGTTGGGATATTTTGCAGTCACCCTAATGATAATGGACATCCGCTGGGTATAATAACCCTGTGTTTCTTATGCTTAGTCAAACACTCTGTTTGTGCTATGCTGATGAGGTCATAACAAGGTTGAAATATGCATATCCATAGCTAGTGAGGTTTGGCTGTATTGGCCTGAAATTGTCCATTAAAATGACTTCAAACGTAAAAGTCATGGGCAATCAGAATTGCCATATAGCTGAAACACCTGATGTTTATAAGGGTCATTTGCATATATCCCATGTGCCTCTGTTACAGGAGGTTTGGGAGGTCACTCATTGAAGTTCTAGCTTGGCTGGAGTTTCCATTTAGTTTTTACTGATCGGGTTTTCAGTGTGACCTTCTCATTCTTTGTTTTAGTAAATTGACAAAAGGAAAGATCATCTCAGGAGTCAAGAGAGCTTTCTTGTTCTGATGAGTATACTCTTGTAGTCTACATTGCAACTCATATTTCCTGCAGAATACTTTGGTGTAGGAAGCAATGAGTTAAAAGTCTGGCAGTTGGTGTAGAGGATTAAGGAGCTGTTAGCAAGCTTTTTCCTATAGTCCAGTGGTGCTAAGTTTGATTCCCTCAGTCTCAATTGCATAAGTGTGTGAATCTGAACAACTCTCTTAACCAGACAATGATCCCAGACTGAGTAAAAAAAAAAGGTCCATGGAGATCAGTGTTGTACCCTAGAAAACAAATACTAATAGAATAAAATAAAATAAAAAAACATAAAAGAAGTCGTAGATTTATTTGACCATATTCTCACTGAAAGACAACTCAAATGTAAATGTTTTAAAGGTTCTGTAGAAGGCGGGCAAAGTATAATACTCCATTACCTTCCAAGCAAGAAAGCTCCACAGGTATGAATCTCACTAATTAAATGAGTAATAAGTACAGGTCTCCAACTGCACCTATTGAAATCTACAGCAGTCCTAGGGATAGAAATACAGCACAAAAAGCTCCATATGTAGTCAGATATGCCAACATCAAACTTTTAAAGATGATATGGCAATTACAACATGCAGTATCGTATTCCTGAAATGTGAACACAAGTTACACCCACTCTCTGTCAGTAATCAATGCTATTTAAATGTAAAACTCCATTTTAACCCTAAAAGTCTAACTAAAACACAACCCCAAAAAAGTACTTACCTCAAAATACAGTAAAGTGAATAACCTTACTAAAACACATGTACTTCCCATTTTACCATGTGACACCCATGCACTGGCCCAGTAATCAAACAGCCTCAATCCTCACCACTAGCACCAGTGAGGGGCATCAACATTGGGAGGATAACAAGTACACACACAGTAAAGTACAATTTCCCTTAGAAGCACACAGAGATCACAGTTAGTCTGGGGCTGTTTTTTCCCTTTCTGTCCAGATCCCCAATAAGACTCCCCAATGGCACAGCTATAGGGTTCAGATCTCAGCCGAGTGGTCAAACCAAAACCTCCAGCACCCTCTCTGTCCAACCAGTGCTTTGCGTCCCTGCCCAAGTAGCTGACACAAATACACTTTGAGATTTGATTTATATACAAACACACAGACACTCCTGGGGAAGGCTGGCACAGGTTCTCCAGCTATGCCCCCTTCTGCCCAGATGATACGGTAGTACCACCTGCCACCAGCCATCCTTATCAGCTACTATAAAGGCCCTAACCAAAGGGTGTCCAATTCTACTGTGCCACGTTACTATTATCCAATTGGTAAGTGTGACCAGAACTTTTAAGGCTATTCTAGAATGGCCTAAACAGTATCACCAAATACATGCAAGTACTTTATGAGCTTAAATTATCTTACACAAAACAGCTACAGTTAAAAGGTTTTAAAATACCTAATAATAAATAATAAAAACACAAGATAATATTCATTAATTCAACACAGTGACAACAGAGAGCTCAGATTCACAGGAAATACTTTAAAACAACATTGTAGGACAGTCTCACATAAATATAAAAAAACAGCTAGACTAATCATACTATTTCTATCTATCTCTAAGAGAAATCACTGTTCTGAATATCTGATTTACAAAGCAAGGCACAGTGCTGGTGAGGTGTTGTCAGCTTCAGTACAAAATACAAAATCAATTTCTCTTGAGATGGTTCTTAAAATGATAATACACATTACTGCGGATTCATTGCAGATTACACCATTCTTGTCACATCTGCTTAAGTTTCCCAGGCTTACAGAACTTAAAATTTAACATTTCTTTGTGATCTTGCACCTGCCAGGAAGCCACAGCAATAAAAGACACTTTACACATGAAATCTAGGAGACAGGATGTCTGCAGCTGGAAATTCTTTCTATTTTCCAAAGACAGAGATAATTACTAGGTTTCATGTGTAAAGTCACCCAGTCGTAAAATTCTTTACTTATCAGCTTTCTTCCAGCAGGGTACACTGTGGTTACATTTTTGAAGCTCAATACATAACAGAGTTTTCTTACATTTGTCAAACAAGCCTGTGGATCATATTAATAATTACAAACACATTAAATTAATTACAAAATTCTATCTAGCTAGGCGGCAGCATCTCAGTTTATCACACCCCCCCCCCCGAGAACTCAAGCTAGTTTTTCAAGTGTCCCTTGAGAAACATTACTTGACAGGGTTGAGTCTATCTGGGTATACCTTGCCCATTCCCTGTCTTGACAGCCCATCTGCGCTGGCATTGCTAACCTACTGTGGTGCTGCACTGACATATCATATGCTTGCAACCCTAGGTTCCACCTTAATAACTTGGCATTTTGCTGTTTGGCTCAAATTAACCATGTTAGGGGACTGTGATCTGTAACTACAGTGAATTTCCTTCTATACAGATAAGGCTGAAGTTTCTGTAGTTCCCACACTATGGCTAGACATTCCTTTTCTACAGCTGCATAGCATTCCTCCCTGGGTTGGAGCTTACAACTGAGATAAACTACTGGATTGATCTTCTCCGTCTGAAGAAATCTGACTATGTACAGCCCCCTCCCCATGGTTCGAAGCATCCAACTGCACAACAAATTCTTTGCTGTAACCTGGACTGGCTAACACAGGGGGTCCTCCCAAAGCTTCTTTAAGCTTCTGGAATGCCTGCTCACATGCTGGGGTCCACACTACCTTATCTGGCCTGTTTTTCCTTGTCAGGTCTTTGAGGGGAGCAGCTATGGTACTAAAACTGGGGATGAACTTTCTGTAGTACTCTGCTGTCCCTCAGAATGGCCTCACGTGCTTTTTGGTAACAGCTGCAGGCCATACCTGAATGGCTTCCACTTTGGCAGGTTCTTGCCTGATCTTACTACTCCCCACTCTATGTCCCAGGTAGGAGGCCTCTGCCATACCCATCTGACATTTGCTGGGCTTAATGGTCAACCCTTCCCCCTGTAGTCTGCCCAGCACTTCCCTGACATGCTGAAGGTGCTCTTGCCAGGAATAGCTGTAGATGGCAATATCACCTAGGTAAGCAAGGGAAAACAAGTTCTGCTCCTACTAGGATATGATCTACCAGCCTCTGGAAAGTCGCTGGAGCATTTTTCATCTCAAAGGGCATCTTTGTGAACTCATACAAGCCAAAAGGAGTCACAAAGGCTGACCTCTCTAGCAATGGGAGTCAAGGACACCTGCCAGTAACCCTTGGTAAGATGAATGGTGGTAAGATACTTAACCCCACCCAGCTGCTCTAGGGCTTCATCTGTCCTAGGCATGCGGTAAGCATCTGACTCTGTGTGACTATTTAATTTCCTGTAGTCCACACAGAACCTGGTGCTGCCATCCTTCTTTGGTACAAGCACCACTGGGGATGCCCAGGGACTGTTGAACTCCTGAATTACCCCTAGTTCCAACATTTACTGTATATCCTCCCTCAGAGTCTGTTTGACTTCCTCAGGCACCCTTTAAGTGGCCTGCCTAATAGGCATTTGGGGTCCTGTATCCACCTGGTGCTGCACCAGGTGGGTGCACCTTGGTTTCCCAGCGAACATGTCCCCAAACTCCTGTAACACTGCTCAGATTTGGTAGGAGATAGCTGCTGGGACATTGCTACCCCTTGGACTGATGTGTCAGTCCAAGCCTCACTGAGGAGATCAATCACTAGCTCTCCCTCAGACTCTTCCTGCAATCCACTGCAAATACTCAGCACAAGGGCCTCTATCATGGTAAGGTTTCATCATGTTAACATGGTACAATCTGTGATCCTGCCTAGCAGTTCCACCATGTGGTTAATATCACTGACCTTCCTTACCACCATGTAGGGTCCCCTCACAGGCTGCCTGCAGCTTGTTGTGTCTGACAGGAATTTGAACCATTACCAGCTGCCCTACAGCATACTCTCTAGCTCACGCATTCCTGTCATACCACACCTTTTTCTGTTGTTGGGCTTCTGCCAGGTTCTCCTTGGTCAAGCCCATGAGTTCCCTGAGCCTTGTCCTGAGGATTAGGACTTATGCCACAACAGACTCCGTGTGGGATTCACACTCAACCTCCCACTCATCATGAATTAAGTCTATAGGCCCCCTCACCAGATGCCCATACAACTCAAAGGGTGAAAAACCTGCGGATTCCTGGGGAACCTCTCTGTAAGCAAACATATGGGGCAAATATATGTCCCACTCCCTCTTAAACTGGTCTGCAAATGCCCATAGCATGAACTTTAATGCTGAGTTTAACCTCTCAACAAGAGCATTAATCTGAGGATGGTAATGGGTGGTCTTTAGGTGCTTCAGCCCACAGTACTTCCTCAGACAAGTCAGCATGTCTGACATGAAAGTGGCACCTCTTTCAGTCAGTATTTCTTTTGGGAAACCTATCCTGCTGAAAATCTCTAACAAAGCATTTGCCACCTTTCACGCCTCAATGAAGGACAAAGCCACTGCCTCAGGTTATCTTGTAGCATAATCTACTACAACTAGGATATACTATTTCCCTGTGGAACTTGGGATACTCAAAGGCCCCACAATATCCGCGTTTATATCACGTTATCGAAAGATGAAAATAGCGAACGCTATATCATCAAACCTAAAATATCTAAACCACATAATATTGAACATTCAGAACAGCGACTTTTTTCCTTGGGAAAAAAATTGCTATTCCGAAACTCATACACACAACAGAAGCATACCTAAAAAATATCAGTACTCACACGTATTATAATCCTAAAACTAACCCTACACTAAACTATACATTCAATACTATCTATCTACTTACCTTAACCCAAATCCTAACCCTAAGGTCCGTCACTATCGCACACTCACCTAACCCGCGCCCTAACCCTAACTCACTTAACCTGCACCTAAACCTAATTCACCTAACCCGCGCCCTAACCTTAACTCACCTAACCCGCTCCCTAATTCTAACAACCACACAATCGCACACTTACCTGAACCCGAACCCTTAAATTTCCACCACAGCGCTGAAAATAGCAAAGCCATAGAACCGGCCAACCAAATTCTTTCCCTAGGAAAGAATTCGGTGTTCTGCAGCTTTGCTATTTTCAGTGTTCGCTCAAAACGGGTTGATATTAGGACATTCGAAGTTTTAAAACTTCAATGTTCTGATATAGACCCCAATATTCATAGTTACCCTCTGAAATGGCTACTCAATCACAGGCAAAGGCATCAAAGGAGCTTTCCCCTTGTCTCCTGCCTTGCCTACCTTTTGGCACTGCTCACAAGCCCTGCAGTACCCTGTTACATCTCTGGAAATTCCAGGCCAATAGAAGTTCTGCATAATACTTCTCTTTGTACGTTTTATGCCCATATAATCTGCAAAGGGAAAATCATGGGTTATGGCTAGAAGTGCCAGACGGTAGGCTCTAGACACTACCAACTGCTGTATTCTCTCACCTTCTAGCCCTCCCTCAGGGGTCCACTCTCTATACAGTAACCCTTTGTCCTAGTATAAAGATTCCCCATTCCCTTGAGAATCAGGTGCTTCACCAGCTACCTCTCTCAGGCCTTGTAATGTAGGGTCTGAGAGCTGAGCCTGTCTCAACTTTCTCTTTGTAACCCTTTCCAGCTCCCCTTCCACAGGAAGACCGGTATCCTCTGACAGAGGTGCCTCACTGTCAGCCCGGGTACTACTACTCACCTCTACCTTTATAGTCACTCTGTCCAAGGGAACATCAGTACCCACAAGCAGCTGTGGCTCACCTTCAGTCTCACTGCTACAGGGTATCTCCCTCCCTGAAGTAACCACCTCACTAGTCCTGGCTGCAAGTATGTGGTCTGTCTGGGTCTCCACCAGGCTACCAGACCTACATGCTTGTCTCCAAGCCTGACTGCGTGTAACTTCATAAACACATGGTAGTGCCTCATCAACATCCTTCCCTATCAGGACATCTGCAGGATGGTAGTTTGGTACCCCTGTTGTCTCAAGACAACCTACTGTTGGCATTTTGTCATTCCCACTTAATGGCTCTCTCACCTTTTGTTCCCAACCTTGCCTCCGTGGACATCTATATGCCAAATGTCCCCACTGGTTGCATTCAAAATATTTAACCCTAGATCCTGGATGTGTACCTGGACTAGTAGATTCTGATGCTACTGGCAGATTCTATTGGGGCAGTCTGAGCTGCCCACCATGGATTCCCATAGACCCATGAGCAGCACTGGGTGTCCCTTTCCTGTGCAGGGATGCCATGCTTGCTAGGTATAGGTTTCCCTTCTTCCCCAACTCCTCTGAAGTAGCACATTTTCCCCAACTCATCTGAAGTAGCACATTGTCTATCAGCTAAAGAGATCCTTATGTCCTCAGGCAAAGTGCTAAGGGCTTGTTCCCCTTACCAAAACATCTGTCAGCCCTTCAAAAGTGGTGATCTGACATCCACTCACCCACCTATGAAAATAAATGCTCAGTTCAGCAAAATATTCACACATGTTCATCTGCCTTGCGTCTATACTCACAACATCTTTCCCTATAACCTTCAGGTGTTAGCTTAAAGAATTCTAGCAAACAGTTCTTTACAACATTATAGTTTACAAAGTCAACGTTGGATAGTTTGGACAGAACATTTACAGCTTTACCATGCAGTAAGGGGGTCAGGAATCATACCCAGAGACCTTTGTCAACATCATACTGTTTACATACTCTCTCAAAAATATAAATTAAACTATCAAAATTATCCCTATATGTAAACTGTGAAAGAAATTTACTGACCTTTGTTGCTTCTGGGGTTCGGTTACTCCCTTCCCCATTACCGCAATGATTCTGTCAAAAAGTCAGCATCTACTTTTCATGTTGCTTCTCCTTCTCCTCAGCTTCCGGGCATAGCAGTTTCTCATTCTCCTCACCCTGAAGATGTGGCAGTCTCTCTGCTGCTTCTATTTCCAAATGCTTGGCCTCCAACTCATTAGTTCAAGACAGATTTTTAAGTCCTCTGTAGAAAGGTTGGGCTGTCCATTCTATGAGTGTTGTACATCTCCACATACAGTCTGATCATCCTCATGGTTGCTAGTCTCAGATGCAGGTGTAACTAAAGCTGCAGTTGTGTCTGCTTTAGTCAGGTTTCCATCCACCAGTCCTTTAGCCTGGCACATCTCAGTCAATTGGCTCCTTGTCAGCTTGCCATACTCCTCAGCTGACATGCTTCCCTGCTCTCCCTGACTAACTAAGCTAACAAAAGAAATAAAACAATGGTGATCTGAACTCAGTGTTCACTGCGTGGCTGATTTAGAGTACAAAAACACCTTCAGTGATCACTGTACACAAGCTACAGGAATTCACTATCTACACTACTACAAACCAATTAATATGTGATGTGGCTAACCCACCACTATCAAACAATTAATACTTGATGTAGATATCCCACTACTGCCACCAATTAATATGTGATGGTCGTGCACTGGCCCAGTAATCAAGGAGCCCCAATCCTCACCAATAGCACCAGTGAGGGGGCGTCCACATTGGGAGTATAACAAGTACACACACAGTAAAGTACAATTTCCTTTAAATGCACACAGAGATCACAGCTAGTCTGGGGCTGGTTTCTCCCTTTCTCTCCAAATCCCCAATAAGACTCCTCACTGGCACAGCTATAGGGTTCAGATCTCAGCCGAGTGGTCAAGCCAAAACCTCCAGCTCCCTCTCTGTCCAACCAGTGCTTCGTGACCCTGCCCAAGAAGCTGACACACAAACACTTTGTGATTTGATTTATATACAAACACACAGACACTCCTGGGGAAGGCTAGCACAGCTTCTTCAGCTATGCTCCCCTCTGCCCAGACTATACGGTAGTACCACCTGCCAGCAACCACCCTTATCAGCTACTATAAAGGCCCTTACCAAAGGGTGTCCAGTTCTACTGTGCAATGTTACTATTATCTAATTGCTAAGTGGGACCAGAACTTTTAAGGCTATTCTAGAGTGGCCTATACAGTATCACCAAATACATGCAAGTAAGCTAAGAAATCCGGTTAAAGACTGGCACCGGATCCGCTTTATCTGCTATCTCCAGCAGGATCTGCCCAGCCCCTCAATATTATAGCCCTTATCTGTCACGATTCATAGGAGAAGTCCGGCATAGGAAGCAAGCTCCTCCCTTCTAGGGTAACAAGGAATATGCAACGACTGAAAGGATCAGGGGCTAAGGGGAGCAACAGTTGCCTAAGCACAATAACAAGGAAAATGCTCTACGTTATGGAGGGGAGGAGAACTTCACAACCATGACAAAATATGAAGTAGGATGGAGATGGGCGGCATTCGCCACCCATATCTTGAAGAAGTAGAAGTGGAATTGTGGAAGAGACCAAGGAGCCAGCGGATAGATCTATGCTCTGCCTGAGATCCAACTTGGAGCTTATATAAGCCAATAAATGTGAGATGCCTATCCGGCGATGCCAAATACAAATAAAAAATAAATTGAATGAGTGCTTGCTAGATAGTAGATACTGAGCGGTTGAATGGGCATGAATACCTCTGAAAAAGGGAGTGCCATGCTTGATTTAGACTGAAAAATGCCTGAATGGGAAGCGAAAGTACCTTTCCTTTTAGAAATGCTTGCCTAAAAATAAAAAAAACAAAAGAAAAATAAACAGCTAGTCATTGCCTGTGACCCAGTGTCGTTCTGTTTTGATAAAAATCTTTGGCTTGAACATCTATCTAGAAAGGCCTTGTTCCAGATGATTTGTTGTTTCTGCCACTTTAGGAGGAAACGAATGGTCGGATTGATGGCTGCTTTTGAAGAGAAAGGGAGAAGGAAGGAAGATAGGTTGGGCCTGAGGGTTGAGTCGGAGAAAATAAAAGTAGGAGTGTTGAGGTTTAGCTGGAGAAGTCAAGAAAGAAAGTCTCATGAGACAAGTATAGCCAATTAGCTGTAAAAGCTTGAAAGACAAGGTGATGAGACTGGCTGTAGCCAAAAAGAGAAAAAGGGGGATGTAGGACAACCTGAGGGGCCTGGAGTCCCAAGGAGGATTATAGGGGGCACCCACAGGAAAAAGAAGGAAGAGAATCTCAAGCAAGATTTTGCACAATTTGCTGGAAATTGAGCGCAAACTCTGACCTGACAAATAGTGAGAAATACCTTTGACACAAGAAAAGGTGGAACTGTGCAAGGTGAGGTAGAGAGGAACAGAGAGAGAGGTTAGAGGACTGCAGAGAGGTTAGGTCCAATGCAACTCCGCAGGAACAGAAATCAAGGAACAGTGGATGGAGAACCGTTCGCATTTAGAGAGGCTGCCGCCCACAAAGTGGATGGTTTATGAGCCAGGATCAATATGAGCTCGAGCGGAGTGGAAAAGGAGTCCTTAAGGAGGAGGGAACCAGATGCCAAGGTTGGTTTGTGGTTGTCCAAGATGGATGGGGAGGAGGATCCGGGAGGGGATCTAGAATCAAGGGGGGTCACGACTAGGATCCTGAGATTCACCTGAAGATCTTGAGGTGAAGGGGGAATGCAGAGGAGTCGAGGCTCACCCAAGCACTGATGGGAGCAAAGACTTGCAGCCCGAGGCTTTCAAGACTATCAGAGAGAGGAAAGGGCAAAGTATACAAGGAGGGGCTTTCTCTAGAGAGTGAATTTTGGGTACCTCCGAGGAGGTTTCTGAAGATTACCGGAGGAAAAAACTGGTCGCATGAGGGAGGGGGCTTGGAGTTTGTGGGCTTTCAGACAATGAAGGAATAAACTGCGTCCATTGAAATTTGACAATTGCCAGACCACCAAGTGGGGTCAGGGACCCGACCCTGAGGCCTTCCTGAGCCTGGCTCTGACCCAATTCGGAATAGACAATCTTATAAGAAAGTCATGAAGAGAGAAAGTGCCTTCCCAAATTGGGCCCGCATCAGAAAGACAACCCATTGATTGTTCCTGTTTCCCCATTACCTCCAAGAGGCAGACAACCTGTCCGATTGCTCTGCCTGCACTGCCCTAGAGCACAACAGCAATCTCTAAGACAGCTAGAGAGAGCTGCGCTCTGAAGACTGTCCGACCATGGGGGAGAAGCACTCAAATCGCCCACGGCTTGACCGTCCGCAGAGGGTGCCCCACCGAGACCTCTTGCAAGCCGAGGGTCACCGTGGCGAGAGGGACGAGAGACAATGGGCTGGTCACTGCTGGAGGATGATGCATGGGGAGAGTGCGGGTCGCTGCACGCTTGTAAGAGAGCTGCTGTAACCAGAGATGCATGAGGAAGGTAAGGTATGACCACTGTACTAAGAGCTATCCCAAGAAGATGTATTATTGAGCCTGCTGGAGCCTCCTAGTGCTACAGGACGCCCGCACCTGGAGCAGCAGATCAGGACCAACAGCTTTGGAAGGAGAGTGCAAAGAGAATGGCCCCTGGGGAAGCAGTGACGAGGCTGGAAGCAGTATGAAGTGTCAGAACTCAGTTCATGTCAGAGCTGGGAAATTGAAATGGAAGAGTGATGCCAGGTTTGGACTGAATGCCGAGGAGTGAGCCCAAAAATGGAAGCAGATGGAGAGTGAAGCTCGTAAGGAGAGAAGTGCATGCTCATGGAAGTGTGTAAGGGAAGACCCTCGTCTAGAGCTGGAAATTGCCCCCAGCTCTGTGTGGGTCCTGGGGAAGGACCGTACTTTGTACTGTGCCCCCAGTGTCGAGACCTGTGGGAAGGACCCGAATTGACCATGACTGGCGTCCAGTCTGAAGCTTGGGTACCCTGAAAGGGCACATCATTAGCTGGTCAGTACGGCCCTGAATCTATCTGGCAGAATCAACAGCCTTTCTCCCTCTTTAGGAGAACAGATTGGTAGAGAGAGATTAGATTTTTTTCAAACTAGTAGGTGAGTCCCAGAGGGGAAGATTGGTCTTAAGGAACCTGATTGGGAGGGATTGGAGAGAGTCTGTAGAATTTCCAGAGAGAGCTGGTCTGGGGCTGGATGGATCCCCTGCCTTTTGGGGGCCATTCCTATAAAAGGTGAACCTTGACCGGGTGGTATCTAGCCTGAGGAGGGAAAAACCTTGCCGGCCAGAAAGGGAAACGCATGATCCGAACCCTGATAGAAGACCCCGAGCGCCCCGAGTAGGGTGGACTCGTCCCCCCCTTAGGTGCCCTGAGAGCCCCTGCCGCCCTCAGAGTAGGCTGCGACTGCAACCCTCAGGGTCCCTCTGCCCCGGGCCCTGAACCCTCTGCCTCTCCTCCCCGAAGTTAGCCTGTCCCCCCTCTTCAGGGCTGGGCTTGCCTCCCTGTCTCCCCGCCGACTGGTTCAGGCGGTCCATGGGACTGGGACTGTTGCGATCAGAGACATTCCCTCTGAATCCTAGCAGGGTTGAAGGGTGGTCAGGGTGGATTTCGGCTTCCAGACGGCTCTTCGCGCCTGAGTCAGCGTCCTGAGGAAGGCTGCCTTCGGAGCAGAACCGTCTGGGGCGAGCACCGCATGCCGGGGGGTTGCTTGACAACGGACTTTGAAGAGCCCTGGCTTCAGTGGGCGGAGTGAGGGCATCCGCCCAGGACCCAGTCGGGAGCAGAAGTTTCCCAGGCCTATGCAGGCTGGGAGAGTAGCAGCCAGCGGCCTGCGAGCTCAGTGGTGAGTGGCTGAAGCTTGCTCCTTTGAGCCTGTCCCTGCTCCATGGATTAGGCATGATGCACCTACTAAGGAGTGCTGGCCACCATCCTCAAGTGCATAGGTTGCCATGTCTCAGTTGCACTTCAATAAGGTCACGTCATCATCCATCCGCTTTCCCCCATCGGTCCTCCATCCCAGAACCCTTGCTCGGTGGGAGACTCGAGGACCTCCTGGCCCAGGTGGGGCAGCTGGCCGCCATCAAACATGGTATCTACAGGAGTGCCCCTCACTCTGTGGGAAGGTCAGCTAAGCCTTCTATGAGGTCGGTTTGCTTTGGGGATTGGCTCCACGGGGTTCGCCTCCACCAGGGGGTTGGTTGAGGTTCAGCCCCACCTTGTCCGGAGGGGATACACCCAAGAAGAGAGGCAGGCCCACGTTTGAATGCCAGAGCAGAACACGGACTCGTCCGAGGAAGACTTGGGGCAGACCACCCCCCGCATACGGTCATTTCCATGATTATGAGCCTTGGCCTTCCTGCCTGACCATGTGAGAACCCTCCTCCTCTCCAAGTCCGTGTCCTCAGTGAGACTGTGAGATGTGCTGCCTCCTTTTGCCGCTTTCAGTGAGCCTCTGGGGCTGTCAGGAGGAGTCCTCGGCAGCAATTTTGCTCCATGGAGCATGGGGGGGGCTTGGAAACGTCCCAGGCCTGTGACAGGAAGCCTGGCCTGGTGCAGAGGGAGAGGGATGGAGCCGGGGCGCCGCAGAGCGAGGGGCGGGACTGCCTCAACAGAGCCTTCCACTAGGCCCGCAGTCGGCAGCCCCCCGACAATCGACCCTCGGACGCTCTCGGGATCCGAGCCGGATCCCGGATCTGATCCGCGCGACTCCGCGGGACCAGACGGGCGGATCGGCCCCCGGCCATGCCTGATCCCCCAGGCGATCCATCGGATCCGATCGGCTCGAGATCGAAGCTGAGATCGGATTCCCGGTGGTCGGATCCATCTCCCCGCCCGGAACCATCGTCCGCTCGCCCGCCCCCCGTCGGCTATCGGCTAGCGTAGTTCCCTCCGAGCCGGCTGCTCGTCAGGCAGGTTGAGCGGGCCTGAGGGGGAGTTGAGCACCCCGGAGGCAAGCAGCAGGCCATCCCACCTTTGGGCCTGGATGAACCAGACTGTAATCTGGCCTTCTATGCATCCGGTATAGGTGGAGCATCGAGGCCTGGGTAGCCGGATCGGGGCCTCCCGGGAGGAGCCTCGACCTCTCCTCCTCAGGACCCCCAGGAAGCACACAGGTGACCGGCACCGAAGGACCGGTGCCAGGCTGACAGGAGCCGGGAGAAGCTGCTGGCTGGGCTCGCCGAAACAGAGGGGCCGGCCGCCGTCTATCCCTCTCCTGTGCTTTTAGATGCATCCCTCTCCTGTCCTCCCTCCGCTCGTGTCCTGTGATGGAGCAGGAGGTGTCAGCAGGAGGGGGAGTCAGAAGGCAAGAGGAGGGAGGAGGGAGCGGCGGTAGGAGTCGACGCGGGTCCCAGAGCCACCCGCAGCTTGTCCCTCAAAGACCCGCTTTCCCTGCTTTTCCTTGGGTGACCAGCTCCAACTGGGGGTGAACCCTGCAACCCCAACACAAAACCTTAAGAGGTGTAACCATCCAGTGGTGAGACACAGCCGTGCACAGAGAGTTTAGGCCAAAATATGGACTTAGGCTGTTCAGCCATAGTCTTAGGCTTCAGCCATCTAGTCAAAGTACTAAAAGTAACAAAAGTAATGGCAACAATAAAGAACACACAGCCCTCACACAACACCTTAGCAGGCACTAAAAATAAGTATACTGAAAAAAATTAAAAAAAAATTAAACAGTCAATACACAATATAAATATAGAAAACACAAAAACAAACAAAAAAAGTTAGGATTTTTATTCATTAAAAACAGAAAAGAAATGCTGGAGAGCTGAGCTGATCTACATCATCTTTTATGCCACAGCAAACAAGATCTGAGGAGGTGAGGGCATTATTATGGTGTGAGGGGAGAGCTGAGGCTTGGATCCATATCCAAAAACTATAACGGTTCGGATCCGATATCGGATCCATAACCCACAGGTTGCAGACAAATGAATATCCTACTTCAGATCCTAAATTATCTCTACACAAAACAACCACAGTTAAAAGGTTTAAAAATATTTAAAACTAATAATAAAAACACAAGACAATACTTATTAGTTTAACACAGTGACAACAGAGAGTTCAGATTTGCAGGAAATACTTTAAAACAACATTGTAGGACAGTCTCACATAAATATAGAAAACAGCTAGACTAATCTTACTATTTCTATCTATCTCTAAGACAACTCACTGTTCTGAATATAAAAAGATGCCCAATGTTGAGAGTAAGAACACTTTAATTCCAAAATAACAGATAAAAACAAATAAAAACAGGTAAGCGCTTTCACGATTGCTCGCTTCTTCAGACCTTAACAAACAGTCTGAAAAAAACAGGCCTTTAAATACAAAAAATTTCCAGTTAATTAAAACCAATTAAAATTGTTGGGTGTTAACACTTATCAGTGAACTAAGCCTCTCTTCTTTGGGAGAGGCTTTAAAGCAACAGCAGTATTCAAACCAGGTGGCACACATGCTTTAAAGTTGACAATCCATTTTAACAGAGCAAATTCAGTCTCATTACTCAAATCCCCTTCCCTTAAACTTTCATTTAATTTATGTAGTACCAAGAACTTAAAGTTGTGACTCATACCAGCTTCAGATACATGTTTTTCTAATGTATTTGTTAATTTATTATTCCGTATATCGCTCTGATGCTGCAGAATCTTGTCCTTAAACATACGATTTGTCTTCCCTATATAATATGAATCACATACATTACACTTAGCCATATAGACCAAATTTTTCGTACAACAGTCTGCATAAAAGGACAGATGCATAGGTTGCATACTTAATGGATGCATAATCAAGTGTGTAGACCATATATAACTGCATGCCTTGCAAGACCGGCATGGGAGGTGAGGTGCCTATATGGTTCAGTGTGTTTATAACAGAGTTGCTGTTTTAAGTTCTTGGTATTTTTAAAGCAAAACTTAGGAACTGGTTCTATATGTTCACTGATAGAGGGATCAGTCAACAGGATGGACCAATTTTTCTTTATGACTTCATACACTTTATTAACCTCTGCTGAGTAGGTCAAACAGACCCTATTTGCACCCTTGGTGCTGTTAGCCTCTGTGTCCCTCACTATACTTGAGGAGCTGTCAGAAAAGTAAGGTTTTACTTTAACACCAGCTGATGTATTCAGTTCTCTAATTTCCTTATCTATCTCACTGCCCTTATAGCCTCTCTTCAATAGATCTGCCTTTAACACTGTTAAAGCTTGCTCTAAAGAGTCAGCATAAGTATGTAATCTCATGCACCTAAGAACCTGATTTTTAACCACGTTCCTAGTAACGTGGGATGGATGCATACTAGAACTATGTAAGATGATATTTTTCCTGCATGGTTTCCTATACATTTTATGGACATGTTACCTAACGTATCTTTGCTCGCAGTACAGTTTTGAGAGATAGTAAACAGTTTCTACAGCATTTATACAACTGGGCTAGGGGTAGATCTAGTAATGATATCAAAAGAATGTTGTTTGTTACTCTAGATGTGAAATCACTGTTTACTGTGATACCCAATGAGGATGGGATTGAGTGGGTTAGGTGATTCTTGATTAAAGAAGGTGGCTTCTCTAACTCTAAGGTTGGTATGGTTTGTGCCCTGCTAGAGCTGATCTTAGAGAATAATTTGTCTCTCTTTGAGTCAGAATACTTTCTACAAGTTGTAGGGGTAGCAATGGGCACAGCGTGTGCCAACACGTATGCAAACTTAGTTTTAGCCAATTGGGAGCTAGAATGTGTCTTCAACAAAGATCTATATAAAACGTCATGATTTATAAGTGATTTGTGGATGACATCTTTTTTGTCTGGGATGGTACTATGGATGAGGTTCAAGGCTTTGTGGACATGTTAGAGACTTCAACTAATTATTTGTCTTTTTCTCTGTGCTACTCTGTTGACATTATTGATTTTTTAGACATTACTGTGAGCAAAGATATGTTAGGTAACATGTCCAGTAAAATGTATAGGAAACCATTCAGGAAAAATAACATCTTACATAGTTCTAGTATGCATCCATCCCACATTACTAGGAACGTGGTTAAAAATCAGGTTCTTAGGTGCATGAGATTGCATACTAATGCTGACTCTTTAGAAAAAGCTTTAACAGTGCTAAAGGCAGATCTGTTGAAGAGGGGCTATAAGGGCAGTGAGATAGATAAGAAAATTAGAGAACTGAATACATCAGCTGGTGTTAAAGTAAAACCTTACTTCTCTGACAGCTCCTCAAGTATAGTGAGGGACACAGAGGCTAACAGCACCAAGGGTGTAAACAGGGTCTGTTTGACCTATTTAGCAGAGGTTAATAAAGTGTGTGAAGTCATAAAAAAAATCGGTCCATCCTTTGACTGATCCCTCTATCAGTGAACATATAGAACCAGTTCCTAAGTTTTGCTATAAAAATACCAAGAACTTAAAACACAGACTCTGTTATAAACACACTGAACCATATAGTCACCTCACCTTCCAGTGTAAGGGCGATCATGCATGCAGATCTTGCAAGGCATGCAGTTATATATGGTCTACACACTTGATTATGCATCCATTAAGTATGCAACCTAAGAATCTGTCCTTTTATGTAGACTGTTGTATGAAAAATTTGGTCTATATGGCTAAGTGTAATGTATGTGATTCATATTATATAGGGAAGACAAATTATATGTTTAAGGACAGGATTCTGCAGCATCAGAGTGATATATGAAATAATAAATTAACAAATGCATTAGCAAAACATGTATCTGAAGCTGGTATGAGTCACAGCTTTATGTTCTTGGTAATACAGAAATTAAATGAAAGTTTAAGGGAAGGGGATCTGAGTAATGAGACTGAATTTGCTGAGTTAAAGTGGATTGTCAAATTTAAAGCATATGTGCCACCTGGTTTGAATAGTGCTGTTGCTTTCAAGCCTCTCCTAAAGAAGAGAGGCTTAGTTCACTGATAAGTGTTAACACCCAACAATTTTAATTGGTTTTAATTAACTGTAAGTATTTTGTATTTAAAGGCCTGTTTTTTCATACTGTTAAGGTCTGAAGAAGCGAGCAATCGTGAAAGCGCTTATCTGTTTTTATTTGTTTTTATCTGTTCTTTTTTTGGAATTAAAGTGTTCTTACTCACAGCACTGGGCATCATCTTTTTGTTTCCTGGACTTTGTTTTTGGATATCCTAGATTCCACTAAGTTCTTTTGCTGCAGTTACTGTTCTGAATATCTTACTTACAGAGCAAGGCAAAAAGCTGGTGAGTTATCAGCTTCAAAACAAAATACAAAATGCAATCTCTTTCTCTTGAGAGAGTTCTTAAATTGATAATACACATTACTGCTGAGTCATTTCAGATTATATCATTCTTGTCACTTCTACTTAAGTTTCCCAGGCTCATAGAATTTAAAATGTAATATTCCTTTGTGATCTTGCAGCTGCCAGGAAGCCACAGCAATAAAAGACACTTTACATGTGAAACCTAGTAATTATCTCTGTCTTAGGACAATAGCAAGAATTTCCAGCTGCAGACATCCTGTCTCCTACCTTGAGATCACACACAGTCATACAATTCTTTACTTATCAGCTTTCTTCCAGCAGGGTGCCACTGTGGTTACATTTTTGAAGCTCAACACATAACACAGTTTTCTTACATTTGTTAAACAAGCCTGTGGATCATATTAATATTTACAATGACATAGAATTATTTACAAAATTCTATCTAGCTAGGCTGGCATCCTCTCTGAGTATCACACACCATATAAACTGTGCACAGTTTCCTTCTGGTGTAACTCAGTTGTTCTACTTCTGCATAGCTTCTAGTTGCTTGCTATAATTCACAGTGGCTGGTATGATAATGGGCTTGTAGCCATTGCAAACTCTGCACTAAAGGTATGGTGGTAACAAAACATACCATTAAGTAGTCTGGCAACAGTTTTGCTTTAGTTTTCATTGCCCCAGGTCATTAATAGGAAGTCCTGGTAGACTGCACTATAGTTCTCAAGCAGGATGAGATCAATGCTACTAAGAGATCATTTTGAGGGATAAAGCGCTTGATCCTGGAAATGTTCTACAGATGGAAACATGATAACTTAAATAGCTGGCCACTGGTTCTCAAATATCAGCCAGTCATCAAGACTCGCAACTAAATTGTGTGCCTTACATACAAACTCAAACCTGCTGATACCATAAAGAAACACTCATCTCTAGCTATAAAATACAGAACTCCCAGTAGCCTCAATACTATGACAGAAGCAAAAACATACACTGATTAGGGTACGGGAGCCCATTAACCAAAAACGAATAAAGCTGTGCATAGACAAATTGCTTGATAACATTACCTTGCAAAGGAAGGTTCAAGACTGGACAAAAGTTATTAAAGGCAGTATTATTTTTTTTAATATATATTGGTTAGGCTCTAGACAACATTTCTTGGGTATAGGGGTAATAATAGCCTCTTCCAAGGCAATTTAATAAATCCCATTCCTCAGGGAGGAATGTAATATCTGCTAAATCTTTGGGTACACCACAAGCTGGCTATCCAGAACCAGTCTACAGGAGCATAGGTCCAACCCACACATCATTAAGTACAACCCAAAGATCATAAGTTAATAGCTGTTCATAATATGGAACAGCATGTTCTGACAGAAACTAGAGGAGAGCCCCTGGAGTCTGAAGGTAGAAAAAGCAGATATTAGTATGGTAGCTTCTGTCAGAGAAAAACTGTGCAACAATCTCATACTAATGAAATAATAAGACTTGTTGAGTGGTAAGCCAGGTTGAGCTGCACAATCTTTCTACTTCCCAAAAGAAAAGGGCTAGTCAGTTAGCTGCTGCATGAACCTCAAATAAGCCAGCTTAACATGGGAGAACTCAGGCTAGTACAAAGCGTAATGCTTGTCCAGACCAGATCAGTATACCTCTGAAAACACTGAAATATCTGCACTTCATACTGAATGCAATGAAGTTCTAGATCATACTGTGTATCTTCCACTCTTTTACTGACATAGAATGTACATGATTTGAGATAACTGATCAAAAGCCAAAGACAGCAACTTCTTATAGCTGTTTATGAAGGTATCAAGACTGCCAATATCATCTTAGGAAAGCAGCATAAAAGAAAATGTGTTTTGTGCATAGCTGTCAACTATCCAGAACACTGAAGAATATCCAGATTTTTATGTTATATCTTTAATCTATTCATCATAAAATTTCTGCTTTTCTGGTAACTAGGAAAGCACCAAAACGCTCAGTAAAAACCAATAAATCCAAAAGAGCAAGGTAGATAGAATGGATTACGCCAATGCTAGTTCCACAACCAGTTTATTGCACAAACACGAAAAACCAAAATCCACATAAACGCTATTTAAACACACTGCGTTTTTGTCCACTGCGTTTTTTTAAAAATGTATTTAAGTATTTTAATCAACGTAATGTGTTATATCTGATGAAGTCCAACAGAGAGAGTGGACGAAAACGCAGTGTGTTTAAATAGCGTTTATGTGGATTTTGGTTTTTCGTGTTTGTGCAATAAACTGGTTGTGGAACTAGCATTGGCGTAATCAGTTCTATCTACCTTGCTCTTTTGGATTTATTGCTTTTCTGGTAAATCATTGAGGATTAAAGTCACTAAATAATGACACACATTTAAATTTTTGACTTCATATCCTTCAGAAAATGCATACTAATGTAAAACTTAATATTTTATCAAATTTCAGTTTGTAGTTGCGATATTTAAAATAAAGTTGCTGACTTAGGGTCTGTGTGCACAGGTTGAAATGGAGTTTAGACTTATGTGAATTATAAAAAGAGCAAGTCAGCATAGTAAAAACAAAGCTGAGCTTGCAATATAACTCAAAACAAGTTAGGTGCCATGTAATGAGTGGTATATCTACGTCATTGAGCATTGGCGGTCAAGAGGCTTTAGTTTTTATAAAATCGGTGTCGCATTGTGTGAGCTAGTGGCATGCTTCTGAATGGTCTTTGCATAATACTTCTCTGTGGTGTGACCGTGGAGTTGATTTATATAATTTAGGGAGTGTGAGAAAAAAAATTGTGTTATTTTTTAGGCCTTTTGAATCAATGTTTCCATATTTAATTTTCAATAAATGATGATTAAACCTGATTTAACTCATTACATCCGAGTGACGCCTCTAGGTGCATCTGCAGTTAACTCCTACTGACGCCTCCAGGCATCAAATACTGCTTGTTCATATTTGCATCAGTAATTCCAAAACCATGCTACGTACAACGTTTTACAAGATTTCATCTTAAAGCTTACACAATGGCAAACTCAATTGCATTAATATTTTACTTCTGTCTTGTGTAGGTAAAGAGATATTAAATGTTTTTATGATATTAATTTATATAGATATAATTTTCACATTTTTCTAAATATCTCAATCACCAAATAAAACAGACAGAACTCCTTAGTCTCTCAGGTAGATAAAGAAAATGTTGCTGACAGTATGTATGTAACTTGAATGGTTGCTGAGATATTGTAAGTTGTTTACAAAATATTACAAACTTAATAGTTATTGTGTTTATTGTGACTTATAAAATTCAGTTTAAGACCTAGAACCTAAAGAATACTACCACTACAAAAATAGTTTGTGATGAAGAGTTTGCCATTTATACTTCTTTCATAACTCCTATTGTTCCAGCAATTTGTACATTTGTTTGAAATGTGAGGACATCATTTGATTCTGTCAAAACGCTTAGAGTGCAAACTTCCTGACCTCCACTGGAGTAAATGAGTTAAGGTAAAAAAGTAAGCACAAGCTACAAAGGAAAGAAAAACTGTCATAAATAGCATGAAAGTATATGTCTAAGGCTAGTGCAATTTCATAAATGGCAGTACAAGTGAATGTAATTTAACTAAATAAAATTGAAAAGCTAATTAAATATCACTGGAAAATTGTAGTCTGAATAACTCAAACCAAGACTGGCATAAAATGGGTGTTAAAACATGTGAAGATAGGTGAAGCCTGCCAGTCTAGCCAGAGAGAATTTTGTGGATAATTCTGTCATTTGTAAATATTATTGCAAGCCACAGGCTTGTTATCTTAAATGTGAAAAGACTGCATTGGATATTGAACTGCAAAAATGTAACAACAGTGCACTCTGCTGTAGGAAAGCTAAGTCAAGCATTTTATGACTGTCTTTGATGTCAAAATTTGGAGCCGGTATGTCTAGAGGGCAGCATGCTGCCTATTGTTTTAAGACCAGAGTTAATGGCTAGAATTTGCATATATAAATTTCCTTTATTGCTCTGGTTTCTAACCAAGTGTAAAGAATGTAAATGTAGTGTCTGTTAGCCTGGGAACACCAGAGAAGTGTGAAGAATGATGTCATATGAAGCAGCTCTGCGTTATCAATTTAAAGAGAGAATCAGACAGCTATGAGCATTTTGTCTTGAGAACATCCAAAATCACCAGCACTGCTTTGCTCTTTATGCAAGTTTATTTTAGAACTGTGTTTTCCCGTAGATATAACTAGGACATAGGAAGATTTGGCTAGTTTGCTTTTCTGTGATGTCGGAACTTTTGCTACTGTATTATTTTAAGTATTTCTCTGTGATCTCTGAACTCTTGACTAGCACTGTGTAGTAAGAAGTATTGTCTTGTGTTTTTATTATTTATTATTAAATATTTTTAAACCTTTCAACTGTGGCTGTTTTATGTAGAGTTAATTTAGCCACTTGAGTACATTACATGTATATAGTGATACTCTACCAAGTCACTCTAATAAGCCTTGACTGTTCAGTCACACTTACCATTTGGATAATAATATTGCACAGTAATAATTGGACACCCTTTCAGAAGGACCTTTGAGTAGCTGATATTAGTTGGTGGTGGCAGCTGGTACTACCTTTTAGACTGGGTATAAAAAGGGCACATCTGGATAACCTGTGCCAGCCTTCCCAGAAGTGTCTGAGTGTTTGTATAGAACTCTTATCTCAAAGTGTGTGTCAGCTACTTGGGTAGGGACACGAAGCACTGGTTGGACAGAGAGGGAGCTGGAGGTTTTAGCTTGCCCACTAGGCTGAGATCTGGACCCTATAGCTGTGCCAGTGGGAAGTCTAATTGGGGACCTGGAGAGAAAGGGAGAAACCAGCCCCAGACTGACTGTGATCTCTGTGTTCTTAAGGGAAATTGTACTTTACTGTGTGTGTGCATTTATTATCCTTTCCTTATATGGATGCCCCTCACTGGTGTTATTGGTGAGGATTGAGGCTCATTGATTGCTGGGCCAGGGCATGGGTGTCACATATTAATTGTTTGGCAGTGGTGGGATATCCACACCACATATTAATTGGTTGGCAAATACTAATTGGCTTGTAATGGTGTGGGTAGAGTGAATTCCAGTAGCTTGTGTACAGTGATCACTGAAGGTGTTTTTGTACACTAAATCACTCAGAGTTCAGCTCACAATTGTTTTATTCCTTTTGTTAGCTTAGTTAGGAAGTGCAGGCAGCATGTCAGCAGAGGAGTACGGAAAGCTGAAAAGGAGCCAGCTGGCTGAGATGTGCTAGGCTAGGGGACTGGTGCATGGAAACCTGACTAAGGCAGACATGATTATAGCTTTGGTCACAGCTGCATCAGAAAATAGCAACTAGGAGGACGATCAGACTGTGGCAGTGGGGATGTACCACCCTCAGAGAATGGACAGCTCAACCTTTCTGCAGAGGACTTAAAAATCCATTTGGAGCTAAAGAGACTTGAGTTTGAGTCCAGGCTTTTGGAAATAGAAGCAGCTGAGAGACAGAGATGACTGCAGGCTGAGGATAATGAGAAACTGCTATGCGTGGAATCTGAGGAAAAGAAGAGGGAGAGGCAGCATGAGAGGGAGATGCTGACTCTTCACAAGAGTCATGGAGGTAATGGTGAAGGGAGTAACTGGACCCCAGAAGCACAAAAGATCAGTAAATTTCTTCTGCAGTTTAAAGAGGGGTATAATTTTGACAGTTTCATTCATATATTTGAGAGGGTATGTAAACAGTATGATGTAGACCAAAGGCTCTGGGTATGGTTCCTGACCTCCTTACTCCATGTTAAGGTTGTAACTTTGTTGTCCAAACTTGCTGGTTGTGAATATTTTGATTATGCTGCTGTTAAAAATCACTTGTTAGAATGTTTTAAGCTAACACCTGAAACTCGTAGGAAAAAGTTTTGTGAGCATAGATGCAATGCAGATGTAAGTGTGTGTGAATATCTTGCTGAACTGAGCACTTCTTTTCATAGGTGGGTGAATGGATGTCAGGTCACCACTTCTGAAGGCTGACAGACCTTTTGGTGAGGGAACAAGCCCTTAGCACTTTGCCTGAGGACATGAGGATCTGGTTAGCTGATAGACAGTTTGCCATTTCAGATGAGTTGGGGAAGAAGGAAGACCTATGCCTAACAAGTAGGGCATCCCTGCACAGGAAAGGGACCCCCCCAAGTACTGCTCATGGGTCTAAAGGAACCCATGGTGGGCAGCACAGACTGCCCCAACAGAATCTGCCAGTAGCAGGGGAAGCCACCAGTCCAGGTACACATCCAGGACCTAGGGTTAAATGTTTTGAATGCAATCAGTGGGGCCATGTGGCATACAGATGTACACGAAGGCAAGGTGGGGAACAAAAGGTGAGAAAGCCAGTAAGTGGGAAAGACAAAATACCAATAGTAGATTGTCTTGAGACAACAAGGGTACCAAAATACCATCCTGCAGATGTCCTGATAGGGAAGGATTTGGATAAGGCAGTACCTTGTGCGTATGCAGTTACACGCAGTCAGGCTGGGAGACAACCATGTGGGTCTGGTAGCCTGGGGGAGACCCAGAAAGACTACATACTTGCAGCCAGGAGTGGTGAGGTGGTTACTTCAGGGAGGGACCTACTCTGTACCAGTGAGACTGAATGTGAGCCACAGCTGCTTGTGGGTACTAATGTTCCCTTGGACAGAGTTACTGCAAAGGTAGAGGTGAGTAGTGGTACCTAGGCTGACAGTGAGGCATGACTGTCAGAGGATGCCAGACTTCCTGTGGAAGGGGAGCTGCGAAGTGTTACAAAGAATAAGTTGAGACAGGCTCAGCTCTCAGACCCTACATTGCAAGGCCTGAGGCAGGTAGCAGGGGAGGCAGCTGATTCTCAAGGGAAGGGGGATCTGTATACTGGGACAAAGGGTTACTGTATAGAGAATGGATCCTTGAGGGAGGACTAGAAGGTGAGAGAGTACAGCAGTTGGTAGTGCCTAGAGCCTACCTTCTGGTGCTTCTAGCCACAGCCCATGATATTTCCTTTGCAGGTCAAATGGGCATAAAACGTATCAAGAGACGTATTATGCAGAACTTCTACTGGCCAGAAATTTCCACAGATGTAACAGGGTACAGGAGGACCTGTGAGCAGTGCCAAAAGGTAGGCAAGGCAGGAGACAAGGTGACAGCTCCTTTGATGCCTTTGCCTGTGATTGAGGAGCCATTTCAGAGGGTAGCTATGGATGTTATGGGGCCTCTGAGTACCCCAAGTTCCACAGGGAAAAAGAATATCTTAGTGGTAGTGGATTATGCAACATGATACCTTAGGCAGTGGCTCTGTTCTCCATTGAGGCAGAAAAGGTGGTAAATGCTTTGTAAGAGATTTTCAGCAGGGTAGGGTTCCCAAAAGAAATACTGACTGACAAAGGTGCCAATTTCATGTCAGACCTGGTGACGTGTCTGTGGAAGTCCTGTGGGGTGAAGCACATGAAGACTGCCCCCTGCCATCCCCAGACTAATGGTCTTGTTGAGAGGTTAAACTCTACAATCAAGTCCATGCTACAGGCATTTGCAGACCAGTTTAAGAGGGAGTGGGACAAATATTTGACCCATCTCTTGGTTGCTTACAGAGAGGTTCCATGGGAATTCACTTTGAGTTGCTGTACGGGCATAGGGTGAGGGAACCTCTAGATTTAATTTGCGATGAGTGGGAAGGTGAGTGTGAACCTCACAAGGTGTCTGTTGTGGCATATGTCCTAAACCTCAGGACAAGGTCCAGGGAGCACATGGGTTTGGCCCAGGAAAACCTGGCAGAACCCAACAACAGAAAAATGTGTGGTATGACAGGAATGCTCGAGCTAGAGAGTATGGTGTGGGGCAGAAGGTAATGGTTCTCATTCCTGTCAGACACAAAAAGCTGCAAGCAGCTTGGGAGAGACCCTACAAGGTGGTAAGAAAGGGAAGTGATGTTAACTACATAGTGGAACTGCTAGGCAGGAGGCAGGGGCACAAATTGTACCATATTAACATGATGAAACCTTACCATGATAGGGAGGTCCTTGTGCTGAGCATTTGCAGTAGATTGCAGGAGGAGTCTGAGGGAGATCTAGTGTCTGATCTCCTCAGTGAGGCTCAGACTGATACCTCAGTAGAAGGGGTAGCAATGTCCCAGCAGCTATCTCCTACCCAGGTTTGAGAAATTCGAGCAGTGTTACAGGAGTTTGGGGACATGTTCACTGGGAAACCAGGGTGCAATCACCTGGTGCAGCACCAAGTGGATACAGGACCCCAAATATCTATTAGACAGGTCCCTTATAGGGTGCCTGAGAGAGTAAAACAGACTCTGAGGGAGGAGGTACAGTAGATGTTGGAACTAGGGGTAATTCAAGAGTCCAACAGTCCCTGGGCCTCCCCAGTGGTGCTGGTGCCAAAGAAGGATGGCAGCACCAGGTTCTGTGTGGACTACAGGAAATTAAATAGTCACACAGAGTCAGATGCTTACCCTATGCCTACGACAGATGAGGCCCTAGAGTAGCTGGGTGGGGCTAAGTATCTTACAATCACTGATCTTACCAGGGGTTACTGGTAGGTGCTCTTGACTGCCAGTGCTAAAGAGAAGTCAGCCTTTTTGACTCCGTTTGGCTTGTATGAGTTCACAAAGATGCCCTTTGGGATGACAAATGCCCCAGCGACTTTCCAGAGGCTGGTAGATCATATCCTAGCAGGAGCAAGAGGGTTTGCCCTTGCTTACCTAGATGATATAGCCATCTACAGCCATTCTTGGCAAGAGCACCTTTAGCATGTCAGGGAGGTGTTGGGCAGACTACAGAGGGCAGGGTTGACCATTAAGCCCAGCAAATGTCAGGTGGGTATGGCAGAGGTCTCCTACCTGGGACAGAGTGGGGAGTGGTAAGTTCAGACTAGAACCTGCCAAAGTAATAGCCATTCAGGCATAGCCTGCACCTGTTAACAAGAAGCAGGTCAGGGCATTCTTAGGTACAGAAGAGTACTACAGAACGTTCATCCCCAGTTATAGTACCATAGCTGCTCCCCTCACAGACCTGACAATGAAGAACAGTCCAAATAAGGTAGTGTGGACCACAGCACGTGAACAGGCATTCCAGAAGCTTTGGGAGGATCCCCTGTGTTAGCCAGTCCAGATTACAGCAAATAATTTGTTGTGCAAGTGGATGCTTCAAACCATGGTGAGGGAGCTGTATTTAGCCAGATTTCTTCAGAGGGAGAAGAGCACCCAGTGGTTTATCACAGTCGTAGGCTCCAACCCAGGGAGGAATGCTATGCAGCTGTAGAAAAGGAATGTCTAGCCATAGTGTGGGCACTGCAGAAACTTCAGCCTTATCTGTATGGAAGAAAATTCACTGTAGTGACAAATCACATCCCCCTAACATGGTTAAACAGATCCAGCCAGCAAAATGCCAAGTGGCTAAGATGGAGCCTAAGATTGCAAGCATATATGTCAGTGCAGCACCGCAGTGGAATTAGCAATACGAACGCAGATGGGCTCTCAAGACAGGGAATGGGGTAAGGTATACTCAGACAGACCTAACCCTCTCAGACAACATTTCTCAAGGGTCACTTGAAAAACTAGCTTGAGTTCTCCAGGGGGGAGATGTATGAAGATAGGTGAAGGCTGTCAACCTTGCCAGATATAATTTTGTAGATAATTCTGTAATTTGTAAATATTAATGTAAACCACAGGCTTTTTCTCTTAAATGTGAAAAGACTGCATTGGATATTGAACTGCAAAAATGTAACAACAGTGCACTCTGCTGTAAGAAAGCTAAGTCAAGCATTTTATGACTGTCTCTGATGTCAAAATTCGGAGCCGATATGTCTAGAGGGAGGCATCCTGCCTATTGTTTTAAGACCAGAGTTAATGGCTAGAATTTGCATGTATAAATGTCCTTTATTGTGCTGGTTTCTGACCAAGTGTAAAGAATGTAAATGTAGTTCCTGTTAGCCTAGGAACTCTAGAGAAGTGTGAAGAATGATGTCATGTGAAGCAGCTCTGTGTTATCAATTTAGAGAGAGAATCAGAGAGGTCTGAGCATTTTGTCTTGAGAACATCCATCACCAGCACTGCTTTGCTCTTTATGTAAGTTTATTTTAGAACTGTGTTTTCTCTTAGATATAGCTAGGACATAGGAAGATTAGACAAGTTTGTTTTTCTGTGATGTCAGAACTTTTGCTACTTTATTATTTTAAGTATATCTCTGTGATCTCTGAACTCTTGATTAGCACTGTGTAGTAAGAAGTATTGTTTTGTGTTTTTATTATTTATTATTAAATATTTTTAAACCTTTCAACTGCGGCAGTTTTATGTAGAGTTAATTTAAGCTCTAGAGTACATTGCATGTATATAGTGATACTGTACCAAATCACTCTAATAAGCCTTGACTGTTTAGTCACACTTACTATTTGGATAATAATATTGTGCAGTAATAATTGGACATCCTTTCAGAAGGGCCTTTGAGTAGCTAATATTAGTGGGTGGTGGCAGCTGGTACTACCATTTAGACTGGGCAGAAAAGAGGCACAGTTGGAGAACCTGCGCCAGCCTTCCCTAGGAGTGTCTGTGTGGTTGTATATAACTTTATTTCGAAGTGTGTGTGTATCAGCTACTTGGGCAGGGACACAAAGCACTGGTTGGACAGAGAGGGTGCTGGAGGTTTTAGCTTGCCCACTAGACTGAGATCTGGACCCTATAGCTGTGCCAGTGGGGAGTCTTACTGGGGACCTGGAGAGAAAGGGTTAAAGCAGCGCCAGACTGACTGTGATCTCTGTGTACTCTTAAGGGAAATTGTACTTTACTGTGTGTGTATTTATTATCCTTTCCCCATATGGACGCCCCTCACTGGTGTTAGTGGTGAGGACTGAGGCTCCTTGATTGCTGGGCCAGGGCACAGGTGTCACAAAACAAATCAACACTAAGTAAATATTTTACACAAAGAAAGAAAATCAAATCTAATAACCTGTAAAATCCTTGATTGAAGTCAACAGTGAGTAAAATATGAGATATCCAAAGGCCAAAGTCTAGTCTAATGACTGGAAATCCTCAGAGAAGACGGGTGGTGATAGGAATCTCAAAACTGTGTGACTATAACAAGCAATACAAGCAATGGAATCCATATAGGAGTAAAAAAGAAAAGTAGTTACTGTTCCTAAATAGGTTGCAAAGTCAATTATCAAGGATTGGGTAGAAATTAAGTATATGGTTCCAAATTCAAAAATAGCTCAAAGAATAACAAAAAATTAGAAAGGCCAAAATGACTAAAGCTACAGCAGAGACGACAGCTATTAATGTTCCAGAAATGAGAATGAGTTATATTGTTAATCTGCAGCAAAGCAAAGGTAAAATGGTATATAATGACAGAGAGATGCCGCAGCAAGAAAAATGCAATTAAATTGCTAAAAGGTGAGAAACAGAAATCTTATCAAAACAAACTAAGGAAATATCTTCCTGTATTGCAAAAGATGGAAAACTTAGGATCTGTACGGATTTTGGTCTTTTGAAGAAAAACAATGAACCTGGCATTGTGACTGATCCACTGGAACAACCTATACCATACCTTGTTCAAGATCCATACAGAAAGTGCTTAAAAGAATAAGAAAAAGAAAGGATTAAATCAAGCAATGAGCTCTTGAGGAAGTTCAGTTGCTTACTTATTTTGTAAAGTGGGCTATCGACAGGATCAAACCTATCAACAACTTCAACACCTTAGCTGACAATTGATCTCAATGTGAAAATTAATCTAGAAGCTGACTAAATCTGATCATTATATAAATATTTGACTACTGCCCTGCAGACCAATTAAGTACTTGTTCAACTTAGAGGGGACAAATACTCAAAAACACAGAAGTCTCATCAAAAAACTAGCATGATAAAAATACAGTACCTGTCCACTATGCATAGGACTGTTTATTTTCTCTGAATTAATCAGTTGAAAAAAATGCTATTGTTTGGGTGTATTTTTGTAAATCATACAACACATAACGTATAGTTAAAGCATTGTGTAAAATATTTGAAGGCACTGGATGTAAAGGCAATTACACATAAAATCCATGTATTAAAGTAAGAGTAAAAACCCTAGTTTTCAGTATGTGATTTCTTAAAACCTCCTGTAATGGAGGATAAAGGGATATATGCAAATGACATATTAGGGTCATTAAGTGTTTCAGCTATATGACAGTTCGAAATGCACATGACTTTTTCTTTTTAAGTCTGTTAATGGACAAATTCAGGCCAATAAGGCCAAACATCCCCTAGCTGTGGACAAGTTTCTTATAACCTCTTCAGCACAGCATATGTGGACTGGTTGGCTAACCTTTTGCAACACAGGGTTATTGTACCCAGCTGATGCCCATAACCATTGAGATGTCTGCAAAATATCACATTTAAAAACTAAATAAAAGAGTAAAGAGGATACACAGCCAAACCAATTAGTAAAAAACTACAAGAAAATCCAAGCCAAGCTAGAGTTTTCGCTGTGTCATTCCTTAAAACCGCCTGTAAAAGAGGATAATGGGATATATGCAGATGACCCCTTAGGGACATCAGGTGTTTCAGTTATATGGTAGTTCAGAATGCCCATGCCAACAGCTGATGGGGTTTGGCTTTATTGGTGTGAATTTGTCCATTAACAGACTTAAAAAGAAAAATGTCATGGACATTCAGAACTGCCATATAGCTGAAACAACTGACGACCCCTTATCTTCTTCCTATATCATCAGCCTCACCACACCATGATTCAAAGTCTCCAACTTTTACAGCAGTTTCACCACTTCATATTCAACTTAGTTGCTATTAGTTGCACTGTAATCCCCAGCACACTGATAGCTTCTGAGTTGGTATTATGACAAACCCAGGTATTGGCTATTCATGTAAACTCTTATTCTAAAATCTCTGTGCACCAACTAAGAGGCCAAATAACAGCTGAAGAGATTTGTTCCTTGTAAGAAATAAACTATCCTGGCCAACGTGGAAATTAAACTAAATTGTGTCCCTTTTATAGTGAACCTTGTAGCACTAGGTATTCTTAGACAGTGCTGAAACTGACTGATGCTTACAGACAATAACATATTACTTGACATACACATCACAAACTGAGAGGTGCAAATATCAATGCAACACTGAGGAAACCCTCTCAGACAAAAAATATTGTTTCTAAGTTTTTATCACATGTTCCTGAACCCACCAAACCAAAAAGTCACTTTTTAAGCCTCAGAGAGCTAGGAAAGCCAAGTCTCAGCATAAAACAAGCATCATATCACCACCCTCTCACATGACTGTAAACTGTACATAGACACTAACTGAGGGAATACACACAGAAATGTATTTAAAATTGGTGATTCTATTGTCAAGGACACAGACTCCATGCACAAGAGGCTGGATAAGGGTAGGGTGAAAGTTACTTGTCTTCTGGTGCTAACCAGTATCTGCAATTCCACTGGGGCTCTTCAGTCCCTTACACCAGGTTAGTATGAATGCAACTTAGTGCAGGCCATGTAAGTGTAAACAACGCATGGCAATCAACCCTTAGGGACACGAGGAGAGAGACACTGGATCTTAACATGCATATGTTAAATGCAGACAAGACTCTGGTCCTGAGAAGGATTCTACCTTTTGCACAGAATGATGCCTAAATACTACTATGACATAAGTGGTTTAAATAACTGGCTAAGTAGTTCATAGGTTAATTGGTGTTTACTAGGCTAATGATGACAAGGGCCTTTTTAAACCTAGCTATGCATCACAGATATCTGACAAGTTCTGATACCCTTGATAAGTGTAAGCATGGGCCTGGGAGATGAACCATTTACAGGTTACCTGTGTCCATTAGAGACATAGGTGCCAAATCAGGGATGAATTTCCAGTTTCCCATCCACCTGGCCACGTTTCGCTTGAATTGGGTTAGGGTGGAACTCTGCTTCACATGGATGTGGAGCCTGCTCCATAGCCGGGGTAGTCTCTGGGATACATACCTATCTCTCCAGCAGGTCCTATTTATATCACAGGCAAGGTTTAAGTCTTTAAAACGGGTAATTCTGGTGCTGTTTGTTTTGTGGATATGTAGGAGTTCCATTAGACTGGGGTTTGACAATGCCCAGTATGCCAGGCATAGATCTCCCCTCAAAAGCCTGTAGGAGACAGAATACAGGGATAGGGCCTTGAGGCAGTCTGTACAGGACATTTTACTTACACCCTGTATTCTTTTAGTGAGGAACCTCTGTGGACGTTCCAGCTGTTGGATATGCCTGGTTAGGTACATACCAAAGGGGTCATTGTACTCAATGATATGTCTGATGAATGCCGAACACAGCAGAACAATGACTTCCTTGGACTTAGATGCCATACCTTTGTTTACAAGTTGAATGATTTCCTCACCACTGTAGACACATGATAGTCAAAGGCTAAATTACTACCTATGTGTGTCCATAAGTCCCTGACTACTGGGTTGACTCTAAGGGGTGTGTTGTCAATATGATGGTTACCAGGGATGGATGACTTCCCAAAATATACTATTATGCATTTCTTGGCATTTCATTTTAGTCCATGGCTCTGACACCGGTTGTTTACCAGTGTCAGCCCCTCCTGGAGCACATTTGTTTACATCAACAAATGTAAATAAATAAATAAATAAAATTTGTGTCAGTGTGAGATTCAATGACAGCTCCTAATTTGCAATCATCTGCAAATTTAGTCAGCCAGAGATCACGGACATTGGCCTTGACTTCTGAGAAGTAAAGGCCAAAAAGGAGCGGTCCAAGGACTGATACCTGACGGACTCCACTTGTGACTGGCCTCTTTGTACAGATGGACCCCCCCAATTCTAACTTCCTGGGTCCTGCCTGTGAGCCAGCTGGCTATCCACCAAGTGATATATGGGTTTGTACCTAACCGCTTGAGTTTGTCAACAATGCCCGAGTGGGGTATTGTGTCAAATGGCTTGGCCAGGTCAAGGTAGGCAGTGTGAACGATTTTGGCCTCATCCATTGCTTTGGTGACCTTCTCAAAGAAGTCCACCAAGTTGAGTAGGCATGATCTGCCCTTGAGAAAACCAAACTGGGGTGGGTCCAGTGTCTGAAGGTTTAATATGTCTCTGTTGATCATCTCCACAATTCTTTCCATGGCTTTACATATAAGATTATTGAGACTTATGGGTCTGTAGTTTCCAGGGTCTGTAGATGGCCCACCTTTGTGCAGAGGGATGATTGTTGTCTTTCTCCATTCATGAGTCATGAAGCCTTTATGGAGGCTACAATTAAATAGTAATTTCAGAGGCCCTGACGTCATGTTTCATGCTATTCAGAAGGCATTCTGGGATATTGTCTGGGCCCACTGATGTAGTGTTCTTGGTCTTAGAGAAATCATTAAGGACCTGTTCCCTAGTGACAGTAGGGGGAGTTATATTTGATGATATTTCATGAGGGAAGGTTGATGGTGAGAGAGGGGTAAAGTGGGAGCTGAATTTATCAGTCAGGAGGTTTGCTATATCTTCTGACTTAGTACAGGTGGCTCCATTTACAATGAGCTCTGCATACAATTGTGCACTGCCTTTGAGGTTGCGGACATACCTAAAGAATGCTTTGTGGTTGTCCTTTGTCTGGGAGGCCAAACTTACTGTTATACAGCCTAATGACAGTTAGTGTCATTGGAGGTGGGGGAGTTAATATGTGCAATACGTATCAGTTTTTGCGGAGATAGAAGACAGACCAACTTGCTTCACAAAGGATGGTCTGCACCTTTTGTTCCCTTGTTTCCACCTACTGGCCAAAGCTTTTGCTGGTCCCATAATGTCTTTTTAGGCCAAGACATCCCAGCATAGCAGATAGACCATTCTCATCGCTGTCATCATCAATTCATGTTATTCTATTTTTGTACAGGGGTGAGGTGCTGCTTCAAGTTGTCAACACATCTCAAAATTCATAGCCACTCTTCCATCATCATTGTCAGTCATGCCTCCTGCCTCATTTTGTTTCTCACACACTCCATCCATGTCTTATCTGGATTTTCATTTCCTCCTGCATTCTTTCTGTAGCTCAAAATATGCCTTACCAAACCTTCTGCTTTTCTGCACATGATGAAATCTACATAACCTTTTTTGGACCTTCGATGTATTTCCAGCTACACTGGATTCTGCTCTGATATCCTCACTTTTTTTTCATCTGTCCCAGTGTGTCCATCCTATTATCTGTCTCAGGTACTTAATGTCCATCACCTCAAGCTTGCTTAGCTGTTCTGCCTTCACTGCCATAGCAAAGCATTGTTCACACAGTTTTGTACACCCTACTTTTCGCCTTCTTTGGTATTTTTCTATCAGACACTACACCTGACAATTTGTGCCAGCTGGTAGAAGTCCCTGTGACTGTAGCTTTAACCTCCTCAATCACACTTCCCTTATCCTCATCCACTTCTCCCATCTGCATGAAGCTGTTATCCTGTTCCACTCTTTTCCCTATCTCAATTTTAAGTTTCTTTTGATTTTCCCAATATGTACTCCATTTCATCCCATGCAGGGATGGATCCAGCACTAGGTGACATAAGCAGCTGCCTAGGGCCCTATGCTGGCACGGGGGCCAGGCCACAACATTAAATTAAAAAAATAAATAAATAAATAAATAAGAAAGAAAAGTTTTCTTACTTTGTTCAGCAACTGCATACCATGTACTGTTTCGTTAAGAAATTGCACACATCCTGCTGCTTCCTGTACTCATGCAGAGCTGGCACGAGGTGAAGCAGGTACTGCTTTGCTGCTACTTCTACATGCAGAAAGGGCTGTTGTGTGTTTGTGTGTGTGTTTTCGCATGCAGGCGCTTATGTGTGTGTTAACTTTTAGAACAGTTAGTCAGTGTGTGTGTGTCTGTGTGTGTGTGTGTGTGTGTGTGGGTGTGTGTTCGCATGTGGGCACTTGTGTGTGTTTTAAGTTTTAGAACAGTTAGTGTGTGTGTGTGTGTGTGTGTGTGTGTGTGTGTGTGTGTGTGTGTGTGTGTGTGTGTGTGTGTGTGTGTGTGTGCATGTATAAAAGGCCCCACTTAGTTATAGGGCTTGCTCACAGTCAAACCCTGTACCTTAGGTATAGGGGGTAAGAACTTTAGTCCATCTGCCAAACCCAGATTTGTTACTAAAAACTATATATCTGATACACAAAACACAGGTTGATGCAAAGCCTATTGTTCTGTTAACTTTTTAAGTGATTTAGAGTAGTCTGCCGGAGAAGACATGGAGATCAAAATGAGATATGTGTGTACTGTAAGCACCCCCTCAAAAAATAAAAAAATAAAACACTATGCTATAAGCATTAATATTTTTAATTTTTGTATGCTACACTACTTATATTGTCGGTAATTGTTCTGCTTTAATCCTTGCACTAAATAATTAATTAATTATTTAACAGGCTGGATTGTGTAATATAATCTAAACATGTTGCATTTTAGCAATATATTTTTCAGCAACTTCTTTAGAGGCTCCAGCAAATGCAAAGGGTTTTACATTTGTTAGGTCATATAGTCTGCATTACTTATAGTAACGATTAGAAGCATATGATATGCAGCATCTCTTATAAAATCATTATTGCATATTATTGTGCTACAGTCTTCCCTACCAGATCAGATTGTAAAAGATTTCTGCATTTCTTTAAAAACTGTTAGTCTGGAAGTTAACACACAGGACTAAAGCTCCGACTTGTTAATGAGCTACTTCCTGTGGCAAGGGTACAGAAGTTAAATTGTTCCATCTTTATTTACATCCTTTATGACACTGAGCAAGTCATTTAACCAGGCAGTGATTTGTCGCAATTAGGAGTTTGTGCTAGGCTACTTAAAGGCCTCCAGGACTGAATGCCTAAGTAAGTATAAACTGTTGTCATCATTTGCCAGACATTTCCTACTGTACAGCTAGTTTGGGAAATGTTATGGCAATATCACCAGCACTCTATTTTTTTAAATGCAATGCAGGCAATTTATATTTGAAAGACAGCAGGTACTGCATTTGTAGATGAAGCACCTAAATCCAAAGTTATCTGGCAGCAGGAACTTCTGCATTAGCAATAGTTCTCTTTAATGTGGAATTATTTACATAACAATTAATAATAAGAAGAAGAATGTGGAATTATTTACATGACTTTTACTTCTGTAGAGATTGTGCATACTGACATATCCTATATTATCAGTCATTTAATATTTCTTATGTTCTTATAATTACTCTTCTATTTGAACTATGCTATGCATAGCCGGATCTTAGGGTACGATGCTGGTGATCTTTATACAGTTTCATGTAGTTCATTCAATGCTACCAATCAAGTATATGTCATTTATTTCTTCATAACAATAAGGGGTGCATACAGTCAACAAAATAGCTATAACTGTTGGTGGTGGTGGTAGAGGTTGGGCTCTCTGTGATTAAAACATCAGTATACTCTCATCTGGTCATTTTAATTGGTCTTTAATCTGGCTTTGCAGGGTTATTGTGTGTGTGTGTGTGTGTGTGTGTGTGTGTGTGTGTGTGTGTGTGTGTGTGTGTGTGCGCGCGCCTGTATGTGTGAATTATATTAAAATACTATGGCTAGTGTGTGTTTGAGTGAAACAAATTTGAAATAAATGGCTTTATCATTATTACTGTTATTTTTTTCTTTATTGACACAGATATCCGAGAAGGATGCAGTAAAAAAATGTTAACTATAATTGCTACGTTTGGGGGATGTCTGTGTTTAAAAATGACTGACCTGCTGAGCTAATAAAGTTAAAAAGTGATTAGTCTGTCTTTGTAGAACTAGTGCACATTTCAGTAAAGTAAACTGGAATACTTCACCATGGCCATTTTTACCACAGTCCAACAGGTAATGTGTACACAGCTGATAAAGTGGCTGTAATTGTTAAGTACAGCTACTGGCTGCTTATAATGATAGCAGCCTGAGTGGCCTTTTATGGTTGAAATTATCTGAAATGGGTACTTTTTTCATTATTGGGTCATACATTTTGTTTCACTGCTTACTGGAAAAAATGTTCAAAACTACAAATTTAAAATGCACTCTGACAAATGTTGCTGTATTAAAATAAGAAGTTAGGTACTCACCATAATGTTCCATCTGATTAGGTAAACTTCATTTCATAGTTTCAGAGTTTCATTGTATAGTACTAGGCTATCTGCCCTGGGGCATTTGTAAGCCTAGCCATAGTGATGTGGCTTTTGCCACCCCATGAAATGGTACAAAAAATGTACAGAATAAATTTAGAATACTGTGCCTCTGTCTAGTAGTGACACAATGAAGGTCCCCTTATATAATAGAATTAGTTTACTGTGCCCCTGTCTAGCAGTGACACAGATGTGACCCCTGGGGTAAACTTACGATCTCCCATCCACTCATCAAGATTTCTCTTGAAGAGAGTCATTGAGGGGCTCTGCCTAATACGAACTGGGATCTTGTTCCAAAGCATGGGAAGCCTCTGGGTTATGAATCTATCCCTCCAGCATGTCCTATTCATACATGTGCTGAGGTTTAAGTCTTTAGCTCTCATGGTCCTGATGGACTTGGATTTTTTGAAGTGGAGCATGTCCATCAGATCCTGATTGGACATGGCCTTGTACGTCAGGCAGAGATCACCTCTGAGCAGGCGGTATGCTACTGAATAGAGCTGAAGTTTCTTTAGTCTGGCAGAATAAGACATATGTTGGAGACCCTTGATCCTCTTGGTGAGGTACTTTTGTGGTCTCTGCAGCTGTTGCAAATGCCGGGTGAGGTACATACCAAATGGGGCATTGTACTCAATCATGGGTCTGATGAGGGAGGAATATAGGGGTACAATGACATCCTTAAATCTGGATGTGAATCCCTTCATGATGAGGTGTGCAAGGTAGAATGTTTTTCTAACCACTTTGGCAATGTGGGTATCAAATGAGAGGTCGCTGTCGACTTGGGTCCCTAGGTCTCTGATTACTTTTTCCGTACTCAGTGGGTTGCTGTCTATGTGATAACTTGTGGGTACTTTGTTTTTCCCAAAGGGGATGACTATACATTTTTTGGCATTTAGTTTAAGGCCGTGACTCCGGCACCAGTTGTCCGTTTCTGTGAGGCCTTTTTGTAGGATGTGTGTGTCTGCTGGTGTATCGGCTATGGCGCCTAGTTTGCAGTCATCTGCGAACTTTGTCAGCCACAGCCCTCCCATGTTTGCTTTAACATCTGAGAAATAAATGCTGAACAAGAGGGGTCCCAGGACAGATCCCTGTGGGACACCACTTGTGACTGGCTTTGAGTCTGACATTGCTCCAGCGATTTTAACTTTATGGGTTCTGTCCTTTAGCCAGTTTGCAACCCATCTAGTGATATAAGGGTTTATTTTTAAGCTGTTGAGCTTATCTATGATGCCTGAGTGGGGTATTGTGTCGAAGGCCTTAGCCAAGTCCAGGTATGCTGTATGGACTGCTTTGCCCTCATCAATGGCTCTAGTGATTGTTTCGAAAAAGTCAACCAGGTTCAAAAGGCAGGATCTGCCCTTTACAAAGCCGAACTGGGTGGGGTCAAGTGTCTGTAGGTCCCCTATGTCTCTGTTTATGAGTTCCATAATGATTCTTTCCATAGCTTTGCAGACCAGGCTGGTTAAGCTTATGGGGCGGTAGTTTCCAGGGTCTGTAGAGGCACCCCCCCTTGTGGAGTGGGACCACTGTTGCTGTATGCCAGTGTTCAGGTATATATCCCGAAGTAAGGCTAAGGTTAAATAGCATTTTTATGTGTGGGTTTAGCTCCTCTTGGAGTTCACGTAACACGCAACCCGGGATACCATCAGGTCCCACTGATGCTGTGTTTTTTGCTTTGTTTAGGGCGGTTCTCACTTGGACATCTGAGATGATAGGGAGATTACATTCAGCTGGGATAAGTATTTCTTCTTTTGGGGGTGAATGAGGGGAGAAATTGGCATTGAACCTGTCAGCCAGAATGTTGGCAATATCTGTGGGTTCAGTGTATTTTTTATTGTTGTGAACCAACTCTGAGCATATCTGAGGGTTTCCGCCCAGGTCTCTAACATAGCTGAAGAAGGCTTTGTGGTTATCTTTAGTGTCCTTAGCGATTTTTCTCTCAAAGTTGGCCTTGGATGTTTTTATGAGAGAATGTAGTTTTCTGCTAATGTTGATCAGAGATGTCTTCCCTTCATGGGATTTTGCTCTGACGTGCAGTAGCTTCCTTCTTTTGTTATACAATTTGTTTATGGCTGAGGTCCACCAGACAGGACGCTTACCTTTGGTGGAGAGGGACTTGGATTTGTTTGGGATTGCATGATCCATGCATTCTTGTAGATGTCCATAGAAAGCATTTGTGAAGGATTCGGCATTGTGGGATGTGGTATCCACTGGCACAGTGGGCTTAAAGGATACCATCTCAGTGTTAAGAAGAGTGAAGTCTGCTTTTGAGAAGTTTTTCAATGTGGTCTTTTGTGCTTGGGGTGGAGGTGGGATATGTATATCCAGGGTGATTAGTTTGTGGTCAGATCTCACTAGTGAGGGGTATACTTCCGGTGTGGAGCATTTTGTCCCCATGTTTGTGATGATCAGGTCTAGTATATTATCTCCCCTAGTGGGAGAGGTGACTAATTGTTCCAGTGCATTTGAATTTATGAATTCCAGGAACCTTTGGGCTAGGGTATTAGGGCTAGAATAATGTAACCAATCTATGTTTGGGTAGTTGAAGTCTCCCAGTATGATGGTATTTTGTGAAACATTCATATCCTCCAATGTCTTCAGGAAGGCTGAGTGGGGTTCCTGAGAGTGGGAGGGTGGTCTGTAACATGCTACCAGTTGTATAGCAGTTTTGTCTATGGTTAGTTGCACCTGTATGGTCTCTGATGCTTCATGTGTTGCTACTAACCTGGAGATGTGGGTGTCCTTGATGAATATGGACACTCCCCCTCCCTTTGTGGTTCGACCCGGGTTTTGTGGCCGAAAAGCATGATACGAGGTATAGCCTGGTAGTGCTGGGGTGCTCTCAGGAGCCTTGAACCAGGTTTTAGTTACTGCACAGACGTCGATGTTCTCCATGCTGAGGAGTGCATCAAGTGCCTGCATCTTGAGATTTAGACTTCTGGCGTTGAGCAGCATTACCCTTAGTTTTTTTACATTATTGTTTTCTAAGGAGGTGGGTTTGTCTTTTGAGCTTTGCCTAAAAAAGGCACTATGGGGGTGGCAAAAGCCTTAGCCAATATCCGGAAGCCCAGTGGTGACAGGTGTAAGCCATCCCTTGCGAAGCAGCGTGGCTTGTCCAACATATCATCCCAGGCAGACAGACATTGGATCCCCTTAGAATGACACCAGTACTTGAGCCAATTGTTAAAGCTGAACATCTTGTCTTTGTATTGTGGTATCATTCTTGGTGAGGGCAAGATGCTGCTCAGGGTCAGGGTCATACCAGCCTGGGCTCCATAATCGGAGAGCTCCTCTATGTGTCTTTTCATGTAGTCCAGGGAGGTACGTCTCAGGTCATTCACACCAGCATGGACAATGACGGAGTCATATTTGTACTTGCTTTGGAGTGACTTAAGTGTGTGTGTTATGTGGTGGATCCTAGCTCCCGATAGACAGCTCACAGTCACCTTCTCCTTGTTCAGCCTGGTCAGCGGGACATCAGTGTGTCTGACTATAGAGTCACCTATTACTAGTGTATCAGGCAAGGTGTTTGGCCTTAAGGGCTGTGATTGGTTGACACACTGATTTATTGAAGTATGTGTTGCATGTGTTTTGTTTTGAGGTGGTGGATTTTTGGATGTCTGCTTTGGGAGCCTCTGTTGTATTGGTAAGTTTTTTATTAGAGCCTCTGAGTATGTCTTTGTGTTTTTATGTGTTTGGTTTGCAGTTGTGGTAGGTCTATGTGGGACTGAGATTGTTGTGTGTGTGGTTGCCATCTCCTTCTGTCTGGTCATGCCAGCCCTGAGTTGAGAGAGTTCAGCCTCCAGTTTGGCTATATAGTTGCATCTCTCACATGTATTTGTGTTTGTTGGGAGGAGGAGAGGGTTGTCTGTGTACATGAGATAATTGTAGCATTGTCTCAAGATACCCAGATTGACCAGCTGAACTGGAGACGACACCAGTAATCTACCACTCGACATGCTAGAACAGTATAAGGGAGTGCTGTACCTTTAAGGAAAGTGGATATTCACAGGGGTGGTAAGTAGATGTAGTGCTTTACTTAGTACGAGAGTGCTTAGTTAGTCGAGAAGTATTGAGAACAAGTGCTAGGCTTATAATATAGTAAGTAGTCTGGTTATACTAAGAGTAGAGCTTCCTTAAGGGAAAATTTGAAGAGCAGACTTGTCGGAGCCAGAAAAAGTTTAACCGGCACTGCGCTATGCGCACAACCGCGTAAAGCCGTGCAAACGCGGATTTTAAACAGTGAACTACAAAAGAGCTACAGATGGTCCAAAACAACCAATTACTACAGCTTCTTGTGCTGAGGTCACTTCCTACAGGGACAGGTAGGCTGCTCCTTTGGGAATCGGATCCGACCTCTGATCCGAGCCGGCAGTTTTCAACAGCTTTAGATCCAAGCTCCAAGCTCCTCCCCCCACCCATAATCCCCTGCCAACCCTGACTCACCTCAGATCAAGTTTACCCAACAGCAGAAAACTGCTTGCAATGACTAATCCCAAGATAAATGGGTAAAACCCATGGACCTGAGTATGAGAACATTAGCAAGTGAGGGGGCAGGAGGGAGGGACGGTTGCTAACAAATGAAGTTTACCTACTCAGATGGAACGTTATGGTGAGTACATAACTTCTTAATCTGAAGTAGTTAACTTCATTTGTGTAGCAACCTTTGGGACAGAGTCCCCAGCTACCTGAACCTTGGGCGGCCTTTATGGAAGGATGTTCTGGAGCACTGCAGAGCCAAACGATGCTCTCCCTCTGGAGATAATGTCCAATTTGTAGTGATTGATAAAAGTATGAGATAAAGCCCAAGTGGCTGCCGAGCAAATGTCATCCAAAGAAACTCTATCTCTGAAAGACGCAGAGGTGGACATAGATCGAGTACAGTGAGCATGGACTCCTTGAGGTGCGGGCCTGCCCGAACTGTCGTATGCCAAAAGGATGCACTGTGAAATCCATCTAGAGAGTGTGACTTTTGATACAGGTTTACCCAAGTTAAATTTGGCAAAGGAGATGAACAACTGGCCGGATTTCCTATAACCAGATGTCCTGTGGACGTAGAAGCGAAGTTGTCTATGCACATCAAATGAATGTAACTTGTATTCCCCTTTGTTATGGTAGTTAGGAAAAAAGACCGGCAATTTGATGGATTGGTTAATATTTGACTCAGAGGCAACCTTGGGAAGAAAGGAGGGATTGGTCTTGAGGTAAACTCTATCCTTGTGAAAGGTCAAGTAAGGGGGTTTTACACATAGGGCCTGTAGTTCAGAGACCCTTTGAGCCGAGGTGATATCAACAAAAAAGGCCGTTTTGCATGATAAGAATTTAAGATCTATGGAGGCTGCAGGCTCAAATGGAGAAGCTGTCAAGGCCTGAAGCACCAACGTTAAATCCCAAGGAGGGACAACCTCCTTCACTGGGGGTCTGAGCAAAAAGGTGCCCTTCAAAAAGGTCTTGCACAATTTCGAGGTGATCAAAGGGCCCAATTCATTTCCAACGTGATAATGAGAGATAGCTGCTAGTTGGACCTTGACTGTGGAGGAACTAGCTCCTTGATGAAACAGTCCTGACAGAAAGTCTAATACAACGGGCAGAGGAGCTGTAAAAGGATCCAAATTTTTGTGTTCCGCCCAAATGGAGAAACGTTTCCAGTTGCTGCTATAAATCTTCCTAGTAGAAGGCTTGTGCGCAGCTACTAGAATGGTTTTAACTGGGGAAGAGATACCGGAAGTCCTAGCTATGAGTGGAACTGGAGCAGCCAAGCCGTGAGCTTGAGGTTGTCCGGGTTCGGGACTGGGAGATCCAGGGGGTGGGATATTAGATCCGGACGGGGATCCAGAATCCAAGGAGGATTCACGAGATGAGACCAAAGGTAAGAGAACCAGGTTTGACGAGGCCAAAACGGGCAATGAGGATTATTCTGCTCCCCAACCGACTGGCTTTCTGAAGAAACTTCAGCATTAGAGGACGAGGAGGGTATGCATAAAGAAGACCGGGAGACCAAGCATGCACCAGAGTGTCTCTCGGGGGCTCCCCGGAGGGGGAAATGACAGCGAAGTAGTCATAACATTTTGTGTTCGAGGGAAAGGCAAAGAGATCGCAACAGGGTTGACCCCATTTGACGAGGATCCGATTCACTATCTCGGGATTCAGAGACCACTCATATGGTAGCAGGATGGTGCGACCTAGTTTGTCCACTAGGATGTTGGACCGTCCCGGAATGTGCATTGCTATGAGAAAGCGGTTGGTTGAGACAACCCATTCCCACACTCTCATGGCCTCTCGACAGAGTGGATAAGACCTGGTTCCCCCCTGTTTGTTTATGTACCAGACAACCGACATGTTGTCCGTTTGAATCACAATCGTTCCTACGGGAAGAAGGTCCTGAAGTGCTTGCAACGCCAACAGCACTGTCCTCATCTCTAGGACGTTGATATGCAGTGAGGTCTCCATGAGGTTCCACGTGCCTTGGACTGTCCGGCCCGAACAAGGGCCCCCCCACCCTAGGCGGGAGGCATCCATGGTCACTGTGGCCACAGGAGGGGTCATAGAAAAGGGGCGTCCTTGCTGAAGGTCTGGAGATTGGAGCCACCATAGGAGGGCCCTCTTGCAGGCCCTGCTGAGGGGGATGGGATGGCTCAGAGGGTAGCGAAGAAGGGACCACTGGACCTGGAGGGTCCATTGTAAGACCCTCATGTTCAAACGAGCCATTGGCAATAGGTTGATTGCTGCCGCTATCGAGCCAAGAGCCCTCAGGACCAAATCCGCCGGGGGGAGCTGGAGATTGTAGAATGGCCTGCACATGTAGCCTCAGGGATAGTAGCTGGTCTGTGGTCAAGAAAGCTAGGAGCTTGTTTGTGTCCAATCTGGCCCCTATGAAGTCTATAATCTGAGTCGGAGTAAGAGACGACTTCTCTATGTTGATAGTGATCCCCAGCCGGGGAGCTAGACGGAGAAAGTAGTTTCTGGCTGAGCAGAGTAGATGCCTTGTCGGGGTAGTCAGGAGCCAGTCGTCCAGGTACGGAAAGACCTGAATTCCCTGGAGTCTCAGGTGGGCCGCTATCACTGCTAACACTTTGGTGAACACCCTGGGGGCTGTGGTGAGACCAAAGGGGAGGACCCTGAATTGGTAATGACTGGCTCCTAGCCGGAAGCGGAGGAACCTCCTGGATCACCTGTCCATCAGAAAGTGGTAGTACGCATCTTTGAGGTCTATAGAGCACATCCAATCGTTCTACCTTAAGAGGGGGAGAATGGATTGAAGAGTGACCATGCGGAACTTCTCCTTGGTTACTGACAGATTCAGGGAAGAAAGGTCAAGGATTGGTCTTAAGTCCCCAGTCTTTTTTGGCAACAAGAAGAACCTGGAGTAGAACCCGGACCCGCACTGGTCTGGGGGGACGAGCTGGATGGCTCTTTTTCCCAGCAAATGTTGGATTTCCATTGCTGTGGCCTCCCTCTGATCAGGTGGGACATCGGGGAGGTATCTGGGGCTGCGTGGGTAACGAGAGAAGGGAATCTGATATCCTCTGGATATGATGCGAAGCACCCAGCGGTCTGTCGTGATGGACTCCCAAGCTGCTGGGTGCCTCGAGTAATGCCCCCCAACTGCCTCTAGAGTGTAGCAGTCGGGCAACCCCTCAGGGGTGTTGTGTGGGTTGGTCCGAGAAGGGTTCTCTGGATCCAAAGTTCCGTGGACCCCCTCTGCCTCTAGGGCGGCATCCACCCTGCCCTCCTCTGGCACAAAAGGGCTGGGTGTCCAGAGCGGAATGGGACTGTTGCGACTTCCAGAACCACATCTTCTTCTGTCCCTTTTGGTTCTTAGAAAAGGACCTCTGGGGAGCAGAGAAGCGGACTCCGACGGCAGACAACGTCTTCCCGTCCTTCTCGCTCTGGACCAAGGTATCTCGCACAGTTTTGCCAAAGAGGGCAGAACCATCAAAAGGGGCATTAGCGAACGACGCCTTGAAGGGCTCCACGAAATCACAGTGTCGAAGCCAGGCCTGATGTCTCATAATGAGGCCCGCTCTGCCGGCTCTAGCGGCTCCTTCTATGGCATGAGACAGAAGCCGCATAGAGGTGTTAGATATGGATCGTAGAGTGGCCATCCGGGTGGAGTGCAATTGCTTGTCCTCTGCCGACATGGACTCGGGGGGCGACGCAGCATACTCTTTAATAAGGTCCCGCTGCAGTCGGAGCACGTGTGCCATGTAGTTCAGTGACCTCACCGAGAAGGTTGCTGAACTAAACACCCGCTTCCCTAGGCGGTTCATCGACCGAGACTCCTTGCTCGGGGGATGAACCGAGGGACTCTCCTGAGCAAGTTCCCTCTTGCTGGCCGCCGCCACCAACATGGCATCTACCGGGGGACCCTTACTCCAGTGTGACTTGTCAGAGGATGGGCTAAGGATCTTGTCCGGGCACTTGGGGACTGGCTCCACAGTGTCCGGCTCCTTCCACACCCTGGTAGTGATCAAATCTACTAGGGGGTCGGCCGGAGGGGACACCCAAGAGGTAGACGGGCCTGCTTCAAATGCCTCCAGGAACACGGATTCATCCGAGGTAGGCTTCGGGGCAGACCACCCCCCCTTTATCCTAAGCATCTCCATGATGTCACCAAATGAGACATCTTCGGGGGGTGATCTTGGGGAGCCTTCCCCTTCCTCCAAATCCGTGTCCTCTGTCAAGGACTCGGGGGAGTCCAGGTGCCTCCTCTTGCACCTTCGCTTATGAGGGACCTCCTCGGGGGGGGCTGTCCGAGGAGGTCTCACCAGCAACGTCTTGTTCCACAGGAACTACCTGGGAAGTCAAAGCAGGCTGTCCCTGGGGCCGGGTGATGGAAGCCGGGCCCAACTTAGAAGGAGTGCAGGGTGGAGCCGTGGCAAGGGTCGGGGGCCTGGAACCCTCGACAGAACCTACACCACCACGTCGAATGCCGAGGGAGAGCTGCTCTCTCTGGGATCCGAAAGCAGACTCTCCCTCAGATCCGATGGATGGATCGGGGCCGGTACCGAAGTGATCGGATCCGACGGACCAGCATGCTCCGACCTGGACGGAGCTGAAGGCATACCGATACCGCAGGATCCAAAGCTTAGCCCTCGACTCCGAGAGCTCGGATCCAAAGAAAATGGACCCGACAGACTCGAGGGAAGTGTCGGCGGCGAAGTACCCGAGACTATAGGCGCCAACACACCCCCGGCTCCAAGGCTGCCCGGCTACGATGACTCCGAACCCAGGAAACGGGACGGAGAAGGAGCTATCAGGGCAAAGAAGGGGGTCGAGCTCCCCCCTGGAGGGGGGGGCAGGAGCACTCCCATCTGCAGTTGGGCCTGGAGGAATCTTCTCATCAGTCTGTCCAAATCTGCATCTGTGAGACTTCTTGTGGATCTCAACGAGGCCACCGAGGCAGGGCTGGAGTGTCACCTCGATGACCTCGATGGAGATTGGGTCTCCTCCTCAGGACCCGGTGAAAAGCACGGGGACCAGATCAGAGAAGTTGGAGAACCAGAAGACCTGGAGGGAGAAGACCGCTGAGCCGGGGGGGGGGGCCCGCCGCTTGTGGTGCTTCTCCCTCTTCCTTTCTTTCCTAGCCTCCCTCTCCTCTAAGCCTAAGGTGGGAGGTTGAGTCCCGGCTGGGGGGAGGGAAGTAGAAGTGGCAGCCGCTGTAGCCGCTGCGGGAGCCACGGAAGGACCGGAGGTTGAAGCCGAATCCGGAGGCAGAAGACCCGCCAGAATCAGCTTAGACCTCCGGTCCTTGAGTGCCCTGGGGTTGAACGCTGCACAAATGGTACAATCACAGGACAGGTGTTCAACCTCAAGGCACAATACACACCGAGTGTGGCCATCCGCTGGGGACAGCTTATGGCCACACTCGGTGCACTTAGAGAACACCAACTTTGGGGCCTCAGACATACTGATAAAGTAACCCACACACACAAGGCCCCAACACACACACACAACACTGACAGAACCACGAAAGGTGGGGGGAAGGAACTAAATTTAAGGTAAACTAGAGAGTCTAGGCTATAAAGGGGTTAAACACACTCTCACACCAAAAAATAGCGAAAAAGATTTGAAAAAGTTAAATTTTTTCCTCACGAAGAGACGAAAGCACCAGGGGACTCAGGATCAAGCTGCTGAACGAAACCACGGCAAACTAGATCTGGGGTCAGTCAGGGTTGGCAGGGGATTATGGGTAGGGGGAGGAGCTTATCTGAAGGTTGCTACACAAATGAAGTTAACTACTTCAGATTAAAAGTTATGTAGTCACCATAATGACTGATCTGTGTTGTTTGCTTCCATCTTTCTCCAGTAGACGGGTCTGCGTATTCATGTCTGATCTGACTTCGGACACTTTCAAGCTTTGGATCTTCGCTCAGGCTACTCCCCTTACCCACAATCCCCTGATGACAAGCAAGTTACCTCAGATTGAGTTTGCCTGCAATACGAAAGATAAGTAGATTACTCTCAAAATCCTAGGAGACTTAAGACAGCATTCAAGCAACAGAGTAGCAAAGGGAAAGAAAAGTACAGTTGTGTACACTTACCATAAGTGTAGATGTTCGAATGTATTCATTGTTGCATTCATCACATTTGGGTTATCTTCTTGCAGTAGCCCTCAGTCGGCCTGATTATCAAAGTCTTGGGTCCTGCATCAGTTGCTGTCTCATCTTCTATGATGTCAGGTAGTCAGGGGTATAAAACATGCAGCTGATGCCATTACATCAGTTTTTCTTGCCCCAGATGTCAGGTGCTCCCATAATGAGAAGCAATTATATATACAAGGTTACACCTCCAACAATAAAGCAAATACACCAATAAGCTTTAAGCATAGTAAACAAGAATAGAGGTATAGCCAATAGAAGTTAGAGGGCTGAAGGGAGGGGAACCAGGACTGCAACAGTGAATACACCCGAACATCTACATTTATGGTAAGTGTACACAACTGTACTATATTCTTCATGTTTCATTGTTGCAGTCATCACATTTGGGTAGATTCCCAAAACTAAGGATGGGAGGAGGAAATTAGATAGCATTAGGACCAGCTATAAGGCCATGCAAGACTGTAGTGGCAAAGCCAGCTCTGGATTTAGAAAATATTGGCAAATGGTAATGCTTGGTGAAGGTATGTACAGAACTCCAGGTAGCAGCTTCTAGGATGTCCCTGGTAGGGACACCTCTGAGAAAGGCTGTAGAGGTAGATGCAGCCCTGGTTGAATGTGGTCTTATCCCCTGTGGGGTAGGCTTTCCATGGTGCTTATAGCAGAAATTAATGCAATGGCCTATCCACTTAGAAATGGTTTGCATTGAAAGGGCCTTCTCCTCTGCCCCTGTAGCAAATGCAACCAGCAGCTCTTCAGATTCCTGAGAGGTTTAGTCCTGTCCAAGTAAAATTAAGTTTTCTGTGCACGTCCAAGGAGTACAGTATTCATTCCCCTTTGTTCTGTGGATTACAAAAGTAGGTTGGCAAATGAATGAACTAATTAAGGGCCACACTGGATACCACCTTGGGCATGAAGGAGGGATTAGTCCTGAGGGACACCTTGACCGCATGAAAGATGATGAAAGGCTCCACTGCCATGAGGGCCTGTAATTCAGACACCCTTCTGGCTGAAGTGATGGCTAAAAGGATGGCTGTTTTCCAAGAAAGGAATTTCAACTCTGCATTTGCAGCTTGATCAAAAGGAGTTAGAGTGAGCTTTTCCAATACAAAGATAAGGTCCCAGGCTGGAGTAGGGGCTCTCCTGGCTGGTCTTGAGTTTTTTGCCCCTCTGAGGAACTGCTTCAGCAGTGGATGAGAGAAGAGGGGTGGTTCTGTGTTGTAATGAGCTGAAATGGCTGAGGCATGAATTTTGATGGAGGAAAAGGAAAGGCCCTTGTGACGCATCTCAGTTAAGTATTGAAGAATCTGAGGTAAATTGGGCGCTGCTCTGCCCATCCCCTGAGTTTGATTCCAGGAACAGAATATTTTCCATTTTTCAGCATAGGATTTTCTAGTGCTAGGCCTCCTTGCCTCCAGGATGACATCCATCACTTGCTTACTGAGGGATGGTAATGGAGAGATCAGGTAATTAGCCAGGCTGCCAGGTTCAGGGTTTGAAGCTGTGGGTGCAGAATCTGGCCCTCCTGCTGGGACAGCAGGGCAGGGGGTCTGATTCAGGTGCCATGGTGCCAGCAGTGACACACTGCACAAAAGGAGGTACCAGTGTTGGCGTGGCCAGTCTGGTGCAATCAGTATTGTCCTTGGTTTGTCATGTTTGAGCTTTAGAATTACCTTGGAGAGGCAGAGGGGGGAAGGCATAAACTGATAGGTTTTTCCAGGTGAAGGACAGGGCATCCACTTTCCAAGCTTGTTTGCGGGGAGTCCTTGTGCAGAATTTGCCCAACTGGTAGTTCTGGGGGAAGCAAACAGGTCTATCTCTGGGCTTCCCCATTTGTTTCTCAACATGTTGAATATCTTTGGTTCCAGTTTCCACTAGTGTGGGTCCATGAGATTTCTGCTTAGTTCATCTACCAGTGTATTTAGCTTTCCTGGCAGGAAGTGAGCCTGGAGGTACTTGGTAGCTCAAGGCTGTGTTCCACAGAGCCATTCCTAGTCTGCAGAGAGGGTATGAGTGGGTCCCCCCCCCCTGCTTGTTTATGTACCACATAACAGTGGTGTTGTCCGTCTTTACCATTAATTGTCCTGGAAGAATGTGGTCCTTGAAGGCTGTCTGAGCATTCTGTACAGCTAACATTTTTTTTTATTGATATGCAGGTGCATTTGACTTGGGTTCCATTTGCCCTGAATGCAATTCCCTGCCAAGTGAGCCCCCCATGCATAGTCTGATGCGTCTGTTGTTAGGGTTTGGGCGGCAGAGGGTAGAGTGAATGGCAGTCATTGTTTTGGTGGCAGGCTTCTGCCTACCAATGGAACTCTATCTGTAGACAAGGTATTGATTCTAGATCCTGAGAATGTTGACACCATAGGCTTTTTAGATACCATTGTAGGTTTCCTCATATGCAGTCTTGCATATGGAATTAAGAGAATGCAGGAGGCCATGAACCCCAGGGCTTGCAGTATTTTCCTTGCAGATAGCTGGGTCTTTGTGGCCAGTAGTTTGAAGTAGGCTGTCAAATGAACTTGTTTCTCTGGCGTGAGGTAGGCCATCTGGGAAGTTGTATTCGAGCTTGCTCCCAGGAATACAATTTGTTGGCAGGGTACAAGATGTGATTTATTTTCGTTTATGGTGTACCCCAGAGAAGTCAGCAATTTATTTACAAATACCAGATGATTCAATGGTGTGTCCTGGCTTTCTGCCTGAATTAGACAATTGTCCAGGTATGGGTATATTTGAATATTTCTTTGTCTGCAAAATGCAATGACTGGAGCTAGGCACTTTGTGTATACCCTGGGCGCAGTAGATAAGCCAAAGGGCAGTGCAGAGAATTGATAGTGCATGTTGCCTGCTTTGAAGTGTAGGTATCTTCTGCAAGATTCCCTTATTGGGATGTGCAGGTAGGCTTCCTTTAAATCCAGTGTTGCCAACCACGCATCTTTGCCTAGCATAGGAAGCAGCTAATGAAGAGTTAGCATCTTGAAATTTGGGATCACCAAAATGTGTTTAGGATAGACAGGTCCAGGATAGGACCCAGGAGTTGTCTTTCTTATGCACCAGGAAAAGTCTTGGAACAGAAACCTTGCCCCTTTCTTCTTCTGGGACAGGTTGAATAGCCCTGATGCTTAAGAGAGAGAGAACTTGCTTTTGAGCCTCTGCCCACTGATTTGAGGGTAGAACTGGCCAACCGTTTGGGGCTGTTAAGGAGTGGAAGTGGAATCTGAATCCTTGGGAAACTATATTTAAAACCCATTTGTCCTGGGTAATGAGTTGCCAATGTTTTGCCTGCAGGGCAATCTTTCCCCCTAAACGAACAGTCAGTTGTGCAGGGCTTGGAAGTTTTAAAGTTAAGTCATTGAGACAGTTAACCATAGGGAGGAGTCTTACTAGTCCCTACTTTGGAAGTGGGAGCCCCCCACTGCTTAGTCCTGTGAGTACCTTGGGACTAAAGCCTGGGTGTTCTGCTGGCTCTGTGTTTGGACTGACAAGGCCTGGAAGAGGCAGGAAAGGACCACTTCTTAGAGGGCCAATGCCTACTAAATCTGAGAGACTGTGCTTGCAGAAATATTTAACAGTTTGCATAGATTTAGCTTTTTCCTCCATCTTTTTAAGTACTTCTTCTGCTTTGTTGCCAAACAGGCAGTCTAGGTTTAAGGGAGCATCCAGAAATTTAGCTTTAACATGATCTGGCAAAGACTGCTCCTTAAGCCAAGCATGCCTTTTAAGTACAGACCCAATGACAGCAGCCCTGCAAGATGCCTCTAATGAATCAAAACCACATTGCAAAGTATGTAGTCCAACTTGTTCAGCAGAATGCATTAAATCATGTAAATCTTTATTTTCAGCACAGTCAGGAATCAACATCATTTTCTGTTTATGCAATTCAATAATATGCTGCTGGTACTTTAACATATGAAGCTGGCAGTTTAAGGCCCTGATGGCCAAGGTTGCAGAAGTGTATACCTTCTTACCCCATCTATCCAATGCCCTGGAATCTCTATCATAGGGGGTAGGATTTTTGGCAGTAGTAGCCTTAATGCCCTTGGGTTCCTGTGAAATGGTATCAGGATCCGCAGTAGGATTTTTAAAGAGGAACTTGTGAGAGTCAGAAACCCTGTAATACCTATCAGGTTTTCTGGGAGCTGGAGGTAAAGAGTCAGGGACCAGGCTAGATTCCGAGAAGGATCATCAACAATGTCCAGTACAGGAGGGATAGCTAAAGGTCTGTCTTGGGGCAGGAGTAAGAAATCCCTAAGCCTCTTTTTGGAGTCAGAGTAATCCTGGCTTTCCCAGCGAAAATGCTCCCTAAGAGTATGCAAGGTTTCACCAAAAGAGAAATCCTCTGGAGGGGAAGCAGAGGGAATGGAGTCCTCTGCATCAGAATCCTCATAGGTAGATAAGGGTAAATCCTGGTCATCAGAGGAAACAGAAATTTCAGAGTCTTGATCAGAAGAATCAGAAGGAAAATCAGTCCTAGGTCTCTTAGAGGGGGAAGGGTGGCTTCCCCTGCTTAGAGTAATAAGGTCTTCAGCCATTCTTATCATTTATTTTTTAGGCATAGGGGCCTGATCATATAGTCTGGGTGTCAATTTTCTAGGTATGGATCGAGTTTTAGGCCTTGAAGAAGAAGATGGTGTTGATTTAATATGCAAGTCAGTAGGCCTGAATACACCCTCAGAAGCCGGTGCCTGCACAGCAGCTCCTGCCCCTTCTAAGGTAGAGACATCCACAGGTTCCACAGTTGAAGAAGCATCTCGCAGCATACCGGACTCCGAATGGGTCTCAGTAGAGGCCTGTGAATTTGAAGTAGTGGGTATCAGGGGCTGCGAAAGCTCCTCACTGAGTACCGGCGAACTGGCGAATAGCTTAGAAGAAGTGTCGTCGGCAGCTCTGGACCTATGCGGTCTGTCTCAGTCTTTATATTTGCGTTTTTTCGGAATGTTGGTAGTCAGGTGGCTTACTGAAGCCATTTCTGGATAATTGAACGGAGTACCAAAACATTTAGAAGCATAAATAAACTGACAATGAACAGTTCGAGGTTTGAATAAGGCACAAAACCGACAGCGAGGTATATCGTGGTCTGGGCCTAAGCAAGGAATGCAGTATGAATTAAACTCTTTATGAGGTATTTGCTTTTCACAAGAAATACAATTGTTAACTTTTACTGACATCGGTTTAGAGCAAGAAAAATGTTCCCCAACGGGGCACTTAGCTTAGTTGAAGACTTCGGTTCTGAAACTTAAAAACGAAAATCTCCGGAGTCGGCCGACCGGCACTTGTGAACTGCTTCTGCTTCAGGCACCACACGGCAAGAAAGACTGATATAATGGCATAGGCTGCATGCTTTATACCCCTGATGACCTGACGTCATGGAAGATGAGACAGCAACCGACGCAGAACCCAGTTCTTTGATAATCAGGTTGACTGAGGGCTACTGCAAGCAGATAACCCAAATGTGATGACTGCAACAGTGAAACATGAAGAACATCCAGCGGTTATACATAGTGTTGAAACAAACCCTAAGGTTAGGTCAGCCAGAACACTTCTGGAGTGAATCAAAAGGAATCAGGGACATACCAAGGGTGGGGGATGGAGGGCAGGAGGTTAAGGAAGGACTAAAGCAGATAACACACCTCAGTCGTTATGGTGAGTACATAATTTAGTATCTGACATTGTCTCATTGTTTCATAGCTAATTACTAAGCTACTAAACCCAGGGACCTTTTTAAGCCTACTTATTCTTCCCAAAGGTGAGAATCAAATCCTGCACTTTATGTCTGCACGGTAAACACCTTAACCATTATGCCAACCTCCAATCCTCTTCTGTCCATTCTTAAGCAGGTGTCATTGTCGCCAGCTACTGTTACACTTGGGAGGTCTCATGGAAGGACATTTTGGAAAGGAGATGAACCAAAGAGGCTCTTGATCTTGATTGTGTGTCCAATTTATAGTGTGAAATTAATGTATGGACCTTGAACTAAGTAGTTGCAGCACATATATCATAAAGAGGTTCTCTGGAAAAGAAGGCTGCAGAAAAGCTACAGACCTAGTTGAATGGGCCTTTGGAGGTTTATATAGTGACAAGCCCCTTTCTTTGTACTCATGAGAGATACAGTTAGAAATCCAATTAAAAAGTTTTACCTACCACTTCCTTTCACATCTTGACAGAAGACAGAGACACACATAGCTGGTCAGTCTTTCTAATGGTCTTAGTTCAATGTAAACAGAAATGCATTTGCCAATTCCAGTAGGTGTAGCTTGTGCTTGCCCTTATTTGAAAAAATGGGAAAGAACACTGAGAGATTGACTGTTCAGAAGCCACTTTAGGAAAAAAAAGAGGGATGAATTGTCAGAAAAACCCTGTCTTTGTGAAAAATGAAATAAGGAGGTTTAGAAGATAAGGCATGGAGCTCAGGAATCCTCCTGGCACAGGTGATGGTCACTAAAAACAGTCTTAAATTACAAAAATTTCAGATCGACTTTGGCCACATGCTCAAAGGGAGGGCCCATCAAAGTCTGCAATACAATGGTAATATCCCAAGGAGGGTAACATATCCCTGAGTGGAGGGCAAAGGAAAAAGGTTCCTCTGAGGAAAGGTTTAGACAGTCTGAGGGATGCAATGGGAATGTGATGTTCTCCAATACGAAAGAGGATATAGCAGCCAGCTGTATCTTAATAGTGAAGTAACTGGCTCCATTTTGAAAAAGAGATGCTAAAAAAAATACAAACTGGCCAAAAGAGAGTCTGAAAAAGGATCTAAGTTATTACTGGAAGCCAAAAAAGGGAATCTTTTCCATTTACTTTTGTTGATCTTTTGTGTAAAGAGCTATAGAGAAGAGATCAAAATGGGAATGACTGGGGATGAAAGCCTGGACTGTCTAGCCATCATGGCAACTGAAGAAACCATGTGGTTAGCTTAAGGGACTGAATGTCCAGCTGAGATGACCCCAACAGATGGGATAGTAAGTCAGGAGCTAAGCCTAGCACCCAGAGAGGGTGTCCCAGATGAGGCAAGAGGAATACAGAACCAGTAAAAAGGAGCAAGTCCAGAAAGACAAACCAAATAAACCAAAATATTGGACCAAAGAAGAGCACCTCGTAGAATATAAAACCATCTTTATATTCTACGAGGTGCTCTTCTTTGGTCCAGTATTTTGGTTTATCAAGAGGAATACAGACCACACCTGCCAATGCCATTAGGGGGCTATGACTATGACAGTGATCTTCCTTGCCAAAGCTTTCTACAGGAATTTGGTTATTAGTGGGGTAGGAGGAGAGGAGTAAAGGAGTCTGGTAGTCAAACTGTGGATCAGACATCCCTCAGTGCCTCGCCCTCTTCGAGGGGATCAGAGCAAAATACTTGCTGCATTTGGCATTGTGGGGAGATGCAAAGAGGTCACAGTAGAGTGCTCCCAAAGGCTGAATATGTGCTACGATATTGCTAGGTTGAGGGATAATGTGTGAGAAAGCAGGATAGACCTACTCAACCTGTCTGCTAGAACACTGGACTTCCCCAAAATGTGTGTTGCTCTCAGGAAGCAGTGGAAAGACCTCACCCTTGTCATACCCTCATGGCCTCTTGACACAAATGATAAGATCAGGTGTTCCCTTATCTGGATGACTGGCTCATCAATGCCTCCTCCAGGAATCTACTTGTTCAGGCATGGGATTCTCTGTTTGTTGATGTACCAAAACATCAACATACTGAATGTCTAGATAGAACTTACACAAAAGGGGAGAGAGTCCTGGAAAACCTGAAATGCTAAGAGGGCCACTCTCATCTCTAAGATGTTGATGTGAAGACTGGCCTCTGCTGGAGACCATGTACCTTGGACCGTCCTTCCCAAAAAAAGTCCCTCCCACCCCATTTGGGAAGTGTCCATGGTTACTGTGGCTTGTTGTGAAAGAAAAACAAAGGAACATCCTTGAGGTACAGTCAGTAAGTCCAACCACCACCAGATGTGTAATCTGCAAATCGTCATTAGCGATAACTGAAAGGATATGAGATGTTGCTTTATAGACCAATGAACTGCTAAGATCCACTGTAGAATTCTTATGTGGTGTCTGGACAGAAGGACTAGGGAAATCACAGCTGCAATGAAGCCTAAGAGATGTAATATCAGTTTTGCTGATGGCTTCTAATAAGATAGTACCGCTAAGGCTTGCCTGTGAAAATGTGAAATCCTGGTTTGAGGAAGCTTTGCAATCTGAAGTTTCATGTCTAGTAGAACTTTGATAAATTCCAAGGACTGCACAGGCTAAAGCTTGGACTTTGCTGTATTCACTGTCATTCCCACATTCATTCAAAGATGGAGTAAGGAATCACAGGCTTGAACAAGTAGATTCCTGGAGGAGGCAGTGATGAGCCAGTCTTCCAGATAAGGGAACACCCGGAACCCCTGCAGGCAGAGGTGAGCTGCTACCACTATCATGCAGTTGGTGCACACTTGAAGGGAATGTGGTGAGACCAAACAGCAGGACTCTGAATTGGAAATGACTGGCTCCCAGACCTGCCGTGAGGAACCTCCTGGATCATGTGTCCATCTTTATGAGGTAGTATGCATCACGGAGGTCAACAGAACACATCCACTTGTTTTCTCTTAGTAAAGGCAGAAAAGACTGAACCATGACATATGGAATTTTGTTTGCCTTGCAAATTTGTTTAGATGGCTGATATCCAGAATTGGCCATAAGTCCACTTTTTTCTTTGGCACTAATAGAATTCTGAGTAAATTCTGGATCCTCTCTGGTCTGGTGGGACCTCTTGGATGACTTGATTGCTTATAAATTTCCTTATTTCTGAAACAGCTGTTTCCCTTTGAAAGGGTGGCATACTGGGAAGTCTCTTTGTGGGTATGAGAGAAAAGGAATGATGCAGCCTCTAGTTATTACCCTCTGTACCTATATAGCTGGAGTGAAGGAAGTCTAGGTTGTTGGGTGAAAGGATAAGCTCCCCCAGACAGGATCCAGAGCAGTAAAAGGACCCTAAAAGCCCTGGTTCTGCACACCACTTCTGCTCTGAGGGTGATGTCCAATATTAGAGTTTCCTCCTCTGCCACTTAGGATGGGGCTCTATCTCCAGAAGTGCTGGGTATGAACCCTTGTGAGTTGTGGAACCAAAGCCATTTTTTTAACTTTTGATTCCTTGAAAATGTTCTTTGAGGGATAGAAATTTGATACCTATGGCAGAAATGGTCTTACTGTCTTGTTCACTTCTGGGGAATACAATAAATTTGTTTGGTTTATGAGGGATTTGCTCAGCAATGTTTGTCACCTTCCATGCCAGCTTGGTGATCAGGTCTACCATCTCATCTGTGGAAGGAACCCCGCAAGAAGTAGACAGACCAGCTCCAAAACCCTTGGGGAACACTGACTTCTCTTGGGAAGGTGCTTCAATAGACCACCTCCATTTCTGTATGAGGCATTCTAAACTTTCTCCAAATGTCACATCCGCAAGGGGAGATCTAAGGGAACTTTCCCATTCATCTAAGTCATTGTTTTCTGTCAATGATTCCTGGGTGGAATAAAAGTGCCCCCTTTTACACCTGTGCTCCCTATGCACCTCTTTGGTGGGGTGTTGCAGAGAGGACTCAGACATTGATGGAGGCTCCTCAATGAAGGCTGCCTCAAGGTTTTTGGAAGCTGGCTGCCTGGTAAGCAAGACGAGCAGGAAATCCTGTGAGGGAAGGATGGATCAGAGTTTGAGAGAGACGTCTGGTCTCTAGACTTGGATAGCACTCTTTCAAAAGCCTCAAAGACTGACTTAGAAAGTGATCCAGGGAGCTTCACCATAGGAATAGAAGTTTCTAGTACAGGCTTGACGTGAAGTAATGCTTGCCTCAGATCTGAAGGTCTTGGTTCTGCAGTAATCCCCCCCCCCCCAAGAGGTGATGCTGACTTCAAGACTCTAGATTCCAGAAGGCTCCAAAACTGTCGGAGCCAACCGAATCAAAGAAAATGTCAGATAACCAGGTCTTCAGCTTCGAGGTAGACATACCCCAGAAAGAACTCAGACCCAACTGCTCCAGTATCACTGGATGATCAGAGAAGGACCTATCACTTGGGGAGGGGAAGAAAATCCTCTGGATACAGCACAAGCCAGAGGAGGAAAGACTCTCAGCTGAAATTGGGTATGGTGGAATTTCCTCACCATCCTGTCCACATTTGCTTTGGTAATACTCTTGGAGAACCTGGATAAAAGGAGGGAAGCAGGATAGGATATCTATTGAAAGTATCTTTCTTGAAGGATCAGAGACATCAGTGTAGGTGAAATGAGCCCTGAAGAGAATCAAGGCTCAAGAAGAAGCAGCATACTAGATCTGATGATGATCCATTTCAAGGGAAAAAATCAGAGCTGAAGGCTTTGTTAGTTTTGGAGATGGAGCCAAGGAATCAGAATGCTCCAGAGACCTTTCCTTGGCCACTTTTGACTTTTACTTTTCTTTTTCCTCTCTCTTACTCTTTCTTCTTTTCTCTGGACGTTTTTGGATCTGCCATAATCAGCTGGCTTATTAGTCAGTGGAAAGGAAACAGAAGGTTTAGAGGAAAGAGAATGGGTGCTTCCTCCTGCAGAGTCAGGGAGAAGCATTTTCAATACCACCTTATTCTAACATTCCACAATCTCCCTATGCCCGAATATTTTACAGATGTTGCACTGAGATTCCAAATGTCCAACCCCTAAGTAATAAATGCACTTCAAGTGAGTGCCTGAATTTGGCAACTTGTGGCCACAAGCCACACACTTTTTGAAACCTGAAGTTTTTTCTGACATCATTGCAAAAGTAAACACAAAGGTAGGAGAGCCAAACATTAAACTATAATCTCAACAGAGAAAGAGAGAGAGAGAGACAGAGAAAAGGTCTGCTGTTGAGAGAAAAGGGGGATAGAGGAGCAGTGCACAAAGGCATATGATAGTGGGAAAGACAACCTGAAATAAGGGAGTAAGTACACAGCCTGGATGCCAGCAAAGAAGAAACTTAACTTAAAGAACCTGAAAGCTAGAAAAAGTGATGAGAAAACAATGACTGGGAAGAATCCCGCAAAAAACAGTTTAATCTGCCGCTTTCTGTACAAGATGTGACTTCCAGCAATTTAGAGTACAAATAAATCAAATGTGCTCAGAGCTGATTAAATAAGTGTAGCATTGAAGGTGTATATCAACTCAAATAACAAAAGGCTGGAAAAATGGAAAAAGCTGTAAACATATATTCAGATGAGGTGTAAAACTGCAAAAAAACAGAGGTTGAAATGAAGAAAACATTGACTGAGTATGAGACTGCTCAAGAAGAGATGTTTCAAAAAATGGTAAAATTAGAGGACATAGCATGTAGGAAAAACTTGAGATTTTCTGCTCTACCAGAGAAACTGGAAGGAAAAGACTAAATTTTATGAAAGCACAAATAAGCAACTGGACTGGTATTCCATGGCAAAAGTTGTTAAGTGAATGGGCAAATCATGTGCATGCTCCAAACCTCATCATGAAAAAGCACCCAAGACCTCCAATAGTAAAGATGCAATCCTACCAGCAGAAATAGTTGATTCTGACAAAGCTGTGGTAGAAGGACAAAGTCCTAAATGTTGGAGAAAGTTGAGTATGGAAAATTATTACTCACTGTACACCAGGCAGAAGAGTAAATTTATTCCAGCAATCAGGGAATGTTGAGAAGCAGGTGTGAGATTCAACCTACTGAAACTTGGAAAATAATGAATAAATGTGAGATTACAAAACATCACTCACATTTGTGAAATATGGAGGAATGAAAAAGCTTGAAAATATTGGACTTTTTTTAATTTTTAAACTTGTAGGAGACTCCAAAGCATATGCCCTACTTCACGTCATTAAAGTTTTGAAAAACATTAAGGAGAGGGAAAGAGGAAGAAAACAGGTAACTAAGTAAAACACTTTCTTCTTAACATGTAAAACACTTTTTTCTTAACAGTATTTTTATAACACTTGGAATAAACTGCATGATATAAAGTAAAGCATTTTCAGTTATTTTTGTATGTAATGGGGATACTATAAACAGGTGCCCCTTTTTTCCATTTTTCTTTCTTCTTGTTTAGTTTACAGAAATGTAGGCACTGCAATGTAAAAAAAGAAAGTCTGTACTAAAAGAGTATGATATAATTAAAATGAATATGCTTTTTCTTACTTTTGCATAAGAGAATGGCTGGATTAAGGCCCTTGGCTTGATCTAACAAGTTTTAAGAGGACGCAAGTAAACAAAAGAACATTGAATGTAATGAAAAGTTTTCCTTTAGCAAATAAATGTTCACAATGCAACATGAGAAGCTTGTATCTGAAAGTAACTGTGTATCTGATTTTCATGTTGCCACGAAGACAAGCTGGTGGCTGAAAGATAATGTTTTCTGAAAGCATTCAAGCTGTTTTCTAGATCTGGGAGAGGAATACAGATAAGTCAAAACAGACATCATTTAGTGTAAGTAGAAACACAGGCTCTACCATGTGTCTTAGCATAGATAACTTTTATTATACGTCATTCAAGCTTGTGAGTGTAGCTGTCAATCTGGGAAGTTTGTTCATATTAGGTCTTTACTTGAAGATGTAAATAGGTTTGTGTGTTTGTATTAACTTAATAGGTTATGGGGAGTTCTGGGGATGTGTTTTTTTTTTGTTTGAGCGTTTTCATTAAAACAAAGGTCTTGTATGATGTGACATAGGTTCAACTAGGGCAAGAAACAATTGTATAAAAGATCAACCTGCCAAACATTAATGTATGCATGTAACACAAAAGCTGTTATACACAACAGGTGGGCATAATGTCTTCCCATCAAAATGGCTACACTTAACATATTATCTTTGAATGTGAATGGTCTAACAGGTATATATAAGAAAGAAAGAGTAGTAAACTAGGCGTGCTACAGGAAACATTTGACAAAAACTGAGAATGTGAATTTGATAAAGAAAGGATTTCATGATGGTTATTCAGTGGAATATTTGGGATAGAGAAAAGGGGGAGTACATATATTAATTGCTAGAGCAGCTCAAATAGTCATAGAAGAAGAAAAGTTAAGATAATAATGGTACATTTGTTGTAGTAAGAGGCTACTGGCAAGGGAGAAGGATTATGCTAGCACATATTTATATTCAAAACGAGCAAAAAAACAAAAATCCACAGAGTAAACGTTCGTTCAGAAGAAATAAAAATAATTATACCAAATAGTAACTGGCAGAATGACCAAGGCAGCATAAAACTAAACAAAAAGTTTTTTTTAAAAAAACTTTTTGTTTAGTTTTATGCTGCCTTGGTCGTTCTGCCAGTTACTATTTGGTATACATATTTATATTCCACCTAAAACTGCTATAATGGAGCTTACTTTCAGCAGGGAATAATACTTATAGTTGGGGAACCAAATTTGATATGCGAGAGTTAGAATGTATCTGGGGACCTTGAAAGGAAAATATAGCAAAAGATGGCAGATTTATGAAGAAATTTGGCTGACAGCTTAGCTAGATATAATTTTGTAGATAATCCTATGTCATTGTAAATATTAATATAATATACAGGCTTGTTTTTACAAATGTATGAAAACTGTGTTATATGCTGAACTTCAAAATAATGTAACCACAGTGCACCCTGCTGGAAGAAAGCTGTTAAGTAAAGATTTACCACTGTGTTTGATCTCGAGCTCGGAGACAGGATGTCTGGACCAGCATATTCTTTCTCTTGTTGTAAGACAGAGATAATTCCTAGATTTTATTACCATACTCCTCTGCTGATATGATTGCCTGGTCTCCCTGACTAACTAAGCTAACAAAAGAAATTAAACAATTGTAAATTGAACTCTGAATATTCACTGTGTGTCTGAGTTAGAGTACAAAAACATCTTCAGTGATCACTGTACACAAGCTACAGGAATTCACTATCCACACCAGTACAAGCCAATTAGTATGTGATGTGGCTAACTCACCACTATCAAACAATATCTGATGTGGATAACCCACCACTGCCAAACAATTAGTATGTGACACCCATGCACTGGCTCAGTAATCAAGGAGCCTCAATCCTCATCACTAGCACCAGTGATGGGGCATGCCCATTTGGGGAGATAACAAGTGCACACACAGTAAAGTACAGTTTCCCTTAAGAGCAAACAGAGATCACAGTCAGTCAGTCTGGGGGTGGTTTCTCCCTTTCTTTCCACATTCCCAGTAAGACTCCCCACTGGCACAGCTATAGGGTCTGGATCTCAGCCTAGTGGTCAAGCTAAAACCTCTAGCACCCTCTCTATCCAATCAGTGCTTCAAGTCCCTGCTCAAGTAGCTGACACACACACACACACACACACACACACACACACACACACACACACACACACACACACACACACACACACACACTTTAAGATTTTATTTAAATACAAACACAGAGACACTCCTGGGAAAGGCTGGCACAGGTTCTTCAGCTATGCCCTTATTCTGCCCAGACTATAAGGTAGTACCGACTGCCACCAACCACTTATATCCGTTACTATAAGGCCCTTCCCAAAGGGTGACCAATTTCACTGTGTAATGTTACTGTTATCCAAATAGTAAGTGCAGCAAGACTATTGGAGTGGCTATGACAGTATCACCAAATACATTCAAGTACTCTCTAAGGGCTTAAATTATCTCTACACCAAACAGCCACAGTTGAAAGGTTTAAAAATATTTAATAATAAATAATGAAAACACAAGACAAATCTCATCAATTCAACACAGTGCTAATCAAGACTTCAGAAATCAGAGTAACCTTAAAACAATATTGTAGGATAGTTTGACATAAATATAGAAAACAGCTAGACTCATCATCTTCTTTCAGCTGTTCTCATTAGGGGTCGCCACAGCAGATCATCTGTTTCCATTTCTTCCTGTCCTCTGCATCTTGCTCTGTCACACCAACCACCTGCATGTCCTCTCTAACCGCATCCATAAACTTTATCTTAGGCCTTCCTGTTACCTGGTAGCTTCATCCTTAGCATCTTTTTCCCAATATACTCAGCATCCCTCCTCAGCACAAGTCCAAACCAACATAATCGTGCCTCTCTGGCTTTGTCTCCAAACCTTCCAACTTGGGATGACCCTCTAATATACTTATTCCTAATCCTGTCCACCCTTGTCACACCCAGTGAAAATCTTAACATCTTTAACACTGCCACATCCAGCTCTACCTCTTGCCTTTTTATCAATGCCACTGTCTCCAACCCATATAACATAGCTGGTCTCACTACCCTGTTGTAGACCTTCCCTTTCACTCTTACTGGTACTCGTCTGTCACAAATCACTCCTGACACTCTTCTCCACCCACTCCATCCTACCTGCACTCTCTTCTTTACCTCTCTTCCACACTCACCGTTACTCTGAATTATTGACACTCACCATTACTCTGAACTATTAATCCCAAGTATTTAAACTCATCCACCTTCGCCAGCTCTACTCCTTGCATCCTCACCATTCCTCTATCCTCCCTCTCATTCACACACATATATTCTGTCTTAGTCCTGCTGACCTTCATTCCTCTTCTCTCTAGAGCATATCTCCATCTCTCCAGGGTCTCCTCCCCCTGTTCCTTACTCTCACTACAGATCACGATGTCATCTGCAAACATCATAGTCCACAGGGACTCCTGTCTGATCTCATCTGTCAACCTGTCCATTACCATTGCAAATAAGAAAGGGCTCAGAGCTGATCCTTGATGTAACCCCACCTCCACCTTAAACGCATCTGTCACTCCCACCGCAGACCTCACCGCTGTCACACTACCCTCGTACATATCCTATACCACTCTTACATACTTCTCTGACACTCCTGACTTCCTCATACAATACCACAACTCCTCTCTAGGCACTCTGAGATATGCTTTCTCTAAGTCTACAAAAACACAGTGCAACTCCTTCTGACCTTCTCTGTACTTCTCCATCAACACTCTCAGAGCAAACATCGCATATGTAGTGCTCTTTCCCGGCATGAAACCATACTGCTGATCACTAATCATCATGTCCCTTCTTAACCTAGCTTCCACTACTCTTTCCCATAACTTCATGCTGTGACTGATCAATTTAATCCCTCTGTAGTTACTACAGCTCTGCACATCACCCTTATTCTTAAAAATCGGTACCAAAACAAACACTTTTTCTCCATTCCTCAGGCATCCTCTCACTTTCCAAGATTTCATTAAACAATCTGGTTAAAAACTCCACTGCCATTTCACCTAAACACCTCCATGCTTCCACAGGTATGTCATCTGGATCAACAGCCTTTCCATTCTTCATTCTCTTCATAGCTATCCTTACTTCCTCCTTGCTAATCCATTGTACTTCATGATTCACTATCCCCACATCATCCAACCTTCTCTCCCTCTCATTCTCTTCATTCATCAACCCCTCAAAGTACTCTTTCCATCCTCTCAACACACTCTCCATGCTTGTATGTTTCCCTCATTATCCTTTATCACCTTTACCTGCAGCACATCTTTCCTAGCTCGGTCCCTCTGTCTAGCCAATTGGTACAGGTCCTTTTCTCCCTCCTTAGTGTCCAACCTTTCATACAACTCTTCATATGCCTTTTCCTTAGCCTTCGCTACCTCTTTCTTTGCCATGCACCTCATCTCCTTATACTCCTGTCTACTTTCTTCATCTCTCTAACAATCCCACTTCTTCTTTGCCAGCCTCTTTCTCTGTATACTCTCCTGTACTTCCTCATTCCATCACCATGACTCCTTGTCATCCTTCCTCTGTCCAGATGTCATACCAAGCACCTTTCTAGCCGTCTCCCATACTAGCTCTGCTGTAGTTACCCAGCTATTTGGTAACTCTTCACTGCCACCCAGTGCCTGTCTTAACTCATCCCTGAACTCCACCTCACAATTACCCTTTTTCAATTTCCATCATTTGATCCTTGGTGCTGCCCGCACACTCCTCCTCCTCTTCTTGATCACCAATGTCATCCTACAAACCACCATCCTATGCTGCCTAACTACACTTTCCCCGGTCACCACTTTACAGTCTCCAATCTCCTTCAAACTGGCCCTCCTACATAAGATATAATCTACCTGTGTGCATCTTCCTTCACTCTTGTATGTCACCCTATGCTCCTCCCTCTTGTTAAAATACGTATTCACCACAGCCATGTCCATCCTTTTTGCAAAATATACCATCTGACATTCTGCATTCCTTTGTTTAACACCATACCTACCCATCACTTCCTCATCCCCTCTGTTCCCTTCACCAACATGCCCATTGAAATCTGCTCCAGTCACCACTCTCTCACCCTTGGGTACAGTCATCACCACTTCATCCAACTCACTCCAAAATTTTTCTTTCTCATCCATCGCACACCCAACTTGTGGAGCATATGCACTAACAACATTCATCATTACACCATCAATTTCCAGCTTCATAAACATCACTCTATCCAACACTCTTTTCACCTCCAAAATACTCTTAGCATACTGTTCCTTCAGGATAACTCCTACGCCATTTCTCCTCCCATCCACACCATGATAAAACAATTTGAACCCACCTCCGATATACCCAGCCTTACTCCCCTTCCATCTGGTCTCTTGCACACACAATATACCAACATTCTTTCTGTCCATCATATCAGCTATCTCTCTCCCTATACCAGTCATACTGCCAAATTTCAAAGTTCTGACCCTCACTACCACAGTCCTAGCCTTTCTCCTCTCTTCCTGCCTTTGGCCATGCGTTCCGCCTCTTCTCCTCCTTCGGCCAACAGTAGCCCAATTTCCGCCAGCACTCTGTTGGCTAACAGTACTGGTGGCCGTCGTTGTTAACCCGGGCCTCGACTGATCCAGTATGGAAATATTTACTGGTGTCCGCATAAATTATTTGGTGAAGTTTTATGCTGGATGCCCTTCCTGATGCAACCATCCCGATTTATCTGGGCTTGGGACCGGCACAAAGAAATGCACTGGCTTGTGCTTCCCCAGTGACTGGGTTAGAAAACAGCTAGACTAATCTGGCTAAATTCCTATCTAAAAAAATATATGGATAGGTATTAATAATTGTATTTTTCAATGTTTAGTTTTATTTGGAGTGTTTGCTAGGTTCATTATTCTCCATAGCTGTTGTCAAACTTTTTAAGTTAAATGTGTATGTCTTTTTAAATATTAAGGTAAATAGTTTAGAAAATTTAAGATTTTGATGTTTTATTGGTTAGCACTTTAACATTCTAAACAATGTCCAGTGTGTTTAAAGTTACTGCATATACAAAGGTTGATATGTGACTTTAATTTTAACCTGGATTTTTTAGTTCTTGTTGAAGCTGATTGATTAATTAATTTCTTGATCAAATTAACACATCACATGATTTTCAAAGTTTTTAAAGGATGTTAGTTCTGTTTTAACTGTTTTGTTTCTGAGGAAGGAAAGATATTATTCTTTCCTAAAGCGCTTAAATAAATAGGTCTTTTACAGCAGTTTTAACCTGGATTTTTTAGTTCTTGTTGAAGTTGATTGATTAATTAATTTCTTGATCAAATTAACACATCACATGATTTTCAAAGTTTTTAAAGGATGTTAGTTCTGTTTTAACTGTTTTGTTTCTGAGGAAGGAAAGATATTATTCTTTCCTAAAGTGCTTAAATAAATAGGTCTTTTACAGCAGTTTTTGGCTCCGCGCTTCAACTTTTTGTGTTTTAAACAGTTTGTGAAGTCCGTTTTTGGTTCAAGGTTGGTAGCATGGCAAATGAAGACGGAGCCATAACACAAAGTTCCCCACCTATGTTTTCACAACATGTAACGAATGGGGAAACAAACGACAGCGATAGTAATCACTCTGCAGCTGAGGTTACGGAGGTGAACGCTGATGGTAATCTGACAACGCTGATTCAAGTCATTATGGGGCGTTTGGACTATCTAACCCAACGGTTTGAACAGTTTGACAACAGCGTTAATGGAATGGTTTCTAGTTCCATTAAAAGTTCAAAAACAGAGAGACTTAAGAACGATAACAACAATACTACTGCTCAGCAATTTACTGCGAGAGGAGTCGGAACTAATGCAACCTCTGGGTCTAACTCAGAGAACAACTCCGCTTTGGTTTCCAGCATTCCAGCTGGGCAACGACCAGCTGAGTTACAACCTAGTGCATCAGTACGAGAGAATATGCCTACACAAAACGTTATGAGCGCGCTTCCTTCAATTAATCACTTTTTGAGCAAAAAAGACTTCTTCCAAAATAACCAGATGAAAGAAGGAGAATTATGGCAACAACAGGAAGGTACGAACACTGATATAACTGCCCTTATTAATGAATTTGATTATAAATTATTTAAATGTAGAAAATGCCAACTAGAAGTAGCTTATTTAGAAGAATGCCTTGACAAAAATATTGTCCCCAAAGTTCTGAGGCAATGGAGGTTTCCTGTGGGGCTTATTAATGGTTCGGATTTTCACAACCGGTTATTAGAACTTTTTGATAGACAGGGGTTTGATTTTATGCAAATATTGATTGGTAATTATATGGAACAAGTGGAAGATTACAGACATGACTTAGAAATATTGGAAAATGATATTAAAAGCAATCATGATATTCCTAGGTACAAATACGATTATTTGCGTATTTTTACCAGTATTGAAGCTACTTTGACAAAGTTATCCAATAACAAGAAAAAGAAAATTAGTAGAGACTTGTTCCAGTATGCCAACAATAAGGCATACCCACTACCACCACCTATATCTCAAACTAGTTTTAAGCCTAGGAATATAAACAATACAGAAGAAGTAGGTGGTCGGAGAGAGCATGGGAACTCATTAGACCATCCCTGTACTCCCCTCCTACATGAATATGACGAGAATTATCAGGACTGTGTTGAGGATGGATTCAGTAACAACCGGAATCAATCTAACAACAACAATGCATTTGATCAGGGGGATAGGACAAATATGCAAACTAAGACCAACAGTTTTGACAATGTACATGAAGGACAGAATGCCCAGGGTTTTGGGCAAGGACAGAGTTCCAAACAAAGGAACCTGAGGTCGAACAGGAACCAGACCACCACGACGAACAAGCGAAACCAGAGGAAGAGGTAGCCCTGTCACCTACCTGCCCGACTATTGTATACAGCAGTGAAGGGGATTTTAAAATTTATAATTTTACATCTTTTTGCATAGACCAGAGCATGTGTGACTTCTTCTCGAAAGGCCTTTCCTTTGTTCCAGATTCACATTTTGACATTGTCAAAACAATTGTGGACCTTAAATTATTTGTACACAAACTGAATCTTAAAATCTTGTTTGGAGAAAGGTCTGCTTTAATAAACCCCTTTAGAATTGCTAGCCTCTTTAATCCACCATTGGTAGAGAAGTTAAAGGCTTTTGAAATAGCCTGTGAGCTAGATTTACGATATTTAGCTTCTATGAGAAACCATCCAAAGGGGCTTAAGCTAAATATTTCCACGCATCAAAGGGATTTAATCAAGATTTTGAGAGATTGTAACATCAGGGTTATGAAATCCGACAAAGGTAGTGGCCTTATTTTTATGGACCATTACATGTATGTCAATAAAATGTTAGCCCATTTGGAATTAGGTCCATACCAAGAAATCAGTGTCAACGAAATAAATATAACATATGGTAAAATTAGAAATATTTTAGATGACCTTTTTTTAGAAGACTATATTGACACTGACATACATAGATATCTAAGTATTACAGCACCGAGATGTGCAGCATTTTTTGGGGCTCCAAAAATTCATAAGTCTATATCGGACCCGCCCTTTAGACCTATAGTAGATGGGAGGGGTTCGATTTTAAGTGCTTGTGCTAAATACATAGATAGTTTGTTAAAACCATTTATTGATAAGGAGCCACAGATTTGCAAGGACTCCTGGAGTTTTCTGGGGGAAATAAACAAAACTCCATTTAACCCTGATTATTTCCTTCTAACTATCGATGTGAAGGACCTTTACACCGTGATCCCACATAAGGTAGGATTAGAATGGATTAGGGAATTCCTCTTAGCTAGGAAAGTTAGTGACAATATTATATATTTAGCCAAAACATTGTTAGAACTAGTCCTTACGTGCAATTTTTTTGAATTTGAGGGGCGCACATACTTACAAACCTCAGGGGTGGCGATGGGCTCACCTTGTGGGGGGGCCTATGCAAATTGTATTATGGCACAATGGGAAAACACATTACTATTCCAGGACCCCATGTTCAAAAATCAGGTCGCCTGGTATACTAGATACCAGGACGACATGTTTTTGTTATGGAAAGGTAATGTTAATGACATCCCCCTGTTTATTTCAACAATTTCAAATATGACTGATTTTTTGGAGTTCACCTATGAAGTCAATGATTCTGATATTGTTTTTTTAGATATTTTGTTACAAAACGACAGGCTGCATCATAGATTTAAAAGCAGCATTTTTAGAAAACTGACGTATTCCAATGTTTTTTTTGCACTATACTAGCTGTCACCCGTACCATCAAAAGAAAGCTGTTATTAAAGGGCAGATGGTACGGGCAGCTAGGATGGTGACGGACGAAGAAGATTTTTTAACAGAATGTAAAAATCTTAATGACATGTTCTGTAATAGAGGATACTCATCTAATTTAGTTAATGAGATTATAATAGAAGTAGTACATAAGCGTAATATTGGTCACTTCAGGCCTATTTTAGGGGGACAACTTTCTACCCAACATATTGAGGCAGGTGAGAATAGGGTTGACAAGAACACTACTAGTCAAAATAAATTTAATTCAAGGTTTTTATGTACCTTCTCGATAGACCATTATTTCATTAGAAACATTTTATGTAAAAACTGGTCATTACTTTTAGATGATAAAATTGCACGTAATATGTTTGGGATGCAACCGGAGATTACGTTTAGAAGGGGAGTGAACTTGAAAACCCTCTTAGAGGCTGGGAGGTCTAGATTGAGAACACAAAATCTGGGCATGAAGAAATGTGGTTCATGTCGACAGTGTAAATGTATTTTGGAGGGTACCACTGTTAAAATTAATAATGTTGAATATAAAATAAGGGGCAAATACAATTGTCAAACTAAAGCAGTGGTTTATGTGGCAAGTTGTTTGGCATGCCAGGCTTTCTATATTGGGAAAACCGAGCGTAAATTGAAGCAACGAATTTACGAGCACACTTATGCCATTTCTAAAAAGGAATCAACTAATTCCTTAGATTGCCACATACTGGAATACCCGGACCACCAATTTAGATTTACAGTTCTTAAACAAATTAACGATGATCCAAACAGGGGACCTTGGCAAATTCTTCTTGAAAAAGAAAAGCTTTTTTGGCAAATAAAAACCGCTGCCTGTTTTTACCCAGGGCTTAATGAGCATATTTCTATCACTTGTGTTTTAAAACATTTGGCCATGAAAAGATAAACATTTTAAACTGTTTTTGTTAATTAAACAAACACTATAAGGGAATCTTTCATGTACAAAAAATATAAATGGAGAGAGTAAACAATTTATTTTATCAGATATAGTATTAAGTTTCAACTGTTTTTGCATAATAAGTTTATTATTAATATATTGAGTGTGAACGATTTGATAGGTACACATATACAAAAAATATATGGATAGGTATTAATAATTGTATTTTTCAATGTTTAGTTTTATTTGGAGTGTTTGCTAGGTTCATTATTCTCCATAGCTGTTGTCAAACATTTTAAGTTAAATGTGTATGTCTTTTTAAATATTAAGGTAAATAGTTTAGAAAATTTAAGATTTTGATGTTTTATTGGTTAGCACTTTAACATTCTAAACAATGTCCAGTGTGTTTAAAGTTACTGCATATACAAAGGTTGATATGTGACTTTAATTTTAACCTGGATTTTTTAGTTCTTGTTGAAGTTGATTGATTAATTAATTTCTTGATCAAATTAACACATCACATGATTTTCAAAGTTTTTAAAGGATGTTAGTTCTGTTTTAACTGTTTTGTTTCTGAGGAAGGAAAGATATTATTCTTTCCGAAAGCGCTTAAATAAATAGATCTTTTACAGCAGTTTTTGGCTCCGCGCTTCAACTTTTTGTGTTTTAAATTCCTATCTAACTCTAAGAGAAACTATGTCCTAAATAACTTTACTTACAAGGCAAAGTGCTGATGAATTGTTGTCAGCTTCAGACAAAATACAAAATGCTCACTCTTTCTCTCTGAGAAAGTCTTAAATTAATAGCACCCAGTACTGCTCAGCCATTTCACATTACATCGTTTTTTATCACTTCTCCTTTAGTTCCCAGGTTAACAGAAACTCAAAATAAATTTACATTTCTTTGTAAGCTGCACCTGGCCAGGAAGCTATAGCAATAAAAGACACTTTTTACATGTAAAATCTAGCAAGTATCTCTACAACAGAAAGAATTTGCTGGTTCAGACATCCTGTCTCCGAGCTTGAGATAAAACACAGTGGTAATTCTTTACTTAACAGCTTTCTTCCAGCAGGGTGTACTGTGGTTACATTTTTGAAGTTCAGCATGTAACACAGTTTTCTTACATTTGTAAAAACAAGCCTGTGGATTATATTAATATGTACAATGACGTAGAATTATCTGCAAAATTCTGTCTAGCTAAGGAGGCAGCCTTCACATAATTTATGAAAATATTTGACATGAAAGAAGTAGTAGCAGCTTGGAGAAAACTTACATATCATTCCTAAACGTACAAAAACAGGGCTAGGCTAGACAGAAATTATATTTCACAGAAACGTGCATTTAATTTATCATCTTAATAGGCATCCAATAACTGTTTCAGATCACTTGCCAATAATAATTAAAATAAAAATACAGGATGATGAAATAAAAATGAGACACTGGAGCTTCCCCACCTGTCTGTTAAACAGACAGAAATTTAAGGAATGAGTAGTGTAAATTATTGGGGAGCTATGGAAGACAGAAATTTCTTCAGAAAGTATAGTTAGGGAGTGAAATGAAATGAAAGTGGATTTTAAACACATGGTGAAAATAAAAGATAAGCAGATATGGTCAAGAAGTAACAATTATTTAAAGGGATTGACAACGGTTACAGTATTGCAGAAGAAGTGGAATCTTACAGAACAAGAAGAGGTACAACTGCAGAGTGCTAAAGAGAAAATAAGGGACTACCTCGATAATATGCATTAGTTTACAAATATTACTGTTAAGCAACTGTTTTTGATAACTCCAGAGCAGAAAAGCTTTTAGCACAACAGCTCAGGCAACAGAAAATACAGTTGTTGCCAAGCTTAGGGAGACTATAACAAGGAAAATCACCTAAGATCCTGTAGAAGTATTAGAAATCTTTTGGACATTTTATGAAAATGTGTATAAAGAAGGGAAATATGGAAATCTAGAAAAAGTACAACTGGAATTTTTTATGGAAGAAATAAATATGCCAAAGTTATTAGAGTAAGACGAGGTTCAATTACCAGCAGTTTGCATAGGAGGAGATGAGATAAAAATGGTAATGTATAACCAATTTACAGAATGTCTCCAGGAATAGACTGTATTCCTGTGGAACTTTGGAGGCTAGGAGAGAAAAGAAAGCAATACATATTTGGAAGGTTTTGTTCAACGGCATTTTAAAAAAAGAAGCACAAACATTCTGATACAAAGCTGTAAAGATATATAAAGATAGTAAAGACCCATCTTCATATAGGCCCATTTCAATTCTAAATCATGATAATAAAGTGTTTATGTATATAATGGCTAAAAGAATGGCAGAAGTGATGTCAGAATTAATAGATATGGATCAATGTGTTTTTGTAGAGGGGAGGCAAACATTTGACAATATTAATAGAACAATGATGACCCAAAGGGAAAGCAGAATGTAACAAAATACCACCTTTGTTGGTGGGTCTTTATGCATAGAAAGCATTCAACAGAGTAAGCCAGGATATAAGTAGAGGAATGGAAGCATTTGGATTCCCACATAAAATGATAAGGTTGATTAGGAGGATAAATGAGGGATTTGAAGTGAAAATTAAAGTGGAGTGTGGGGGTTCCTCTCCGATAAGTTCTGTCTGAGAAGATGAAGAATCGGGCAGGGGTGTCTTCTTTCCCCTTTGTTATTTGGAATATATTTAGAAACACTGGCAAATAAAATAAAGGGATGCGTAAATTCAAGGATATAATTGGCATGGTGAGTTGGTTTTATTTGCAGATATTATTTTGTACCTGATAAAACCTGAAAAAGGGGATTTCAGTGTTTTGGAACATTCAAAGACATTTTCAAGTCTTTTCAGGATACAAAATTAAGGAAGATAAAACAAAGGCAATAGTTAAAAAAAAAAAAAAAAAGAGTTATGTACTCACCATAACTTGGCATCTGTGCTATCCAGTGTCATTATTCATCATGGATGGGTCACGGATACAGTCCTCGGATCTGAACCGGCAAAGTGAGCGACAGCTTCTGAGCTCAAGCTCCTCCCTTCTCCTCACTTTCTACTACTCATAATCCTCAGATCAAGTTTACTAAGGAACTGTCCCTTACAGGGACCTAGATTATTCCGAAAACACAGAACACCATCCCACACAACACACCCAAGCTTCCCTTGGCCACCAGAAGGAGGGGGACGGAGGGTGTTAACATGATGAATATTGACAATGGACAGCACAAATGCCAAGTTATGGTGGGTACATAACTCTTTATCTGATGCTGTGTCATTATTGATCACGGATGCGTCAGAGTCCCCAGCTATCCAAAATCCTGGGAGGCCTCAAGAAGGACATGCTGGAGCACAGCAGAACCAAAGGATGCTCTACCCCTAGACACCAGATCCAAATTGTAATGCATCACAAAAGTATGAGGACTTGACCAAGTGGCCGCAGCACAAATGTCATCCAATGATGTCCTAGCCCAGAACGCAGAGGAAGTAGCCACAGACCTAGTAGAGTGGGCTTTGAGAGGTTTGGGAAGATCTTTGTTGTTAAGCTGATAGCTATGCTTCATGCAGGAAACAATCCAACGAGAGAGGGAGACTTTGGATATAGAATAGTTGACCAGATCTTTGATATTTTTCAGTTCTGTTTAGACAGAAATGCAGCTGTCTATGCACATCCAGGCAATGCAGATGATACTCGCTTTTGTTAAAATAATTGGGAAAAAAGACTTGAAGCTGTATAGACTGGTTCAGGTTATTTTCTGAAGCCACCATGGGAATAAAAGGATTGGTTCTGAGGGAAACCCTGTCCTTATGGAAAACCATAAAAGGGGCTTTTACACAGAGGGATTGCAATTCAGAAACTCTTTTGGTGGAAGTGATAGCAACTAAAATGGCCGTATTCCAAGACAAGAACTTGATATCATAAATTGCAGCAGTTTCGAATGGAGGAAGGGTCAAAGACTGCAGCACCAAGGAAAGATCCCATGGAGGGGAAGGGTCCTTCAAGGGATAGCAAAGCAAGAACACTCCCTTTATAAATGCTTTGGATAGTCTTGAAGAAAAAAATGGACTAACGTCCAGATGGAAGTTGGATATCACTACCAGCTGAAGCTTTATTGTAGAAAAATGTACTCCTTGATGAAAAAGGCAAGACAAGAAGGAGAAGATAGCAGACTTGGGGGCTGAAAAGGGATCTATATCCCTCTGACGAGCCCAAATAAAATCTCTTCCATTTGCTGAGGTAGACTTTCTTGGTAGATGGCTTCTGGGAAGCCAAAATAATATCCTTCACTGGGGAAGGTAACTTTGTTTGGCTGATGATCACCGAACTGGAAGAACCAGGCTGTCTCAAAGACTTCATTTTGGGAGGGGAAAACCCCCTGGGTAGAAAATAAGATCCGGAGTCGGATCTAATATCCAAGGTGGATATTTCAGATGAGACCAGAGAAGGGAGAACCATGTCTATCGAGGCCAAAAGGCCTTCAGGTGGCAGGTTTTATGCAGAACTTTGGGAATCAGGGGGATTGGAGGATAGGCATAAAGGAGACCCAGCAGACAATAGTGAATCAGAGCATCCCTGGGGGACTCCCCCGGTGGGGGGAATCAGGGCAAAAAAGGTGCTGCTCTTGTGATTGTCCCGAGATGCAAACAGGTCGCAGCACGGGATCCCCATCTGCTGAAGATCCAGTTCACCACTGACTGATTCAGGGACCACTCGTGAGGACTCAGGATGGTTCTGCTCATCTTGTCCGCTAGAACGCTGGATTCGCCGGGGATGTGTGTTGCAAGAAAAAAGTGGTGTGAGGCTATTGTCCATTACCAAATTCTCATGGCTTCTCTGCACAGAGGGTGAGATCATGTTCCCCCTTGTTTGATGACATACCAGACCATTGCCAAGTTGTCTGTCTGAACAGTTACCATCCCGAGTGGGGGGAAATCCTGGAAGGCTTACAAATTCAGGAGGACTGCTCTCATCTTGAGGACATTGATGTGTACCTTGCTCATTCCATGGAAATGCCCACCCTCACCCCAATAGGGAGGTGTCCGTGGTCACTGTGGCTTGGGACAGAGGAAAGCAAAAGGGTCTCCCCAACAGGAGAGCCTGGGTCTGAACACACCAAAACAGGCGGTGCTTGCAGACCTTGGAAATACGGATCATGTAAGACATAGGATGAAGACAAGGAGACCATTGAACGACCAGAGTCCATTGGAGCACCCACATGTGGAGCCTGGCCAGGGGAACCAATTGGATGGACGCAGCCATCGACCCCAGAACTTGAAGAACGAGGTGGGCTGAGACTTGACCCCATTCCAAAATGGAGCGGACTTGCTGCTGGATGGTGGCTGTGAGAAAGAGCCGCTGTCTCTGACACTGTGTTAAGAACCATCCCTATAAAATCCAGTTTTTGAAAGGGGAAAGGTGCAACTTCAGAAAATTCACTGTAATCCCTGGGTCTTGAAAAAGGTTCAGGGTAAAATCCACAGCTTGAAGAAGAAGATGCTTTGTGCGAGCTGGCAGGAGCCAATTGTCCAGGTACAGAAAGACCTGAAATCCCTGCAGCTGGAGATGGGCTGCAACCACTACCATACCTTTGGTGAACACCCGGGGGGGGGTTGCTGAAGGACCAGGCCCTGAACCGATAGTGATTGGCCCCCAGCCGGAAGCACAGAGATCTATGGAACACATCCAATCATCCTTGTGCAGAAGTGGCAGAAAGGACTGAACAGTGACCATCCTGAACTTCAAATTCTGGACTGACAGGTTCAGTCGATTGAGGTCCAGGACAAGACGCAGGTCCCCTGTTCATGTTGGAGCTAAAAAGAAGCGAGAGTAAGTTCCAGATCCTTGCTGTCCTGTTGGGACCTTTTGGATGGTCCTTTTTTGCAGGGGGTCATGGACCTCTACAAGAGCCAACTTTCTTTGGTGGGGTGGGACATCTGATACTGACTTCAGTCATGGTGGTATGGAATCGAATGGAACGACAACCACTGAATGCAATGTTGAGCATCCACCGGTCCAAGGTAACAGAAGCCCAGGCCAGTTGGTGCAGGGATATCCAACCACTGACTGCCTCCAGAGTAGGGCAGTTGGGCAGCACTTCAGGGGCGCTGCTAGGGCTTTTCCGAGAAAGGCTGAATCCGGAATCCCTGATTTTACAGACCCCCTCTGCATCTAGGATGGCACCTGTTGTTGAATCCCCCTCCCAAGACCAGAAGGGAGGAATCCTGTGGAGCATCCTGGAAGGAAGACTGTGATTTACAGAACCACAGCTTCTTACTGTCTATCTGAGTCTTAGAAAAGGACCGTTGGGGAGTAGCAAACTTGATCCTGACAGCTGACAATGTCTTGCCCTCCGGCTCACTGCAGGTCAAAGTCTGTTTGACTGAGGGACCAAAGAGGGTGGACCCATAAAAATGGGTGTTAGTGAAGGCCGCCTTGAAGTTGTCTGCAAAGCCGCCTAGGCGAAGCCAGGCATGGCGCTTGATGTAAATGCCTGTACCCGCCACTCGAGAGAGGTGGCCCCTACTGAGTTTGAGATCAACCTCATTGAAGCATTAGCTAGGGAGGTGAGAGTAGTGAGTTTTGGAGACACTGTCTTCTAGCTCTCCTGAGGCAATAACTCTGAAAAGGAAGTGGAGATCTCCAACACCAAACCCGTCTGCAGCCAAGTGAAATGTGCCATGTAGTTAGCTGTCCTCAGTCAAAAAGTGGCTGAAGCATAAACACGCTTCCCAAATCAGTCCATCGCCCTAGACTCCCTGTTAGGGGGATGTACTGAGGAGCTCTGTTCTGCAAGCTCCTCCTTGGTGGCTGCAGCAACCAAAATAGCATCCACCGGTACACCTTTGCTTTAGAAGGGCATCTCTTTGGGTGGCTAAAGAATTTGTCTGCTCTCTTGGGTACCAGTTCCACTGTGTCTGGCTCCTTCCAAGCCCTGCTAGCCACGAGCTGGACCAACTCGTCAGCAGGGGGGGACACCCTTTAGGAAGATGGGCCCACCCCACATGCCTTCAAGAATATGGATTTCTCTGAGGATGGGGTTGGGGAACACCAACCCCCCCCCCTGCTGCTTAAGGATTTCCAGGATGTTACTGAAAGACATCTCCTCGGGCGGAAGTCTGGGGTCCTGTCCCCTTCATCAAAGTTCATATCATCTGCCAGAGACTCCTGTGGGGAGTCAAGGTGCCTCCTCTTGCACAACCTCTTCTGAGGAGGTTCATCTGCTGGGGGGGCTCAGGGGAGGACTCGGAGGAGGAAGGGACCCCAAGCAGGGTAACTACTCTCTGAAGGCGATCTTGGGTTGGATGACTCTGGGCCAAAGACAAGGACTCTGCACCCAAAATGGAACCGGGTAATGTAGGGTTCAGAGCTGAGTAGGAGGAAGGTGGCTAACCGGACATTGTCCTCTCTATCACCTGAAAGGCAGAGGGACTGGACAAAGCCCCCTCCTCCCTACCCCACTGGCCAGGTCCGTAGGGGGGGGACCCAGTCCAGTGCCCACACCCATAGACGATATTGGTCCCAAGCTGTCCAAGGCCGATGCCTCCAAGGGAAGAGAACAATCCGAAAGCTCCAGACCCGAACCCACCCCCCGGAGGCCTGGGTGGACATCTGGGCCATGACATAAGGCCAACCCCAAAGAAAGTGAGCTGACCCCACCAGGAACCCAGGTGGCGTTGAAGTAGGGGTACTTCCTGATGACAACTGATGTTCCTTCGACAAGCCCTGAACCTGGGGCACCAAGCTCTCAGGAGTCAGTCAGGGAGAGAGGAGCATGGGGGTGGGAGAGCGTCCCCTAGGCATACGACTAGGGGAAGGCAGTAAACCCAGTTCCATTTGGGCTTTGAGGAAACTCCTCATCATTTGGTCCATATCCAAGGGGAGCAAACTTCTGGTGGACGTAGAGGAAACAGAGGAGTGACCCATGTAGATGGACAGACTACGGTCCCTAGAAGAGGACCTGCTGAGCCTCTTCAGATCCAAGGACCGTGACTGGACTGGGGAGTCTACCATAATGATGGTCTCGGTCGACGCAGAGGGAGCCAACAGAGCCAGAGCAGAAGACAGAGCCAACAGATCTGAGCCAGCCTGTTGTTGGCCCATCTGAGCCAACAGGGACCTGAACCTCTTGGTCGGATCCGAGACCCTGCCAGTCGTAGAGGGTTCGGAGACGGCCTTAGAAGCCAAAGTGCCAGGAGCCGAAGCCCCCGAGGCGGGACTCAGATCTGCAGCACTTGGATCCGAGAGCCTGGGCCATTTGGAAGAATGATCCCTGGAGGAAGAATGCTTCCTCTTGGGATCAGGGGGTGCCTTCGTAGGGGATCCCGATACCAAGGGACCCCCTGAGACTAAGCCCTTTAGAAGCAGCTTGTTTTTATGGTCTAGGAGAGCCCATGGATTGAATCCGGCACAAGTGTCGCATTCAACCTCTAAATGGGGTTCTCCTAGACAGCAGACGCACTCCTCATGTGTATCTCCAGGGGCCAGCTTGTGACCACATGAGGAGCACCATTTGAAGCCCACAGACTTCTCACCCATACCTGCACACTCCACACATACTTCACAGGAAAGGAGAAAGAAGGGAATAAGGTGGGCAGGGACCTAACGCCAGAGACAACTAGAGGGAGGGAGGAAGCTTAACTCTGAAAATACACTAACAAAAAAGGCACTAGAATATTACTAACTCTAAAAAGGGGAAATAGACTGAAAAGGTAGAAGAACAACCCCTTAAAAAAAGTAATACTTAGCTTTAGGCTTGCCCGAGTTCAGGAACCAACCATTCATGACCGTGTCAAACAAGATCTGAGGATTATGGGTAGTAGAAAGTGAGGAAAAGCGAGGAGCTTCAGCTCAGGAGCTGCCGCTCACTTTGGCAGCTCGGATCCAAGGATCAGGTCAGTGACCCATCTGTGATCAATAATGACACGGATAGCATGAGATCTATGTACTCACAGATGAACTGGTTCAGGAATACCTACATTCATGGGGACATTATAAAATGAAGTATTTAGGAATATGGATCAAAAAGGATTCTGTTATGGCAGTTAAAGGTATGTGGGAAGAGACTAAACAAAAGATAATACAAACAGTGAGAAACTGGAAGTTCTGTTTTAAGGATATGAATAGCAAGGTATAAGCAGAGAAAATGTTTAGTTCTTTTAGTTTTATGTACAGGTCAGGCCTATTTTTATCAACTAGAGAATATGGTGATGATAGCAATTAATAAAGAGTTGAAAGATTTTAGCTGGGAAGGGAAAAGGGTACAAGTCAAGTTGGACAAGCTGATGCCTGCAATAAAAGAAGGTGGTTTGGAATTACCTATTTTGAAGGGGTATTTAAATGCTACAGAGTTAAGGCTCCTATATGTAACACAAGCAGAAAGCTATAATTTGAATGGAAAGTGATGATGAAATAGGGGGGCTTCAATTAATAAGGAGAGACTGCGATTGTGGATGCAGTTCATTAAAAAGTATAACAATAACCATACAGCTTATTATATTCATAAAGTAGCCGAAAATATTCTAAGGGTTAAGCCAACACAGAAAAGAAGAAAAGAGACTGTGCCAATATGGATACCTGCAATTAGGCTGCAAGAAATAGGCTCGAGGGGACTGGAATTTACTGGAGAAAATTGTCAAAAGAACCGAGGTTCCCCAGCATGCTTCCAACATTTTACATATACCCAAGGAAAAATTCTTTGTTGCTTGCTTGGAGTATAAGAAATACCTATGTAAACACTTCCAAGTAAAAATCCTAAATCTTCGAGATGCTGTTACATACCTGGGGCCACAGATACGCCCTCCCATTGTTTCTTTGTGAATTACTTATCCAGTCTCTCTTCCCAATCTTTGCTAACCTCCGCAGATTGACTGCTATAGTTATTGTGCAATATTTTATATGTCGTAGTAATTATCCCTTTTTAACAGCCTCTGTTCCAGATTCAACTAAACACTCTACCAGAGCAGGTCTTTCACTTAGGATTTCCCTAGCCATGTCTCTTTGCCTGTACTAAGGCAGCCTCTAACCTACAGTCCAAATGTCTTCTTGACCTCTTCCCATTCCTTTAGCTTCCCTCTCTAGTTATTTGCTCTCAATATCTTGTATATTTTGTCAGTTTTCTCCAGGGAATTCCAGCCACTCTTGCCTATTCTCTGTGTCCCTAATTACAATAATCCCTATTGGTAAAATTTCCTTTCTCTATTCCTGTGTTAGCTTAGTTCTTAGAATACTTTCTGCTACTTTATGAATATAATATTCTGTATGGCTGTTATTCTCCTTAAGGATCTGCATCGAAAATCCCAGTCTTTCCTTATTTCTTGAATTAACTCCCTGCTTCATTATCGTCCCTCTCCATTTTGAATTATAGGCTTTTGCTTGTGCTATGTATATGAACCTTAACTGTGTAGCTCTAAAATATCCATACAAATCAGGCAATTCTAAACAACCTTCTTCTTCTGAAAGGATCAACTTATCCCACTTGAAGCCTTCCCCCTTAAATAAAAACCTTTAACTATTAATTAATTACTGTCCACAACTTCTCCTCCACTTGATAAAAATATGCTTGACTTATATATAAAACTAAAGCGACTCAAAACATTAACACTGCTTATATCTTCCTATTCATGTCCAAAAATAAAAACTTCAAGTTTCTCAGTTTTAGTATTATCTTTATTTGGTCTCATCTCACATATCCTTAGCTGCCATAACAGAATCCTTTTTAATTCATACTCCTAAATACTTCATTTTGTTGTAGCCCCATAAATATGGGTATTGCTGAACCAATTCATGTGTGGGTACATATTTTACAGATATAGTCTTTGTTTCATCTTCATTCATTTTATATCCAGAAAAGACATGAAACTCTCATAAAATGTTCCAAACACTGAGATGTTCTTTTCTGGTTTTATCAGGTACAAAATGATATTGTCTGCAAATAAAGGCAACTTTTATTGATTACCATACCAATTATATCCAACTTTTCTTAATTACCATACCAATTATATCCTTGAATTTCTAAGTCCTTTATTTTCTTTATCAATGATTCTAAATATAATACAAATAACAAATGGGAAAGAGGATACCTTTGACAGTTTGCTCTGTTAAGACACAACTTAGAGAGGAACCTTCCCACTTTAATTTTTGCCTCTAATCCCTCACATATCCACCTAATTAACCTTACTGTTATATCAAGGAGTGCATATGCTTCTATTCCCTACACATAAGATCACATCGTACTCTGCTGTGTGCTTTCTCTGCATCAAGCCCCACCAACAACAGCAGCATTTTCTTACATTCTGTTTCCCTCTGGATCTTCATTGCTTGATTAATGTTGTCAAATGTTTGCATCCCCTTCACAAACCATCAATGATTCATGCCTGTCAAGTTTGGCAACACATATGCAATTAATTTAGCTATTATGGATATAACCAGTTTATAATCATGGTTTAAAATTGAAATGGGCGTTTATGAAGCTGGGGTCTGATAAGTCTATACCATCTTTAGGTATTACAGCTACCACAATTTTCTTCCAGGATGTTAGTACTTCATCTCCTTGTAAAATATTGTTAAAACAAAACCTTCCAGATCTTTATCATTTCCTTGCCTTCTAGCTTCCAAACTTCCACAGGAATACCATCGGTTCCTGGAGACTTTGCTACAAATCGATTATACCCCACAGTTTTTATCTTCATCTCCTCCTATCTTAACTGTTAATTGCTGAGCTTCATCTACCTCTAACTGTGGCATATTTAAGTATTCCATAAATACTTCCATTTGTCTTATTTCTTGATTTCCACATTTCTAAATTTCTAAAGCTTCTGTAACACCTCTACGGGATCTCTGGTTATTTTTCTTGTTACAGGCTCCCTAAATTGGGCAACAACCCTTTCTACTTTCTGTTGCCTAAGTCATTGTGCTAAAAGGTTGTGTGCTCTGGAGTTATTATCAAGAATGAGTTACTTAATAGCAATCTTCCTAAACTTATGCATATTATCCAGATACTCTCTTATTGTCTCTTTAACACTCTTCAGTTGTGCTCCTTCTTTTTCCATGAGATTTCCCTTATTCTACAATACTTGAACATTTGTCAGCCCCTCTAAATAATTTTTGTTACATCTCATCCACATCTTTTTTTTATTTCTACCCTGTTTTAAACCCCACTTTCATTTTATCCCACTCCCTAGCTATAATTTCTGAAGAAATGTCTATTTTCCCTAATAACTCTTAAATAAGTTCCACAACCCGTTCTTTATATTTCTCTCTTTTTAACAAATAGCTGAAGAGCAGGTATCTCATTTTTACATCACTACCCTGCATTTTTATTTTAGCTGTTATTGATGCATGATTTGAAATAATTATTAAATGTGTGTTGAAACTTTCTATTAAATGCACATGTTCCTGTGAAATATAATTTCTGTCTAGTCTAATCCAGCTATTGTACCTCAGAGAATGATATGTAAATTCTGAATTCTTCTTGTTATATTTTCCCTTCTAAGGTCCCCTAGATATATCCTCTTTGCTGCAAATCGAGCTCCAACCCCCCACCCATAAGTAAAGGCTGTAAATCATTTAGTGAGTGCTGTAGCATTGATAGCAAGTAAGAAAATAAATCGGGGCAGTTTTTAAACACTACTCATATTTACATAAGTTACTTAATTGAACAGAGGAAGAAAAATCACTCGAGGACTGTTGAGAGTGAAGGAAAATCCCTTACATTATACCCAACTCTATTAGCGCTTAGGGGGTGTAATAAGAAGTTATGTTCTTACCATAACGTTCCATGTGAATTGTTCATCTCACCTTTGTTCTTACACATGAGTTTGGAGCCGATCCTCGGCTCCGAGTCGGCCGCATCACCAGCTCCGCATCTTCGAGAAAGCTCGAGGCACAGTAATATCCCATGATCCTCAGGTGCTAACCCTCAGATCTAGTTTGCTATACCAGAAGAATCCCTTTAGAACTGTGTCTTGAACAATTATAAACAGATACTACACACTGTCTGGAACCCTGCCCTCAAATAGAGGAGAAAAGATGCCATTACTAATGTACAAGAATAAGCTGAATGCTAACAATATCTAGAAAAGGCTGAAAAGGAATTCAGTCGAACCCGTTCTCCCAGACCGCAGGACGGGGGATGGAGGGGGGAAATGTAAGAACAAAGGCGAGATGGACAATTCACATGGAACGTTATGGTAAGAACATAACTTCTTAATGTGAAATTGTTCAATCTCGCCGTTTGTTCTTACACACGGGTAGTGTCCCTAGCTCCTTTTTCCTGGGTGGCTCAAGGGAGAACATTTCTGAGTACAGTGGAACCAAACGTCGCCCTGTCCCTGGAGCTTTTGTCTAGTTTATAGTGGGCGATAAAAGTATGTGGTTTTGCCCAAGTTGCCGCTGCACAAATGGTATCTAAAGGCAAACGAGCGGTATGGGCTGAAGAGGTAGCGACCGCCCTTGTAGAATGAGCTCTGGGTTTGAAAGGGAGTTGCTGTTTCAATTCAGCATATACAAAATTTATGCAATCTGAGAGCCATTTGGATAAGGTAACCTTCGTTAATGCCTGTCCTTTCCTTTGGTCAGCATATGAGACAAATAGTTGGTCTGACTTTCTGTATTCTTTTGTCCTATGTAAGTAAAATCTCAGTTGCCTGTGAACGTCCAATTTGTGCAATGTGTATTCTAACTTACTGGAATGGTTTTTGAAGTAGGTAGGTAGTTCGATAGACTGATTGATGTTTTGAATCGAACAAACCTTCAGAAGGAAGGAAGGACAGATTGGTGTGCAAGGTTACTCTATCTGGATGAAAAAATCATGTACAGGGGTCGGATAGATAGAGCCTGCAACTCTGAAACTCTCCTGGTGGAAGTGATGGCAACCAGAAAAAGTGTTTTCCACGAAATAAATTTTAACGGAGTTGTGGCTGCTGGTTCAAATGGGGGCAACATGAGTTGTAACAGCATGAGATTAAGATTCCAAGGGGCTACTGGATTACGAAAGGGGGGACGGAGGTGAAAGGTACCTTTCATGAAGGCTTTACAAAGCCTGTGGGACATAAGAGAACCATCTTCACGTCCAAAATGAAAATTGGATATAGCCGCCAGTTGAATCCTTATCGTGGACGTTGATGCACCTTCTTGAAAAAGTGTGGTAAGAAAATCTAGTATCTTGTGTACTGGAGCCCCGAATGGATCTATACCTTGTTTGGAGGCCCAGTGCGCAAAACGATTCCATTTGCTGTTGTAGAATTTCCTTGTAGATGGTTTGTGAGAAGATACAATAATTTGTTGTACTGCAGGGGATAGTAACTCCGACCTGGCTAAGATGGGAAGCGGAGCAGCCAAGCTGTCAGTTTGAGGGACTTGAGGAAGGTATGAGGAACTCCCGATGAATATGTCAACAGGTCTGGCTCCGGGTCCAGCATCCATGGTTCCTCCACTTGATGAGATTGAAGGAAGGGAAACCAGATTTGTCGAGGCCAGAATGGGGCTATCAGTATTATGGTCCTGTCCAGACATTTGGCTTTCTGCAAGAACCTGGGAATTAGTGGAACAGGAGGAAAAGCATAAAGGAGACCCGGGGGCCAATCGTGTACCAGTGCATCCCTGGGGACACCCCCTGGAGGGGGTAACAGGGCAAAGTAGCTTCTGCATTTGGCATTCAATGGGGATGCAAACAGGTCGCAGCAAGGCTGGCCCCATCTGCAGAAGATCTCTTCCGCCACTCGAGGTTTGAGGGACCACTCGTGAGGGGAACAGGATGGCTCTGCTCAGCCTGTCCGCGATTACGTTGGAAGTCCCCGGGATGTGTGTTGCTATCAGAAAGCGTCCAGTGGACTTTGCCCATTGCCAAATTCTGAGGGTCTCTCTGCATAATGGGTAAGATCTGGTTCCCCCTTGCTTGTTTATGTACCAGACCACTGACATGTTGTCTGTCTGAACTGTCACTGTTCCCTGAGGTAAGGACTTGTGAAAGTGTTGCAACGCTAGAAACACTGCCCTCGGCTCTAGAACATTGATGTGCAGGTTGTACTCCAAGTTGGACCATTGACCTTGGACTGTTTGTCCCTGAAAAAATCCCCCCCACCCTATCAGGGAAGCGTCTGTGGTTAGAGTTGCTACCGGACTGGGTATCACAAACGGTCATCCTAGTGTTAGATCTTGACTGTGTATCCACCACAAGAGATCCTTCTTGCAAAAATTCGTGATCAAGATTTCGTGAGATAGTGGAAGTTGTCGATACGACCACTGGGCGAATAGCATCCATTGAAGAATCCTCATATGCATCCTGCCTAAGGGAACTACAATAAGGGAGGCTGCCATCAAGCCTAGTACTCTTAATATTTGTCGTGCAGGGACTCTCTTGCTCTGGAGAAGGACCGAAATTTGATGTCTGAGGTCTGACACTCTTGGTGGGGGGAGAGTAACTCGAGCCAGGGAGGTGTCTAGCTGTGCTCCTATAAATAACATATGCTGTGATGGCGATAAGACAGACTTTCCAAAATTCACCGTTATGCCTAGCGAGGAGCAGAGACTGATGGTATGATCCCTGGCTTGTAGAAGACGATACTCGGAGGTGGTGGATAGGAGCCAGTCGTCTAGATAAGGAAACACCTGGAATCCCCTTCATCTCAAGTGAGACGCTACTACTGCCATGCATTTGGTGAACACCCTGGGGGTTGAGGTGAGACCAAAGGGCAGAGCGCGAAACTGGAAATGACTGGCTCCCAGCCGGAAGCGCAGATGATCTCTGGACACCCTGGCCATCTTGATATTGTAGTACGCGTCTTTGAGATCTATAGAGCACATCCAGTCGCCCTTCTGCAGAAAGGGAAGGATTGACTGTAGCGTGACCATCCGGAACTTTTCCTTTTTCACGAAGGCATTTAATTTGCTGAGGTCCAAAACTGGCCTCCAGTCCCCTGTTTTCTTTGGAACTAAAAAGAACCTTGAGTAAGTTCCGGATCCTATTTAGTCCGCCGGGACTGGTTGGATGACTTGTTTTCGAGCAACCTTCCTATCTCTATGGTTGCCTGTTCTTGCAGACTGGGTGGAACGTCTGGGAGCTTTTTGGAGTTGGGTGGCATTCTGATGAACAGAATGTTGTAGCCTCTGGTAACTATGCTTTTTACCCAGGAATCTGATGTAAGATTTAGCCAGGCCTCTGGGTATAAAGCCAAGCGACCCCTGACTGCCCCCAGAGTAGGACAGTTGGGCCTGCACTCAGGAGTGCTGGAAGGGCTTCCCAGGGAAAGTCTCTATGTCGCCCTGATTTTGCGGACCCCCTCTGCCGGCTGGGCGGCGTCTTCCATTCCCCCCCCCTCCTCTGCCTCTGGAGGGGGCCTCACTTTGGGTGGGCTGAAAGGATCCCTGAGTCTTTCGGAACCACATTTTTCCGCCTCGTTGCCCTTTAGGGTAGGGTCTAGATGGGATGGAAAAACGGACCCCTACGGCAGACAGGGTCTTCCCTTCTTGTTCACACCTTGTGAGAGCCTCCTTTACTTTGGGCCCAAACAAGGAGGCACCATCAAAGGGGGCGTTGGCAAAGGAAGACTTAAAGGCTTCTGCAAAGGAGCATAAGCCCAACCAGGATTGCCTCCTTAGGGCGATCGCTGAAGCTGCCCCTCTACTCGACCCTTCGGCTGCGTATGAAATCAGCCTCATGGACGAGTTCAGTATAGAGTTTAGGGTGTTAAGTTGCGCTGTCACTTTCTCAGTGACAGCAGCATCTGTGCTTCCCTGGAGAGTATCTCCCAGTTCCTTAATGAGATCTCTCTGTAAATGCGTGAAATGCGTAAGGTAGTTGAGCGATCGGATGGAAAAAGTCGCAGAACTAAATACATGCTTCCCATATCTGTCCATCGTCCTAGAATCCTTATTAGGAGGATGGACAGAGGAAGATGATTCAGACATCTCCTTCTTAGTGGCCACCGCCACCACCATAGTATCCACGGGAACCCCTTTTGTAAGATAAGATTTGTCCTGGTGGGGGCCGTCATGTATTTATTTGGCTTGCGAAGGACTGGTTCCACTGTATCGGGCATTTCCCAAGCCCTCCGGGCTATTAGATCCATGAGATCGTCAAATGGCGGGGTCACCCAGGAGGTAGAAGGTTGAGTCCCAAATGCCTTCAGCAAGACTGATTCATCCACAGAAGGGGTAAGGGTTTGCCAGTCTCCCCTTTGTTTCAGGATTTCCAAAATGTCTGCAAACGAGACATCCTCAGAGGGGGACTGTGGGGACCCTTCTGTTTCATCTAAATCGGTGTCAGATGTGAGAGATTCCTGCGGGGAATCGACGTGCCTCCTCTTGCACAATCGTTTCCTCGGAACATCCTCAGCAGGAGCTTCTGGGGATGCATCTGAGGAACCAGAGTCGCCCTGTGGGGACTTCTGAGGCATTGGGTCTTGACGCTTGGTAGGGGCAGAAGGCACAGAAGCAGAACGCGGACCTTTTGGGGGAGGAGAAGAAGATACTGATGATGTATGTGTCTGATCAGACAAGACCTTCCTCATGATGTCAAAGGCACCGGTGCCCCGACCCAAAGATCCGACCCGATCCGAAGAAGGTGGTCGTTTCTCTGGAATCAGAACCACGGGCTCCGACACCGAGGACGGATCCGAACTGATCTGAGCCGAGGCACCGAGGGGAAGAGTCGGAACCGATATCTCGGTTTGACTGTCCCCCCCCGGAACCTAGGAAAGATTTTCGGCTCCGAAACTCTCCGGCTGGTTCCGAAGGAGTCGAGGTCAACGGAGCTGATAGCGCTACTGGAGGCTTCGGCACCGAGGGCTCTACAATCATCGATTCTTTGATTCCTAGCTCCGATGACTCGACGGGTCTTGGAGGAGGAAGTGTTGAGGGAACAGGAATAGTCTCGAGTTTCGAAACCAGCTGGGACGAAACCTCGATTAGTTTGGACAGAGCCGAGTTCTCCATAAGCTTCTGTCCCACTCGGTCCACATCAGAGTCGGAAAGCAGCCTCGAAGAACGGGTCGAAGGGATCGAAGCCATCACCGAGTGAAGGATAGAAGGTGGTGGTACCTCTGACACCGGCTCCAAGACCTGAGTCTCGGTCAGAAATAAACGCTCGACACCTGGCACCGAGGTCGTAGGAGCTGGCGTCCGAATCTGAAAAGAGGTGCTCGGAGCCGATGACTTGGGCTCAGACACTCTTGAAGACTTCGACCCCTTCGAAGACTTGGATACCTGTTCAGCCTTGTCCAGGGCCTCTTGAAAATCGGGTTTAAGCAACCCTCTGTCAACCAACTTCCTGCATCTTTCCAGCATGACCCTCCCACTAAAAGAATGACAAATGGAACAGTCTTCCTGCAAGTGGAGAGGGCCAAGACAGTAGACGCAGGATGAGTGGTTATCAGTAATAGACATCTTCTGTCCGCACTGACATCTTTTAAAGCCTGATTTGGCTTTCTCTGACATTTTGAATATATATATAGAAAAAGTCCAAAAAATACAGCACACGTAAGAAACACACTATATAAATCTAAGTGTAACAATTTTAAAAGTCTAGAATAATTATAATAAACCAACAGTTTAATTCTGACCTAATATAATATAGAAAATCCAAAACACACAGCACACTATAATATATATATATATATATATATATATATATATATATATATATATATATATATATATATACACATTGAAGAAAAAAGAGAGTTAAGGCAAAAATTATTTAAAGTACTGTCAATCCTGACAGAAAAAACCCGCAGGCCTTAACTAGAAAAAATTAAACTAACTAATCTAGTCTAAATACAGTCACAAATAACACCCCTATACTATATTATTTATTTTAAACACTAAGAAATAACTATAAGTCTATAAAAAGAAATATATATAAAGAATATAGAAAAAATATACTGGCCCGAGCCTCTCATATGCGATCTGTTGCTAGCGGGAAACTAGATCTGAGGGTTAGCACCTGAGGATCATGGGATATTACTGTGCCTCGAGCTTTCTCGAAGATGCGGAGCTGGTGATGCGGCCGACTTGGAGCCGAGGATCGGCTCCGAACCCGTGTGTAAGAAGAAATGGCGAGATTGAACAATTTCACATCATTTGTTATACACCGTTGAAAGCACTGTTACAGTCCAGTCTCGCACTGCAGTAGAGCTTAACAGGTTTCTCTTTTTTCTAATTCTGGAGTGTAATCACAGCATTTCATGTACTACAATATGGTTTACATGCATTACATAACAGTACACTTCAAAGGAATTGTTTGTTTGTGTCTTTCGGCTTTTCCCGGTTAGGGGTCGCCACAGCAGAACTCTGGTCCGCTAATGATTGGCAGTTGATTTTTACGTACCGGCTTGCCAGGCTTGACGCACAACCTTCAACGAAGGTACGCCCATTCACGCATGTCTCCATGCAGAAGATGCTCTAACTGAGAATCGAACCAGACAGCGTCTTACTGTGAGGCGACAACGCTACTGCAGCACCACCACCGCAGGTCCCATACATAAACTAATAATGGTTAAAATATTTAGTGAAGAAAACAGAAAGGAGTTCAATCAATGGTCCATGTCTCAAAACTATGGGTCTACCCGGTGGGTATGAAGCATTTTTGTGTATTTTTGGTAACATATAAAACTGCTGCGGTAAAGGAACAGAGACAGCAAGATTATATGTACTTTTAGTAATAATGCCCTCTTCCAGGGCCAAAACCAAAAAATCATCAGTCTCCTTTTTAAATTTTAATGTAGGATCTAAACTGTAGGATCTAAAACTGTGCATCCATAAGTTGGTTAACAGCCTCTTGAATATATAACCATACTCCCAAATAACCACTGTCCCCTCTTTATCAGCATTCGCAATAACTACATCATGCTTCCCTTTCAAAGATTTCAAGGCATGGCATTGTTCAACAGTGAAATTATTACCACTGTTCCTGTAACAGAAATTAAAATGTAAATCTCAACATTTGTTGGGGAATTACCAAAACATGCTACAAAAAGAGAATGTGCTGACCTCACAATCCCTATTGCTTCCTCCTATGAATATTGAGCCAACTATAAGGTAATAATTAACACCTAAAATTTTAACTAAGGAATACTTCAGCATGGCTGAATGGGCCATCTAAAAAGTGGAAGAGGAGGAGCACAGTAATACAGACTGCCATTCTGAAAAATCAACTGATATGGTGAGCATACACATATCTTAAATATTATTTCAAAATACTATCTCTACAGGTGGTAAAAGTAAGAAGAAACTCAAGCAATACAAGTGAAGAAGCTGGACAAGCCAAAAAGGCAACTCCCAGAGGGCAAAAGCCTGCAAAAAAGCTGTGCTGAGGAAGTTTGACTCGAAGTGGAGGTCCTAAGAGGAATACCAGATACATTTCTATAATGGTAAATTAATGGTTGTGGTGTTAATATCTGTAATAGGTGTATTCTTGAAGTAACCCTTAGATTAACTGGTCCTTAAACACCCCGGCAGGCTGTCAAAATGTCACAATGAGTGCCGCTAGCAATCAGCTTAGATAGTACTTGCCTTGTCACTACTGCAGCAGGAATCACACAGCTGGCTCACTTTCTTCAGCTTATGCATCCTCTTACAGGTATAACCTCAGCTGTGCAAACCCAATGCAGGAATGGTCCTTACACCCTCAGACTCCACAAATGGGAAATGAACTGTCAAGAATGCAATGCAAATTCATTTTCAGGAGAAATGTAGGTTAGCCCTAAGGAGCATTCAATCCTTTATGGAAACAAGGGACGGTTCTCTGCAAACTGTGAAAACATGCATCACATGGCATTATGCAATTACTGTATGCAGTGCCAAAATAAATACAATATATAAAAGATGTACATAAAATGCAGTAAACAACTACATTTGCTGCAATGAACAAAGAAATAAACACTGGAAATAAACAGTAAATTAATAAAATGTTGCAGATGTCAATGGCAAATAAAACGTACTGTACATTACCTCATGAACAAAATAACATGACAATTGGCTACAATCTGTGCATCAAATTAGGAGAAGTAAAATTAAATGTCAGAGCTAAAGAAAATAATTCCCAGAGTTGTAAGCAACTGAAAGAACATTGAAAACAAGTAGTCCAAGTGGTGCTACATTGTTGGTAAGAAGTTGTCAAATATAAAATATTTTTATGCTTAATTTAATGATCAGTGCTGTTACTGTGAAAACATTTTTTTTCCTGTTTTAAACAACTTAGCGTGTGCCATCATGCAGGAGTTGTTTTATATTAAAAGACAACTCAAAGTATAAAATAAAAGTGAAGAGTTGTAGGGATGAGGTAAGTTTGGAGAGGGAAATTACATGTCAATATTTTACTTTAGGACCATGAACAAATGACTAATTCTAGCTATTACCAACTTGTTTCCAAAGTTTAAAACTATAACTAACAAAATAAAACCGGTCTCCTTGGTAGTACGTGAGGGCAGTCTTTGTTGCAAGTAATCGTTGCAAACCAATGCCAAGATTTAAAAATAAATATGTGTCTTAATTGCAGAATTGACAATTCCACTTTATAAATGTTCAGCAATAATGCCATCTCTCTAGGATATATGAGAGCCAAAGACTTCTGCTAGCAAATTCAAACCTTTTTCTTATAAAAAGTACATCCCAATTTGTGTTGCTGCTCATCAGCCACAGGGGCATCAGAGCATTAAACCAATCTAGATAATTAGTGACTATAATGTTTTCAGGCTACAATATTTTCATTATGAACCCACTTCAAATACAGTCTCAGCTTTATATGTATGCGTAAATTTAGGCACAGTGCAATCAATACAAATTAGACAATGAATATGGTACACAAGCAATAAAGTAATAAAGATGTCATGTAGTAGAAATTCATCATGTCTGAAACTGATTCAAGCACTCAGCTCTCCTTGTCAATAAGGAGAAATTAATTATAGGCACTAAACAGCCTATAATTGCAAAGTACCTTGCAAAGGTAAGGGAAAACAGCTCTTAAACTTTACAAGAAAGCACTAGGAAGCCTGAAACTGATTCAAGCACTCATCTCTCCTTGTCAATAAGGAGAAATTAATCATAGGCACTAAACAGCCTATAATTGCAGGATACCTTGCAAAGGTAAGAGAAAACAGCTCTTAAACTTTACAAAAAAGCACCTAAACAGGCATGTCCAAGGGTCAGCTTCCGGTGATTTCTCCTGTCCACCTGGTGAATCTGGGCATACTGGGGCAGTGCGGCAACTGCCTCATGTACACAGACAATCCTCTCCTCCTACCACCCAACACTACAACCTGCGAGAGATGCACTTACATAGACAAACTGGAAGCTAAGCTCTCTCCGGCCAAGATTGTGCTAGACAGTCAAGAGGAGAAGGTTAACACCTGCATTACACCTCAAGCAACTCATAGCCCTTCAAAACCCACACCATCAACACCCACACATAGCAACACTAAACCCACATATGCGGAGACCCTTAACATTAATCTGCCCAAGCAGCAAGGACCTCCGAAGCCGAAATGCAAACAAACACCAGTCACAACCAAAGTGACACATAGCTCACAACACCAGTGTGCCACCCAACAACAGCCCCTAAGGCAAGACAATGTACCCAACACTTTAGTCATAGGTGACTCTATAGTCAGGCACACTGATGTCCCACTCACCAGGCTGAATAAGGAGAAAATTACAGTCAGATGCCTGTCAGGTGCCAGGATCTGACACGTAACGCATGCATTCAAGTCACTCCACAACAAGTACAAATATGACTCTGTCATTGTCCATGCTGGAGTGAATGACTTCAGACGTACCTCTCTGGACTACATGAAAAGAGACATGGAAGAGCTCTTGGATCATGTGACCCAGGCAGGTATGACCCTAGCCCTGAGTAGCATCCTGCCTTCGCCCAGAATGATACCACAGTATAAGGACAAAATGATTAACTTCAACAATTGGCTAAGTTTCTGGTGTCATTCAAAGGGGATCCAGTATTTGTCTGCCTGGGAAGACATGATCGACAAACCACGATGCTTTGACAGAAATGGTCTGCACCTGTCACCCCTGGGATTCAGGTTACTGGCTAAAGCTCTTGCCACCCCTATAGTGCCTGTTTTTGGCAAGGTTCAAAGGATAAAACCACCACCGTAACAGATACAAGCATGCAAAATCTGAAGGTAATGCTACTCAATGCTAGAAGTTTGTTTGTTTGTGTCTTTTGGCTATTCCCAGTTAGGGGTCACCACAGCAGAACTCCGGTCCGCTAATGATTGGTAGTGGATTTTTTACGTACCGGGCTACCAGCCCCGACGCACAACCTTCAACGAAGGTATGCCCCATTCACGTATGCCTCCACACAGAAGACGGTCTAGCTGAGAATCGAACAGGACAACGTCTTGCTATGAGTTGGTCCTGAAGAGCCCGGAGATCTCCTGCGAACCAAGAGCGATGGCTCCGAGGCTGATGTGGAAGCTGAGCTCACCTGTGCTGAAGCTCCGAGAGGGAGAGCAGGGTTGGGCAAGGGTCCGATGCCACTGCCCCCTTGGAGCCGGCGAGAGAGCTTTGGCACCCAGATCCCTTGATGAACTGAGACATCGAGGAGATCGGAGTGGGTGTCAGAACCGATAAAGAAGAAGTAACAAGAGCCGACGGTTCCACCAACATGACCTCCATGCACTCCAGCTCCGAGTTCAAGAGAGTCGGAGGAGGAACCGATGGAGAAGCTGGATGGTCCGAAGGAGCCAATTCCTTATGGGCTGGGCTCAATAGTAATTTAGCAAGTGCCTGTGACTTGAGGAGCCTACTGACCACTCTCTCCACATCATGATCCGAAAGCCTGGAGGACTGAGAGGAGTGCGAAGAGGACCAGTGACTGCCTGTTCCAGGTTGCAGCAGAAGAGACTGCGGAGCAGAGCGTACCGGTTCCAAAGAAGGAGACCTTGTTCTCTTATGGGTCCGTACTGGCTCCAAGGACACAGATGGAGCTGCCGGAGACTTAACTTTGTCTGAGCCGACACTGGGAACCGACAGAGCTGAAGGTTTTTCAGTGGATTTTAATAAAAAAAACCGAAATATTAAAAAATAAAATAAAACGACAATAAGACGGTCACAGAAGCGTACTAACGAAAATCCAGTTTAATAGACCTAGCGCTTCAGCTTCACATACAGCCTTCAAGGAGTAATAAGCATTAAAACAAACTCTCCAGTTATACACAGTGCTTCATTCAATTAATTCAAATTATCTAATTATCAACCTCCAAGTACACTCTTTGTTCAAGCCAAATGGCTCCATTGTGCTATATTTTAAAATAAATAATGTCTCTTTATACAGCAACTTATTTTTTATTTCTCTAAATTCACCTAACTGTAATTTTATTTGTTCTAAAACTGTTGCTTTTAAACAGCTTGGATTACAATTGTGATATAATTTAAAATGAGCCCCTAAAAGGCTTTCCATTTTTACATTAACAATGTCTCTTATATGTTCCTGTATGCGTTTTTTGAAAGACCTGTCTCCAATATAATATAATTCACAACCACACTTTAATAAATATATAACACTTTCTGTGTTACAATTAAACAGTCCATTTGGTGTAAAGTGTGTGCCATTTACATTTTCAAACTTCCTAACCATATATTTGCAGATGCAGCATCTATTACAAGTATAGGTTCCTTTATTTATCACCACTTCACTATACAATGTAGCATTTGGTTAAATAAAGTCTTTATGTATTAACATATCAGATAAATTCCTACCTCTCTTATAAGATATTTGGACATTAGTCGGCATTATTTTTTTAAAAGCTTTGTCCCTTAATAGCACTGACCAGTGGTTTTTAACTTCTTTAATTATTTTAGTAGTTAGTATATTAAAAGTTGTCACAAAGTAAATTTCTCTTTTCACTTGTGACTGTTTCTCCCTATATTTCCTATATTTTCCATCAACTCTAATGTTCTCACATATATTATTGTTATAACGTTCCTCTAATACTTTGCAACCAGCATGTATTACCTCATTGGCATTACATCCCCTATCAACAAACATTTCTGCTGTTTTGCACATTTCTTCATACAGATTTTCATTTTTATTACACAGCTTTTCCAAACATAGAAATTCATTATATGGTATCACAGCCATCAAGTATCTTGGATGACAACTACTGCCATATAAATTGTATTAACATTATCAAATTTTCTATAAACATTAGTCTCAATACGTTGTCCAATATTTCCTCTTAATCTGATATCCAAATATGGAATATCATTACCTATCTTAATTCCATCAAATTTGAAACCAAAATTATTACTTTGGATATCTTGGATGAAGGATTCTACATCTTCACTCCCTCCTTTACACAGAAAAAACAAATAGTCTATGTATCGGAAATACTGGACAACATTATTTTCAAAGAATCCATGTCTGTATCTTTTACTTTGTTCAAATTCAGCCATCACCAAATTTGGATACATGGGGGCATGCTTTTTACTCCTTGAAAGCTGTATGTGAAGCCAAACCTCTAGGTCTATTAAACTGGATTTTCATTAGTACGCTTCTGTGACCATTTTATTTTTGGTGGATTTTGTCTGTTCCAAACTCGGAACTGATGCTTTAGTATATTTTTCGGACACTTTAGCTGGCTGAGGACCCTGAGAAAAAGAATCTTGAGGGTTCTTCAGTAGGCTACGCAAAATTAACTTATTCTTTCTCTCCTGCAGGACTCTGGAACTGAAAGCATGACAGATCGAGCATGAGTCCTGCAGGTGAACAGCCCCTAAACAATATACACAACTCGTGTGCCCATCCGTAAGGGACATTTTTTGGCAACACAAGTCGCATTTTTTGAACCCAGAGGGTTTCAACTCTTTGGACATAGTGGATAAATGACAGAAAAATTTACCACAGCGCTAGAAAAAACAAAGCTGTAATAGCTAACAGCACACAACAACTAACACTACTACAAGGCTTTAACGGCTAACCCCAAACAACAAGAAAGGAAAAACTCTTTTTTTTTTTTTTAAAGGGAAGAGAAGAAGAAGAAAAGGGGGAGAGCCTCTAACTTAAACGGCGACTCCCCCAATAGGAGAGCCTCTAACTTAAATGGCTCTCCCAGAAAGGGTGGGGAAAAAGAAGAAGATCCCTCTAATTTAAATGGGCTCAAAGGGGAAAGCAAGGCCTGAGGAAGAAAATGATGGCCAAACGCACCCACAACAAGTAGAAAAAAGGGTCACTATACTAACAGGGGATAATAAACACTCTAAGGATGTTAAATAAACAACAAAACCCTGGAGGGATTCAATATAAGTGAAAAAAGCACAAAGTACTTAGCCTGAGCCAGTAGTCGCAATCTCTATGCTGCAAGTGGCAAACGAGATCTGGGTAGCTACCGCTAGGCATGTTGGGATGGGGTTAGCCTCAAGCCAGTAAAAGCTCTCGAACTATAATAAATCAGCTGAGTTGGAGCCGAGGATTGGCTCCGAACCCACCCAGTAAGATCGAAGGCGAGATGGGACAACATGACATTGGGTGTTTCATCTATTATATCCCTTGTCACTTGCATAATCCACTCAAAGATTCACAATCTTGGGGAAACTGGAATTTCCTGTGCAACAATCAATGTGCAGTTTAAACAAACTGTGCATTAATTGAAAATATAGGCATCCCAAAAGTAATTAAGGAATACTCAAAAAGTGTATGTACACATATCTGGGTGAATGACTACTGATGTCTACAATAATTCAAGTAACCTGTTGGATATATTTTCTCAAGTCTCTTAAGAAAACAGAAAAACTCTTTGCAAAAACATTCATGAAAAATATTTCCAAAATGAGGGAAACATGGATTCCCTTATGGATAGCATAAGTACAAGCAGGATTTAAACTGGGGAGTTGCTAGGATGGCACACAGCCCCAGTATTTCAGAGAATGAATATACTGTAATCCTGCACAGTGCTTTACAAATAAAAAAAGTAATAAACCAAACAGAAAGAGCCATACTGCTTTTCACTGAATAGTACAGCAATTCTTATACATGTAGCTTTATTCTGTGTCATAATAAAGCAATAATCCATGACCGTGAATGGGTATATCAAGACTGACCCATGGTTGGTGTGTTTGGATCATGACAGCAAAGCCTGAGAGATTAAACAAAGCCAGCCACAGATATATCCTGATGGGATCCATACAGATCCCTGACGGCACTTTTTGCCGAAGCAGAAATCACCGAACATTCTTAACCGAAAGTGCTGTTCACCGAAGCAGCACTTTCGGATAAGTATGCTCATTGTGCCAGTCGCACTATGGTGTGGTTAAGGGAAATTTCCCTTTTCCCCACTGTAGTGCGACCTCGGAGTGAGAATATAAAAGTAGGGGGGTGGGGGGGCACAGCCCCCCCACGTGGGGGCTTGTCCCCCTGCATAAAAGAAGATTTAGTGTTTTTTTTTCTAACGCACTTTAACGAAAGTGCTTTTTCGGTGAAAGTGCTTTCGTTAAAGTGCGTTCGGTTATTTTGGATTTGGACTATTAAACTTTCAATAGTCCTAGATCCATCCTGATATACCCTCAAATAGGAGAGGATTGTTGTGTTTTATACAATAACATTATTTAAGAAAATAATTACTTACCTTTCTTAAATAATATGATTGTATAATGGGGACTTCTGCATTCTTTCCCATTGTCTCTGCTATTTTGATATACTGCGCATGCGTATGGGACTTATGTTCTCACTCTTGCACAGTACATCGGAGCAGGAGAAGTGATGCAGAAAACAAAGTCTTCATTGCTGTTTGTTTTTTTAACTGTTAAAAACAAACATTTACTGGGACAGTGTAAAAATATGAGAAAAATCAGGTTTGCTTCTGTTTTAATTTTGCAGAATGTACATGATTTTTCTCATATTTTGTTGTATCCTCCAGTACATGCTAATAGAAAAGTCTGATTGCTGGATAGTACTTCAGCGACCAGATTTTTTTTTTTTTTTTTTTTTTTTTTTGGTATATGCTCGATTTACAACTGGCACATTGCTTGCTCATTTTTGAATAATAATGAGCCTTTATTGTAGAATAACCAGTGAAAGTGATAACACATATTAATGTAACAAGTCATCCTTCACCATCTAAAACTTCATCAGATAATCTGACATAAACTTTGTTCCAGCCTCAAAGTGCAAAAATGTTCAATTCTTCTGGCTACAAATTATATAGAAAACATATTGTGAAACTAGTCCCATAGCATTATTAAGAATGCAAAAAAATCACAACTATTTTAGTGATGCATGCAAACTATATAAGCTTCAGAAGGATTATAAAATATAAAGGTTTGACGACTGAGTCTAACAGATGGTGTAGAAAATTAAGGTGATGAACTGTTAGAGCTACTTCCTGTAGTACAGTGTTTGACTCCCTCAGCCATCACCTGCCGACTGTGTGACCTTGAGCAAGTCATTTATTTATTTTCTGGCAACTGGGAATCTGGGCTAGGCTAATTAATGGTCTACTGGATAGCATGCCTAGTAATTACAGATGAACCCATGAATGTAATGTGCTAGACAGTATTATTCCACGTCAGAATCTGAAATAATTTCTAGTTCACATAGCTGTCTTGTGTCCTAGATCTCTAAGGATGTAACTTTCAGCCGGTAATGAACTTTTTCAAATGTAGCTGCTTATGTGTACAACTGTATGTCTAAGAACCTAAGTCACCCCTTGTCTTTACTTCTGATATGATGCTATATAATTCAGCCATGTCTAGCTTCCAAGGAAAGTGAAGTCATTCCTCTAGTTAAAGCTTAGATCTTTGTGTGTATAGGAGAGACAGTGACTTTTAAGGATTAAGATCATCCTAATTAGAAATAATCTTTGCACAAAAGGCAAGTATACACAATAATCCCACTGAGTTAGTAGAGTGGTTATTATATGCAATGAAATGAAATGAAATTAAATTCAGTGCATTTGTTCCTAACCTAATAAGTACTGAGAAGGAAGTATTCTAAGATAGATATTTGTAACTCAACACTTAAATAGATAATTGCATTAATTCTCCAGGGAATTCTCATATTTACTTCTTTGATAGCTGAATTTTGATTATTAATTTATTTATAGATGTTTGTTGACCAGGATTCCCAAATGGGCAGAACTGCTTGAGGAGAAAAGCTCCACCCCTAAAAGACTTAAAAACAAAAACTCTAAAATATTGCTATATTTTCTACAGACACAGAAATGACTATGTGCATAGCAGTATGCATATCATTTTTCTGATGGTCTGAAAATACCATATTCAATGTTACCATGTCACAGGCTCCATAATAACACTTCTGAAGAGTGTAAATAGATCATAACATCACCCACAAAGAAGAAGAATATCTTAATATATTTTGCCTTTGGGCATGGAAGCAATCCAGTCTCTGGTGTGGTGAGTAAAGGATTTCACTTCTAATACAAATATTGAGGGCTGATAGAATCCCAGCTTTTTTTTCTTTTGGAGAGTTGTACTACTTGAGATAAGACACGCGTTAATGCGGTTGCATCAACAGTCTGATTATTGAAAATTAGTAAATAGTTGTCACAATATGCAGTTTTAGACCATACTTCTTTTAGGCAGTTTCATTTTGCACTGTACATATATTCATTTCCCTGCTTGACTGTCTGCGGTTATCAGATTTGAGATAGCTTTTGTGGTTGTGCTTAGGCATTATAGCTTGTCTCTGAAAATATCTCCTCTGTGCAGAGAAAGCAAACAGTAAAAGTCTGCAGTTAATGAGGGAGATAAAATAGGTTAGGGCCCAAACAGTACTGCTGCTACCTGTATTGCACAGAAGCTAGATGAGGCATCTAGGTGACATTTTTTCCTGACTTTGTGGCAGGCCCTGATAAGGATGATATTTTACTAAATTTCAGTGGGAAATAGTTAGTAGAGTAAAGCATTTAAGCTTACAAGGCTGCACAGAATAGTGGGAGCCTATGCTCGGTAATAAAATTCACCTAAAATAAGGTGAAACCTGGACACCTTATTTAAAATAACTTTTATGACTGATTGATATGCTTGTATGTCCATGGTCTGCAGGATCAGTATTACAATATAGAATTAAAATCAGTGTGATTTAAACTGAGTACATCAAATGACTCAGGATTCCCAGACATGCAATTCTGTTTTTTTTTTTTTTGGCAGAGGTGAAGGGTCACACAACTGAAGTGGCACTTCATACAATTTCACTTACTGAAAAGAGTAGCAGAATTTTCCATTATGGATATACCACCTTAGGGTTTATTTTGTAAAAAGGCCAGAAGCCTAGTGGAACAAACACAGTCAACAAAGTGTTAACAACAGCTTCAATAAAGAAAATAACTTTTATGACTGATTGATATGCTTGTATGTCCATGGGCTGCAGGATCAGTATTACAATATAATGATTAAATGTATAATGTTTTTCCTCAATAAACTTAGCAAAAGTATGAAAAAATATATTTTTTGGTTCTATTTCTGTTTAATTCTTTCCAGCTTACACTAGTGACCTGAGTCAATTGCTGAGTCTACCAGCCTTCCCTACAGGCTCTGGATGGTCTCTGCTGTAAGGCTTTAGCCAGTGTGCAGTAAAGTGCATCCTGGGGTGATTTTGCCACTGAATGCTTCCACTATAGAATTATTTTTTCCTCTTATGAGCTACTCCCCCCACCAAATTATATCTGTGAGCTCCTCAACTCTATGGACTATGCCTCCCCACAGAGAACACCTAGACAAATGCCCTGTCTACCCAGAAAAGGCTTGTCCACCCCCTCCCTGCTATCTCCACTGATGCCGAACAGCTATTCAAACCAAGGTAGCCTGGACCATAGTTAGGGCTTTATCCCACTGTGCCACAGCACTGGATAAAAGTATAAAAATGTTAAGATAAAATCATATCTTGTTGAACATACCTCCAGTATGTCCTCTTCACAATAAAATAATCACCAGACAGTCACAAGTCAGGAAATATTTTGATACTTAAACCTTTTGTTGACTATGTTAACTAAAATGGCCCCATTAGAACTGAGGCATTATCACAGAATTTAAGAATATATAACATTACATTCCCTTCTCATTGTCTGGTAGCCCACCTCGAAAAATATGAAATACCAATGAGCTTCTGTAGCTCCTGGTTCAATTCCCTAAGTCCCCAGCTGCAAGCTTTACAACCTTAATCAAGACTCTTAGCTCAATCCATGTCATTTGTCAGAATTTCATTTGTCTGAATCACAGTTCACTGAATGCACAAGGTTGAAACCTCATTTTGTCAACTGTATGAGTTGAAGAAGACACAAAAAAAGAAAGAAAAATTTTTATAAAAGCCCCATCTACCCTGCCACACCCCTGCTTACTATATGTACTAACTGTAAGATTATAATACCTTGGAGACAATATTTAGTCATTAAGCTCCAATGTGCATATGCCTTCAAGGCAGTAGGATCATGGGATTATAGGAGGTTACTAGACTAATGGCCATAGAGCCTAGCCACTCAGGCCCCTATTTTCCTAATTATCAATGCCCACGGGCTAGAACAGCTTTGGTATATGCCTGTGCCTTAGGGCATCTACAAACCACCCCTGTCCATAAGGACCATAAGCAACAAGCCAGGGGTAGATTTGTGATCTTCCATCCATTGATCCAAACCGTGTTTGAATAGGCTTAGGGAAGCGCTCTGTTTCAAATGAATGGGGAGTCTGTTCCAGTGAAGGGGTAATCTCCCTCTAACATGTTTTGTTTGTGTCACAGACAAGGTTTAGATCCTTAGATTGGGTAATTCTAGTGCTGTTTGTTTTGCAAATTTGTAGCAGATCCATCAAGGCTAGATCAGAGAATGCCTTGTAGGTTAGGCACAGATTACCCCTTAGTACTCTATAGGAGACCGAGTACAAAGACAAGGCTTTGTGGCAACCCACATAGGACATATTATTTACACCCTGTATTCTTTTAGTGAGGAATCTCTGTCGCCGATCCAGCTGTTGCAAATCCCTGGTCAGGTACATGGCAAAAGGTACACTGTACTCGATTATTGGTCTAATGAGGGCTTGGTATAGTGGGACTATAATATTTTTAGTTCTGGATGCCATGTTCGTACTTATAAGTTGTGCCACAGCAAAGATTTTTCTAACTAACATACAAACATAATGATCAAAATTCAGGTTACTGTCAATCTGAGACCTCATGTTATCAATTTTGCAATTTGCAGGGATGATTCTCTTCCTGAAGGGTATAATTATACATTTTTTGCACTGAGTTTCAGGCCATGGTTCTGGCACCAGTTATTTGTCTGTGTCAGACCTTCCTGGAAGATATCTATATTTTGGGGGGATTCAGTGATTGCACCCAACTTGCAGTTGTCAGCAAATTTGATCATCCAAAGGCAGTCTACATTTCCTCCACCAGAACTTCATGTGTCCTGTTAGCCATTTGGCTATCCACAGAATGACATAGGGATTTATGCCTACATTTGGGAGCTTATTTATAATACCCGAGTGAGGTACTGTGTCAAGTGCCTTTGCCAGGTCAAGGTAGGCAGTATGTACCATTTTGCCCTCATCCATGGCTCAAGTGACCTTCTTAAAAAAGTCCACCAAGTTTAGTAGGCATGGCCTGCCCTTGACAAAACCAAACTGGGATGGGTCCTGTGTATAAAGATTTCCAATGTCTTTGTTTATCAGGTCCACGGTACTTCTTTCCATCATCTGACCAGTGATGACATTACAGATGGAGTAGGGTGGGGGTGGAACTGTTCATCGTCTTTGTAAGTATCAGATCCAGGATATATGCAACCCTAGTAGGTGTGCAAACTAGATATTCCATGGTGATTTCACTGACAAAATCCAGGAATTTCTGACCCTGCATGTTAGTGGTTCTGTATATATCCCGATTTATGATGAGATAATTGAAGCCACCCATGAATATGATGTTGGACTGAACTGTAGTTCCTAGGACTCTACTTTACCATGATCTGGCTCTGGTATTTCAAGTAGAAAATACATATGCAAAGGTAGCTGCAGTTTAACTAGATTACAAGGTATCTTTTTCTTCCTAAGCATTTAAATAATTTAAGGAAATGACTGGAGTGGCTTTCTTGGGAATGACCCAGTGGGTGTGGCTCAAATAGGGGTGTTTCATGTGTGGTGTGGGTGGGGCTTAAGGGGCGCCAGAAAACTACTTCGCCTAGGGCGCCATTTCGGCTAAGGCTGGCCCTGACTGTGAGTGACTACAATACATTGAAGTATGTTGTATGGCTATCCTGGGTCATAAACAGGGACATACAGCTATCAAGGATATGGTATGGGACTAAGGTTAGTTGAACATGGAGTAGCTTAAGTATGTCATATTGTTTGACCAGTTTTCATATGTGCTTACTTTTTATGTGGATTAATACACCTCCACCTCTTGTCCTTTCTTGTGCAGTAGCTGGTCTAAATGTTTGGAAGGCATTATAGCCTTGTAGTGATAGAGTGCCTTCATTGGCTTTAAACCATGGCTCAGTAACTGCACAGATGTTAACACTCTCCAGGGTGAGGAGAGTTTCCAGGGAGTGGAGTGTCTTACTGAGACTCCTAGCATATTGGAATTAGTTAGTATGTACAGAGTCGGGGGTAAGGCTTCCTCCAGGGGGAATGCAGGGAAAACACTTATTTTTTATATAATAATAATAAACATTTCAATAGATATCGTTTAAAATATGTATGACTATGGCACACATAAATAAATGTTGCTTCACCCAAGTGAACAGCTGGCTAAATGAAATTTGAAGCATTTACATTCACAGTGTTGTGACTCGGTCAGATGTGATCTTACCAACTTATGTAAAACAGATTTAACCATAGAAATTCTACTGAGTTATCCATAAAATGTGATCATTGTACCTAATGGGTTTTAATTGGATAGCAGATGAAAAGTAAGCATGTAGCTATCACATATATTCAAGTAACAAAGTACAGTTGTGTAAAATGAACTTACCATAACAGTAGATGTTAAACAAATCACTGCTGCAGTAGCCTTAGCTATAACAACTGGCCAGTTTCCAGTGCCTCACAGCACCTTCCACACCCCAAAAGTGTCATGCAGCTCGAGATGAGCTAACTAAAAAACAAGTGTCCACACCCTGACATAAAAAGCACACCAAAACAAGGAGGATTACCATAGCTAACTATATTCAAGAGGAATGAGGAGAAGGATCCAGGAGCCCCTGGAGAATGGTCCTAGCAAAACTTGATCTAGATATAGAAAAGAAATCAAGCATATAGTGCTTTGTAAAAGTATATACATAGGACCAAGTAGCAGCTTTTCCAATACTTCTAGCATTCAACCCTTTCTAAGAAGCCATAGATGAAGCCAATGAGGAGTGGGCCTTGACTCTGCCTTGAACAGATTTGTCATAGTGAGTATAAGAAAAGGTAATAGCCTTAGACAACCATTTGGAAATAGTATGTGTAGACAAAGGTTGTCCCTTCTTCTTACCTCCTTCACAAGAAATGAACAATTGATCCAAAGATCGATTTAGTTCTGTCAAGATAGTACCTGAGTTGTCTGTGGAAATCCAAGGTATGGAGTATCCTTTCTTCGTTATTTTTAGGTATAGGAAAGAAAATGGGGAGATGAATAGTTTGGCTTAAAGTAAACTCAGATACCACTTTAGGCATAAAAGAAGGATTAGCTCACAAGGAAACCCTGTCCCTTTGGAAAATGAGGTAGGGTCGACTCAATATAAGAGCTTCCAACTCAGATACTCTCCCTGCAGAGGACAGAGCAATCAGTAAAACTGTCTTCCATGTTAAGAACCTCAAGTCAGCCAGATTAGTTGATTCAAATGGAGCAAGTGTTAGCTTCTCAAACACAAAATTAAGATCTCAGACCTCAAGGAGATGCCACTGGTTTACTTGGAAGCCTCTTATGCAAAACCCCTTTCAAGAACATTTTGCCATAAGACTGCCTCAAAAGAGAAGGATCCATGGGCAGACATGCTGAAATGGCCAATAAATGAACTTTGAGAGAGGTATAAGAAAGGCCATAGGATAGTAACTCACATAAATACTGTAAAACAGGAGAACATCTCGCCCTAAATGGGTGCCGCTTATGTTGTTGGTACCAATTAGAAAACCTCTTCCATTTGCTAATATATAATTTTCTATTAGCAGACTTTCTTGTTTCTGTTACTACTGGCTGCATATCCTCAGAATACAGGAGCCTAACAGTAATCAAGACCCTATCATCTACAGAGTCAAATGAAGTTGATAGATATTGGGGTGTATCAAACACCCTTATTCATGTTTAAGTAGATACATTTTGTGAGGAAGCTTGTGGTAATTGCCCTAGTCATTTTCAAAGAAGGAAGAACCACGGTTGTCTAGGCCAGAAGGGAGACAACACAATGATCTTGGGGGATTCCGTCTGAATCTACAGATGTACCCTGGAAATTATTGGAAAGAGTGGAAAGGCATATAGTAACATTCCTGTCCACAGAAAAGAAAAGGAATCTGTCTTCTAGACCTTCTTGCATGAAATCCTGGAAGAGAAGTTTGCCACTTGATTGTTTATAAAGGATGCAAAGAGGTTTACTTGAGGAACTCCCATAGATGGATTAAATTTTGGAAGACCCCTGACCTAGCTTCCATTCGTGAGAGTCTGCCTTGTTGCTGCTCTGACAGAATGTAGGATGCCTGTAAAGTGAGAGTGTGCTGTGAAGCTTTATTCCAAGCTAACATGGCTAGTCTGTAAAGGGAGTATGACCTGGTTCCCCCCTTGCTTGTTGATGTACCATATGGCTATGGTTTTGTCTGTAAGCACTTGAAGAGGTCCTGGATACCAAAAATGCTTCAGATTGTTGAGTGCCTTGATCAGGGCAAACAACTCTTTGATATTTATGTGCTTGTATCTGTACTTGGTGTCTCACACTAGCTGCACCTTTATCCCTCCCAAAACTGCTCACGAGCAAAGTCTGAAGTGTCTGCGGTGACAGACTGCTTTGGAGCAGGGATGGAAAAGGAGAGACCTGGATTTAAGGATATCTATTGTCTCTACCAAAAAAAAAATTCTCTTCCGACAAACCCCTATACTGGGATCTAAAAAGACAAAGGGTTTTGATGCTGGAACCAAACAGATTTCAGATATCACTGCATCTTTTTCATGTGGAGCCTTGCCAGTGGTATCATGAAAATCACAGATGCCATGAGATCCAACATTCTGAGCTATCCCCTCGCAGTGACCAACATCTGAGGGGAAAACCTTAAAAATAGATCTAGACACAGATCTATTTTTTTCCTCTGGAAGAAATGCTCTTTGAATTCGGGTGACTAGCTGACATTCCAGGAACACAACTCTGTGTGAGGGAGTCAAGAAGTACTTTTGAATGTTCTCTTGGAATCCCAACACGTAAAGAAATCTCTCTCCAAAGACAGAATAAAACCTCTTCTACACCTGGGAAGGAAGAACTGGTTTTATCTCTCATTGGGACATCATGTGATGAAGAACAAAAGGAAACAAAACAGCCTGATCTGCAGGATAAGGAATGACTCCATTGAAATGAGGAGTTTCCACCCACTGCCATCTATAACACTGCTGAATGATTTTCAGAGCTCATTTGTCTGAAAATCTGTTGCCAAAGAGAAAAAAAAATGGAGATTCAGACTTTCTGGAAGAGAAAAGGGGCCAGGTTGGGAGGGGGTCACAAGATCTTTTTAACAGTCATTCAGATTTGTTGGGCTGTCCTATTTTGAGAGGTTTGAGACTCCTTTTTGGACCCTCCTTGTCACTTCCTCTTAAACGTCTGTTTACCTGACTTCTATTGAGAGTCATTCTGTTTTCTGCTAAAATGGGACAAGGGGAAAGAAAATCCCTTGGACAATTTGGAAAAGGAGGCATGAAAAATCTTAAAGAGATTCTGTGGATCAGCTTGCCTCTTTCATCACACTTTTTGATAATTTCTACAGCAGTGGGGCCAAACAATAAATATCTACATAAGCAAGAAATTAAAATCTCACTTTTTAAATCATTTGGGAAGTTCTGAGAGTGCAGCCAAGCAAATCACATTAAAACAGTAACAGTAGACAGCCCTGGAAGAAGTATCAACAAAATCACATACTGCAAAAGATGAGAGGTGACCTGTGCAACAGAAGAAATTAAGTTATTTAAAGCAGTTTTTCTACCTTCACAAGAAGAAACAGTACATAAAACATTTCTCATACTTTCACAATGCATCAGACCAAACTTTAACATATGAGCCCGACAATTTAACATTCTAAAAATCTAAGTTGCAGAGGTATACATTTTTCCCATTTGACTTTTGGCTTTTCCCAGTTAGGGGTCGCCACAGCAAAACTCCGGTCTGCTCATGATTGGCAGTGGAGTTTTACGGTGCCGAGTTGCCAGCCCAATGCCCAGCCTTCAACGAAGGCAAGATCATTCATGCTCGCACCTACCTGCATGTCTTTAATGTCACTTGACCGCGGGGAGGACATGCAGACTCCACACAGAAGGTGCTCCAGCTGAAAATCGAATGGCAGAACCTCTTGCTGTGAGGCGACCGCTAACCACTGCACCACCGCGGCTCAATAAAATAAAGTAGTGAAAAATTCTGTACTTAGCCCAGAGCTATAGCTGACAAAACCTCTTTGCTGTGCAGCAAATGAGATCTAAGGGAATGCATTATGGGTAATGAATGAGGCCCATGAGCTTTGCTGAAAACTGCGAACTGGAGAAATGGCTGAGACATATATGACGCATCAGATCTGACCCACAAGTGAGAATAAAGGCGAGATTGACAACATCACATTTATATACTACCCTAATGATAACTGGAATCATATCATAGATAATTTTTAGGGGACCCATGCATGAGATAATGAACTCAGGAGCTGTATCTGTCCATTAGTACTACGGGGGGAAGTCCTGGGGTAAATGTTATGTTTTCCATCCATAGATCTAAGTTATTATTGAAAATGTATAGGGATGAACTTTGTTTTATGTGGACAGACAGTCTGTTCCATAGTGGCAGTATCCTCTGCAAAACATACTTGTCCCTCTGAACCATTCTGTTGATGTTGCAGAGGAGGTTTAGATTCCTAGACTAAGTATTTCTGATGCCATTTGACTTGCTGATGTGCAGTAAATCAATCAGTAAAGGGTCAGAGGATGGCATGTATGCCAGACACAGGTCACCTCTTAGTAGTCTATAGGAGACACTGAGTATAATGACACAGCTTTGAGTCAATCCATGTAGGACCTGTTATTTTGATCTTGTATCCTTTTAGTAAGGTATCTCTGTGGATGTTTCAGTTGTTCTATCTGGAAAGATATATGCCAAAGGGGGAATTTTATTCAATGACTGGCCTAATGAGAGCTTAGTAAAGAGGGACAATGACACCTTTAGATCTAGACACAATTCCTTTGTTTATAAGTTGTGCAATGTAGAAGGACTTTGTTACAATAGACACATTATTCCATGAATTTATATGAAGGCACACGTCTTAATCCACACATTCACCTATGCAAAAGTAAGAGAAAACATACCGGCTCTACATATATTATTATACACCCCCATCACCCACTTTAAGAGCCCAAGATTACAGCCTATTAACTTAAACATACTTTTGTCCACCTCTTCTTTTTTGCACTGTAATGCTGACATTTCTAATACCAGAAAAGAGAGAGAGAGAGAGAGAAGAGGAGGAAGAAAAATGACAATTGTTTACTTTAATAACTTTATCACATATAAGAACAACTAAAAATACTTAAACTATTAAGAACAGAAATTGTTTTACTTACAGCTACATTTTTTCTAAACATTAATGGACTGAAGTGAGGTAAATACTTTCCAGTTCACTACATGCTTAACAAAGTCAACAAAAGTCCACTCTTTCCACTTTTTCTTGCCCAGCCGTATTTAATAAATATGACTGATGCTTTGTAGTTTCACATTCATTCTCTAATTTCCATGTTGTTTGTTTTATTCCTGTTCATCTCTATCTCCCAACTCCAGATTCTGGATCAATTCTTCAGTTCTCCTGATTTTTCTGGTCTACTCCTGTGCTTTTCTCTCTGTCTCTCAAGCATTTTCCTTTGGAAAAGTGGAAAAAGTTTCACTGGCAAAGTCTCTCAATGTGCATTATTATCAGAAGAATGAGAAGTAGAGTCCCCTTCAGTTTGATGGGTCACTTTTTGGTTGGATAGACTTTTGCACTTCCTCCTTAGCCAGGAAAAAATATTCTGAAGACAGCTGGATACAACAGCTTGAATCTCAGACCTTTCTCTCAACATTCCCTGATTACTGGAATAAAATAGCTTCTCTTGTGCTTGGTGTGCAGTGAATAATCATTTTCAATAAACATTCTATTGTCTCCAACTTTTAATACTTGGCCTTTTGCCACCATTTTGTCAGGATCATTTTTTTTTCTCCTGGTAGGATTGCATCTTTATTAATAAAGGTCTTGGCTGCTTCCTCATGGCCAGATTTGGAGCATACACATGCTGTGCCCTTTCAATTAATAGTTCCTGCTGTGGAATACCAGTCCAATTTCTTATTTGTACCTTCATAAAATTAATACAGATTATTCCTTGAAGATTTTCTGGTATAACAGAAAATCTCAGATTTTCTCTGACATCTAATTCTACCATTTTTTGAAACACCTCTTCTTGAGCAGTCTCATACTCAGCCAGCCATTTCTTCATTTCAGCCTCTTATTTTTTGCGGTTTTATCAGCTCATCTGAATATGTATTTAAAATGTCTTCCTTTTTTCCAGCCTTCTTATTTGAGTGGATGTACTCTTTCAGTGTTCAATTTATTTTATTCATACCTGAGCACATTTCACTTATTTTTTCATTTAGATTACTGGAAGTCATGTCTTGCACCAAAGCTGAAGCTTGAACTGCTTTTTGCTAAACACCAACAGGATTTTTCCCAGTCAATGGTTTTCTCTTCACCTTTTCTAGTTTTTCTTTCAGACTCTCTTAATTTCTTCATTGCAGTAATTCAAGGCAGTGTATTTACTAGCCAGTTATTGAATTTTACTCAAACTGACAATATCACTAGCTGCTGTTTCACAGTTTTTGTTTTCACACTGGGAGAGCTGAATTTAAGCTATACATCAGTGTCATGCCATCCTGAAATGCCCCCTTAAACAGTCATTCTGACTTGTTGGAGTGTCCTTGGTTTTGGGAGGTTCCATATTTATTTTTGGAACCCCCTTGTCATTTCTTCTTAAATGTCTATTTTACTGCATTTTATTAAGACTGTTTGTTTCTTTATTTGTTTATTTATTTGCCAGCACAGGGTGAGGAGTTAGAGAATCTATTAGAAATTTTGAAAAAGGAGGACTGAAAGATCTAATGAGACTCACTGTGTCAAGTACCTCTTTCATTACACTTTTTGATCTCCTCTGCAGCAGAGGAGCTAAAATTAAATCTCTATCCAAAGGAGAATTATCTAATTTTAACATCATCTGAGAGGTTCTGAGAACGCTGCCACGCAAACATCTTCAAAACAGTACCAGTGGCTATAGCCCTGGAAGAAGTATCAGTTGAGCCATATACACATTGCAGACGAGTAGCGAGTTGCACGATAGAAGTAACTAAATTATATAAAGCAGACATTTCCTTGCAAGAGGAAACTACACACAAAACATTCCTCATACTTTTACTATTAGAACAAACTTTAACATATCAGCCTGACAATTCAACACTCTGAAAATCAAAATTGCAACAGCATATATTTTTTCCATACTTATCAATAATCTTCAAAATCTTATCAGAAAGAGTAGGATTGGAATTAATTAAATGTTTACCAGCAGTAGAATTAACTAAAGATATACCTGCTGGGTCAGGTTTGTGAAGACTGTATAAAAACTTAAAAGCTGAGGAACTTTATACATCCAATCTGCCTTTTCAGGGGCAGCTGACTGACTAACAGGAAAATTGCAGGCAGTAACACACACATCTTCTAATATGACATAACAGGAGAAATGGGTGTGGGTTCTGGAAATTCTTCCTGTCACAGCTCGTAGTATTCTCTGAAGAACTGATAAACTTCACTGTTCTCCCACTGAAAACACTGGCATATTCTAAAAATAGTCAGGATCAGAAACTGAGCTCTCCTGTGAGTCTACATCAGAAATATGAGTGGAAAACCCTGTATCTGTCCTTGCATCTTCCTGTCCAGATTAAGAATATTGAATATCTTCAGGAAATGTGGTATCCCTCTTTCTTTTTCTGGAAACTACTTTTACAAGAAGGTTCAATAGCCTGAATTAAACCCTGAACCAGACCTAGTAAACTACTGCTGTCCAACAAAGTTTGAGGAAGATTAGATATATGTTTAGTTTTCTGTTTCTTTTTAACAGGAAAAATGGGACCAACACCATTATTAATGGCAGCAGCAGCAGATTTCCCTGGAATGAGCACAACATTCTAACAAAACAGTGAAGTCTTTCCTGTTCCCTCTTCAAGGACCAACAAGAGTGGCTCTCCCTTGCCAAATGAGGGGATCCCAACAGCTGCAGATGACATAGCTAACCCTCAGTCCATCAAGGCTGTAGGTGAGTGGTCTGAGGTACAACTAATGACTAATGGCCACAGCAGTCACCCACCTGCAGATGAGGCAAACTGCTAGCCTCTTTTGGTGGCAAAGACCGTTTGCTTAACATTTTCTTTTTGTGACTGGAAGAAAGACTGAATTTGGAACTAACAGAATGTTCCTGGGTCACTTTTATCACAGAAAAACAGTATGCTAGCCACACAGGGTAAAATAAATCCAATTTCTCCACAGAAAAAAAAATGTTTTTTCAAAAAATGTTAACTTTTAAACTGACAGAACAAAAAGCCCTCTTGTTTAAAACTATAATATGGTATCATAGCAGTCTTAAAACACAAACTCCCAGCTTTAAAATAACATTCCAGAAGATGGAAGTTATTAGAGAAACACATTTTTAAAATGGAAATGTTTTTCTCCCAAAGGGAACTCATCTGCTAAACAAAGGGACAGCGCAGAAACAGACCAAAGTACCCTTAAATCATACCCATACAACAACAAGTATTGCAAAGAATTGACTAAATAGAAACTAAACTATCCGAGAAAAGGAAAGCCAGATCATTTTGTTTTTATTAATTTACTTGATAACAGACCGGGGGGGGGGGGGGCACAGGTGAGGGGTGTAGGCAGAAAACATAGAAATCTGCTAATGTTGAGGGATGAAAATAGGATCTCAAGTATGCAGATGAGCTTATCTAATAAAATTAAGCAGATAACTGCACTTAGCCTTCAAACAGAAAGTCTAAAATACACCTACTGGATCAAGCTTACTCGGAGATGTTGCAGCTGCAATTTTGGAAACAAGATCTGACGTTCTTCTCTTCAGAGCAGGAATTTATGGGACAAGGAAGGCACTTGAACTTGCAGGGGCTGTCATTGCCAGAGAAAGACTGCTAACAGTTTCCAGTGTTGGGATAGGGCCAGAATCAAAATATATAAATATATATATATATATATATATATATATCTATATGTATGTTTGTAATTTTTTTTTGGCTATATGCATGTATGTTTGTAATTTTTTTTTTGGCTATTATCATCTGGTTTCCTTGTCCCGCGGTGGTGGTGCTGTGGTAGCGTTGTCACCTCACAGTAAGACGCTGTCCGGTTCGATTCTCAGCTAAAGCGTCTTCTGCATAGAGACATGCATGAATGGGCATACCTTCGTTGAAGGTTGTGCGTCAGGGCTGGTAACTCGGCATGTAAAAGTCAACTACCAATCATTAGCGGACCGGAGTTCCGCTGTGGCGACCCCCAACCGGGAAAAGCCAAAAGACACAACAACAACAACAAAAAAATCATCTGGTTTCCTTGTCTTTCATGGGGTCATACTGTACTGAATGCTCACTGATTTCTTTTACAACAGCCAAGGGTACAGCCTTCAACTGGGGGACCTGTCTAAAGAGATATGACAGGCTACCAGGTTGGTGAGGTATGAATACTATTTCCATGTCTGTTATGAGCCATTGAAATTCTGTTTGTTATAGACATGCAGTAATGTGTTGCATTTTTACCTCTCATTTTTTATAGCTTTATCCAACAGGGCCTTTATAAGCCTAGCCACGCAACTTAATCCAGTTGCTTACCTTTGTAATATGTTTGTCTAAATTGGAGATGTATGTTAGTCTGGGGGGTATGTTAGTCAGGGGATTGCTAAAAAGTTATGTGGGAAGTATGTTAGTTAGAGAATGTTTACTGTTGGCCTCTGTCTATAGGAGACATGAGGGCCAGCCCAAGGTGAAGTTATGATTTCCCATACAATGTTAGTTAGGGAATGTTTACTGTTGGCATTTGTCTATAAGAGACATGGGGGCTAGCCCTGTTATGAATTTCTGATTTCCTATCAAATGGCCATGGTTATGTTTGAATAGGGTTAGGGATGGAATCTGCTTCACATGGACTGGGAACCTATACCAGAGCATGGGAATCCTTTGAGACGGATATCTGTCTCACCAGCATGTTACAAGCAAGCTTTAAATTCCTGGATGCAGTGTTTCTGGTGCTGTTCATGTTGTGGATGTGCAAATGCTCCATTAGAGCTGGATCAAAGGATGCCTTATATGCTAAGCAAAGATCGCCTCTCATCAACCTGTAGGACCCAGAGTATAGAGACAGGGCTCTAAGGTGATCTGCATAGGGTAATGTGTTAATATCCTGGATTCTTTTAGTAAGGAACTACTGTGGGCACTCCAAATGTTGTAAAATGCCTAGTCACGTACATGCTAAAGGGGGCACTGTATTCAATGATGGATCTGATAAGGATCAAGTAGAGTGTTACTATAACTTCCTTGGACCTGGATGCCACACCCATACTTATAAGTTGGACAAAGTAGAATGATTCCCTTATCACCTTAGCTATGTGTCGATCAAAGGCCAGATAACTGTCTACTAATGTTCTTTACCTACCGCGTCAACTCCTAGGGGTGTCTTATCAATGGAGTAATTTGCCTGGGTTGTTGTTTTCCCCAGAAGCACTATAATGCACTTCTATGCATGTTTTTTTTTTCTTCATTTGTAGGTTCATCTCTGCTGCAGGATACGTAGCAGCAGTGGCCACCTTTAGTCTTCTCTAGCCAACAAGCCTGGTACTGGGCCACCAGCACTCATCAAGGCCTGCATCTTGGATCTGGAAGGTTTGCTGGTGGCCTCTGTCACCACCTAAAAGTGTATGTGGGGGGTGTTCTCCTAAGAGTGGCCCAAAAATGGTCTCCAGTCCTTGTTAACCCAAAACCAGAAGCAATATCTGGTCATGTTCAAGGTGTGCTGGCAGCTGGAATCTTGGAACAGAACCATGGAATTCCTGATGTGGCTGATAGAAACACAAGACCAGTTTATCTTGACCATGAAGTGGCTGCTTAAGATGTCAGCTTCAGAGATAATTGACATCTGGGAGAGGTCTCCCATGGGCTAGTCAGAAAGGCATTATGTGCTCTGCCCTATCCCATTATGGTGGTCCCCCTTCAAATATTACTCCCCATACCCTACTTGTAAGTCCAATCATGCTCATCACCAGTTGTCCTAACTCTGTACCATTAATCCCACCATGGTCATACCACCTGTGTCTATCTCCATCTGCATAAGTTCATAGGTGTATACTAGGCTAATGACACAAGGTCCTTTTTAAGCCTAGCCATGCATGCCAAATCTCTGGCAAGTTCTGATACCCTTGATAAGTGTAAGCATGGGCCTGGGAGATGAGCCATTTATAAGTTACCTGTGTCCATTAGAGAGACAGGTGCCAAACCAGGGATGAATTTCCGGTTTTCCATCTAGTTGTCGAAGTTGCACATGAATTGGGTTAGGGAGGAACTCTGCTTTACATGGATAGGGAGCCTGTTCCATAGACGGGGAAGTCCCTGGGATACATACCTCTCTCTCCAGCAGGTCATATTTATATCACAGGCAAGGTTTAAGTCTTTAGAACGGGTAATTCTGGTGCTGTTTTGTTTTGTGGATATGCAGAAGGTCCATCAGAGTGAGGTCTGACAACGCCCTGTATGTCAGACATAGATCTCCCTTCAAAAGCCTGTAGGAGGCAGAATACTGGGATAGGGCCTTGAGGCAGTCTGGACAGGACATTTTACTCACACCCTGTATTCTTTCAGTGAGGAACCTCTGTGGATGTTCCAGTTGTTGGATTTGCCTAGTTAGGTACAAACCAAAGGGGGCATTGTACTCAATGACAGGCCTAATGAATGCCGAATACAGTGGGACAATGACTTCCTTTGACTTATATGCCATAATTTTGTTTCTAAGTTGTGCAGCATAGAATGATTTCCTCACCACTGTAGACACGTGATGATCAAAGGCTAGCTTACTATCTATGTGTGTCCATAAGTCCCCGACTACTGGGTCAACTCTAAGGGGTGTGTTTTCAATGTGATAGTTACCAGGGATGGATGACTTCCCAAGGGACACTGTTATATATTTCTTATCATTTAGTTTTAGTCCATGGTACTGACACCAGTTGTTTGTTTGTGCCAGCCTCTCCTGGAGAACATTTGTGTCAGTGTGAGATTCAAGGACAGCTCCTAATTTGCAATCATCTGCAAATGTAGTCAGCCAAAGACCAATGACATTGGCTTTGACTTTGGAGACGTAAATGCTAAAAAGGAGTGGGCCAAAGACTGATCCCTGAGGGTCTCCACTTGTGACTGGCTTCTTTGTAGAGGTGGACTCCTCAATTCTTACTTCCTGGGTCCTGTCTGTGAGCCAGTTGGCTGTCCACCGAGTGACATATGGGTTTGTACCTAACCTCCTGAGTTTCTCAACAATGCCCAAGTGGGGTATTGTGTCAAATGCCTTGACCAGGTCAAGGTAGGCAGTGTGAAAGATTTTCTCTCATCCATTGCTTTGGTGAACTTCTCAAACAAGTCCACCAGGTTGAGTAGGCATGATCTGCCCTTGATGAAACCAAACTGGGTTGGGTCTAGTGTCTGGAGGTTTACTATATCTCTGATGATCATCTCCATGAATTCTTTCCATGGCTTTATATATAAGACTAGTGAGACTTATGGGTCTGTAGTTTCCAGGGTCTGTAGATGGCCCACCTTTGTGCAGAGGGATGACTGTTGCCTTTCTCCATTTATGAGGCATGAAGCCTATTTGGAGGCTACAGTTAAATAGTAATTCCAGAGGCCCTGATAGGTCACATTTCATGCTATTTAGAAAGCATCTTGGGATATTGTCTGGCCCCATTGATGCAGTGTTCTTGGTCTTAGAGAGAGCATTAAGGACCCATTCCCTAGGTTATATTTGATGATATTTCCTGATGGAAGGTTGAGGCGGGAAGAGAGGTAAAGTTAGAGCTGAATTTATCAGCCAAGAGGTTTGCTATATCTTCTGGCTCAGTATAGCTGGCTCCATTTACAATGAGCTCTGCACACAACTGTGTATTGCCTTTGAGGTTGCAGACATAACTAAAGAATCCTTTGTGGCTGTCCTTGGCCTGGGAGCCCAAACGTACCTCATATTTGGCTTTGGTAGACTTTATTTGTCCTCTTGAGTTGTTTGTTTAGTTTGATGAGAATGCTTTTATCCTGATGGGGCCATGATTTTATTCCTCCTGTTATACACCCTATTGATTTTGTGATTCCACGAGGCTGGCTTATTTTTTGTTAGTTCTGTACTTCTTTCTGGTAGGTACAGTTGCCTCTATGCAGCTATTAACATGCTTGTACAGGGTTTCATGCTTAGCCTTAGGCAATCAACTTACTATACTTGCCATGTTGGTCACGTGCCCACCTATATGACCACTTCACTATAGTTCAGTAGTATGACAAATGCCAGTAACGTAGCTGCTGTGATTTACTGAGCAGCCCTTTTCTGAGAATACTAGTGCTACAATGATTCTGCTACCCAGTCGAGGAGCATCAGGCCATGTTATACTAAGACATCTTTGATATTTAGCTCTGTGGTCTATCACTGCAAATATTTCTGAATATCCCCATTCCATTTGTGATAACAATGCTAAGGGTGAAATAACATCATAATGATCACATCTACTGACACTGCATTCTTGAGCCAGGTTTGATGAAAGCTTTGTTAGAGAAAATCTGCATATCTCTCATAATGCTTTGTTAAAAAGGTTTATAAATGCCGTTATATGCATATCTTTGAGTTTTATGATGGGGATCTTCTGGTTGGGTTCTTCTACGCATCTTCTCAGAAAGGCTGTTTTCTTTTTGCCTCAGAAGAAAAGAAAAACAGTTTTTTTTCTGTTTCTGTTCAACATTTTCTTCTCTGAGTAACATGCTGCAAACTGTTACAGATATTTATGCGTAATTTCATAGTTACAAATCACAAAAAGAAAGCATTAAAAATACTTAAAACTATGTTTACGTTTACCTGAAAAGATTTCAGGCATGCAAAAATCTTCATTACAAAGCAAATCTCCACTATGAATCTTATTTCTTAAGTAGCTTAACTATAGTGGATTTGGGTTATGTTTTTACACAAGAAAGACCTGGGAACATAGTCACTGTTATACAAAATAATACGTTCTTTCCAGCTTATAGCAAAATTCTGGGGCCATGTTTAACTGAATAGTCTTCCACCTTCCAAAACAGAGCCAAGTGCTTGGCCTGCATAAGTCATATTTGTATTACTTAAATATATATCACGGGTTAAAATAGTGTTTGACAGAATGCAACTGTCACTAGAAAGATTAACTCTGAGAGCTGTAATATTTAATTCAGAGAACTGCACTGTGATTCTGTCAACATTTCTGTTAGCCAAGAGTGTGGTACTGTAGTGGATATTTCTCTGCTGACAGCTTAAATAAGCAACCTTCACAGTTCATTTTGCCAGTTAACAGTAATGGCCTCTACCCCTTCTGGATATGTGAAACATTTTTTAACAGAGGAATAGTTAAATAACAATATTCCTTTAAACAAAAAGTACTTTACAAAACAAATTTTAATATAAACATGCATATTTGCAATACTCAAATCAGAATACAATTATTTGAAACTGTAGAAGAAGCATATTTTTCTTCTGTTTTTCCACAAAATAATGCTTGTATAATATAATTTCAAATTGTAGCACGTTAAAATAGATGTGATAAATATACTTTCAAGCAGTGCAGCTAGTAAAAGTTGAAATAATGCTGAAAAAAGGAAAAAGATTATTTAGTTATTTTAATCTACATTTCAAATCAGTGAGTAAAAGTAGACAAATTAATCTCACTACATTTTACAGATGTTGTTACACTCTACTTAAATTACTTAACCAACCCAGTTCTACAAGTATTTATATGAATTCCGAAAGTGGAAGCAAAAAATATTTAATTGCATTTGTTGGACACATTTGAAAGCTTCGAGTTGCTAATCTGGAACCAATCAAGTTATCAAATGAGTTAGAAACCTAACCATCCTCAATACAGTAGACCAAACAGACTGCTTAAAGGGCTGTCTTGAACAAAATAAAGAAGTTATGTACTCACCATAACGCTCTGAGTAGTTGTACTTCATTTGTCTTCAACCTGTGGGTACCGGATCCGTATCGGATCCGAGCTAGCAAATTCACTAGCATCTGCTCTGAGCTCCAAGTTCCTCCCTTTACCCCTTACTCATAATACACCTCCACTCCCTGCCAAGCCCCAGATCGAGTTTGCTGCCACTTATACTGAGAACCTGACCTGAAAGAATGCCTTATGACCTAAAAACTGCAGCCAAACAGGCTGTCTGTATGATAAGGCCAGGGGGAAGGAGTGAGGGACGGTTGAAGACAAATGAAGTAGAACTACTCAGATGGAACGCTATGGTGAGTACATAACTTCTTTATCTGAAGTACTTTATTTCATTTGGTCTTCAACCTGTGGGACAGAGTCCTCAGGTACTAAACTCCTGGGTGGCCCTCATGGAAGGATATTCCAGAGCAACACGGAACCAAAGGATGCTCTCCTTCTAGAAATCAAATCCAATTTGTAGTGAGAGATAAAGGTAGGAGATGAGGACAAAGTAGCTGCAGAACAAATATCATCCAATGAGACTCTAGACCAAAAGGCCGCAGAAGTAGCCATTGACCTAGTGGAATGAGCTTTCACCTGAACCGGTGGAGACAAACCTTTATCCTTATAGACCTGAAGGATGCACAAGGAAATCCACCTAGCAATAGTGACCTTGGAGACAGGTTTACCCAAAAAATGTTTAGAGAAGGACACAAACAATTGATCAGATTTACAAAAGGTTTTAGTCCTGTGTAAATAAAATCGTAACTGTCTATGTACATCCAAGAAGTGGAGTCTGTATTCCATTTTGTTATCAAAATTTGGAAAGAAAACAGTTAAGTTAATGGTCTGATTGATGTTAACTTGTGATGCAACCTTGGGAAGAAAGCACGGCTTGGTCTGAAGGGAAACCCTATCTTTATGGAAAATCATATATGGAATTTTAACTCATTAACCCCGAGTATCTTCTCATGGCGCCTGTGTGCTTAAACCCGTGCACATCATGAGAAGATACAAATTGAAAGCTGTTACCTCCAAGTGCCTTCCACAAGCGAGAGAAAGTGTACTGCATATTTGTACTTCACCTTAATGTAAAACACGCTGAAATCGTAACTGAATGTTTAATTTTAACTTATATAGTTACGATTCAGCGTGTTTTTACATTAATTTCACATTGAAGTTTTTAAAGAAAAAACGCTTTAAAAGTTTGTTATTAAGCAAGTGGTGGCAGCCAATCGGATTCTTGCAATCCAAGCCACCACTTACGTAACACCTCCACCCCCAACTTAAATTTCTTTTATTTTCCCCAAATAAATAGAGGGTCCAGTAGCAGGTACTTCCTTTCTTTTTCCTAATATCTGGAGATTTTACCTGCTACTGGATCCCTCTATTTTATTTGGGCATTCAGGGATTGCACAGATCGCGAGAGGGGCAGTTGCTACAAGGCGCTCAGTAGTTTAGATAACGCTCAGTTAATGTGATACTGCACTATCATGGTTAACTGGCTATTTTGTATTTTTTTTTTTTTTTTTATAATTATTCTTTGTATTTACGTGGCAGTGTGTTTGTGTATACTTGAGCAGGCAGCTTCACAGAGTGGTCCCCCTCTGAAACAAGCCCAACCCTGCATGGTTGCAATCCTTTTTTCTAACGAAGCATTGTCAGATTCAATAATTCCTCGGTAAGTTCAAAGCTCTTTTATGTGCCAATCCTTTATTAAAACTACCTTCATGCTAGAAATGCTACTGTTTGATAGACATAACATTTTTTCCTGAAACTGGAGAGCTAAGGCTGAACCGCTGGGTGCTGGCAGGTAACTGGAAGTGCTTACTTGGATTTACAAGTTCTGTGACTGGATTGGTGACAGCACTTTCAGTTTCTTTAACTTTGAAGCTGTTCACCAGTATAGATTTAATTAGACTGAACGGTTACTAGGAGTTCTTTGAATGCTTTTGTTTTAGAATTGGCTGCTTTGAGTACAGTTTCTGTTGAATGTAGGTTGCTACCTTGCTATCATATGTGATGTATACCCTAAAGCTGAAGTAGTTCATCATTTCAGCAGAGGTGTCTTTTTTGTCAGTGTGTTAAAACTCTCAACACTGTTAGATTTTACTTAACGGCAGTGTTAAAACCGACTGTTGTTTCACATAAATGTACTACGCATGTTGCTGTGTGCTACTTTCAGGGTGTCAGCCTGGTATTGTCTCAGAAATGCCTCGTAAAGTAACAGTTGACAGTTTTTAATACTGCTAAAGGAAAAATATATACATCAGTATGGAGTGAGATTCTGCCTGTGGGGCTGGCTTCAACACACTTGCTAAGGGCTGGATGGCACTTTTATGTGCAAAGCAATACCGATTGAACTGCTACCTATCGCTAGTATTCCGTACTGTACTGCATGCATGTTCACTTCATGTTTGCTCTTCACTGTAGCATCTGTTTCCTCAAGTACAACTGTTATTTATTTATTTTCTCCATGTCTTTTGGTTTTCTAATACCATGACAGGACATGGAGCCCATTCCTAACTCAAAATACATATCGTTGCTCCTGCTACTATTTGAAATATCTTGCTATCTTATGACTTTGTGCTCTCTGTACACAGGACACTTAGTCAATGGATTGTAGTGATTTCAATGATCAATGCTACTTTTGTCTCCTTTTCATGGACCACTATAGATGTTTTTCTCGCATTTATCTTTTGAACAGTTGATAATGGTGGATCCCATGTGCTGTAGACTTGATATTTTTCTATTATGCTTTGTGGCTCCAGTGTTGTTCAGCTACTTCCATATTATAATGCATGCATTATCCCCAGTGCAAGAGTCTTGCCACATTATTATGCCTTTCAGTATACAGTCCTTCTGTCATTAGCAACAAGGTGTGCAACTGTTTCCAATTCTGTTTTACAAAATCTACATCTGTCTGTTTATCCCACATGTTCAATGGACTTTGTAATAATAAATAATTTCCTCATACCCAAAAAAAGATACTCTGGTTGGTGGTAGAGTTCAAAAAAATACATTTTACAGGAGACAGTCAGTATAAGGAAGGTAGAGTTTACAACAGAAGTTAACATTAGAAGGACCAAAATTAGGGGATATAAAATATTGAGTGTTAACTATACGAATTAGCGAAGGTTAGAAAAACTGGGAAGAGATAATGGAAAGGCGATATACAAGGGAACAAAGAGAGGATAGCTTTACGGCTCCAAAGTATGTAGCAAAGTCCAAAAGTTTTGGGTTCTTGGAAGTGTTTGCATACGCAAATTTGTATCACAGGCAGACTTCAGAGAATTGTACCTCAAAAAAGAATATTCCTCCTGAGTGATAGCCCCTTGTGTTAATAGATCATATAAAACCCAATCAATTTCTTTTTGGGAGAACCCCCCTTTCTCCTTGGCAGTTTCTCCACACCCTGCCACTGCTGTCTCCTAAACGGAAGTAGGTCTGTGTTGGCTGAATTACCCCAGCTAGAGAAGCGAATGCACCACAAAAACATGGGCTTGACAATCCGAGCTTTACTATTTAACACACAGTGCTCCTGCTAGGTGTCATCTTAATGATGAACTGGAGCTGCCTGCCCCCCCCCCCCCCAAGGAGTGGTGCTATTGGTGCTGTACCTGAGGCAGATAAGGCTCTATTTGTGGGTAATCTGTACCCAAAAGTAATGGAGGAGCTGCTGTTCGAGTTATTTTTATAGACTTTTTTTATTATTGGAATGGATGCAGTTAAGAGACTCCAACCAGTTTGAATTATAGGCCCTTGGAGTGGATGGCGGGACTGACCAGTTTAATTTTTTTTTAATTAATGTTTGAACTTGGGAAGTGATAGGAACTTTTTGGGGGAATTTTCTCGGGATATTTAGGGAGGGGCAAGAGAGTCCACATTAGTAAGTGAGAGTGACATTGGGGTTCTGGTAGAGTTCATTAAAGGCTGACGTTTTCTATGTGGCGGAGTCCGTATGTTTGACTAAAGCATGTAAACTGCTTTACTGGAGAATAGCGGCTACCCATACCTCTAAATCGTTGTGACTGACTTTTTTTTATTTTTTTTTTAATAAGTCTAATCTTGAGAGATAGATAAAACAATTTCAAATTATTGACCATGCAAGGGCTGATAAAGAAAGTGCTCGTCTTCCCACACTCTGCTATCATTAAGGGTAATTTCTAACCAAATCCTGACATCCCACAGTATACTTATACAATTTCATGGGAAAGTAGTAGGCTAGTTAGCCTTATGGGCCATATTTGTTTTTTGTGGTCCCTGGTGGTAAAATTTAACTGTAAAGTTTTTATATGCATACCTCTCAACTGTCTAGATCTTCGCACAATGTCCAGATTTTTACCTTGTATTTTTGGTCTGTTCCTCATAAAGTTTGTGGTTTTCTGGCAGATCACTGAGGCTGAAGTCACTAAATGACTTGCTTTCGAGTTTCAGATTTCATGTCCTTCAGAAAAATGCATGCTAACACAAATCCTTGTTATTCTAGCAACTGCAAAAGTTTGTAAGAGCAATATTTAAAATCTGTCCCTATTTTTGGGTCTTTGTCCCCATTATTTTAGACTTTTTCCTAACAGATGGTAATGACTCCGTCTTATATTACACTTGTACAAGGAATATGATGCATGTCTACTCAACAGATAATGTGATGCAATTTCCCACCTGCACATTCGGTGTTCATTTCTGAATTTTTCATTTTGGTGCTTGTACATACCAGGAAATGTTACTTAACGGTTGTCTTGGGGAAATTTTTCATTCTGGTGCCTGTGCATACATTATAATGAAGGGCTCGCATGGGTGAATGCTTCATTTTGGTGGTTTAATAGTAGCAAATCTTACAGACGTTTCATTTGGGGAAGTGTTTAATTTTGGACATTGTGCATACCTCAACATCCTACTGAAGGGGTTGCTTGGGTGAAGTGTTCATGCTGGTGGTTGCACAAACTAGGAAATGTTACTGAAGGCTTGTTTGTGGAAACATTTAATTTTGGGTGCATGTATACCTGAACATAATTATGAGGATGTTGCTTGGGGAAATAATTCATTGTGTATCAGGGAAGTGCTTGTGCATACATGGTCTCACTGCTGAAGTGAATGCTGGGCCAATTTCTGTCATTTTGGTGCCTGTGCATACAGAATGCAAACAACTGGAGGGGTTACTGTGGACATATAGAAAGTCAGTCTGCAAATTACATTGGGTTACATCACTTCTGCTTGTATTATTCTATTTGTGATTATACTGCCTGAGTGAGATAAAGGTTATCACTAGGTGACTACTGACAGCATGGAGCTACCATATTTTTTGTGCATTTCTCCTAGTTTTATCAGTCATGTGTGGAATTTAGGTGGGAGGAAGGCCTCAGTGATCTCTAAGTGTTATACTATTTGACTGAATGACTCAGGTCTTCTCCTTACTGATGACACTGAGTCTGTGTTACATAACAGCTGCACAAGGTAATATAATGAATGCCTAATCAACAGGTTATGTGCAGCAATTATCACCTGTGTCTCAGCATGCATACCTTTGCAGTAATGAAAGGAAGCTCATTATCATATTAGCAATACGTGCAGTTACAATATAGCAGTTAGTCATTATAACTTTTCTGGGTAAAGTCTCAGCTGCTGTCACTGTTATTCACATAAGTAGAGGTCGTTATCACTTTGATAAATGCACAAGCCAGGTTGTGTTTTTTCTCTGCTTGGAGTCATTGCAAGCAACCCCCCCTCATTCTACATCAACTGCCTACTCTCCTAAACACCTGTTTTTTTCTTGCTGTATATATATATATATATATATATATATATATATATATATATATATATATATATATACATACATACTTATTTGCACATATATACATTGGTCACACGTGTAGATATATAAATATATATATATATATATATATATATATATATATATATATATATATAATTTTTGGTGATTGTGCATATCTCAATATTTTCCTGAAGGGGTCATTTGGGTGAATGTTTCATTTAGGGACATGTGTATAGCATGTAGTGATGAAGATGTTGGTAGGGGAAATAATTCATTTGTGTACCAGTCAGTCATGGGTGGAAATGGTCAGTCACTCATGGGGGGATATTAGGTGGTAGGAGGAAGGGCTCAGTAACATCCAAGTGTTATACTATTTCGACTGAATTATAATGATATAGTATTCTGAATGATAATGAATGCCTCTGCACTCCACACTAGCACGTATTAGAACATGCTAATGCAAAACGTGTGTGTGTGTGTAATAGGTATGTAACTCTGCGGTGTCATCACCACTTATGTACCTAATGCAAAGAATACTGCCCCTGTGGATAGGATGGAAGATTTGGATGGGCTAACCAGGTAATGTATATGATATATATATATATATATATATATATATATATATATATATATATATATATGTAGTCTTCCAATACATCTGTCAAACATCAGTAGTAATCTGTTTGCATTTTCTTTCCTGTGCAGGTTTGTCCACCTTCTGACACGGTTTCACGACCAGGAGAATGACAAGTGAGAGTGTGGGTATGTGGCCATTCCTACATTCACTGGGCTGCCAGCCATGCCTCCAAAACTGAAAACCAGTACAACTTGAGCTTTCCCACATCCAGTGTGAAGGTATACTGGACTGCAAGAAGAGGTATGCATTGGAGCGGAGTACTGCGGTTGTTGGAAGAGAAGTGTTCCATCTACCCTGAGACCGACATTCTTGCGCTGCACATTGTCAGGAATGATGTCCTCAGGCAACCACTTGAAAGGCTATGGTTTCAATCACAGCAATTTTTGAACACCTGTAGTCGTTGTGGCCACACTGTCATTTTGTGTGGTCTGATATAATTCCTCGAAAGATATGGAACAGTCAACAGGCAGCTCACAAGGCCAGACATTTACAGAATGGATTCATGCATGGCTTGAGGGACAGGGTCGGTGGATCTACAATCTGCCATGACAGCATCACTGCGGAAGATGTTCACCTGTTCAGAAGGGATGGCGTTCATCTAACTGAGGAGGGCATTGCATAGTTCTTGACTGACCTCCACAATGGCGTGAGGAGAGCTATGCAATATTGGTAACATGCAGCTTGTGAGAAGAATGGAAAACAACCATGACCAAGTAGGACCAGTATGGTAAGTAAAACTCTATTATGAAATGTGTTCTGTAAAATATATTTTTCTGAGTTTGGCAAATAACTGTGGTAAGGAGCTGGTGAAGATGCTGAGAGAGAGAATAAGAAGTTATGTACTCACCATAATGTTCCATCTGAGTAGGTGGCTTCATTTGTCTGCAACCTGTGGGTCTTGGATCCGATATCGGATCCGAGCCGGCAACTATTTATACAGCTATGGATCCGAGCTCCTAGCTCCTCCCCTCACCCATAATCCCCTGCCAACCCCAAATGACCTCAGATCAAGTTTGCCCTCCTACGTATACCTGGAAAGGTATCCCGACAGGAAAAGGCAGGATAATACAACAAAACTAACTCTTCTGAAGGCCAGGGGGAAGGAGGGGGGGATGGTTGCAGACAAATAAAGCCACATACTCAGATGGAACATTATGGTGAGTACATAACTTCTTAATCTGGAGTGGGGACTTCATTTGTCAGCAACCTGTGGGACAGAGTCCCCAGCTACCTGAATCTTGGGCGGCCATCATGGAAGGATGTTCCGGAGCACTGCGGAGCCAAAGGATGCTCTCCTTCTGGAAATGACGTCCAGTTTGTAGTGGTTGATAAAGATATGAGATGAGGCCCAAGTGGCTGCCGAGCAAATATCATCTAAGGGAACTCTAGATCTAAAGGCAGCAGAAGTAGATATGGAGCGAGTGGAATGTGCACAGACTCCTTGAGGTGCGGGCCTCCCAGAAGCTTCATAAGCTAAAAGAATACATTGGGAAATCCAGCGTGATAAGGTAACCTTCGAAACGGCTTTTCCCAAACTGAATTTGGCAAAGGAAATGAACAGCTGATTGGATTGTCTGTGACCAGCAGTCCTATGAATATAGAAACGCAGCTGCCTGTGCACATCTAAAGAATGCAGCTTGTACTCTCCTTTATTTTGATAATTAGGGAAGAAAACTGGTAGGTTAATGGACTGATTGATATTGGTTTCTGAGGCCACCTTGGGTAGGAAGGAGGGATTGGTCCTGAGGTACACTCTATCCTGATGAAAAACCAAGTAAGGGGGTTTTACGGAAAGAGCTTGAAGATCCAAAACTCTTTTCGCTGAAGTGATGGCTACCAGGAATGCTGTTTTCCAAGACAGGTATTTAAGATCGGCCGAGGCAGCTGGTTCAAAGGGAGAAGCAGTCAAGGCTTGAAGAACTAGTGATAGATCCCAAGGGGGTACGGCTTCTTTGATAGGGGGCCTGAGGAGAAAAGTACCCTTGAGGAAGGTTTTACATAGTTTAGCTGACATCAAAGGACCTGTCTCATGTCCTACATGGTAATGGGAGATGGCTGCCAATTGTACCTTGATTGTCGAATAGCTAGCCCCTTGCTGAAAAAGTCTGGTGAGGAAGTCCAACACGGATGTTAACGGAGCAGTGAAGGGGTCCAAATTATGATGTTCCGCCCAGATGGAAAAGTGCCTCCATTTACTGCGGTAAACTTTCCTGGTGGAAGGTTTATGCACTGCCACCAAGATGGCTTTGACTGGTGAAGAGATGCCGGGAGTCCTGATGAAGAGTGGAACTGGAGCAGCCAAGCTGTCAGCTTCAGGTTGTCCAAATTCGGGGTCGGTAAGCCGGATGGATGGGATATTAGATCCGGGCTGAGATCCAGAATCCAGGGAGGATTCACCAAGTGAGACCACAGGTAAGGAAACCAAGTTTGCCGAGGCCAGAATGGGGCAATGAGGATTATTCTGCTCCCCAACCGAGAGGCTTTCTGTAAGAGCTTTAGCATCAGGGGTAGAGGAGGATAGGCATAAAGTAAACTGGGTGGCCAAGCATGCACTAGAGCGTCTCTTGGGGCTTCCCCTGGTGGGGGAATCAGAGCAAAGAAGCTGTTGCATTTCATATTTGAGGGAGAGGCAAAGAGATCGCAGCAGGGTTGCCCCCATTTTGCAAATATCTGCTTCACTACTCGGGAGTTGAGAGACCACTCGTAAGGGGAAAGAATAGTGCGGCTGAGTTTGTCCGCCAGAATGTTGGCCCATTCCGGAATGTGCGTTGTGATCAGAAAGCGGTTGGTGGAGATCGCCCATTCCCACACCCTCATGGCCTCTCAGCAGAGAGGGTAAGACCTGGTTCCCCCTGTTTGTTGATGTACCAGACAACTGACATGTTGTCCGTCTGTATCACAATAGTTCCTACGGGAAGAAGGTTCTGAAGTGCTTGCAACGCTAACAGCACCGCACTCATCTCCAGAACATTGATATGCAGGGAGGTCTCTGTGTCGTTCCACGTGCCTTGGACTGTTCTGCCTGAGCAATGCCCCCCCCAACCCGAGGCGAGAAGCGTCCATGGTCAACGTGACGAGAGGAGGTGGAGCGCAGAAGGGTCGGCCTGTATGGAGGTCTGGGGACTGGAGCCACCATAACAGGGCCCTCCTGCAAGACTTGCTGATAGAGATAGGGTGATTGAGAGGAAGAAGCTGAAAGGACCATTGTACTTGGAGGGTCCACTGTAGTACCCTCATATTTAGATGAGCACATGGAAGAAGCGTTATTGCCGCTGCCATGGAGCCCAGTGCCCTCAGGACCAATTCCGCCAGTGGAGCTTCTGATTGGAGGATGGCACGCACATGAAGTCTCAGAATCTGTAGTCATTCCGAAGTGAGGTAGGCTCGCAGACTTCTCATATCCAATCTGGCCCCTATGAACTCTATCACTTGTGTCGGAGCAAGGGAGGATTTGTCCGTATTGATCGTGATGCCTAACTGGGGGGCTAGGCGGAAAAAAAAGTCTCTGGCTGAGCAGAGTAGATGCCTTGTTGGGGCGGTCAGGAGCCAGTCGTCCAGGTACGGGAAGACCTGCATTCCCTGGAGTCTCAGGTGGGCCGCTATCACTGCTAAAACTTTGGTGAACACCCTGGGGGCTGTGGTGATGCCAAAGGGAAGGACCCTGAACTGATAGTGGCTGGCTCCCAGCCGGAAGCGAAGAAACCTCCTGGATCGTCTGTCCATTAAAATGTGGTAGTACAGATCCTTGAGTTCTGTTGAGCACATCCAGTCGTTCTCCCGCAAGAGGGGGAGACTGGATGGAAGAGTGACCATTCGGAATTTCTCCTTGGTTACCGACAGGTTCAAGAGGGAAAGGTCTAGAATTGGTCTCAAGTCCCCCATCTTTTTTGGCACCAGAAAGAACCTGGAGTAAAACCCTAATCCGAGCTGGTCTGGGGGATGGGTTGGATGGCTCTTTTTTCTAACAGCTGCTGGATTTCTGGGGCTGCAGCCTCCCTCTGACTGGGTGGTACATCGGGGAGGTTCCTGAGTCTGGGGACATGTTGCATTGGGATTATGTAACCTCTGGATATAATCCGAAGCACCCAGCAGTCTGACGTGATGGACTCCCATGCCACCAGATGCCTCGAGAAGCGCCCCCCGACTGCCTCCAGAGTGGAGCAGTTGGGCAACCCTTCAGGGCTGTTGCGTGGGCCAATCAGAGAAAGATTCTCTGGACCCAAAGTTTCTCGGGGCCCCTCTTCCTCTAGGGCAGCGTCCTCCCTGACTTCCTTTGCCACGGAAGGACTGGTTGTCCAGAGCAGGTTGGCAATGTTGCGATTTCCGGAACCACGTCTTCTTCTGTCCCTTTTGGTTCTTGGAGAAGGACCTCTGGGGAGCAGAGAAGCGGACTCCGATGGCCGACAACGTCTTCCCGTCCTTCTCGCTCTGGACAAGTGTCTCGTGAATGGTCTTGCCAAACAAGGCAGAATCATCAAAGGGGGCATTAGCAAAGGACACCTTAAAGGGCTCCGCGAAGTCACAATGTCGGAGCCAGGCCTGGCGTCTCATAACTAGGCCCGCTCCGCTAGCTCTAGCGGTTCCCTCAGTGGCGTGAGACAACAGCCGCATAGAGGTATTGGAAATAGATCTTAGAGTGGCCATACGAGTGGAGTACATGGACTCCGGGGGGGAAGCAGTGTATTCTTTAATAAGATCTCGCTGCATCCTGATGACATGTGCCATGTAGTTCAGGGACCTTACTGAGAAGGTCGCTGAACTAAATACCTGCTTCCCAAGGTGATCCATCGAGCGGGACTCCTTGCTCGGTGGATGGACCGAGGGGCTCTCCTGAGCTAGTTCCCTCTTAGTGGTTGCCGCCATCAACATGGCATCTACGGGGGGACCCTTGCTCCAGTGGGACCGGTCTGCGGGGGGGGGCTCAAAATCCTATCCGGGCGTTTAGGGACTGGCTCCACAGTGTCTGGCTCCTTCCACGCCCTGGTGGTAACAAGGTCCACCAAGGGGGTCTGCCGGAGGGGACAACCAAGAGGTAGACGGGCCTGCTTCGAATGCCTCCAGAAACACGGACTCATCGGAGGAAGCCTTGGGGGCAGACCACCCCCCCCGATCCTGAGCATTTCCATGATGTCTCCAAAGGAGACATCCTCAGGGGGTGACTTTGGGGAGCCTTTCCCTTCATCCAAGTCCGTGTCCTCTGTTAAGGACTTGGGGGAGTCCACATGCCTCCTCTTACACTTATGCTTGTGAGGCACTTCCTCGGGGGGGACTGTCCGAGGAGGTCTCACCAGCAATGTCCTGTTCCAAAGGAACAACCTGGGACATCGAAGCAGGCTGTCCATGTGGCCAGGTGATGGAAGCCTGACCCAGCAGAGAGGAAGTGCAGGGTGGAGCCGAGACAGAGGCTGGAGGTCTGGATGCTCTCGACAGAGCCCTCTCCACTACATCGAAGGCCAAGGGGGAGCCACTCTCCCTGGGCTCTGAGAGCCGACTCCCACTCGGATCCAATGAAGGGATTGGAACCGGCGCCGAGACCGTCGGATCCGAGGGACCAGTGTGCTCTGACCTGGACGGAGCCGAAGGCACACTGAATCCCTCGAATCCGAAGCTCGAGCCACGGCTCCGAGAGGTCGGATCCAACAATGGAACCGACAGACTCGAGGGCAGGGTCGGATCTGAAGTACCCAGTACTGTAGGTGCCGACCCATCACCGGCTCCAACGCTGCCCGGCTCCAAGCGCTCCGAATCTGGGAAGCGGGTCGGAGAAGGAGCTATCGGAGCAAAAAAGGGTGTCGAGCTCCCCCATGAAGGGGGGGGGGGGAGGCAGGAGCACTCCCATCTGCAGCTGGGCCTGGATGAACCTTCTCATCATCCGGTCCAAGTCTGCATCAGACAAGCTGTAGGTGGATCTCGAAGAGGCCACCGAGGCAGGCCTGGAATGCCGCCTCGATGACCTCGACGGAGATCGGGTCTCCTCCTCCTCAGGTCCCGGGGAGAAGCAAGGTGATCGTAGTTGAGGAGGAGGAGGAGACCTGGAAGCTGTGGAGGGAAAAGCCCGCTTAGCTGGGGGGGGGGGCCGAAGCAGAGGCCTCGGCCCGCCGCTTGTGGTGCTTCTCCCTCTGTTTCTCCCTCCAGGCCTCCCTGTCCTCCAGCGCCTTAGTGGGAGTTTGAATCCCGGCCGGGGGAAGGGGGGCAGGAGTGGCCACCACCACAGGCTGAGGAGGTACCATGGGAGTAGCGGAGGCCGAAGCCGGGGGCAAAAGTCTCGCCAGGACCAGCTTCGACCTCCACTCTTTCAGTGCCCTGGGGTTGAAAGCTGCACAAATGGTACATCCCGAGGACAGGTGTTCAACCCCAAGGCCCCGAACACACCGAGTGTGGCCATCTGCCGGAGAGAGCTTATGGCCACACTCGGTGCACTTAGAAAAAATAGGTTTTGGGGCCTCTGACATACCCAAAACTAAATAAAAGCTACACAAACACACTAGGCCCCAAACGCAAGCACACACAGGCACACTCTAATGACCAGCGAGGGGAGGGTAAACACTAAAAATTTAAAATTAACTTACTAAAGGGAAACCTAACACACACACACTGATTAAACTACTGAAAAAGTAGGCTGATTAGACAAAAGAGTCACTTATCTCAAAAAATTGCCAGGAGCTCGAAATCCAGCTGACACACTCAAGAGCGGCAAACTAGATCTGAGATAATTTGGGGTTGGCAGGGGATTATGGGTGAGGGGAGGAGCTGGGAGCTCGGATCCATAGCTGTATAAATAGTTGCCGGCTCGGATCTGATATCAGATTCAAGACCCACAGGTTGCTGACAAATGAAGTCCCTACTCCAGATCAGTAAGTTATGTACTCACCATAACGTTAGATGTATGTAGTCCATCTCGCCTCACATTCTTCACCTGTGGGTTCGGAGCCGAATATTGGCTCTGACTCGGCCTATTTACTAGCTCGAAAGTCTTTGATTAGCTGGGCTAAGATGGTATCCCACAATACACTGCTCCACATCCCCAGATCTAGTTTGCTGCCAACAGAAGTATAGTATACATCACCAAAACACACACACACCCTTAACAACGAGGTCCAACAAATTATCCAAAGGGACTCTGCAATACAAGAAGGACATGGTGTTCCTCCAAATCCTCCAGGCCTGGGGGACGGTGGGAGGGTAATGAAGAATGTGAGGCGAGGTGGACTACATACATCTAACGTTATGGTGAGTACATAACTTACTGATGTTATGTAGTCATATCTCGCCTACATTCTTCACCTGTGGGACAGCGTCCCTAGCACCTACATCCTGGGTGGCCCAATGGAAAATACTCCTGAGCACTGTGGAGCCAAAAGATGATCTCCCCCTGGACACCACATCCAATTTGTAATGGGAGACAAACATGTGAGGAGAAGCCCACGTTGCAGCTGCACATATATCATCCATCGATAACCTAGCTTGAAAGGCTGTGGAAGTGGAAACAGCTCTTGTAGAATGTGCTCTGACTGGAAAGGGCAGACTCTTTCCCCCTGCCTGATAAATAAAGGAGATGCAACCAGCTATCCACCTAGAGATGGTGACCTTGGAAACTGCAGACCCCAAGCGATTCTCTGAAAAAGAAACAAAGAGCTGGTCTGACTTCCGCCAATCTTTTGTTCTATGTAGATAAAAGCACAGCTGTCTATGAACATCCAACAGATGAAACTGGTACTCTGCCTTGTTGGAAAAATTGGGGAAGAAGACCAGCAGTTCAATGGACTGATTAATATTAGATAAGGAAGCCACCTTGGAAAGAAAGGACGGATTTGGTCTCAGAGAGACTCTATCTTTATAGAATATCAAATATGGGGGCTTGACTGATAGGTCCTGGATTTCTGAGACTCATCTAGCTGAAGTGATAGCTATCAAAAAGGCAGATTTCCATGTAAGAAATTTTAAGTTGCAGGAGGCTGCAGGTTCGAAGGGTGGGAGAGTGAGAGCCTGCAGAACGAAACTGAGGTCCCAGGGCATAACAGGTTGAGATACAGGAGGATGAAGCAGAAGAGTGCCTTTCAGGAATGCTTTACACAGTCTGTGTGCCATTAAGCTAGGTTAATAAGCTACATGAAAATTTGAAATAGCCGCCAGCTGAACTTTGATAGTGGCTGAGGCAGACCCTTGGTAGAACAAAGCAGACAGAAATTCCAAAACAGAATCGATGGAGGCTGTGTAGGGGTCAATACCTTTGGACTGGGCCCATATCGAGAACCTTTTCTACTTACTAGAGTAGATCTTCCTAGTGGACGGTTTATGAGAGGACGAAAGAATATGGACCACGTCTGGAGAAAAATCATGACATCTGACTACGGATGGAAGTGGAGTGGCCAGGCAGTCAGCCGGAGGGTCCCCAGTGAGGGGTGGAACTGTCCCAACATATATGTCAGCAAGTCCGGATGAGGGTCCAGAATCCAAGGAGTATCCTCAATGTAAGGTTGAAGGAAGGGGAACCATACTTGATGAGGCCAGTGTGGCGTGATAAGAATCAACCTGCTTCCCAAGGATAGCGCTTTCTGAATCACCCTTGAGATATGGGGAAATGGAGGGAAAGCATAAAGTAGACCTGAGGGCCAATTGTGTGCAAGAGCATCCCTTGGAGATTCCCCCGGTGGGGGATCAGCGAGAAGTAGCTGCTGCATTTCGCATTGAAGGGACTGGCAAACAGATCGCAGCAAGGCTGACCCCATCTGCTGAATATGCTTTCCGCCACCCGGCGGTTCAGGGACCACTCGTAGAGCATGAGGATCGCTCTGCTTAGCCTGTCTGCAATCACATTGGTTTTCCCCAGGATGTGCGTTGCCACCAAGGACCGTTGGGAAGCTATCACCCAATTCCACACTCTCATGGCCTCCCTGCACAGAGGGTAAGATTGGGTTCCTCCTTGCTTGTTGAGATGCCACACTACTGACATGTTGTCTGAGTGTATTGCAATAGTCCCTAGAGGGAGGACATCCTGAAGTGCCTGCAACGCAAAAAGCACTGCCCTCATCTCCAGGATATTTATGTGCAAGTCTGTCTCGTGCTCCTGCCACGTGCCTTGGACCATCCTGCCGAGATAATGCCCCCCACCCTATCTGGGAGGCGTCCGTGGTCACTGTGGCTACCGGGTTGGGTGGTACAAACGTTGTTGTTGGCGGATAGCCACCAAATGAGGTCCTGCTTGCATTTGCCTGTGATTAAGATTGGATGGGATAGCGGTAGTCTTTGAAAGGACCATTGGGCGAATAGGAACCATTGCAGGATTCTCATATGTAACCTCGCTAAAGGGACCATCATGATAGTAGACGCCATTGTCCCCAGTAATTGAAGAATTAGCCTTGCCTTCACACGTTTCAGAGGCATCATCGTACAAACCTATTGTTGCAACCCCGTGATCTTCTCCAGTGGTAGGAATGCCCTCAATCGAATAGTGTCCAACTCTGCTCCTATAAATAAGACACATGGTGAGGGCAGCAAGGCAGATTTTTTTCCTGTTTATTGTAATGCCTAGTTGGTGACATAGATTGATGGTAGTATCTCTGTTTTGAAGAAGTAGATGCTTGGTGGGGGTGGAGAGGAGCCAGTCGTCCAGGTACGGAAACATCTGGAATCCTTGACGTCTCAAGTGAGCCGTCACCACTGCCATGCACTTGGTGAACACCCTGGGGGCTGTGGTGAGACCAAAGGGCAGGGCTCAAAACTGGAAATGCCTGGCTCCCAGCCGGAAACGTAGATGACATCTGGATGCTCTGTCCATTTTAATGTGGTAGTAAGCATCCTTCAGGTTGATGGAGCACATCCATACTTCTTTTCCCAACAATGGGAGAATTGATTGTAGCGTGACCATCCGGAATTTGGACTTGCGTACGTAGTGATTGAGTTGGCTGAGATCCAAAATGGGTCTCAGGTCCCCCGTTCTTTTCGGCACCAAAAAGAATCTTGAGTAAGTCCCTAATCCGATCTGGTCTGAGGGGACTGGTTGGATGACTCCTTTTTCTAGCAGCTGAGAAACCTCTGATGTTGCTTGATCCCTTTGACTGGGTGGAACGTCTGGGATCCGTTTGATGGGAGGGAGTGCGGAGTAGAATGGGATGGTGTAACCTCCTGCAATTATCCCTAATACCCATTAGGTATTGGGTGATGTTGACCCAGGCTTCCGGATACTGGGAAATTCGACTCCCGACTGGCTCCGGAGAAGCACAGTCGGGCACACCCTCAGGAATGAGAGTATGTGGAGCCACGAAAGGAATCACGGTCCCCAGAATTGCGGGGGCCCCCTCTGCCTCCGGGGCAATGTCTCCCTGAATACGACCCTCCTCCCCTGCCTCGGGAGGGGGTCTCACCTTGTGCGGCAGGAAAAGGCCTTTGTGATTTCTTGAACCACATCTTTCCCCCTCACTGAGCCTTGGGATAAGGTCTCGACGGGAGGGAAAAATGGACTCCTACAGCAGACAAGGTCTTACCCTCTTGCTCGCACCTGGTGAGGGTGTCTTTCACTTTGGTCCCGAACAAGGAGGAACCATCAAAGGGGGCATCAGTGAAGGAAGACTTAAAGGCCTTCGCAAAGTGACACAGGCTTAGCCAGATTTGCCTCCTGAGGGCCACCCCTGAGCTAGCCGCCCTACTCGCTCCCTCGGCCACGTATGAAATAAGTCGCATGGACGAGTTAGCGATGGATTTGAGGGTAGAGAGCTGAGCGTTGACAGTCTGGGCCACCACCTCAGGTACGTTACCCGCTAGAGTATCTCCTAACTCCTTAAGGAGATCTCTCTGGAGCCGCGTGAAATGAGACAAATATTTCAGCGACCACAAGGTAAAGGTAGCTGAAGACAGGGTACGCTTCCCGTACCGGTCCATAGTCCTAGACTCCTTGTTAGGAGGATGGACCGAAGAGGAGGACTCAGCAACTTCCTTCTGGGTGGCTGCCGCCACCACCATAGCATCTAACGGGACTCCCTTAGTTAAAAATTCTTTTCCTTGGGGAGCGGAAAAAAATTTGTTGGGGCGTCGAGGAACAGGCTCCACAGAGTCAGGACTCTCCCACACCCTTCGACAAATAAGGTCAAGGAGCTCGTCGAAAGGTGGAGACACCCAGGAGGCAGAGGGCTGAGCGCCAAAAGCCTTAAGGAATACTGACTCCTCCTCGGAGGGGGTTTTGGAGGGCCAGTCTCCTCTTTGTTTCAGGATCTCCAGGATATTGGAGAATGAAACGTCCTCAGAGGAAGACTTGGGGGACCCCTCCGATTCCTCAAGGTCAGTATCGGAAGTGAGGGACTCATCCTGGGAGTCTATGTGCTTCCTCTTGCACAATTTCTTTCTGGGGGGGTTCCTCAGGCACAGGCTCTGAGGGCCCCTCAGAAAGAAGGGGAGCGCTCATGGCGGTATCCTTAGGCCCTGGCACTCTGCTGTCCAGGGATAGGTGCACGTCCGAAGCTCTCGCCGGTGTTGTGGGGGAAGGTAGAACAGATCTGAGAGAAGTAGCTGACCTAGCCAGCGCATTCTGCATAGCCTCGAAGGTGGGACCTCCCAAATCGGAGGACTGACCGCCCTCCAAGGCCATGACTGGGACCAGTGTCCCTGCAGCCGAGGCACCGAGACGGAGGCTCGGAACCGAAGGGTGTTCGGAGGCATCTCCCTCGGGCCCGGCCGAGGAGACCCGAGTCTCGAACCCTGTGGACAGAACCGACAAGGTCGGAGCCGATGCGGGCACCGATAAACCCTGCTGGGGGATTGAAGCCAGTGCAGGAACGACCCTCAGAGTGGAGCTTACCGGCTTCGATGACAAGGATGCACTCGGAGGAGGAATAGCAGAAACAACCTTAGGAGCCAGCACCGGAGCCGACTGGGTAGGAGCCGAGAAAAGTTTGGCCAACACCGGCGACTGTAGGAGCCTCTGCACCATTCTATCTACATCCAAATCGGAAAGCCTGGAGGACTTGGAGGAGATGGATGGAGAGCTAGACCTCCTATCTGGAGAACACTGTCTCAAACTTGGGGACCGGTTCTGAATTGGTTCCAGTACGATCGGAGCGGATACAGACTCACTAGACACAGCTACCTCCTGCGGCCCCGATGACGGTGGAGCCAAAGAAGCAGACTCAACAATAGTGATTTCAGAAGGTGGCTCAGAAGCAATAGATGGAGCCAGAGACCTTTTCTTGGATTTTGAGGATTTAGACTTCGACTGGGAGCTGGGAGCCGAACCTAAATCCTTCTCAAAGGACGGCTTTAGCAGTCCCTTTAGGATTAATATGTTTTTCCTCTCTTGGAGCACCCGAGGACTAAAGGCGTGGCAGAAACTGCACGACTCCTATAGGTGGATGGCTCCAAGACAGTAAACACAGACCAAGTGTCCATCTGTGATGGACATCTTATAAGCACACTTCGTACACTTTTTAAAGCCCGAGGGCTTATGCTCTTTCTGCTCCTTAGATATTCTAAGGCCAACAACCGTAGCAGCCGTTACTGACAAAAGGCGGGAAACCGCTAACACAGAGGCCGAGAGTCAACACAAGTACAACAAACAACCAAGGCACAGGGGAGAACCTCTAACTAAAATGGTTCTCCACTTAAAAAACTACAACGCACCAAAACGACAGCCAGACAAACACCACAATGGAGGACTAGGTCCTCTAACTAAAATGGGCCTAGCCCGAGGGAAGTTAGGGATACCACAACACACAAAAACACTCACAACTCACAAAACACTAATGCAGCAACAATAGCTATGAAAAAGCTCTATTTGGATAACAACAATCAGCAAAACTTTTCACAGGAAAAAGGTTTTAGCAATACTTAGCCACAGCCAAGTTGAGACCACGTCCGAGCTCTACAAGCAGCAAACGAGATCTGGGGATGTGGAGCAGTGTATTGTGGGATACCATCTTAGCCCAGCCAATCAAAGACTTTCGAGCTAGTAAATAGGCTGAGTCGGAGCTGATATTCTGCTTGGAACCCACAGGTGAAGAATGTAGGCGAGATAGGACTACATAAGATCAACTGTTTCAGGAGAGTGCTACCACGTACAATCTAATATGTCAGTGACCATCCTGCAATACTTCTTTTTTTATTCTGCTTTTATCAGGCATGTGTAGAGTTTAGATGACAGGAAGGGCTTAGTAATACAGAACTTGATCCCCTAGGTCCACTGTTGAATGGACACATGTAAAGAGAAAAGACATAGGTAAGACAGACTGCTGACACTGAAGGAGGTCATGAGACTGCAGTGGTATCAGCTGTCTGAGTGGGTAGCCAGCACAGCTACTGGACAGATCAGATGGCCTTGCCTGCCACTGAAGTCCCATGCCTGTCCTGGGTTCATTAGTGGAGTGGTGGTCCTTACCTTGCTTTTTCTCTTTACATGTACCCATTCAGCAGTATGTTGGCTACAGCAAGAATGTGTATATTTGCCTCATATGTGTCTACATGGTAAAGTAACTGGTTCTGAATGCTGTACACATGTACAGATATCAGTTTTGTTAGGACTCAGGTTATAAAAATTATGATTTTTCATATTTTGGTAAATAACTTTGCAAGGGAGCATCTGAATGTGCTAAGTAATACCTCATTTTGAACACAGTATTCATAGTTCCAACATGGTAACAGAACTATGCCTTTATGTTGTACACATGTACAGATATCAAAGTTTGTTTCGGACTTATGGTTATGGAAATTATGATTTTTTCCATATTTTGGTAGATAACTTTGCAAAAGAGCATCTGAATGTGCTAAGTAATACCTCATTTTGAACGCAGTATTCATAGTTCCAACATGGTAACAGAACTGTGCCTTTATGTTGTACACATGTGCAGATATCAAAGTTTGTTTTGGACTTATAGTTATGTATGATTTCTTTCCATATTTTGGTAAATAACTTTGCAAAGGAGCATCTGAATGTGGTACGTAATACCTCATTTTGAAGACAGTATTCAGCCTTACAACATGGTGAAAGAATTATGCCTATATGTTGTACACATGTACAGATATCAAAGTGTATTTCGGAATTAGGTTATGGAAATTATGATTTTTTTTCATATTTTGGTAAATATCTTTGCAAGGGACCATGTCCGTGTGCCAAGTAATACCTCATTTTGAAGACAATGTTACTCCTTACAACATGGTAAAAGAACTGTGTCTGTGTAGTGTACACATGTACAGAAATCACAGTTTGTTTAGTCTTGTAGGATTATAAAAATTATACATTTCCAATACTTCTCATTATTATGCCCATATCTTTGAAAGTGAGCATGGTGATGACACAAATGATACATCATTTTGAAGCTGACAATGAAGTACACAACATCTACTCTGATATGTACCCTCTGTCTGTTACAGCTGACGAGATATTATGCTTTATTTATCAATTATGAGAAATGTTATACTAATCATATTTCTGTGAATATCTCTGTAAAGAAGCATCACACAGTAATGGTTAAGATATTTTAAAGCCGGCATTCATACAAACAAATTAAATACAAATTGTATGGGTCTACATGGTACATTGACCAAGATATTGTGCTTTGCTTTTCCAAAAAGGTAAACAATATGCACAATATCAGCATTCCTTGCCAAATATTTAATAATGACTTTGATATGTACTATCAACATTTACACTGTCGGAAAGTCAGTGTGTCTGCTGAACAACTTTTGCATTTACATTTTTTGTCTAGCTCTTATAGTTAAAGAGTTTGTGAACATTTGTTTTCTGTATGGTATTAGAAATGGATTTTCTGAAAATGAGCTCAGGATGCACTGTTGTTCCTATGGTGGAATTAAGCAGGCAGTTTTTTTTGAGCTGCTCCGAAGTGAATGAGTTAATAGACAAAGCTTGCAGTTCTGAAACCCTTTAAGGAGAGGTGACAGTGACTAGAAATGCTGTTTTCCAAGACAAAAATTTAAGATCTGTGGTTGTAGCAGGTTTAAATGGTGGAGCAACCAAAGCTTGAAGAACCATAGTAAGGTCCCATGGGGGAACAGGATCCTTGACCGGGGGGGTGTAATAGGAAAGTACCTTTAATAAAGGCTTTACACAGTCTGGAACAGGCCAAAGAGGCAGAATTCTCACCCACATGAAAATGAGAGATGGCAGCCAATTGAACTTTGACAGTAGAAGAGCTTGCTCCTTGTTGAAAAATATTGGCCAGGAAGTTGAGAATGGCAGAAATAGAAGCCATGAAATTATCTAAACTCCTTTGAGAAGCCCAAAAGGAAAAAAAAAGTTTCCATTTGCTGCAGTAAATCTTCCTGGTGGAAGACTTATGAGGTGCCACCAGAACAGACCTGACTGAAGAGGATAATCCAGGAGTCCTAGCAATCAAGGGAACTAGAGCAGCCAAGCTGTGAGCTTCAAACTGTCCAGGCTCAGGTAAGGAACCCCCGAGAGATGTAAAATAAGATCCTGAATGGGATCCAAGATCCAAGGTGGAGCCAGAAGATGAGACAAAAAGAAGGGAAACCATACCTGGCGAAGCCAAAAAGGGGCAATGAGGATCACTTTGCTCCCCAGTCAACAAGCTTTCTGTAGAAACCTCTGAATAAGAGGTACTGATGGGAAAGCATACAGAAGACCGGGAGGCCAAGCATGGACTAGAGCATCTCTGGGGGACTCCCCCGGCTGGGGGTTCAGAACGAAGAATTTGCTGCACTTCGCATTGGAAGGAGATGTGAAGAGATCACAGCAAGGCTGACCGACTCCAGAAATGTGCGTTGCTATGAGAAAGCGATCAGTGGACATCGCTGATTCCCAAACTGTGACAAAGGGGGTAAGATCTGGTCCCTCCCTGTTCGTTGACATACCAGACCACTGACATGTTGTCTGACTTGAATTGTAATGGTTCCCAGAGGAAGAAAGGCATAAAGGGCCTGCATTGCCAATAGGGCTGCCCTCATCTTCAGAACGTTTATGTGCAAACTGGTCTTGACAGGGAACCACATGCCTTGAACTGTCCTGCCCAAACAATGTCCCCCCACCCAAGATGGGAGGCGTCCGTGGTCACTGTGGCTTGGACAGAGGCTGGAACAAAAGGTCATCCCTCTGAGATTTCAGGAGAGTACATCCATCACAGAAGTGACGACCTGCAAACTCGACTGAGGTGTAATGGATACGATAATGGAAGATCCAATAGGGACCACTGCACTGCTAGAGTCCACTGTAGTACTCGCATGTGTAACCGGGCACATGGAAGAAGCATTATGGTTGCTGCCATAGAAGCTAGGGCCCTTAACACCGATTCCGCTGAGGGAAGATGAGAACAGTAGATCAGGGAAACATGCATCCTTAGGTTTCACACTCTCTCCGTGGTCAGGAAGATTTTGCACTGCAGTGTGTCTATCCATGCCCCAATGTAATCTATCACCTGGTTAGGATTTAGAAGTGATTTGGATGCGTTGATTGTAATCCCCAAGTAAAGTGCAAGCTTTAAGAAATAATCCCTAGTTTGAAAAAGTAAACGCTTGGTGGGAGGAGTGAGGAGCCAATTGTCCAGGTAAGGGTAACCTGAATCCCCTGAAGCCTTAGGTGAGCCGCTACTTATGCCATCACTTTGGTGAACACACTGGGGGGCTGTGGTGAGACCAAAGGAAAGGGCTCAAAATTGGTAATGATTGACTCCTAGCCGGAAGTGGAGGAACCTCCTGGAGCTTCTGTGCATCTTTATGTGATAGCAGGCATCCTGGAGGTCTAAGGAGCACATCCAGTCACTCTCTTGCAGGTACGCATGATGGACTGTAATGTGACCATCCGGAATTTTTCTTTGGCAACTGACAGGTTCAGGGTAGATAGGTCCAGAATGGGCCTTAAGTCCCCCATTTTCTTTGGCACCAAAAAGAACCTGGAGTAGATGTCCGATCCGGACTGATCTGGGGGGACGGGTTCGATGGCTCGTTTCTCTAGCAGCTTGGAGATTTCCAGTGCTACTGCCTCCTATTGTGTGGATGGTATGTCCGGGAGGTGTTTGGGAGGTTTGGGAGGAAATGAAAAAACAAAAAGGTCCAGCAGAAATAGGGTGAAGACTCAAAGAATTTTATTTTGGTAGCTCAAAAAAAAACAAACAGCATACCGGTTTCGGCAACAGCCTTCATCAGTGCTTTAACACAACCAAGAATTACCTAACCCTTAAATAGGCAACATCATTAGCATTCACAAATATTATTGGTTGGATGGAACATTAAGACAACTCATTTAGGCCAGGTTTAAACAAACCCCCCAGCCTAGTAATCCAACCTGATTCTTTTTTATTTAGTATAGTGTGCCAACTAACTTTAGAAAAATTCCTACCCTGGACCCTATCAATCACAGTAAATGTAAACCTGGCTGTTTTATGAACTAAGGTCTGCTTGAACAAAGCATTTGTGGCTCTCCTGTTCCTGATCTCACTGAGGTGTTAGGAAATCCGAAACCTCTTGGTTGTGTTAAAGAAACGAGGAAGGCTGTTGCCAAAACCGGTATGCTGTTTGGTTTTTTGAGCTACTAAAATAAAATTATTTGAGTCTTCACCCTATTTGTGCCGGACCTTTTTGTTTTATCATTGACTGCTTTTGATTTGGTCCATGCACATCCATACGTGCGGGTACCTGTGTTTGCTGAGGTTTGGGAGGAACCACTAAGGGAATAGTGTATCCTCTGGATATGATCTGAAGCACCCAGTGGTCTGATGTTACAGACTCCCATGCCACCAGGTGCAATGACAATCGACCCCCCCCCCGACTGCCTCCAGAGTACAGCAGTTGGGCAACCCCTCAGGGTTGCTGTCCGGGCCTCTCCAAGAATGGTTCTCAAGACCCAAAATTCCCCCTCTACCTCTGGGCTGGTGTCTATCCTGTTCCCCTCTGCCTCTAGGGGAAGAAGAGCCCTGAGTGTCCCGGGAATACTGTGACTTCAGGAACCACATCTTCTTTTGCCCTCACTGATTCCGGGAAAAGGATCTTTGAGGGTTTGAGAAGCGGATTCTGATGGCAGACAGTGCCTTCCTGTCTTTCTCACTCTGGACCAAAGTCTCTTTGACAGTCTTACTATAAAGAGTAGAGCCATCATAAGGGGTGTTGGCAAAAGACACCTAGAAAGGTTCCGAAAACTGACATAGTCAGAGCCAGGTGTTGCATCTCACGGACACGCCGGACCCAACCGCCCTAGCCACTCCTTCAGTAGCATGTGAAAGGAGTCGCATGGACATATTGGAAACTGCTTTTAAAGTGGCCAGCCTCGCAGAGAATGTGTCTCTGTCCTCCTGCGACACGGACTTAGGGGGAGACTCAGCCAGTTCCTTGACCAGGTTGTGCTGTAGTCTCGTGACGTGGGCCAGGTAGTTCAGCCTAAGTGGTCCATCATCCGTGACTCTCAGTCGGGGGGATGAACAGAGGAACTCTCCTGGGCTAGTTCCTTTTTAGTGGCTGCTGCTACCACCACAGCATCTACAGGGGAGCATTTGTTCCATGCTGGTCTATCTGAGGATGGACTCAATATCTTGTCTGGATGTTTTGGGATGGGTTCCACGGTGTCCGTCTCCTTCCATGCCCATGAGGTGATCAGGTCCACCAGGGGATCTGCAGGAGGGGACACCCACGAAGTAGATGGGCCCATGCCGAAAGCCTCCAGGAGCACGGATTCATCAGAAGAAGGTTTAGGGGTGGACCAACCTCCCCGCTGGCATAGGATTTCCATGATGTCTCCAAAGGAGACATCCTCAGGAGGTGACCTGGGGGAACCTTCCCCATCATCCAAATCCATTCCCTTGGTGAGGGACTCGGGGAGTCCAAGTGCCTCCTCTTACATGTATGCTTGCAAGACACGTCTCCGGTGGGGCTTTTGGGGGGGGAACTCACAAGCCACTTGTTCCTCAGGGGGAATTGCCAGGGGCTTCTCGAACATGGGCTGTCCCTCTGGTAAAATGATGGGATTCGTAGACAGAGACGAGGGAGTCAGAACGGAGTCCGAGGAAATAGTCAAGGGTCTTGATCCAGTGGAGATAACCCTTTCTACCACTTTGAACACCGAGGGAGAGCAAGCGTCCTGGGGCACTATTAAGGAAACCTCTCTCCTGGGATCCAACATGAGAATCAGAGACGGGCCCGAAGTGGATGGCGCTCCGAGAGGGGGGACTTGACCCAATGTTGGAGCCGATGGAAAAAGTTCTGCTCCCTCAGATCCAACACCCAGGCTCCAGCTTCGAGAGCCACTTGGATCCGAACTGGTCAGATCCAAAATGCTCCAGGGAGCTGCCGGCATCAAGGAGACAGGTACTTTCGGCACCGACCCCCTGACTAAGGCCATTTCCGGATCCAAGTACTCCAAACCCGGTGGACAGATCGGAGAAGTCGAAATTGATGTGAAGAAAAGCAGCCAACTCCCCCCTTCAGAGGGAGAGGGGGCTAGCAAGACTCCCATCTGTATCTGAGCACAAATGACCCTCCTCATCATTTTATCCATGTCAACTTCAGATAAGCTTCGGGTGGATCTCGACGAGGCCACAGACTCCAACCTGGCAGGTCGAGGAACCGAGGCCCTAGATGGTGGTTGTGTCTCCTCCAGCTCCGGGGAAAATCTCGGAGATCGGAGCCGAGGGGAGTCATGGATCCTAGCCTGACTTTTGGTGGGAGTAGAAGAAAGGTCCGGGGACCTCTTGCATTTCTCTGGTTTATGCTCTCTCTCCTTCTCTCTGCCCCTTCTGCGCTCCACTTCCACAGCCTTAGAAATGGGAGGTTGAGTCCCAGCCTGGGAGGGCGGAGAAGCAAGGGCAAGAGAGAAAGGAGAGGCAGCCACAGCAGCAGCTGTGACAAAAGCAGTGGAAGAGGCAGCCGCCTCAGTAGTGGGTATAATGCCTTTCAGGGCCAACTTAGGCTTTCTATCCTTAATAGCCCATGGGTTAAAACCCAAGCAAATGGCACATTCAGTATTCAAATGTGCTACACCCAAGCACATAACACAAAGAGTGTGGCCATCGGATGGTAACAATTTGTGGCCATACTCAGTGCACCTCTTGAAGACAGGCTTGGGGTTAGCCATGTCTCTTTAGTAAACAGCACACACACAAGAGAAGGAAAAAGAGAAAAAATACTTATTTTGCACTCCGACCCACTCACCACACACTTAAAGCACACAGAACACTGATGGGGGTGGGGAAGCAATACACTCTAACAAAGTAACACTGAAAAACTACAGGAAAAACCTAACACATGATGCACCACCGAGGGAAGGAGGAGAGGGAACCTACACTAATCAGTTAACACACAAAAAACTAAGAAAAGACTGCTTAATAAACAATTAACCCACTCACTAACTCGGAGCTCAGGAGATCACGATGCTGCAGGCAAGCCGCTGCAAACGAGATCTGGGGGTTGGAAGGGAGTGGAGGTGTATTATGGGTAAGGGGAGGGGCTTGGAGCAGATGCTAGTGAATTTGCCGGCTTGGATCCGATATCCACCGGTTGAAGATGAAATGAAGTAAACTACTTCAGATCAAGCAGTTAACCCACTACAAACTCTGAAGTACTTTTTCTCTGAAATGCAACATCAGAATTGATTATATTTAGTAGCAAAGGTGGAGGGCTGTACCCAAGGGAATTGCTGGAAATGTAATTTGGCATATGTTCCCTGTTAGTACTTTACAACAGAATATTTGGTGGAACATGCAGTGAATTAATCACAATATATTTCAACAATGTGCTTATCCTACAATTTAACTGTTCAGTTAGCGAATGCTTTCAGTGCTATCATGTTATAATTTTATTTTTCCTAATCTCAAGTATTCTCTGGTATAACTACACACATCTTATTAAAACAATCCAGTAAAGCAAAATTAATAGTCTACTATTAAAAAGGATTTAAGACTAACGCACAAAAGGCTTAAGGTTTAGGATTGATTATTCTGAGCAAGGAATTCCATATTTTCCCATGAAAGCCAAATGGTAGATTTATATTTGTAACACCACACATTCCAAGATTTATATTTGTATTGCACTAACATTTTATTCTTTTTAATATTCTTTTAAAAGCTTTGAATTATTTCTAGTTTCTCAAAAATATTGATAACATTGTATCTATACCTCTTGTGGTCTCTGCAGCATATTTTTACTAAATGGATATATTAACAATTGTTTATAAATTTTCCACTGTCCAGTGATGACCACATGTGAAATAAACACAAGTCTTTAAGTACTGCCTCTGTCACTGTTTCTGTGAACAGACAAGTTAATGACCACTCAAGCATCAGAACACTACCTATGTGACTGATACTCCTCTCTTAATGTCAGAGCGGTATACTATCAGCCCTGTCAGAACGTTTTCCCTTGACATCAGTCAATCTGCCCCTTTATCTGAGCACCACAGTAGTTCAGGAGTTAAGGTTTCAGCCTACCATGTCTGGAGTCTGGGTGAATTATGGTTACTGTCTGTAGGGAGATTGCATGGGGGGGGGGGTGACACAAGAAAATATACCATGAAGTGGAGCTTCTTGACAGGTAGCTAACACATGCAAACCGACTTATGGCAGCACTTACAGTGTAGCAGGTTCTAAAAGTGGATGAGGATGGTTCTTGCTCAGTTTGTCCGCTATCACATTAGAGCTCCCTGGGAGGTGCATTGCTGTGAGAAAGAGGTTGTAAGAAATTGCCCCTTGCCAAACTCTGAGGGCTTCTCGATACAATGGGTAAGATTTACTTCCCCCTTGTTTGTTGATGTACCAGACTATTGACATGTTGTCTTTCTGAATAGCTAGTGTCCCTAGAGAAAGGACATCTTGGAATGCTTGCAAAAAGAACAGCACTGCCTTTACCTCTAGAGCATTGATGTGCAAGTTGGCCTCTAACTGGGATCACGTGCCTTCTCAGGTAATGCCCCTACCCCACCCCATCTGGGAAGCATCTGTGATCACTATGGCTTGGGGCCGGGGAAGAATGACTGGCCGACCCAAGAGAATCTAATCGGAGTGGAGCCACCAAGTGAGATCCTGTTTGCAGAGACTGGTAATCAGGACTAAGTGAGACATTGGTAGGTGCATCAGAGACCATTGGAAAGCAAGCAGCCACTGCCTTGCTAGGGGAACAAGAGTGATTGATGCTGCCATGGAGCCTAATATTTGTAGGACTAGTCTTGCTGGAACTCTTTTGTTTCGTAGAATTTGTTTGACTTCTGATCTGATATGTTGAAGTCTTTCTGGAGGGAGTAAGGCAATTCCTGAGACAGTATTTAAATGTGTTCCAATAAAATCCAATTGCTGAGTGGGTTGCAAGCTTGATTTCTTAAAATTTATGGTTATGCCTAGAGATGTACAGAGGTGCAGAGTGTAGTCTCTTCTTCGTTCTAACTGATGCCTAGTGGCAGTGGTAAAGAGCCAGTTGTCGAGGTAAGGAAATACTCGAAATCCTAGCAGTCTGACATGAGCTGCTGCTACTGCCATGCATTCGGTGAACACCCTGGGGGCTGTGGTGAGTCCAAAGGGCAATGAAGAGAAAAAGATAAATTGTTGCTAAACAAAAATCAGTCCAGAATTAAAAAAGAGAAAAGCTTGCACCAAGACCACGAATAATAAAACTCCTTTAATGGTAGCTAGTACACCAAATAACAGTACTTTCACAGACTTTACATCTACTTCCTCAGGCTTCACAATGCAGCTTTGAATCAATTCAGTATTTATAATGAGGTATTAATCAAAAAAGTAGTGTCTTAAAGGTCAAGAAATTCATTTAACACAATTATGTAAATATGTGAGCACTGGTTTTAAAGAAAACACAATTTAAACCAGGAGCCCTAAAAACTAAAATGCATGTATTCTCACATCTTTCAGTTTTATTTAAAATATCACCACCCCTATCACAGTCTTGAACTTGCTCTAAAATACAAAATTTAAAAGAATGTATGATACTCCTTGGTATCACAATCGATGATCAACTAAAATTTGATCTCCACATCAATAATTGTTTCAGGAAAACTTACCTTAAATTAGGTTTTTTCACTCAGGAAGCTAGAACAGCCCTCACTCTTGCTTACCTTCTTCCCTGCTTAACATATTGCTCACAGATCTTACTAACCTTAACTCCTCTCTCCTTACTAGACTCTCCTTACTAGACTTGAGACTACATACCACAAGTAGCTAGATTTGCAACTCAACAATCCTATAGATCTCACCACTGTCTCTCTAAGATATTTAAATTGGCCTGAGCTGCCTCACCTCCTCCTTCTCTCTCAGCTTCAAACCATACACTCAATACTTTACCAGCTATCTTTCTGTCCAGCCTTACACTCTGTCATCTCCCACTATGCTTCTTCAAGAAGCCTCCGCAGCTCTTCCCAAGACCTCTTAAAAATCTAAAAACCCAAATCTAAAAGCAGGGTGTAACTTATATGGCTACCACCCCTCTATTGAATGGAACAAACTTCCCCTTGAAATTCGAACACACACACACATCCGAAACAATTTAAACTGACTCTGAAAGAATATTTCAACGGGTAATGGATCTGTCAGTGCTCAAACCCACCTTGATAACTCTCTGCTACACTCTGCTAATCTATGTATTCCTCTCTCTCTTATACCTTACTGTATCCTGTTTGATTCGATTGTAAAATAAAACACTTAACTCCTATGTTGCTTTTTTATACTAACTACTACTTTTAAAAATGCTGTGACTGTAATTTAGCTGTTTTGCCATTTTCTATATATATAATATTTGTATGATGACTAAATGTAATTTGTATACTCTTAAAAATGCTCTTGTAGTCAGCTAGCTGATTGCCATATTCCACTTCTATAATATCTGTATAATGACTAAATGTTATATGTATTTACTGGAGCTTTTCTCCCCGGGCCTCTGCTGAAAAAGGGCTTCGGCTCAGTTAGACATTCCCAACCAACAAATGTAAAATAAAATAAAAAAAATAAATAAAATAAATACCCTTATCTTGTACATGCTTATATAATGAATTCGTCAAAATCTGTCTTTTAATTTCTGACACATGACTGCTAATATGATTTTTTAGCATTTGATTTGTCTTTCCTGTATAGAAGGATGTACATTGGGTATACTTTGCCATGTACACAAGATTTTTAGTTTTACAGTTACCACCAGCTTGTATATAAAAAATTGTATTTTGGATGGTTCATAGGTAAATACTAGGGCCTATAGAAGCCTAGCCAAAAAGGTACCATGGCTTTCGCCACCCAAGAAAATGATTCTCCTGTGCCCCTGTTGAGCAGAGCCACAGAGGTGATCCCCGGGGTGAATTTCCTAATTCCCATCCAATCATCAAGATTCTTTTTGAAGAGTGCTAATGAGGAGCTTTCTTTGATTTAGATAGGTAGTTTTTTCCTGAGTATGGGAAGTCTCTGGGACACAAATCTATCCCTCCAGCATGTTCTGTTTATTGTGGTGACAAGGTGCAGGTCCCTAGAGCGTGTAGCTTGGAGGAATTGGGATTTCTTTAAGTGGAGCATGTCCAACAGCTGTGGGTTTGACATAGCTTTGTATGTTAGGCAGAGATCACCTCTGAGTAGGCGCTATGCAATGGAGTAAAACTGGAGTTTTTTGAGACAGTCTGTGTAGGGCATCTGTTTGAGGCTGGTAATCCTCTTTGGGAGGTATTTCTGCAGCCTTTCCAGTTGTTGTAGATGTCTTGTGAGGTACATACCAAAAGAGGCATTGTACTCTATAATATGTCTAATGAGTGACGAGTAGAGAGGAACAATTACCTCTTTTTTTCCTGGATGAAAAACCTTTTGTGATGAGGTGTGCCACGTAAAAGGATTTCCTGACTACTGTGGCGATGTGTTTATCAAAGGAGAGACTACTGTCCACCTGTGTCCCAAGGTATCTTATCACACTTTCAGTGTTAAATAGACTACCACCTATGTGGTAGCTCATGGGTACAGAGTTTTTACCAAAGGGGATGACAATGCACTTTTTGGCATTGAGCTTGAGGCCATGGCTTTGACACCAGGCATCTGTCTCAGTGAGGCCCTTTTGTAGAATGTCCACATCGTTACGAGTTTCAATTATGGCTCCTAGTTTGCAGTCACCTGCAAACTTAGTTAGCCAAAGACCTTCTGTGTTAGCCTGTACTTGAGAAAAGTAGATACCAAACAGGAGAGGACCCAGGAATGAACCCTGTGGTACTCCACTTGACACTGGTCTGAAGTCGGATTTGGAGTCTGCAACTTTCACAGTGTGGGTTTTGTCAGTGAGCCAGTTGGCAACCCATCTTGTGACATAGGGATTTATACCTAGTTTAGTGAGTTTATCTATAATTCCAGAGTGGGGGATGGTGTCAAAAGCCTTGGCGAGATTTAGATAGACAGTGTGAACCACCTTACCCTCATCTACGGCTTTGGTGACTGCTTCAAAGAAGTCAATCAGGTTTAGGAGACATGATCTGCCTTTTACAAACCCAAACTGGGTGGGGTCCAGGGTTTGGAGATTACCAATGTCTTTGTTTATAAGTTCCATGATGATATGGTCCATGGCCTTGCAGACCAGACTCGTTAGGCTAATGGGGCGGTAGTTCCTGGGGTCTGTGGTGGCTTCCCCTTTGTGGAGTGGGATAGCCGTCACTGTGCGCCATTCAGTGGGTACAAAGCCTGAGGTGAGGCTATGATTGAACATGGTGCTTAGGTGGGGTGCCAGTCCATTCTGTAGTTCATGTAGAACGCAGCCTGGGATGTTGTCAGGTCCCATGGATGCTCTGTTCTTGGATTTGGAGAGTGTGGTTTTTACCTGTGCAGCCATGATTACAGGAACTTTGCATTCTTCCGGTATAGAGATAGGCCCTTTAGGGGGTGGGGCAGGATGGGGGGTAAAGTTAGCACTGAACCTATCTGCCAGGATGTTGGCAATATCAGTTAGTTCTGTATATTTAGTGCCATTGTGCTGTAACTTAGAGCAGATCTGAGTGTTGCCATTGAGATTCTTGACATAGCTATAGAATGCTTTGTGATTGTCTTTAGAATCAGTGGCAATTTTGTTTTCATAACTAGCTTTGGAGGATTTTATGAGTGATCTCAGCTTCTTACTGAGGCTGACCAGGGAGTTCTTCCAGTCATGGGATTTTACTCTTTTTTTGCAACAGTTTCTTTCTTCTGTTGTGGCACAACAAGGTCCGGACACGCAGAAAATACACTAAAGTCCTGAAACCAGCAGATCTGGGATCTGGACTATTCTAGTAAAGGTAAGGGCGGGAACACAACAGTACAGAGAATATTTTTTTTTTTTTAGGAATTAAACAGTAAAAGGCAATTTAAACAGCAGCAATGCACAGAAAAGGCAGTCGCACTTGAGTGGGACGCCTACAGAATCAAATGCAGTTTAAATTATAATACTTTAAGCAAAAAACAAGTGCACACACAGTAAAAACGATTTTAAACTGAAATGTAGCAATAAAACAGATTTTTAGTGCGATTAGGCAAAAACGGCTAAGAGAAAGCCAAAAAAGTACTTAAATCAGCTAAAAGTCTCTCCTTGTTTCTGACGCTGTGGTAGTCTGTAGGATGCCCAAACAGGATCCGCGGAGCTAAAACAAGCAGAAACCCGGGTTTTTAACTCAGATACTTGAAAGGGATAGGAATTAGCCCAAAATGGCCAATAAGGTAACTTTTCAGAGATGGAGACACTCCTCTTGTGGCAGATAGGCTGCTTTAGTGCTTACCACTCTCACTGATAAGAAGAAAGACCTCTCACTGGCACAACAAACTCTGGACACTCAGAAAATACACTAAAGTCCTGAAACCTGCAGATCTGGGATCCGGACTATTCTAGTATAGGAAAAGGCAGGAAAACAGCAGTACAGAGAATATATATATATATATATATATATATATATATATATATATATATATATATTTTTTTTTTTTTTTTAAGGAATTAAACAGTAAAAAGCAATTTAAACAGTAGCAATGCATAGAAAAGGCAGTCGCACTTGAGTGGGATGCCTACAGAATCAAATGCAGTTTAAATTATAATACTTTAAGCAAAAAACAAGTGCACACACAGTAAAAATGATTTTAAACTGAAATGCAACAATAAACAGCAGTAAAACGGCTTTTTAAAGTGTGATTAGGCAAACACGGTTAAGAGAACGCCAAAAAGTACTTAAATCAGCAAAAAGTCTCTCCTTGTTTCTGACGCTGTGGTAGTCTGCAGGACGCCCAAACAGGATCCGCAGAGCTAAAACTTACATCCGTATATATATATATTTGCATAAAGAACATTGGTTGCATTTTTTAGTACCCTTACTATTCATGTCAGACATATTCAACTTACGTTGTTCTTTATAACATAATTAATTTTTTTAAATTCAAACTTCTCCTATGGCTATAAGATGGTCTTTTCATGCTGATATCTCTTAATTCAGGAATGTATGAAAGTATAGACCAGTATTTTTTTTTTAATAATTTGCTCTATAGCTGATGTATTCTGATCGTGAGTTAAAATATAACTGCATTCTTGTTGAGGATTATGGGTGGGTACTTGAGTATTTGACTGTTTATTTCTATGCTTATATGAGTTTATAGGGGCATATTTAGAGTTTCTATCTGATAAAAATTTGTTGTTTAAATATAGTTACCTTCTCTTTATGGTGACCTCTTTTTTCAAACTCATTAGTCAAACATTCTAACTGCTGATGTAACTGGTCATTCTTTGTATTTAGTCTGCTTTCCCTTGCCATTTGATTTAACATAATGTTGTCTGAGAGGTAACTTTGTTACATACCCCTATGACGTGAGTCCAAAAGGGAGCGCTTAGAAATGACTGGCTACCATCCATAAGCGCAGATACCTGCTGGAGCTTTCAACCATTTTGATATGGTAATAAGCATCCTGAAGGTCTACAGAACACATTCAATCGCCTTTTTCCAAGAACGGAAGTATCAGCTGTACCAAGACCATCCAGAATTTGGTTTGCTGGACAGCCTTGTTGAACTGGCTGAGATCCAAAATGGGTCTCTAGTCCCGTTTTTTTTTTTTTTGGGCACTAAAAAGAACCTTGAGTAAAACCCAGATCCTGTTTGGTCTGGTGGGAATTTTTGGATGACTGTTTTGTCTAGCAATCTTTGAATCTCTAAAGCTGCTGGTTCCCTGTGACTGGGTGGTACATCTGGGAGTTTCTTCTGGGGTGATGGGGAAACTGATAGTTTTATTTTGTAACCTCTGGATATTATTCCTGGCACCCATTTGTCCGTAATTAATGTTTGCCAGGCAGACTGGTGCAGAGAAAGTCATCCCCCGACTGTCTCCAGAGGAGGGCAATCAGGCACCCACTCAGGGGTACTGGTAGGAAGTACCAGAGAAAGATTCTCTGGACCCCTGGTTTTGCGGTCCATTTCTGCCTCTGGGGCAGCGTCTTTCATTACTTCCCCCTCTGCCCTAGGGAAAGTCTTTACCGTGTGAATCCTGGAAAGGCCTTTTGGATTTTTTAAACCATAGTCTCCCACTTCTCTGGTTCCTGGAGAACGGACTCTGAGGAGTCAAGAAATGTATGCCTACAGCAGAAAGGGTCATACCATCCTTTTCACATCTAGCTAAAGTGTCTTTAACCTTGGGACCAAAAAGGGTAGGTAGCTCCGTCAAACAGAGTGTTGATAAAAAACACTTTGAATGGCTCCGCAAACTAACACAAGCGCATCCAGAAATACCTTTTAATGGCTATGCCTGAACCTTCTGCTCTGAAAGTCCCTTCAGCTCCATGAGCAATCAGCTTCATGGACGAGTTAGAAATTACATCAAGGGATGCTAGCTGAGAGGTAACTTTGTTACGCACCCCTTCAACCACTGCTCATTCAAGGATATCTAAGAGCTCCTTGATCAGATCCCTCTGTAGTCTTGTAAAGTGCGCCATATAATTCAAGGACCTAGAGTAAAGGTTGTTGAAGCATAAACAAGCTTCCCAAATCTATCCAGAGTCCTAGACTCCTTGTTAGGAGGATGGCTAGTCGGACTTTCCCCGGCAAGTTCCCTTTTCGTGGCCGCCACTATCACCACGGCGTCAACGGGTATTCGTTTGGACCAGTGAGCCTCATCCTTAGGGGCTGATAAATTATAATCAGGCCTTTTGGGGATCAGCTCAATGGCATCGGGCATCTTCCACACCCACTGAGTGATCAATTTAATGAGATTGTCAGCAGGCGAAGAGATCCAAGAAATAGAGGGCTGGGCATGAAAAGCCTCCAGGTATATTGACTCCTCCGAGGAAGGCTGGATGAAGGACCAGCCACCGCTCTGTTTCAGGATTTCTAGGATGTCTCTGAAGGAATCATCAGGGGGTGACCTGGGGGAACCTTCATCAAAATCAGTATCTTTGGTGAAAGACTCCTCCGGGGAGTCTGAGTGCTTCTTCTTGCACTTCACTTCTTCACAGGAACTCTATTGGGGGATGCTCCAGGGAAGTGCCCAAAGTGGAAACCACCAAAGTGGGTGTAACCTGGGACCTTGTGCCCTCTGTCTGTGGATGAGAAGGATAGTAGCTCAGGTCAAGGGGATGTAGGCAGTTGTCACGACAGGGATGGCAAAGACTGTGAGTCCCCAATAGACAAGGCATTCTCCATGATTCAGAAAGCCGTCCCCCCCCCCGTAAAAGGATGGGAGGGCGGAACCGAAATAGACTCCTTCGGAACCGGGATCACATCCCGCTCTAAGGCGACAGTCTCCAAAGCAAAAGCCTGGGTCGAAACTACAAAGGCCAAAGCACCAGGGGACATTGGTGGCTCAGAAACTAAGGAAACTGATCCATGCATCTTGGACCCAACCAGACAGCCTCCACCCAGGGAGCCCTCCAGTGCTGAAAACTCAGAGTAGCTCAAGGCAGCTCTCAGAACTGGAGAAGAGGATGCTACCAGAACCGAGACAGTCGATGCCGAAGTGTCAGAACCGGGGGCTCCAAAGACTCAACAGGAGTTGGAGGAATTGGGGGTGTTGCAGATTGTCTGGTTCCGACGCCAGTGTGGCTAGGAACCAAGGACAATCCCCTTGCTGTCAGAAGCTGATCCACCAGTCTCAAAATATCGGCTTCTGAGAGACTGTTAGTAGATCAGATCAAGGCAGTTGAAGGAGACTTAGGGGGTCCCGCTTTGATAATGGGACTTGGTGACTTGTCTTTAAAAGGATCATAGGTTGGTGAGTATCTTGTCCTATGGAGCAGAAGCAGCTGTGACTGTTTTCGGCACCAAAGGTACTATGGGTACTGAAGTAGTCACTGTCGGCTCAGATACAGTTTTGGGTGCCGAATCAGAGAAACCTGCTGGTGCTGAAGAGCATTTTGTTATCAAGGTCAGCTTAGAGACCTTCTTGGACAATTCCAATGAACTAGGAAGTGAAGAAGGTCTTTTCTTGGAGGAGGAAGAAGAGGAAGATGATGTGCTATCTTTAGTCCTAGACCCAGAAATGGCCTCTTCGAAATCAGATTTGAGGAGTCCCTTCAAGATAAGTTTATTCTTCCTCTCTGTAAAGGTACAGGCTGAGAACCCCTGACAAACTGAACAATCTTCTTGAAGATGTAGCTTTCCCAGACAGTATACACATAAGGAATGCCTGTCAGAGTTGAGCATCTTAGCCTTGCACTTCTGGCACCTTTTGAAACCAGTGGTACCATTTCAAGTTTTGACAGGAGTGAGTTGTTTTTCAGCCATAACAAACATAAGGGCTGAAACACACAAACACACAAACACACACACACACACACACACACACACACACACACACACACACACACACACACACAGAGAGAGAAAAGCTATAAAGATGAATTATTTCTTTTTTTTATAATTAAGAAGGGGTAGAGATAGAAAGAGGAAAATACCAACAATGGTAATAGAAGAATATCTAAAAAGGTAGAAAAGGGAGAACTGAACCAATGATGGTACTTAAAGAGACTACCAATGTTAGAAATATGAAAAGAAAAGAAATATACTCACACGAAGCTACGAGAGGAGCAGGTAGACAGAGAGAAGACTGAAGAAGAAAATTGAGCAAAAATATGAAGAGATAAGAATTTAAAATAGAAGTAAACTCACTCAGAATCAGCCAAGGCTCAACAGAAGGACAAACACTTCTGACCTACAAAGCAGCAAATGAGATCTGAGGTAATTTTGAGATGAGCATTATGGGTAGAGCCTGGCTCAAGAGTTTGGAAGGGGCGAGCTGGAATACAATGGCTGAGTTGGTTCCCAGGCTTGGAACCAAGCCCACTGTCAAAGACTGAGTGAAGACTGACAACATCAGATCAATTATTTTCATTTTATCATATGGAGTGGCTAAGCAAATATTTTTGCTTTTTGTGTTGAGGTTTCAGACGTCACGTAAAGAATTATATGAATTAAATTAAGCCTATTATTTTCATTGATAATAATATTTATGCTTTGGAATCCATGGTCTTTTGGAGAAAAAATGCATGTTTTAAAGTGCCTCTGCCTAGGTCAGAGTGCAGTGGCAACTTTAACTCTCAGATATCTGGTCATAAAACAAAGTGCCAGATAGTGGTAACATATGTGCAATGAACAAAAAATAAAATAAAACAAAAAAGTTAAAAGTAACACAAAGAGAAATTTGTGCTGTGTTCACCGCCTTCATGCTCTCTTAAATGTTCATTCCCCAGACATATTATGTTTTACCAAAACTTGGTTAAAACCATCAACTACAGACGAAGTAATACCTCCAGGTTATAGGTTCATAGGTGTGTACTAGGCTAATGGCCCCGGAGCCTTTACAAGCCTAGCCCATAGGATTACCTTAACATTGTGCCACCCAACCTTAGTTCTCAGTGCCTCTTTCCCACACTTGATATCCTCCTCTCCCAAAACACAAGAGTTCTCCTCACTAGCCGAAACTTGATTCACCAATCAACAGCTTATTCTTAACCCAACCAAAACAAAATTGCTCTTATAGATCCTTTCCCTTTACAGACAACTTTACTAGCACTTTACTATCACCTCCAACAACAATACTGCTATTACCCCAAACACTCACACCAAACTGCTAGGCATTGAAATAGATACCCATCTTAGATCTGATCATCACATTGCCCAGACTATAAAGAAAGTTCACAAAAAACTTGGACTGCTCTATCGTAACAAACACTATCTCAAATCATGTTAAAACAACAATAGCCAGGACACATCTACTTTACTCTACGCCTTCCCTGTGCTCATTAACCTTCGTAAAACTGATCTAAACAAACTTGAATCCTGCTATAATATGATAGCTAGATTTGCTACAGACATCCTATAGAACACATCACTGTGAGTCTCTCAACAAGCTTAACTGGTTAGAATTCCCACTATTGCTTCAAATAAATCAGCTCTCACTAGCACACAAAATATTATACGACTCAGACAAAATCCCAGCTCTTCGTCATCTAATTCATCCTCACACCACAACAACAACCTTGAGATCTAGCACCCTAAATCACCTAAAGGTCACCAACTTTAACTATGAGGCAGGAAAATCTGTCCACTCTCTCTCTAAACTCTGGAACTCCCTTCCTACCCACTTAAAATTCAATAATTCTACCACTCAATTTAAGAAACTTCTTAAAACTCACTTCATGAATAACAGGCTATGCTCCTGTCTCACCCCTGGATAATACTCTAGACTATAGCAAATCTCCAAAAGCTTTTCCAACTTGTCTACTAGCTGCTGTAAGAATTTCTATGTATAGCTTATCATATTTAGAAAGTGTTATGTAATGTCTTACCTTATACTGTCATATTTACTCAGAGTGTATGCAATATGCTGTCTTTTAGTCACAATGTTAGTCTGCCTGTAATTTAATGTTACATCTAAATCTTTAAGATGTTCAGAATGCATGTAATTGGAGCTTTTCTCCCCGGGCCTCCACTGAAAATGGACTTATATCCAGTTGGACTCTCCCAGTTAACAAATGTAAAATAAATAAATAAATAAAATGGGAAGTCTGTTCCATAGCATGGGCAGTCTCTGGATTATGAACCTGTCCCTCCAGCATGTTCTATTAATTGTGGTACAAAGTTTGAGGTCTCTGGAGCGTGTGGTGCAGAGGGATAGGGATTTCTTTAGATGTAGCATTTCTAACAGAGCTGGTCAGACATGTCTTTATAAGTCAAACAGAGATCGCCTCTAAGTAGGTGATATGAGATAGAGAATAGTTGGCGTTTTTTGAGTCTGTCCATACAGGACAAGTGTTTAAGGTCTCGATCCTCTTTGTGAGGTACGTTTGCTGCCTCTCCAGTTGTTGCAGGTGTTTAGTGAGGTACACGCCAAATAGGGCACTGTACTAGATGATTAGCCTAATGAGGGAAGAGTAGAGGGATACAATTATAATATACTAAGAGTTGACTGCAACGCTAGGAAGGGAGGTGGGGTAGCTGTTTTATATAAAACTACACTGCAGGTGACCACTGACTCACCACAATCACCCCGGGTTGATAATGCTGAAATTCTTATTACTAAGCTACAAATTAATAAAAGCAAATGTATAAATATCGCCTGTGTTTATATTACCCCAGGTAATAACGTAAACACCCTAGAGGATATCCTATATTGGCTGTCATGTAACTACCCCCAAGAAACCATTGTTCTTGGTGACTTTAACATTGGCTGGAACACCTGTTCCTCAGAACACCCTACTATCCATGTAAACCTATACGGGTTTACACAGATCATATCCTCCACCATTAGGATCAGTAAACCCAACAACAAAGAAAGTACCCTAGACTGGATTCTCATTAACAGTCATCCCCATATGTACAAGGCAGGGACCCTGCCTGATGATATAAGTGATCACTTTCTTACCTATATAATTAGGCACAAGGTTAACATTCTCAAGCAACCCACTTGTAAAACAATAAGGAACAATAAAAACTTCAACCCCAATAATTTCCAAAATGAACTGAAATTATGTGACTGGTCAGTCCTAAAGCATCTGCCACTTGAGGAAGCGGTAAAATACTTTAATAACAAATTCCTTGCCATCCTTGATTTCAACGCGCCATCTTGTTCTATTAGAACTAAAACAAAAGTTGCTCAATGGATTTTAAAAGAAACCAGACAAAAAATCTTACATAAAAACAAAGCTTGGGCCACTTGGCATGCCAAAAAAAGCCCCTGTAGATCAACTTAAATATAGACAACTAAGGAATGACACAAAAAGATCCATTATGTTAGACAAAAAAAGTTTTACTGCCATCTACAACAGACACATCATAACAGGCCTCAAAAGTTTTGGGCAGGTATTAATAAACTTCTTCACCCAAGAGGACAATCCACCACTCCTACCCCTTTGGCTACCAACCAAAAACCTTCAGAAGAAGTTGCCAATAGTTTCTATACTGAAACCATCCAATCCCTAGCCAGCCAGCTATTTCCTAGTTGCCCAAATCCAATTGCTACTATACCCAGTTCCCAACTCTCCTTTCATTTTCAACCATTTTCCACATCACTTATCCGAACCCTACTTAAGAAATTAAAACCAACCACCCTTTCTGCAGCTCTCCTCCCTGCAGAGTATCTACAAAAAGCTGCAAATGCCATAGCATACCCCATCTCCATCTTGATTAATAGAACTATATCAGAAGCTTCTGTCCCTTCTGTCTGGAAGAGATCCAATGTTATTCCACTCCATAAAGGTGGCAACTCTACTGAACTATCAAATTACAGACCCATAGCTATTTTGTCACCCCCTGGCTAAAATTACGGAGAAATGTATCCATAAACAACTGCTGAGCTATCTTATCCAAAACAATCTATTGGCCAACTCTCAGCATGGCTTTAGACCATTTCACAGCACCACCTCAGCCCTGCTCTCCTTCTCAAACATCACAAACTAAAACCAAAACAATAATATACTTTCCTCAGCCCTCTTTCTTGATCTCTCCAAAGCCTTCGACATGGTAAACCACCAACTACTCATACACACAATGAAAACCTTTTCCCTAGACAACCAGGCTATCCAGTGGTTCCAATCTTATCTGAGTGGTAGACAACAAGCCGTCCTATGGCAGGACAAATTATCTACCCTTCTACCTATCACCCTTGGAGTCCCCCAGGGCTTCATATTAGGATCCCTTTTATTTCCTATCTTTATTAGTGACCTGTATGTGGTCATCCCGAATGCAACCTGCATTCAATATGCGGACAATTTCACTTTAATTTACTCTGCCACCTCCCCCTCTGATCTGCAGACTTTACCCAAAATGCTTTTAATACAGTTGAAAACTGTCTCCTTAATCGTCGACTCATATTAAATCCTAACAAAACAAAGCTGCTGCTGTTCTGTCCCACCCATAGGTCCTCCTTACCAACCTTTACTATAAAATGTAACAGCAACCCCATTATTTCACCAGATCCCGCTACTAAACTTTTAGGTCTAATAGTAGACAATAACGTTAAGTTTGATATGCATATTAATCAAACTATTAAAACAGTCAATAAAAAAACTTGGCTCACTATACAAGATTAAACCCTTCCTAACCCCACTAGCCAGGACTGTTATTGCCCGCACATATCTACTCTCCGCTCTCCTTTATGCCTCCCCTTTATAAACAAACTTGAGTAAAAATTACCTTAACAAATTATCAAGCTGCTATAATAACATTGCTAGATTTGCCACTGGAGCAGCATACAGAACACACCACTGTCATAACTTAAATCATCTAGGGTGGCTTGAATTGCCTAGCCTACTTCAGTACATATAAGATTCTATACTAACCCGAAAACACACCTGTACTTAAAAACCTTATCACCCCCTACAGTAACCTCAAGACACTACGCTCATCTAACATTCTACTAGTCCAAACATTCAAAACCAACAACACAGCTGGGGACTCTCTGTTTGCCAACTCTGTTGGCAAAACTTGGAACTCTGTTCCTGCTGATCTTACTTCAGTTCTCTCTATAACTCAATTCAAAAATAGCCTTAAACAGTACTTTAAAACGCATTGGCTATGTCCTTGTTCTAACCCTGACTAACTCCTACCCTATAACCATATGTTAAAAGAAGACTTTTTACTACACTTAGACACCGTGTTATTGCTAGTCTATGAACTGCTTATGCTCTAATCTTTTTTTTTCTTCTTTCGGCTTTTCCCGGTTAGGGGTCACCACAGCGGATCACCTGTCCGCTCATGATTGGCAGTGAAGTTTTACAGTGTCGAGTTGCCAGCCCGGTGCCCAGCCTTCCACAGAAAGCACACACACACACGCACTCACACCTAGGGCCAATTTAGAGTGTCCAATCCACCTGCAGCATGTCTTTGGGATGTGGGAGGAAACCGGAGCACCTGGAGGAAACCCACGCGACCACAGGGAGGACATGCAGACTCCGCACAGAAGGCACCCCAGCGAAGATCGAATCAGAGAACCTCTTACTGTGAGGCGACAATGCTAACCACTGCACCACCATGGCCGCTTCTGCTCTAATATGTGAGATTATATGTCTTTTATATCCTTTTATTGAATGGTAATACTGATATGAATTTGTAAACTGTGCTTATCATGTATACACGAAATAATTTTCTGTATGTATGTTTGCAGCTTTTCTCCTTGGGCCTCCACTGAAAATCGACATGTATCCAGTCGGACTATCCCGGTCAAGAAATGTAAAATAAAATAAAAATAAATAAATAAATTAACAGCATAAGGTTTTGCTTTTTGCCATCTTCTCTCTCTCTCTCTCTATATATATATATATATAGACACACACACACACGCACACACACACATATATATATATATATATATATATATGTATGTATACACATACATACATACATGTATATATACATATGTCTACAGAGAGAAAAAGGGAGAGGGAAAGAAAGAGTGTGTGTGTGTGTGTGTGTGTGTGTGTGTGTGTGTGTGTGTGTGTGTGTGTGTGTGTGTGTGCGTGTGTGTGGTATACATTTTTACACAAAAACAGTGATCCCCTTTGATTTCAACTGAGCCAAAAAAGGTTGCTTCTTCTGTTTTCTATACTTCAAGTAAAACTATCCCTCTGGTATCCATGCAGCATTTGTCTGTCACGAAATACCTTTCATATCCCTAACTTTGTTATGGCAACAGTAACATGACTCCACACTGAGTCAAAAGTATGGGAGAACTTGCCAGCACACGTGCAAGCCAATAAACAAGAGCATGCAAACTGTACTGTGGCTTGATCTGTGAAAGATGAACTTGAGTAAATGCTTATCAAGTGCATTAACAGTGTGATCAAATTATAAGGTGTTCTGTGTCATTCTGGCAGGCACCAAACAGAAAGCTATATCATACATAATACAAGTGTGAAGGGTAGTGGCAATGCAGAAGGTAGATAAAGTGTAAAAAGCATTATGAAAAAAACAGGCTTCTTCAAGACAGAATGACCAAATCACACACCAATAGCACAGGTCAGAGCACAGAGTAGAAACATGTGAACATTAGGCAGGGTGAGTGAATCTAACATAACAAACAGAAAAACAGACTTCATCTCAGGCAACATTACCAAACTTTTCCCAAACCTTGCATCTTCCTCATTCTAGTTACAACTCTAGTTCATAGCATTTTCCTCACATACCCCTTCAAGGCAACACCTGATGAATCATACTCTTCCTCCTCCTTCTTTCCATTACTCTGTCTAGTAAATCTTGTAAAGTAAATAACTGCAGTTATTTTTAACAAAAAAATATTACCTATATTATATAAATATTTACTGACCACTACTGTAAATATTATATACAGCATTCATTTGGCTGTACTGTGATTATTCATAATTTTTATGTCTTATACCTCCTATCTGTATTTTGTCAGGACTGAGCCAGAAATGTGATCAGAACTCTACCACGTTAATCAAAACAGATTACTAGTCATTGCTAAGAAGGCAGCACTGATAAGTGTGACAGTAGGAAATGGACACAGCAGAGGGTAGACTGTGTGACCCTCTCAAGACAATGTAAGGTAGATGATCATACAAAGCTAGGAGTAGGGATGACCATACAAAGCTAAGAGTACGGTGCATCACCCTAATACAGCACAGGGTACAATCTATCACCTAGAATATATGACCCTCTTCCCCACATAGCAAATGGTAGGGTGGGTGATCTCATGGAAAGCAGAATATACAACCCCCTTTCCCCTGTACCCCACAGCCAATAACATGGCAAATAATAACAAACTGTAGGGAAGACAGTAAATAATCCTTACACAATAGATGGTCAGGCATATTACTTGCAAACTGAAGATGGCTTGGTACAAGACGTTCACACAGCAGAGGCAGGCAGCAATACACCTTTTGTCCCTGCACTCTCATATAAAGAGCTCACAACTTTATCTCAGTTGAAGCATCAGAAGCACAGCTAGGGTGGGAAGCCATGCCAGATGCAACATGCAAGGGCAGATAGTACAATGGGAGAGAATTAAGACCTGGTACTCATCTTGAGGAAGAAAGAAGAACCAGATTAGAGAATGGACATTCACATAGACCATGGGAAATAGGGCCCCTCCCTCTATTTTTTTACTTCCACAACCTAGTGTTGAGGCTTACCAGATCAGACAGTGGCACCAGCCACTAAATGAGACTGCTAGGGCTCGATGAAGCATTATCCCCTAACACAGCATAGTGTGGTGTGGCATTATGCATACTGCCATTAGGATTTGTGATGCTGAATCTCCTGCATGACTAATCCTCACACAGCAGACTAAAGATTAACGTTAAGAGATGTTTTTAAATATCTTTGATTTAAAGCAAATAATACATAAGTGCTCTTTTTATTCTGTGCCAACTCAATATTGTGTTTAAAAGCTGCCAACCATAAAGTATAGACTTCATCAGACATTTAAACAGATGAACTAATAATACAGTAACTTTTCTATCCACTGATTACTGTTGCTCCTTTTATTGATAAATTCTCAAATTAAATTTTGAAAGAAATAGAGAACCAGGGTGCATGGTGGTAGGACATCAGTTGATTGCTATTATTGTCTGTGGCTCAAGAAAGTACAGTTGTGTAAGTAAACTTTACCAGGACATTAAACATACAAGTGTTATAGTAGCATAAACTATCTGGATCATATCTTGCCCAGAATATGACCACAAGCCAGCTTCCAAAGCGTGTGCTTTCCACACATCCTAACTGCCAGTGACTCAAGCAAAGACACATAAAATGGCAGTTTAGGTGCCAAAATATTCACAGCTTCCTTGCATGAAGAAGGGAGGCTATAACCCTTAAAAGAAACATTCAAGGAAAGGAAAATGCAATAATAAAATGTAACTATATAAACAAAGGTATATTTATCACACAGTGACAATACATCAAAAACAAAACAAAGGGAAGAGAGGATGTGGATAGTTTTTACAACATTACACCACTGTTGCAGTAGCCAAATCTATTTGGTAGATTACCATAGCTTATGAACATATAGGGAGGAGGAAGAAAGTCAAGAATCCCAGAACCCCTGACAAATGATCCTAGCAAAGCTTGTTCAGAACCTGGAAAAATAATCCAGTTTGTACACTTTCATGAAAGCTGTTAAAACAAGAAAGACAATTTCAGGCTGTGGAATATTCTGTTGCAACAAATCATAACACTTTTTGCTGGGAAATATTTATCACATTATCTTCCCATTAAACTACCAAGTCCTTAGGAAAAAAAGGATAACTCTTCTAGAGGGAAATCTGAAGTAACACTCTGTGGAATCAGTCATCAGCTTGAGGAGAAATCATTGACAAAACATCCCCACCCCATTCTCTGTTCTACTGACTGAGAATCAGTGTCAGAATGAGAGGGAACATTTTTTCTTTTTCTGTTACAGGCAAGTGAAGAAACAGAATCTGACACATGAAAGGGAAAAAATAATTCTTTAACAAATCCTATCAAGTCTTTTCTGCCCATAATAACAGAGATGGGAAATTGAACGTTCTTTTTTGCTTTCTTTTCCTTAGAGCCTCCCTGGAAAAACACCAACTGATGGAAGGGGCACCTTCAAAAAGAATCAGGCATACAAGCCCGGCTGTGTGCTAGACCTTCACCTGCTTATTCTCTTGGGGCCAATAAGAGTAGTTCTTCCTTGCCTGGGAAGGACAAACCAAGAGCCACAGAGGACTTTTCTAATGCCTGATCTTTAACAGCTTCCCAAGGAGCTACATCAGAGGGACCAAGAGTCACTGATGATAGGTCCAATGAACCAAGTCTGGCCACAACAGATTTACCTATCAGCAGCTATGACAGTAAAGAAGCCAACCCGATAGCAAAGGACTCCTTAGCAGTTCTTTTCTTCTTGCAGCAGGGGAAGGAATAACCTAAGATACCAAAAATGCTCCATGGTTAAGCCAAAAAAGAAGCCTGAAAGATAGGTAGTGGAACCTGTGAGAGCTGGTAAACCTCCAGCAGAAAGAAAAATAAGGATTTTGAGGAAATACAATTAAATGACAGCCCCCCCCAAACCACATTATCATCTCTATAACCATCTAATTCATCAAGAAAATGTAAAAATTAAGTAGAAAAAAAGTATTTTAACACAGTTTTGTCACACAAACATCTACTGTGAAAAAACTCACCCACAAAAAAATGGCAGTCCATAAAACACCTCACCTACAAAATACATTTGTTTCAAAGAAAAGTCCAGTTTTCATCAGAAAGTCAGTATAAAGTCTTCCAAAGAAGAGTACTTATCTGCCCAGTATTGAATGATCGTTAGCTGATAAGCAGTTCCACGAAGCCTGCAGAGGGAGTGCACTTTGGAAGTAAGAAATCTCTGAAACATTTGGCAGTCAAACTGCCTTTTTATGTGGCTCTGCTTGAACCACTGGCAGTTATGGCATGTGGAAATTGCCCTGAATCTTTAAAAGCTTGCTGGAGATTATATCCTGGGCCAGTATAACCTAAATAGCTTAGGCTACTGCAACAGTGGTCTAATGTTGAACATCATTTTAGTCAGGCCATCAACTACAGTTTGTTCCATTTTCAGGCTATCAAACAAGGGTATAATTGGCTGAAAAGCTCCATCTTCCTACCCTGCTTCTTCTTGTGTTTTTAAAGCCAGTCTCTCTTGGTGTATACTCGTTATGTTAATTTGAGGATAAAACTCCCTCCCCTTTACTCTTTGGTTGTTATCATGAAGTACAAATGTATCATTTTTGATCAAAGTCTCAGTAGCTCAACAGACAGCGCATTCACCTTTCATGCAGAAGGCTGCAGGGTCTCATCCCACACAGGACAGTTGGATTAATTTTCTAGTACTGACACTCCAGTGCATTATAAAGAGGTACTGCACTCCTGAGTATGCCATCCATCAGTTGAGACATTAAAATGAGACCTCATCTGCCTGATCTGGTGATAACTCAAGTGGATGTAAAATGCCAGTAGGTGAGTTTTTCACAGTAGATGCTTGTGTGACAAAACTGTGTTTTATTTACATCTTTCATTACTTACATTTCTTTAAATTACTTAAACGTTCATATTCATAACACGTCATGTCATTTCTTTCCATTTTTTTAAAAACCTTGACACAAAATATACATAGAAAAAAACATTTTTCCTATTTTCATAATTTTAAGAGAAAGAAAACAGAAAAACTGATTTTTATAAGCCAACATCAATTATTTTTTTATTCTTTACCTAGCCATATCCTTTTTTCTACAACAATCGTTTTATTTTATCTGGCATATCTTTTTTTTCCATATTCTCCAGATTGCTACAAAAAAGAAGTTATTTCTTACCATAACGTTCCATCTGTGTTGTTGATCTTCATTCGTTCATTACTGATGGGTTATCGGTTCCGTCCTCATAACTGAGCCTGCCAAATATCAAGCTCGCATCAGTCAAAAACTCTTGAGCCAAGGTCCTACCCAGAATGCTCTGCTCCCTGTTACCTCAGATTAAGTTTGCAAGTTGATAGATAAAAGTAGAGGCTACCACTGGTCATAACAGACCTACAATGAAGGAGTATATGAGATCAACCAGGAACCTCCGGATGGGGGACGGAGGGTGGGAAGTAATGAATGAATGAAGATCAACAACACAGATGGAACGTTATGGTAAGACATAACTTCTTTATCTGATGTTGTTAATCTTCGTGCATTCCTTACTGATAGGACAGAGTCCCCAGCTACCTGTATCCCTGGGTGGCCCTCATGGAAAGACATTCCTGAGCACCACGGAGCCAAAAGAAGCTCTACCTCTGGAGGCCAAGTCCAATTTGTAATGAAGAATAAAGGTATGAGGTTTGGCCCAAGTTGCAGCTGAGCAAATATCATTCAGGGAAGCCTTCGCATGGAAAGCTGCTGAAGTTGCCATAGATCTTGTAGAATGTGCTTTCACTCTGTGAGGTAAGGTGACATTGTTTTTGTTGTAGATAAAGGTAATACAATTTCTCAGCTATGAAGCCAATGTAACTTTTGATACAAGATGACCTCGTCTAGGTCCAGAAAAAGCCAGAAACAGTTGGTCTGATTTACGGGTAGATTTTGTTCTGTCCAAATAAAATCGTATTTGCCTATAAACATCCAAGGAGTGCAGGCAATACTCTCCCTTGTTAGAGTGGTTAGGGAAGAACACTGGAAGGACAATAGATTGGTTGATAGACCGCGCTGACACCACTTTAGGTAAAAAGGAAGAATTAGTTCTCAGTGATACCCTATCCTCATGGAAGATAAGATAGGGAGGTTTCATGCATAAGGCCTGAAAGTTCTGACAAGCATCTGGCCGATGTGATTGCAATCAGAAACACAGTTTTCCAAGAGAGATATTTTACATCACATGAAGATGCTGGTTCAAAGGGGGGAGCTGTTAGAGCTTGCAGAACCAAAGCCAAATCCCAAGGTTATACCAGTTCTCTAAAGGGAGGTTTTAGGTGGATAACCCCTTTCAAGAATGTTTTACAGAGTCTATGTGACATAAGTGAAGAATCCTGAAAACCAAGTTGGAAATTTGAGATGGCAGCTAAATGCACAAGAATAGTAGAGGCAGACACCCCAGAGTGGAAAAGATGTGCTAAATTATCCAAAACCACCGAAACTGGGGCTGACAAGGGGTCTAATTGTTTATTCGCTGCCCATAGAGAGAACCTTTTCAATTTATTAAGATAGATTAGTCTGGTGGATGATTTATGAGATGCAATAATAATACTGCACACAGGGGACGAGAGGTTTTCATGCCTGGCAATCACTGGAAGTGGAGAAACCAAGCTGTCCATTTCAGGGTTATTAGATTGGGGTGTGTCAAACCCTGCGGATGGGAAATCAACGTTGGGGATGGATTGAGGATCCACGGTTGATCTAGCAGGTGAGGCCAGAGGAAGGGAAACCAAACTTGTCGAGGCCAATATGGAACAATGAGGATCACTTTGCTCTTCAACTGTCGTGCTTTCTTCAGAAATTGGGAGATGAGGAGGATAAGCATAAAATAGATGGCCAAGCATGGGCTAGAGCATCTCTCGGTGGCTGTCACCGAGGGGGGAGCAGGGCAAAATAGTTGCTGCACTTATAGTTGGTTGGGGAGGCAAATAGGTTGCAGCAAGGCTGGCCCCAGTGGTCGACGATTCTTGCCGCTGTCATAGGATTGAGGTACCACTCATGAGGCTGCAGAATTTGTCCGTTATCACATTGGAGCTCCCGGGAATGTGTGTTGCAATTAGAAAGTGGTTGGAAGCTATCGCCCATTGCCATATTCTCATGGCCCTCTTGGCATAATGGATAAGGGATGTTGTAGAGGGTACCACTGAGTGAGAAGAAGAAACTGAAGGAGCCTCGTGGAATCTGGCTAGAGGAACAATGGTGATCGAGGATGCTATTAACCCCAAGAGTTGGAGTATAGATCGAGCAGGAGATTTGTGGTGACAGAGCAGTGGTTGAACTTGTTGCCTTATTCTTTGAAGCCTGTGGTCCAGAAGGGATGCTGTGCAATTTCTCGTGTTCAACAGTACCCCTATAAATTCCAAAGACTGAGCTGGGGTCATGTTGGATTTCTCCCAGTTTATAGTACTTCCCAGGCTTTGTACTGTGAGGAGAGTGTAGTGCAGGGCTTCTTCCAGTAGACGCTTGGTAGGGGCGGTGAGGAGCCAGTCATCTAGATATGTAAATACCTGGAATCCTTGAAGTCGCAAGTGAGCGATAACCACTGCCATGCATTTGGTGAACACTCTGGGGGCTGTAGAGAGACCAAAGGGCAGAGTTTGAAATGGGTAGTGACTGGCTCCTATGCAGAAGCAGAGGTATCTTCTTGAGCGTTTGTCCATTTTTATGTGGTAATTCACATCTTGAAGATCTACAGAAGCACATCCAATCGTCTTCTTCCAGAACAGGAAGGATAATCTGAACCATGACCATCCAGAATTTCTCTGCTTTTACAAATTTGTTCAGTGTGCTGAGATCTAGAATTGGTCTCTAGTCCCCTGTCTTTTTTGGCACTACAAAGAACCTTGAGTAAAAAACGGATCCTATCTGGTCTGGGGGGACCATCTGGATTACTTTTTTGTAGCAGCTTTTGGATTTCGTGTGCTGCTGCTTCCCTTTGACTTGATGGAACATCAGGTGATACTCTGGATGAGATTGGACACAGATGGAAGGGGATGCGATAGCCTCTGGATATTATCCATTGTACCCAAGAGTCGGTGGTTATATTTTGCCAGGCAGCAGGGTACAAGGAAAAACAACCCCCCGACTGCTTCCAGAGGTGAGCAGTCGGGCAATGCTTCAGGAGTGCTGATAGGGTTGGCCAGAGAAGGAATCTCTGGAACCCTGGTTTTGCGGACCTCCTCTGCCCCAAAAGGGGCATCTTCCTTTGAAGTTTCCCCCTCTGCCTCTAGAGGAGAACTCGGCACATACATCCCGGAAAGAGCCCTGTGATTTCCTGTGCCACATCTTCCCGCTCCTCTGATTTCTGGAGTAGAACCGTTGAGGAGTGGAATTTCTGACACCAACGGCAGACAGGGTCTTGCCATCTTGTTCGCACCTTGCCAGTATATCTTTCACTTTAGGGCCAAACAAAGAAGCAGCCTCAATGGGGCGTTCATGAAGGAAGCCTTAAAGGAGTCCACAAAGTCACAAAGGCGCATCCAGGCATGTCTGGTGACTATACCCACGCCTGCCGCTCTAGCCGCTCCTTCCGTTGCTTGAGAAATAAGACCCATGGAAGAGTTGGAAATGGACTCTAGGGTGGCTGAGAAGCCACAGTGTCACGGACCTCATCAAAAACAGCTCCTGCCAAGGTTTCAGACAGCTGGTTGATAAGATCCCTCTGAAGACTGGTAAAGTGTGCCAAATAGTTCAAAGACCTCACAGCAAAGGTCGATGAAGCAAACACACATTTCCCTAGTCTGTCTATCACCCAGGACTCCTTGTTGGGCTGATGGACAGTTTGGCTCTCTTCTGCTAAATCCTTCTTAGTTGCAGCCACCACCACCATAGCATCTACTGGAAGACCTCCTGACCAATGTGGGTGCTCAGCTGGGGGTGATAATATTTTATTCGGTCTCCTTGATATTGCTTCCAGGGTGTCAGGAGCCTTCCATACATGCTGGATGATGAGCTGGATGAGCTCATCGGCTGGCGGGGTGACCCAGGAGCTAGGGGGCCGGGCACAAAAAGCCTGCAGGAATACGGATTCCTCAGAGGAAGGATTAGAGAACTTCCAGTCACTGCTCTGTCTAAGGATCTCGAGGATGTCACCAAAGGACACCTCATCAGAGGGTGACCATGGCGACCCTGCCCCGTCATCAAAATCCGTATCTTCAGTCAATGACTCAGTGGAGTCCATGTGCTTGCTCTTGCATGACACTTTGCAGGATACTTCCTCAGTGGGAGGTTCTGGGGAAGACTGCAAAGAGGGGGGTCTCCTTAGAAGGAGAAACCTGAGGCCCTTGTGCCCAGTGTCTGTCTCTCTATTGCCTGGAAGGCCGGCCTACCCAGGGAGGGATGGGAGCCCGGAACCAAGCACGACAACCTCAGAACCAGGACCACATCCCACCCTGACAACCCGACCCCTAGACCAGGAGTCTCAAGAGGACTGTGAACCATGAAAGAGAGAGGAATCTTTGAGGGTGCCATAGAAAAAATCAGCGTGGAACCAGGAATGCCCTCCCTCACAGCACAGCCACTGGCCTGAGAAGACCCTGATGCCCAGTGCACCGAGGACCACAAGGATAACTCCGGTTCCAAAGTGAGATCCACTGTTGGAGTCGGAGGAAGGGAAGATGCTGTTGGAGTAATAAGCTTCAAAACTTGGGTAGAAGTCGAAGGAGGAGTGTACGTTGGAGTTTGAGGAGATATACGTTCACCTGAAGGAGGGAACATGGACTTCGATGTGTAAGAGAGACCTCTGCCCACAAGCAACTGGTCAACAAGCCACAACACATCTTGCTCAGAGAGGCTCTTGGTAGACATCATAGAGAGAGCTGATGGCGATTCTGGCCTTTCTAGAAAAGGACTATATTGACTACTAGCAAATGGATCCAAGGAAGGAGAATACTTGGTCCTTGCTAATTCGAGAGGTGCAGAGCCCAGAACTGAGGATGTCTGCACCGAAGAAAATGGTGTGGAAGTAGTCTGCGACGACAACATTGGTGCTGTTGAAGGTGTCTTCACTGTAAAGGCAAAAGTGTGCCCGATGGGTACAGTGCTGTCGAGGAAAGTGTCTGCACCAGTAATAAGAATGGTGCCGAGAAGGACTGCACCGAAGAACATGATGCTGAAAATGTCTCTGCCGTGGAGGACAGAAATGCCATAGTCGGAGCCGAAGGGGATTGTACCCACAGTGCCAAAGGGGACTGTACCTGCATAGAAGGTGCCGGTAAGGGCTGCGACGGAACTGTCAGAGTCATGGTTGTCTGCACCGGGAACTCCGGTTCCAGTGTCGATAAGGAAGACATGGCTGGAGCCAGAATCATTTGGGGCGGTGCAGAGCCTGGAGCTGACAGGGTCACAGGTGGCAGTGCTGAAGTAGTAATCAATTTCACCTTCTTATGAGTTGACTCCTTACGATCTTCGGAGGGAAAAGAAGGGAGCAACTTTGAAGAGGAAGAGGAAGAATGCCTCTTATGGGGTTTAGCAGGAGGGGGTTAGCCCTCCGACCCAGAAATAGCCTCAGAGAAAGGAGATTTGAGAAGACCTTTCAATATTAATTTATTCTTCCTCTCGTTAAGAATCCTGGTCGAAAGATTTTTACAAGTCCCACACGGGGGATCCATAGTAAGGTGGGAGACATTCAGACAGTAGAGACATAAGTCATGGGCATCGGAAAGTGGTAACTTAAGGCCGCAATCCTTACACTGCTTAAAACCAATGCAACTTTTCTTATCCGACATAATGATGTGGAGAAGAAAAACAGTACCAAAAAGAAGAGGAAAGGCTACCCAAAATGGTAAGAAGAGAAAAGGAAGAATTACCAATGATAGTAATGAAGAATTACCTCAAAGGTAAGAAAAAGGGTAATAAAGGGAAAAAGACTAAAGGGAGAGAGTCTGAAGTATACGATAGGGTAGAACAATATTAGTAAAAACTATCTGAAAATTTTTAAAGTAAGAGCAATATATAAAACTTTCAAAAAATTAGACACTTAGCTGAGAGAGTGGCTTGACACGGCTGTACAGCAACACGGCAAACGAGATGTAAGGTAACAGGGAGCAGAACATTCTGGGTAGGACCTTGGCTCGAGAGTTTTTGGCTGACACGAGCTTGATATTTGGCTGGCTCAGTTCCAAGGACAGAACCGATAACCCATCAGTAAGGAATGAACGAAGATTAACAATATCAGATCAATAAGTTTCTCATTTTAAAATTTCACATTTTTTTTCTTTCTCATATTTCCATATAATATCATATTCACTTTTATATTTTTAAATCCTTCCTATTTGTATTTCATTTTAAAAGTTCCCCAAAACTGTTCATTTTGTTTGACATTCTGAAAACAATGATCCAATTCCAAAAGACATGTTCTCAGTGTAAATGACCACTTACACTGAGAGCAGGTGTTCTGTAATCTGGTCCCTGTAGTAAGCTTGTTTAACGATAGGTCTGAAAGCAGGTCTTTTGGAATCAGGGCAGACTTACAATAAGAGCAACTCTTTTGGAATCTGGCCCAGTGTTTTGTTTCTTACTCTTTGCACTCATCATATTTTATTTCTTTCATCCAATTATATTTCATATTACTTTTTTCTAGTAACTTGAACAAAATTCTCCACAGGAAATCTCTTGCTTCATAAAAATTCAAAAATGTCTTCCTTCTATTTTTATAGCATTACTTACATATTTTAATTCCTTTATACCATGTAATACTTCTCCAAAATACTGGTATATTATAATTTCTGTTTTCGTATCATTACTTTTACTTTCCATACTTTTATTTAATTCTCATATTCTTTTCCTTCCATCTTGTATTGTTTACCACTTCTTTGCATCTCCATATATCTTCATACCATACATATAACATTTTCTCCACCATTTGCAACTCTCCCTCTCTTTCACCTTCTGTATTACACATAAAAATTGAATAGATGCCAAGTACACTACAGGATTTTTCGATTCAAACCTCCTCTTTTTTGTGTAGCAACCATCTTTCATTGGATTCAGTATTGATACCCAAATAAAGTTAAAAAATATTTCTAACATCTTTTTCTATTTTAGTTGGAAACATGCGCACCCCCCAGAAAAAAAATGCTAGTGTTCTAATATGCACTTGTTTAACATATACACTTTTTGTTAAATGACAGATTAAAAATTTTCTACCATGATAACATTTTTTAATTTCTTCCAACATTATTTTCCACTATTCTATTGCATTTTCATACTTTCCAAATTTTACTTAATATTTTACTTATTTCCTTCCTAGTATAATATATTCTACTTATTTGCTTAGTTTCACCAAACCCTTTACTTTTTGCCCTGTTTAACTGTAACCCAGCTTTCTTTAATTATAACTCAACTTGTACCACCACTTTACTTATCTATATATAATTTTATCCACAATAATTAAATTATATGCATGAGGCTGACAGATCCATATTGCAAGCGCTTTCCCATCTCCCATTTTGCTTCTTTCACTTCACACATATATATTTGAATTACTGCATTCATTACCAGTAAAAACAGACACATACTTAATGGACATCCTTGTTTAACTCCTCTCTTAATTTTTATATTTTCTTCCATCCATCTGTTTACCATAACTTCCAACCATGACATTTCACAGCATATTTTTATAACATTCATTTTTTTCTCTTATCCTATATGTCTCTAGAATCTTCCATATTGGTTCATGACTAACCTTGTCAAATGCCTTTATGACACAAAATCACTAGTCTTACTTTCTTTTCTTTCAAAATCATAATTTGTTACTCATTTTAGTAACTATTAATATTTCCTTTACCTCTCTTCCTTTAAGTCAAATAACACCTTCTCATACAACTGCAGCCAAAACCTTTTGCATCCTTTTTGTATTATGTAATCCTCACTATTATCAGTATCCATTTTTTATACATTTTCATCTTTTTTCCACATAAATTTAATCTCAAAAACAAATCATTCCATCTGTTATACTGTTCTCTAGCCATTTGTTTACTATTTTACAGAATATTCTCATTTTCATTTTTTTCTCTTTATAATATTTTTATAACCTAACCCATCCATTTCTGATGCTGATTCTTCTATTTTTTTCATTTCTTCCATTTCTCTCATAGTAATATATTTTTCTAGCGAACTCTTTCAGTTTCAGATCAGATATTTGTTTACAATCCATATCTTTTCTTGTACTATTTCCTTTTCATACTTTCCACCCACAACCGTATTCCACCATTTCTCTCAGCCCATATCTAATATTCCCTTCTTCATCAAAAATTGCACCCATTCTTCCTTTTCTTATTTTTACATCTTTTCCAAGAAATGGTGAAATTTCTTCTATATATTTAAAAAAAGCTTTGTCTAAACAAGATATTTAGCATCATTATTTTGTTTCATACAACTGTCTATTTTTCTTATTCTGTCACCACATTCCTCTACCTCTTCTTCCCATCTTTGTATGTTTTTACTATGCATTCTCCTATTCCTTCACTTCACTCTTTCTACAATCTAAAATATTTTCTTGTATTTTTCTTTATCAGCACTTCGCCAATCTGTCCAGTTAGCATAATGGACTCTCACTGCCATATGCTGTTTCTATAAAACATTATGTTCTCTTTTCATAACATTTGTTTAGCAATCTCTACAGTCATTTTTTTTAAATTTTATGTCATCTCCTATTCTAGCTCATAGCTTGTATTGCTCTATGAACTAAAAACTCTGACATTTCTAAACCACTTGTTATTTATGTTGCATCTTTTGAATACACCACATAAACTACTTCAGTGTTTCTTCCCTTTTTCCACCCTGTGTGTCTTATTACGTTCATATCTTGTGTTATTTTCTCGTTTTTTTTCAAATTGCAGTTAAAATTTCCCACAATAATTAATATATTTAATAAGACAAAGTTTTTAAGTTCCTCGGACATTTTTTTGCATAAACTAAATTATCCTTACACAGGTTCCTCTTTTCCTTGTATTACATACTGCTAAGTCTTCAAGTACTACTACCATCACATCCAGTATATTTATCTCTTCACTTAAAAAAATCTATTCCTGAACACAAATCATTCCCGGCTGACCATATAATCTTTTTATCCCATACTGTCTCAGGTTTTTTCCCTTTCTTCCTCCTCCTTCATACATCTTGTATCCAAAACATATAGCCATACCTTTAATTTCATTCTGAATGCTGTTTATGTTTGCTGCCAATATTCCCAAGTCAGCTCTTTCCAGTTTTTGCATATTTCTTATTTCCAATTATTTTTATATTTTTATTTTCCTTCTCTGCACTCTCCCCCAAATGATTTATCACTGGTCGGTTTCTTCTTGTTCTCCTTTCTCTTTATAAAACATTTCCTACCTCATTTGCGTCATCCTCCTCGATACCAGGTACATTTTCTCCTTCAATAATCTTCTCATAACACTTTCTCCACCAATATCTCTAGTTATATTATCCCCAGACTGATTTTCTTCTGAAATATTCTCTTCTTCATCTAACCTTTCCTTTTTCTAGTAAAGGAACGTCAAACCAGAAATGTCTAAATTCAATGCATTTTCTACACTTAGACCTACTTTTTTTATGGTATGTTACCTTTTCCTACATTGACCATATCTACTTTTATTACACTCTTATAGAAAGTACTTCTCTTCCCCAGAAAAAAAATGCTTTAGGTTGACCCCAAAAGTTCATTGTTCTCAGTTTCCAATTTACAGTTATAAGACTTGAAATATGCTTAATTTTTTCCCTCACACAAAAAAAAAAAAAAAAAAAAAAAAAAGATTTTGTATCTAGGAAATAGCCAAAAAAGATGTAAGAACAGCTTGGGAAACTTCCACAGAGTACACGGAAGTATATTGGCAGTTACGGTTAAATGCTACAGTCCCGCTTGTGATCAATGATTCAGTGATGACTATATCAATATTGAAATTAAAGCTGCAAAACTGTAATATGTTGTTTTGCATTCATATTTACACCATTTTACTTGAACAGCATTTTTCATTATAGGCTAGGTTATTTCAGTTTATTTTAAATATTCAACATATAATCTTTTGGCACCTTTTATAATGATATTTTATACACGCAATGTATTATTTTATTAAGACTAGTATTGTTCTTTTCATTTACTGAGGCATTTTTTTTTTGTGTACGCATTCAGCTACTTAGTCTACATGTGACTTTAGGATTTTTGGAAATTAGGGTAATATTTATTATTTTACCATTTTATTGAATATTTAAAGGAGTTATGAGTATTTTTTTATACAATTAATTAATAGTACAAGTCTCCTTGCATGGGTTGGAACAATTAATTTTCTGGGGGAGGTAGAACTTTTTAAAATTCTAATGAAGAAAGTATTTCTTGGACAAAGTAGGATCATGTTACCTATTCAATTACCTAATTAATTGTGTAAAAAGGAGTGTCCCTGAAGGAATTTTAGTTCTGATGAAGTCCTACACAGAACAAGGTAGGACAAAATTGTTTATGTCTTTGCACAATACGCTAAATTCCTCATTTGTTTTCTGTTTGAATAAAGTAGAGTGTTTATGACATTACGTTTTCAGCTGCTTTCTTCCTTGGCTGCACTTGGTTTCCAGAGATGTTTTGCTGTTTGGCTTTTGATAAGCTATCCTCTCCACCACTAGCCCCTTTCTTAAACCATCTAGATTCCTTCTAAATCTTCTCTCAGATTTTGTTAATTCTACCTTTGCGGAGCACCCAGGTCTTCTCTCATTTGCCTAGTAATGTCCTGTACTATCTTTATCTTCAATGTGTCTAACTCTGCAAGGTAATCCTCACTAGTTTGTCTCACTCTAGATAGTTCTGTTTTTAATAATACTGTGTAAGCCATTGCCTAAGCATCTCTTTTTTGTGATAATACACTGGGCATCTCTAATGCTTCTCAAGCATCTTATCCTCCCCTATTTCTATGACTATCCCTATTGGCACATGATCTGGAAATAACCTAGGGTATATCAAACCCAGTTTAACACTCTACATATGTTCATTTTAATGTATCCCCCTATCCAGTCTGACAGATGTCCTTCTGTCTCCTAAGCTGTGTGAGTTCTATGAGGGCTCCTCAAATTTTGTGATAATGTCCACCAGTCCAAAATTTCTTAATTATATTGCCTGTTGTTTTCCTGCCCTTGAAACTCTTGCATGTCCAGGTCCATTGTTTACATCTAACATTGCTGTGACTAGATTCCAATCCCCTACTATCAGAGTAAGTCTCTCTCTGAAGCTTATCATTTCCCTAATAATATTCCTAAAATCTTGCTATGCATACCCAAGTGTGAAGTATATTGAGGCCAGAGTTACCATCACCTTTTCATACCTCCCTTTTATTACTACCATTCTTCATTCTTTATCTCTAGGCTCCTCTTCTATTTTAAAGGCACACCTCTAGAGATCACTATAACTGCTCCCCTTTTCCTCCTTAATAGCTGTCACTACTCCAATTTGCCATCTTCCCCTATTAAGATTTGTTGCTCTCCATCTATTAAATGCATTTCCTGTAAGACAATGATATTCAGTGCAATCTGTTCTACACACTGTAATATTCTGCCCAGTCTCTCCCCAACCATTAGTCCATTCACATTCCAAACGTAATCTTTTTTCCAAATCTAGATTAGCTTAACTTTCTTATTATCTCTGGCTTCTAATCTTCTCATGCTCTCAGTATTTTATTTCAGTTTTATTTCTTGTTACCAGCATCTTTCTTTTCTAGTCTCCATAGATATCTGCTGTGTTCTGTCCAAGCCTGTTCCTTTTTCAAACTCACATAAACTTGCAACAGATATTTACAATTACCCTGCTAAAGAGTATACATAACTTCAATAAGCCCCTCCTCTCAGGCAATCACTGTCTGCACCAATATGAGAAATCCATTGTGATCTAGCCATCTCACCTCCACTGCCTCCAAGCCTTCTCACTCTCTTAGTATCCTCATCTGAATACCAGTTTTACTCTTTTTTTCTATAACTTACCTACACCAGTCCCTTTACTTGTTTCTAGCTCCCTCACAGAAATTCTGTTCACTCTATAAAGAACTGTCTTTCTCTGCTACATTTTCTTACTCACTTCACTCCTCCTTAAGGGAGACAATTTACCTTCATTGTTGTGACTATTCAATGTGTGATATGCTTTGCACTGTTACACATTATTTTCAGTTGCTATGACTTACTCACTTATTACTGTCATTTTGAAACTCGCAAACTCCCCTATTAAATTTAGTTATCACAGACACCCCTATTCAAATAAATACTACGTCTGAAGTTTCCCTCTTTCTTCTATTATTTATTTTTTGTTTCCTATTTCACTTATGTCTCGCACCAGCTTCACCTGCAAAATCCCTTGATCACCTAGTTCCACACAGCTATGTAATCCTATCACTCAATTCACCATTTCAGGAGCTATGTGCTTTCATAGAACCTCCTACTTGTCTGACAGTTTCTGGAGTTGATAACCAAAGGCTGCACAATTACAGATGTTTGGATATCCATCCTATGACAGATCTTTGATGGCAACTAATTTTCAGTTCACAGTGGAATGCAACTAATTATCTCACTCGGTCACCAGGCGTTTACCATAAAGTTAATCCAGTTAGTCCAGTACTTTCAGTGAGTATAACCTTGTAGCCAGATGCACTTCCCATGAGCAGCACTTAACACCTGAACAAAGCACTTTCTGTGCAGTCCATAGTATTTATCAGAACAGTCCATGTATCAGAAACAGCAACAGAGATCAGCATCTCTTCATGGAAGGGTTCTGTTTACTCTGTTGTCTTAAGAGTAACAGTACACAAAAAGTTTACCCATCTCAGCTTTGTTTACTCCAAGTGTCATTTTTTAGTGTCATGCTCCTTTTTGTTTATCCTAGTGGAACCTAGCTTACCTTTTGGAAATCTGGAAAAGGTGTCCCAGTCACATATGCTTTTTCTTAGCCCTCTGTGACTTTGACTCACTGTCATTCACCTGCAGCCCACTAAGATTACCCTAGTCTGTTGTGATCTCCTTTCCTGTTTTCAAAAACTATCATGGCTTTCTCATACATACATGCATACAACTATTTCAGGCAGGGGCAATAATGACCTTCCAGCCTGCCAATATATCAAAACAGTTATTCCCATAATTAGTGTCCAGGTTGCTGTTAAAAACATCTAAAGTTGTGCTTGCTTTAATGTAATCTGGAAGTATATTCCATACATCAGCTACTCCCTCAGAGGACTAATTAATAAATCTCTCATTTCTATATAAGATTCTACATAGGTTGTGTGATGATTTGGTGCTCTGTTTTGATAACCCCGAACATTTCTAGAGGTAGTCTGTAAATGCCCAATATACCCGAATAAGGTCTCCTCTTAAATATATGAGACACTGAACAAGTTCAGATATTTTACTCTTTCATAATAACTTAAATTTTCTCATGACTTTCCTCATGGTCTAGGAATGTCATGCTGCCTACCACAAATTTGAAGAATTATAGGAGAAATAAGTTGATCTGGAAGGCACAGTGAGGATAAAGAATACATGACTAATTTATTTGCCAAAGTGAATGGAAGGATACAGCTGTATCTCCATTGCCCAACTGCACCTAGTGAGACTCTGACAGTATAGACTGAGCACGTAGGGTGCAGTCATATTGACGAACAGCTGAGCAGAAGAGACCTAGGTATATTATAGTGCATCTGGAAACATACAGCATGAAAGAGAAGCTGTTGTCGAGAATATGAAAGGTGGGCAGTTTATGTACAGTAAGAGACCAATGTATCTTCGTAGACCAGGACTAATCAGATCTAGCAATGCTGAAGGATCTAAGTGCTTAAAGTTTAGTTGTTGTTTGCATAATTTTATTGCTGGAAAGAATTTCACTCTCTTCAGCATTGCTAGATCTGATTAGTCCTGGTCTACGAAGATACATTGGTCTCTTACTGTACATAAACTGCCCACCTTTCATATTCTCGACAACAGCTTCTCTTTCATGCTGTATGTTTCCAGATGCACTATAATATACCAAGGTCTCTTCTGCTTAGCTGTTCGTCAATATGACTGCACACTATGTGCTCAATCTATACTGTCCTCACTAGGTGCAGTTGGGCAATGGAGATACAGCTGTATCCTTCCATTCATTTTGGCACATAAATTAGTCATGCATTCTTTATCCTCACTGTGCCTTCCAGATCAACTTATTTCTCCTATAACTCTTCAACTTTTCTTTCTCTGTCCATGATTCTCTTTTACTGAACTATTCTGATGTAACAAGTTGATCAGAATGATCTGATATGGTCCAGGCTATCTGCTTATTGTAGTGAAGCATTTTGTCCATGAATTCCTCTATTTTTGTATTTATTTTCTGGATTTCATCTAACACCAGGTGCAATGCTTCATTCTGTGGACATAGCTCTTGTTTTGCCTGATGGATAGCCATTTCCATTCTATCGATGACTGTCACTAGGTTCCTTAAGTTGTTTTCAGAAGCAAATATGGCTCTTTTTGCTGCTGTTCCCATGCACTCCCCCACTATTTTTTCATGACATCCACTGACGTCTTGTGTTTTATTTTCCAGTGGGTACCACTGAGATTCATCTTTCTCCTTTCTAATACCGTGTTTTTTACTTAAATTTTACATAGGCCAAAAAAGTTCATCTTAACCACTTCTTTCTGTACCAGAAGTCTATCCCCTTTCCCCACATTCTAGCAAATATTGCAATTCTCCTCTTTCTGACATGTACCCATTTGGCCTTATCAATGCATTTAACGTCCTGTTCCACCTCTCACTTATCCTTGTCTAGCTTTCTCCTGAAATTGTTTTGTAATGTCGTACAGAGAAAAACAGCCCCTATCTTTAATAGTATGTTTATCTCCAAGTTCCTTAACAGTCACCAAGTGATCCTGGATATACCATGTATTCTATTATTTTTGGAACTAAGTTTGTTTTCTGGATGACCAGCTATCTCTCCAATAGATTCCAAGCTGTTAAATGGCAATCTTACTTTTCTCCCTTCTTACCTCTACAAACAGGGGTACCCCAGGGATCCATCCTTGGTTCATTGTTATTTAATATGTTTATCAATGACCTCCACTCCTCCTCTCCATATTCTTCAGTGATTCAATATGGTGATGATTCCACTATCATCTCCTGCTCTGACAATATCACCCACCTTCACACCCTCACCCAAATGTCTCTACACTCAGCTGAAAAATGGCTTACTTCCAATCAGCTGCTACTTAACCCTAAGAAAACCAAACCTCTTATTTCTCCCTAAATCTCTCCAGCTCCATAAAGCTACCTTTACTGTTTCCTCCCTTAACAACACCATCATCTCTGTTGAACCTCACACAAAACTTCTTGGAGTTATCATCAATGACCAGCTAAAGTTTGATCTCCATACTCAGCAATCTATTAAAAAGACTCATAAAAAGCTTGGCCTGTTATTCAGACACAAAATATTCCACACAAATTCTTCAAGACACTCTCTTGCAAAAGCGTTTATGTAGGCGACAACAAGAGATGGGTAGAATTTTCAGGAGTGATAATGAAGGCTGGACGGCAAGATGATTTACATATGGAAATATGGGCAGAGAAGGTGGTGGTAATGATTGGATATGAAGGGAGAAAAGGCTGGAATTCAAAGTGTCTTTCCATTTGACATTTATAAGGTGGATGGTTTTAAAACAGGAGAACAGATACAAGCAATTTTTAATGAAATGATGAACACTGAATTAATGCAAAATTCTATGAAGGAGGGAATGGTGACTCTGTTCCCAAATCATAAAGGTGATCCTGAAGAAGCAGCCTATTTTAGACCTATGTTATCTGTAATTGTTGATATTAAGTTATTTTGGTACTTACTCGCAACCAGATTTTGCGACATGGTATACTTTCTTCTCTTTTACTAAAACTACAACAAATAAGTGTAATCAGGAAGGGTGAACTGTTAAAAAGTCTTCTAGGATATTGGTGGTGGGTTTGTAAGATGATTAAGGGTTAAAATTATAGATTTTGCGGGTAGCGTGCTTTAAAGACTTAAAGCGGTGAATTCAGCGAACAGCTCAGTCTTCAGATATTAGTCTCAAGTCTACACTCCTGCTTTCTGCTGTTGTAAACGACAAATCGGAATGGTAAGTTAACTTCAGTTTTCCACAGCATCTCATCACTTTCACTCTGAAACAGAAAACAACACTGAAATCCTCCTCGACGGGATAGCGGTGTATAAGACTGATGTTAACCTACCATTCAGAGTGCAGAAAGCAGGACTGCAGACTGGAGGCTAATAATCTGAAGACTGAGCTGTTTGGTCCGCCACACAGAAAAACGGAAAAGCCACATTAGTGTTAAACTGATGTCAAAGATACTATTAGGAAAGTACCGTACATTGTCTATACTTTCACAAAAAGCCTTAAGAAGGAGCTTGACTTTCCAGATCCTGTTTAAAACACATAGAGGATCACAGTCGCCCTGAATCTGTGGTCAGTGTAATAGAGCACATGGTTCTACCTGCTGTCTTTAAAAAGAAATGCATGCATGAAGAAATATTTGTCCCTCTCGCAGTTGGCTGCCAAAGTCCGGCTTCTGTTTCTTCTTCCTGCTCATGTTTAACTGGCAAAACCTATCAGTAGGAGTCAACAGACACCACCTTACTCAAACATTCACTCCTTTCAAGAAAACATTAGGAGTTAGACAGCGTTACAAATCTGGTTGCGATAATACGTAAGTACCCTTTTTTTCAAGGGTATTAACACCAACACTAGAGAGGTAACTGCCTTTGGTTGCTGCTGTGACACAGACAAGACTTTGGCAAGGGTAGATCCTCAAATGTCGATTGGTGATGCCCCTTAAATTTTGTTGAGTGTGGAAAATGGAGGGAGAAGGTCAAAAGATGACATCATTATCATCAGCCCCCCTTTTCCCATTTTATATGGGGTGGGGGTGTAAGGTTAACATTAGTCAATGGGAGCAAATCACCTATAAGGTATCATATTATTTAACATTCAAAAACTTTTTATATGGTTAATGAGAATTATTTATCACTTTAGGACAGGTAGTTGGAAGGGGATTCCTTAATGAAGGTGTAAAGGCTCTATGGTTTACAATTATTAAAAATCAAGGGGCAAAAGAGGTAGGAAACCCAACAAAGATGTTCATTATCCTTCGTTTATTTTTAGATGGCATGGAAAACTGGCACACTATTTTAGAGAGTATTTGAAGGGATGGGAGGACTTAAGAACAGCTTAAATTTCTTTGTAGATAATGGCATGGTTCTTTTTTTCTGATGAAGAGAAAATACTCCCTGGTGTTATGGCAACTGCCAGAAGCTTGGAAAGGGAGTCACTGTTATTGTTTCATCCTCAGAAATTCTTGGTGAATGTAGAAAAGGGACAGTACTTATTGTTCCATTAGGAAGGTGGAGTAAAGTATCTAGGAGCTGAAGTATACCCCACAGTGCAGGAGAACTGAAATGACCTGGAGGAAAATGCTAGCAAGTTGTCTTTATGGGGTGCATCCTTCGCAGGTCGGGCAGTCATTTTTTTTTTTTTGGGGGGGGGGGTCACTGACTTCAAGCCCTATAGTCTCAATCTCTACAGGTCCTATTCCTGACTGCTCCCTAGTGTGACCTGCACTTTTGATGGTCTTTCTGCCAGGAGAGTAACTGAGCATGGGTCCAACATTCTGATACAAAGGCTCAAAGGGTGTAAATCATACCACGCCAAGCGAAGGGAGAAAAGGTGGGCAGGAATAATGCAATCAACAGTGTTTTCCATTGCCCTATGTCCTTTCTCTTACATGTTGACTTCCAGTCAGGCTGGGCAGACAGAGAGGTGAATTTTGAGTGTGTGCCCTTCCCAGGGTCCTATAGGACATACACATCTCACTCTATCCTGCTGTCCTCCTGGTCAACTAATATGGGCTTTGGACTCCACCAAGCGTCCACTAGAGAGATGCAGGCACATCCCCACTCCATTCAAGATAGGCACACCAATACTCCCTGCCAGCATCACCAGGCTTCTGAGCAGTCATAGGGTTTTGTGCCACCGGGCTGGCAGTATTAATATTGCAACTAGTGTTGTATGTACTGTTTGTGTTTAATGATCCACCATCTAGTACACAAACCACAACTATGAAGTGAGGAAATACACAAAGACTCCAGCAAGCAAAACGTGGGTCAGTAATGCAGCCAAACAAGTAGAGCCACAAAACCTTTAATATGCCAATAAAATAAGCGCTTTCATCTCCAGCAAATCAGAGACGTCATCACACAAATTAAAAGCCAGAACTACATCTACTTAAATACAAGTTACTCAGTACACACCCACAACCTAACCAACCAGAAAGCACTTCAACAATATTAAACAATTTACATATAAGTAATCAAAATCAATCCTAAATTATATAATTCTAAAAACCATACTAATACAAAATTATATATATATATATATATATATATATATATATATATATATATATATAGATAGATATTAATATATGGATATATATAAGCCTCATTCTAATATTTTAAAATCACTTTACCATAAAAATGTGACGTACAGCCCCGATGCAACATAAGTGCATATATACATATACACCCTCAATACAACCTTACACAACCAATACAACCTTGCACAATTACAAAAGATATATCTAAAATTATCTCCCCAAAGCCTTCAATTTTAGAAGGCAAGAAATAGAAAGAAATTTATTCAGACCAGACCACTGTGAAGCATTTAACTGCATTTGCCACAATAATTCCTTTTTTTCTAATAAAAGTGCCCACAGTCCACCCCTTTCATCCAAATCAAGGACATCCAAAATGGAAAATTTAAAAGTGTGTCCCAGTTTATCCATACAATGCTTAGCCAAAGCATTTGTGGATCTATTCAGCCTTATATCCCTCAGATGTTCATATACCCTACTTTTAAATTTACTCTCTGTTTTCCCTATATAGAAACATGGACAAAAAGAGCAGAGTACACAATAAACTACTCTTTCGGTGAAGCAAAAAAATTTTCTATTCAACTTCACCTAAATATTATTAATCATGACACTGTTTCCCTCCAGCATGTATGGGCAATAGGTACAAGCCCCAGATTTCTTCATCATCCCTTGCTGTCGTCCATTCATACTGGATTCCAAAAGTTCTTTGCCCTCAGCATATACATTTTAGTAATAATCATATGTTCACCATACAGAAAAGAGGACATAGAGTGCACAATTCAGGGGCTCAGAACAGGAACTGTGGTTCCTACTAGTATCTCCATCACGTCTTTCGTAACTATGGACAGGGGTAAAAAGGGTGGGAGGTTTAGGAAGAATGAAAATGGACAACACAGATGGAACGTGATGGCACGTACATAACGTCTTTATCTTATGTAATCATTCTCATTCGTTTCTCAACCTGTGGGACAGAGTCCCCAGCTACAACAGCCTAGGATGGCCCTCATGGAAGGATATTCCGGAGCACTGCAGAGCCAAAAGCAGCCCTATTCCTGGAAATAATGTCTAGTCTGTACTGTGTAATAAAGGTATGAAAATTTGACCAACAGGCAGCTGCACAAATATCATCAATGGACACTCTTGAACAAAAAGCTTGAGATGTCGCCATGGATCTCGTAGAATGAGCTTTGACACATCTAGGTAAAGGAATACCTTCTGAAGAATAAATAAAGGAAATGCAATCTTGTAACCATTTAGCCAGTGTGGATTTGGCAACAGCTGCAACTTTTCTAACATCTGAGAAAGATATGAGCAGTTGATTAGATTTCCAGAAAGATTTTGTCCTGTCCTGATAAAAACGCAACTGCCTATGAACATCAAGGAGATACAGCACATATTCTCCCTTGTTTTGAAAATTGGGACAGAAAACCGGTAGGTTAATAGCCTGACTGATATTGTTTTCTGTAGCAAATGTAGGTTAAAAGGATGGATTGGTCCGTAAAGATATTCTGTCTTTATGAAAAATCAAATAAGGAGGTGTAGATGAAAGGGCTTACAGTTCAGAAACTCTTACCTGAAGTAACAGCTACCAACAGAGCTGTTTTCCATGAAAGAAACTTCAAATATACCTTAGCTGCAGGTTTAAAAGGGAGGATTGGATCTTTGATTGGGGCCAAAGTAAAAAGGTACCTCTGAGAAAGACAATGCGTAATTTTGATGAAACTAGAGAGAAAGAGTTCTCTCCAATGTGAAAATTTGAAATAGCTGTCAAATTAATGTTTACAGTGGAATAGCTAGCACCATTTTGGAAAAGGAAAGCCAGGAAATCCAATACAACTGGGATAGGAGCTTCATATAGATTTTGATGTGCCCAGATATTGAATCTTTTCCATTTGTTTTGTAGATTCTTCTGGTAGATATTTTGTGAGAGGAAATCAGAATCTTTGGGGATGAAAGCCTTGAATGTCTAGCCATCACTGGAACTGGAGAAACCATGCAGTCAATTTTTGGCCTTGAAGATCGGGGTGTGTCTGCCCTGAGGGACGGGGCAGTAGATCTGGAAGTGGTTCCAGTGTCCAGGGAGGGCAAATCAGGTAAGACCAAAGGTAGGTGAACCAGACTTGGTGAGGCCAAAAGGCAGCAATGAGGATTAGTTTGCTCTTCAACTGGTGTGCTTTCTGAGGAAATTTGGGAATCAGAGGTAAAGAAGGGAATGCATAAGTAGACTGGGGGCTCAGCATGGACTACAGCATCTCTTTATTGACTATTCCTGAGACAGGATCAAGGCAAAGAACATGTTACATCTGTTGTTGAGGAGAGACACAAAGAGATTGCAGCAAGGTTGACCCCATTTGAGGAAGATCATGTTTGCCACCGACTGATTCAGAGATCACTTGTGAGGCATCAGTAAAAGTCTGCAAAGCCTGTATGCTAGAATGTTGTCCTCCCCCAGAATGTGCATTGCAGTTAGTAGATACCGCCCATTGCCACAGTCTCACTGCTTCTCGACACAGAGGGTAAGATCTAGTTCTTCCTTGCTTATTGATCTACCATACTATGGACATATTGTCTGCCTGAATTGCAATAGTCCCTAGAGAGAGAAAGCTGTGTAGAGCTTGCAATGCCAGAAGGACTGCTCTCATCTCTAGGACATTGATATGCAAGTTGGTCTCCTGAGAAGTCCATGTGCCTTTGAAAGTCTGTCCCAGAAAATGCCCCCCCCCCAACCCATCTGGGAGGTGTCTGTGGTCAGTGTGGCATTTGGTGGGGGAAGAACAAATAGGCGTCCTTGGTCAACTTCTGAGGAATGAAGCCACCAAAGCAGGGAATATTTGCATACAAATGATAGCTTGATCGACTGGTTCAGGGACTGATAACATTCACTGCAGGATTCTCATGTGCAAGCATGCTGTAGGTAATGGAGTTGTCATGGCAGCTATCGAGCTTAACTCCCTGAGCACTAATTTTTCTGGAGGGGGCAGAATTGCTAGGATCTACAAGATAGGTAGCCTCAGGGCCAAAACTCTGTCTGGAGGTAAGTAGGCCATAGTTTTGGTTATGTCCAAACATGCTCCAATAAAGTCTATTAGATGAACATGTAGTAACTGTGATTTTTGCATATTGACGGTTATACTGACAGTTGGAGATAGATGCAACAGGTATTCCCTGGCTTGAATGAGTAGATACCTGGTCAAAGTGGTTAGAAGCCAGTTATCCAGATAAGGAAACACTTGGAATCTCTGCAGTCTGAGATAAGCTGCAACTACCGCTATGCATTTGGTGACACCCTGGGAGCTCTAGTGAGACCAAATGGGAGCACTCTGAATTAGTAATGGCTGGCTTCCAGCCTGAAGCGAAGATACCATCTGGAGCACCTGTCCATTTTGATATGGTAGTGCGCATCCTTCAGGTCTATCAAGAACATCCAGTTGTTCATCTTCAGAAGAGGTAGGATGGATTGGATAGTGACCATCCTGAATTTCAAATTCTTCACAGATTTGTTCAGAGATGTCAGATCCAAAATTGGCCTTAGGTCCCCTGTCTTCTTTGGTAGTAAAAAGAACCTTGAATAGATACCCAATCCAACTTGGTCAGGAGAGGCCTCCTGGATGACTCTTTTTTAGAGCAGCTTTCTACTTTTTACACCTGCTGCCTCTATCTGATTGGGTAACATATTGGAGAGGTAATTCTTTGGTTTGGGGAGATTTAAAAAGGGAATGGAGTATCTCCTGGATATGATCCTTTGCATCCATCGGTCATTTGTGATGGCTATACAGGCTTCTGGGTGCAAGAATAAGCAGCCCCAACTGCCTCCAGAGAAGGGCAGCCAGGCAACCTTTCAGGGGTGCTGAAAGGGTCTGTCCAAAAAAGAATCTTGAGACCCTTGATTTTGCACACCCTTGTTTGCCATACGGGCAGCGTCTACCACTATAACTATTTCCCCCTCTGCCCTAGGGGAAAAATCTCACTAAGATTCCTGAAAAAGGACCTTGAGACTTCTTGAACCACAGTTTTTTACCACCATGCTGATTCCTGGAGAAGGATCTTTGTAGGGCAGAAAAATGGATTCCGATGGCAGACATGATCTTTCCATCTTTCTCACTAAGGGAGGGTGTGTCTCTGACTGTGGGGCCAAACAATGATAAACCATCAAAGGGTATATTGACAAATGTAGCCTTGAAAGGTTCAAAAACGTCACATAACCACATCCAGGCATGATGCCTAATGGCAATGCTAGAACCGGCAGCCCTTGGGGTGCCTTCTGCAGCATGGGAAATCAACCTCATGGACAAGTTGGATGCTGATTGAAGATTGGCCACTCTGGATGAAAAGGTTTTCTGTTCCTCATCAGACATGGACTTAGGGACCAAGCTAGAGAGTTCCTTGATTAAATCCCTCTGTAGCTTGGTAAAGTGAGATACCTAGTTTAGCACTTGCAAAGCAAATGTGGCCCAAAGAGTAAACCTTCTTTCCAAATCTGTCCAAAGCCCTAGAATCCCTGTTAGGGAATAGACAGTACAGCTTCCCTGAGCCAACTACTTTTTGGTGGCTGCTGCAACAACCATGGGAACTACACAGATCCCTTTGGTCCAGTGCAATCTCTCTATGGGGGCACTGAGTATCTTATCCGCCCATTTGGGTATGGGCTCTACAGTGTCCGGTTCCTTCCATCCCCTAATAGATACTAAATCAATAAGTGCATCCACAGGTGGGGCTACCCAGGATGTAGCTGAGCCATTGCAGAAAGCCTCTAAAAGCACTGTCTCCTCTGCCTTAGGGTTGTCTCTGAAAAATCATGGGAATTATTTAAATATTAAACTAAATACCTCCTTGCTAGGGGGACTTCAATTACCCAAGCAATAAATGCCACACCTACAACTCCAAAAATGGATATGCTCAGTGTTTCCTAGACTCTTAATAACAATGCACTAGAGTAAATTGTAAAACCACCTACTAGAGGGCTCTAATATCTTTCTCCTGGACCTTAGCAACTTAGCCCTCACATGCATCCCACACACTGCATCTCCTCAACCTGGTTAAATCTGAATACAAATCAGTCATCTTCTTTGTAAGGTCTAATGGTAACAATCTACTACCAAATTAGACTATATTTAGGGACATCCCCAAGGAAAGCCTACTTAATCTTGTAGTAGACCTATACAAAATTCTCAACACCCTCCCCCCAGATGCATAGAAAGCTCTGTACCTGTCCATTCCAAATATAATGGTAAATTCATGAATAATCCTCTCTGATGAAAGTTCCATATTAAACTGTATAAAAAAGAAGGGAATATAATGAAAGGTTGTAAGAAATTCCCATCCCATACCTCAAGACCAAACTGAAACATGCCAGCAAGGAACTTAGGAGCATTACTAGAAAATGTAGAGTACAAACTAGAGATACCAAAGGAAACTATAAATCATTCTTCAGTTACATTAGAAAATTAAGAAATAATGTCCAACAGTACACTGAGCTCATCTGTAATTACAATTATATGAATATATTAGCAGACTAATTTAAAATAACTCCAGTTCCCTGGACCAGCTGGCTGACACACCCACAAGGGGCTCAAACATCCTGGACCTGGTGCTCAACAAAATGGGGAACCACTGCACCACCACCAATGTGTGGCCATCCCTGGGGAGATCTAACCACAAATCAGTCTCGCTAGAATTAACTATAACACAAGACCCTCCCCCTTACCAACAAATACACTAAAAAATTTCTCCAAGTCCAATTACAACCTCTTACATGATGGCATAAATAGCTTCACAGCCCCTCTTCCCACTGATGGAACAGACATCTATGCTGAGTTATACACCAATGCTTTATACAAGCACCTGTACAATTGTACTGACTCTACCGTACCTGATAGAACCGAAGCAAGATCTTCAAGGAAAAACAAACCTGCCAGGTGGACAACTGCCATTGATAGGCAATACAACAGGAGAAAGAAATTGCTGTCTAAGAGTAGGAAGGAAGGGTCTCTAAACTGGAAACGCCCTCTTCCCAACTTAAACAAGCAAATAAGACTCCTAGTGAAGTCCTCCAAAACTAACTACAAATCAAAATTAGTTTCCCTAACTATGAATAACCACAAGGCATTCTTTAGTTACATCCATAGCCTCAAAGGTAAGGCCCAGAGTTGTGGTGAACTTGTACATAATGGTACTACGTATACAGAACCTGCGGATATAGCAAACCTGCTGGCTGACACATTCAGTGGAAACTTCACTCCCCTCTTCCCATCACATACACCCCAAAGCATTCCTAACACCTGTCCCCCACCTAGTATCTCCGAGAAGCAGGTCTTAAATGCCCTCTCCAAAGCCAAAAACACAGCCTCTATCGGACCAGACAACATCCCGGGCTGTGTTCTGCCTGGGTTAAAACAGGAATTAGCATCACCATTGGACACGCTTTTCAATCATAGCCTAAGCACTGGCTTTATCCCAGTGGAATGAAAAACAGCAACTGTCATCCTCTTGCACAAAGGGGGGCATCCATGGACCTCGGGAACTATAGACCCATTAGCCTTACTAGCCTTATCTGCAAGGCCATGGAACGAATCATCATGGACCCTATTAACAAAGATATAGGAAATCTCCAAATGCTCGACACCATGCAGTTTGGCTTTGTCAAGGGGAGATCATGCCTGTTAAACTTGATGGACTTCTTCGAGACAGTCACCAAAACCCTGGACGAGGGCAAATCTGTGCATACGGCCTACCTAGACTTAACCAAGGCCTTTGACACAATCCCCCCCACCCACTAAGGCATCAATGATAAACTCACCCAGCTGGATATAAACTCGTATATTTTCAGGTGGGTTGCAAACTGGCTCACCGGTAGAACTCATATGGTCAAAGCAGGGGACTTCACCTCCTCCAGCAGACCCGTAACCAGTGATGTTTCACAGGCATCAGTTCTGGGACCCCTACTGTTCGGAATCTACTTCTCCAAAATACAGGCCAAAACTAAAGGACTGTGGCTGACAAAGTTTGATGATGACTGCAAACTGGGAGTGATCAATGAAACCCTAGCGATGTCAACATCCTGCAAGAAGGTCTTATGCAGACTAAAGATTGGTGCTAAAGTCGTGGTCTTAAACTTAATGCAAAAAAATGCATCATCATCCCCTTCAGTAAGGGTGATGTTCCTGCAAACTACCACATCAACAGCAATGCCCTAAGCACACAATCAGTGGTGAGAGATCTAGACACACAGGTTGACAGCAACCTTAACTTTGCTCACCATGTCTCCACAGTAGTAAGAAGGGCATTTTATATTGCTCATCTCCTAAGTAAGGGCATTGCCTCTAAAAAAAGAGGTTATAACCCCCCTGTATTTTTCCCTCATCAGGCCAATAACAGAGTACAACACTTCCTTTGCTATGTTCTTTTCCAAACACCTGCAGCAATTGGAGAGACCACAAAGGTTCCTTACAAAGAAAATTCAAGGTCTTCAAGAACTGTCTTATGCAGACAGATTGAAATCATTGTCACTTTACTCTGTGTTGTACAGACTGCTCAGAGGCAACCTGTGCCTTGCATACAGAGCAATCTATGATGCAGATTTAATGGAAACGCTGTACATTTGCAAGTCAAATGGTTCACATGTCACTCGTTCAAAGGACCTTAACCTGGTATGTGATATCAACAGAAGTTGCTGAAGAGACAGATTTGTCTCATAGAGGTTGCACCCACTTTTGGAACAAGCTTCCTACTCATGTTAAACAAAGCCCCTTATTGGCCTTATTTAAGTGTAATTTGGACAACTGGATGAATAACTGGAACTTCACCCCAGGGTTTCCACCTTTGTCCCTTTTGAACACGGGCAATAGGTGCTGATTTTAGTGTCTGCTTGAACCAAATACCCTTGGGAATGCGGGGTGAACTTGGCTAGACTTGTAAGGGCCCTGGAGCCATTAGCCTAGTAACCTCCTCTGATCCTATGAACTTCATTCCATCTACCCCCATTCCTGCCTCTACTATCCCTAAATTTAGTTTCTCCTGTAATCACGTTGGAACAAATCTTAGAATCCCTGTCAAAGGCTAAAAATAATACTTCTACAGGACTAGGTTGCCTTCTCATCACTGCCAAGTGTGCATTTTTTCTTGGCCTCTACTTAAACAGTTTAAACTCAGCCTATCCGGAGGGTTTGAGCGTGAAGCCTGGAGAAGAGTCATTACAACTCCCTTACACAAGAGCAATGGTGGCCCTTCTATACACTCAGGTAATAATAGGTCAATCAGCCTTAAATGCAAAGCCATGGAACATAAGACAGCAGAACATGTTTATGCTGACATACAAAATACAACTGATCTAGACCCAAACCACTTTGGCTTTGTGCAGGGCAGGTCCTGTCTTGTGAACCTAGAGCACTTCTTTTAAAGGTTACAGAGCTTATCTACCTGGCCAGGGGTTTTGACATTATCCCTCTACATTGGTAATTTTGAAAAATAAACTGCACATAACCCTAAATTGCCACTGGATTGCCAATTGGTTACCTAACAGATCCTAAGTTACGAAAGTTACTGGTACCATCCCTAAACATAAAACCGTAACTAGTGGGGTACAACAGGAATCAGTGCTAGGTCCTCTCCTGTTTGCGATTTATTTTGCAGACATTCAAACTAATATTGCGGAGTATGACTGACCAAGTTTGTTGATGACTGTAAATAAGACACTTATCTGCTCATCTACTGATACTACACTGCTCCAATGAGGGTTGAAACAAGCACAGACCTAGTATACTGAAGACCGCTTCGAGATAAATGCAAAAAGGTGCAGCACAGTAGCATTCAGCAAAAAAAAAAAAAATACTACTATGTTAGAAGTGGCACACTACTTTAGACAGATACAGTCCTGGATACTTATGTGGGTATTTCTCTCACATTTGATCACACTTCTACCATAGTCAAGAAATCCTTCTATTTGACCCAGTAAATTTTCACAGAAATATCTTCAAGACCCCAAAAAATAATCTTACTACCAGACACATCATCAGATACAATACCCCTTTGGTATGTATAAATCCAAGCATGTCACTCGACTAGAAAGACCCCAACACTAACTAATAAAATTAAAGGCCATAAATCCTTCAGCTATCCTGATAGAAAAGCACAACTCTCCTTTTACCTAACAGATTACCAGCTGCTCTAAGGTGACCAGTGTCTCACTTTTTGAGTCATGAAATCCTGTCTGGCTTCCTATTTCTTCTCAATATCAGGGCTCTACAAACACTCATACTAGGGATCCTAAGTATCACAGTGACCTAGTGTGGTACTGCTTTATCAAGCTCCTTGATGCTCCAAGCAATGTGATGTTGAGGTGATCTTAGATAGTGAGGTACAGTGGGGGTATGGTTTGGCATACAAACAGGTGTCCTATAAAGTCTACATAAATAAACTGTTAAACTTTCTGACATAACAGCTATAGATATGAGATGCCTTTAATTTCCTTGCAGAGCACAATTATGCACTATTTTTCTGTGTGTAATGCTGACTTGCAAACAACTCAGCATGGTATGCTGAAGATTATGAATCAGCTGATCCAATAATCTGCTGTCACTGTGTGAGCAATGGATGCAGATACATGCTAATAATAACAAGCAATCTGATATATTTTCAACTGTTATAAGTTTATAGTTAACCACAGACCTTTTTAAAATTAAGTTCTAGGTTTTACAGATCTGGGCCAGACAGTATATTTAGCTGTTAATGCACACAAAAATGACACCAGCATTAAATATATTTGGAGTGAATTCAGGGTCTGCCATTTTGGAAAAAAAAAGTGAATAAAGAAATGCTTGGTGATATTGCAAGGATTACGTCCTGTTTGGTAGACATGATTTTTCAAGTATAAAACAGAAGCAACACATTTCATTTAAAATGGTATTCAAAGGGCTGGAACAGACTACATTTATATTCAAAACACAATTCTAATTTTGTCAAGCCAGTGTTTGTACTTCATTCAGAGTATTCACAAAGAAAGAATACTTCTATTTATTTATTTGAATTTGTTTACTAAGACTACGAAAGGGGACTGATTTACAGTGGACCACTTTGAGATTAATCGAGATTAAACCTGCAGACATATTTTAAGTACAGACATTTTAACATATTAGTGTACAAGAGAGCACTTTCAAAACCAGTTACAGATACCCAGTAGAAGTCGGATACTGAAACTGGTGGTTCAGACAAATATGTGATAAACACATGCAAAGTATTTGATAAGTTTGTGAAACACATATAAAATATATCCCTAGAGTGGTTCACTGGTGCGATGGTCAGCATTGTTGCTTCACAGTGATTAGTTCTCCGGTTTGGTTCTCAGGTGGGATGCCTTCATTGTGGAGTATGCATATCTCCCGGTGTCTGCCTGGGTATCTACCAGGGGTTCTGGTTTCCTCCCTCATCCCAATGATAAGCTTTAAAGGTGATTTGATAATACAAGCTACCTCTAAGTCTCTGTGTAGCATATGAATATATTTACATGGGCTGTAAAGGATGTGTGTCCTATGCAGTTTTCTGCCTTGTGTCAGTTGTTTACTAGTACTGTTGCAGCAACCCCTTCCCCAACCCTAATTATGTTTATAAATGAAAATGAGTGAATGACTATACTTCTTCTTCTTTCGGCTTTTCCCGGTTAGGGGTCACCACAGTGGATCATCTGTCCGCTCATGATTGGCAGTGGAGTTTTACGGTGTCGAGTTGCCAGCCTGGCACCCAACCTTCCACAGAAGGCACACACATGCACACACTCACACCTAGGGCCAATTTAGAGTGTCCAATCCACTTACTGCATGTCTTTGGGATGTGGGAGGAAACTGGAGCACCCGGAGGAAACCCACGCGACCACAGGGAGGGCATGCAAACTCCGCACAGAAGGCACCCCAGCCGAGAATTGAACCAGAGAACCTCTTGCTGTGAAGTGACAACGCTAACTGCTGCACCACCGTGGCTGCCCTGGTGAAAATATAAAAATAAGAGTACTTGAGTCTGAGAAGATAAATGTTTCAGAGTCACTATTTCCTACTCTCACTGTTACTATCCCTTGGATACCATACACCACTGTGATGGTTTTATACCTAGGTACCAACTGGTGGCTGTCCTAACCGCAAATACAAATGGAGCAATGAAAGAGTTAAAACTAGGATATTTTGCGTAACACACATGAATTTTAAATTACTGACATACCCATTACATCTGAAGGTGATCCTAATTCTATCAGAAAAGGCAATCTCCACTTTTAACATAGAAAACACTGGAGAACACTTACTCTTGCACAAATTCTACCTGAAGAAGGAACAGCACAGACAACTAATAGCACATGATCAGCACAGAAATTAGAAGTTATGTACCTACCATAACGTTCCATGTTAGTTGTCTTCTCTCGCCTTCTTTCTTGCTGGATGGGTTCGGAGCCGATCCTCGGCTCCGACTCGGCACTAGCTTTAGCTCGAGAACTCCTTTTACCAGCTCGAGGCAACCCTATATCCCATGATGCAAGGCGGAACTACCTCAGATCTCGTTTGGCAGCTAACTAACCCTGCTAAAGACTTATCCTGATATAATTAGGAACCATGGTTCCTAAAAGAAGTCCTCATAACAATGCTCCAGAGGAAGCATCTAATAGGAACTCTCCAAGATCTGTCCAGGCCAGGGGGAAGGAGGGAGGGACGCAAGAAAGAAGGCGAGAAGACAACTAACATGGAACGTTATGGTAGGTACATAACTTCTAAATGTTAAGTTGTCAATCTCGCCTTCATTCTTGCTGGATGGGACCGCGTCCCTAGCACCTGTATCCCGGGTGGCTCAATGGAACAGACTCTTGAGAACAGTGGAACCAAAACTGGCCCTATCTCTGGAGGCCAAATCCAACTTGTAATGAGACACAAAGGTATGAGGCGTGGCCCAAGTAGCTGCTGCACAAATAGTGTCAATGGGAAGTCTATCCTGAAAGGCTACAGAAGTGGATAGACTCCTGGTCGAATGTGCTTTTGGCTTAGAAGATAGTTGTTTGCCCCTTAGAGAGTACACATAGGAAATGGTGGAAGTCAACCATCTAGATAAGGTCACTTTAGATACTGGAAGACCCAACCTGTTTCCTGCATAGGAGACAAACAATTGGTCTGATTTTCTAACTTGTTTAGTCCTATGTAAGTAGTACCTGAGCTGACGATGAACATCCAAAAATGCAGCTTCTGTTCAGCTCTGTCAGAATAGTTAGGAAAGAAAACTGGTAGATCAATAGATTGGTTAATATTGGCTTGAGATACAACCTTGGGAAGAAAGGAAGGGTTAGTTCTGAGCGAAACCCTATCCTTATGAAACACCAGATAAGGTGAACGAATACAGAGGGCCTGAATCTCAGAAACTCTTCTTGCAGAAGTAACAGCCAGCAAAAATATAGTTTTCCATGTCAACAACTTTAAAGAACACGTAGCAGACGGTTCGAAGGAGGTAGAATTAGGGATGCCAACATTAAGTTCAGATCCCATTGCGGAGGAGGATGTTTCACAGGCGGTTTTAGGAGAAAACTCCTCTCCAAAAGGCTTTGCATAACCTATGAGACATGATGTTATTGTCCTGCAAGCCAACATGAAATTTGGAAATAGCAGCCATTTGTACTTTGACTGTAGATGATGACGATCCCGAATGAAAAACCTCCGCCAGGAAATCCAAAACAGAATGTATAGGAGCGGTGAAAGGATCAATATTTCTGGCGTTTGCCCAAATAGAAAACGTCGCCACTTGCTAGCATAAACAGTTCTAGTGGACGACTTTAAAGAAGACACTAAAATGTCTCTGACTGAGTCCGAAATCATTGGTAGCCTGGCTAGGGAAGGAAGTGGAGCAACCAAGCAGTGAGGTTGAGAGAATGAATGGCCCGGTGCTGCTGACCCGACTGGTGGATCAAAAGATCCGAAACTGGGTCCAGATGCCAGGGCTGCACCAGAAGGTGATGATGTAGAGACGGAAACCAAATTTGTCTAGGCCAATATGGAGCAATGAGGATCAATTTGGCTCTCAAAACGGTGGCTTTCTGAATGACTTGTGGAATCAATGGAAAGGGAGGAAAAGCATAAAGAAGTCCCCGAGGCCAATCCTGGGTTAGAGAGTCTCTCAAGGGTTGGCCTGGAAGAGGAAATAGTGTGAAGTAATCTGGGCACTTGCTGTTTTGAGGGGTAGCGAAAAGATCGCAACAAGGGGTGCCCCACTTCAGAAAAATCTGATCCACTACAGACTGATTGAGAGACCACTCGTGAGGCATCAGAATAGATCTGCTTAGCCTGTCCGCCAATAGGTTGGACCTGCCGGGGATGTGCGTTGCTATCAGAAACCGCTGAGAAGAGATCGCCCATTGCCAAAGTCTGGGAGCTTCGACATAAGGGATAGGACCTGGTTCCGCCCTGTTTGTTGATGTACCAGACCACGGACATGTTGTCCGTCTGTACTGCAATAGTCCCTGTGGGAAGAAAGTCGTCGAGGGCTTGCAACGTTAAAAGCACTGCTCTCATCTCCAGGACATTTATGTGCAGGTGGTATTCTATGGGTTGCCACGTCCGTGGACCATCCTGCCCTGATAATGCCCCCACCCGATCAGAGAGGCATCCGTGGTGACTGTGGCAACTGGAGGAGGGGAACAAAGGGTCGGCCCTGATGAAGAAGAGGGGAAGATATCCACCATCGTAGATGAGCCCTGCAAGACTGTGTCACTAAGATCTCGTGTCTCATGGGCAGATCGTGGTACGACCACTGCGTGAACAACATGCACTGCAGGAGACGCATGTGGAAGCGAGCCAGTGGAAGAAGAACAATGGCTGCAGCCATTAGGCCTAGAACTTTCAAGACAAACCTGGCTTTGACCTTGTTGCTTTGTAACAGAAGCTGAACAAATTTCTGGATGTCCAGAATCCTTTGATTTGTTAGCCTGGCTAACATTTTGACGGTATCTAACTCTGCGCCTATAAAGGTGATAGATTGGCAAGGCAGCAGAGAGGATTTTCCGAAATTCACCGAAATTCCTAGACTCTTGCAAAGCTGTAAGGTGTAGTCTCTGGACCGAAGAAGGTGATCCTTGGAGGTGGTGGAGAGGAGCCAGTCGTCCAAATAAGGAAACACTTGGAATCCTCGACGTCTCAGGTGAGCCGTGACCACTGCCATGCATTTGGTGAACACTCTGGGGGCTGAAGTGAGGCCAAAGGGCAGTGCTCTGAATTGGTAATGACTGGCTCCCAGCCGAAAGCGGAGAAACCTTCTGGAGCGTCTGTGAATCTTTATATGATAGTACGCATCCTGAAGGTCTATCGAGCACATCCAGTTGTCCTTGCCCAGAAAGGGCAGAATGGATTGCAGCGTGACCATCCGGAATCTTGCCTTTCTGACAGACTTGTTTAGTCTGCTTAGGTCTAGTATTGGTCTCCAATCTCCCGTCCTTTTGGGGACCAAAAGAATCTTGAGTAGAAGCCGGATCCTACTTGGTCTGCCGGCACTGTTTGGATGGCTCTTTTCCCAGGAGTTTTGAAACTTCCTGTTTTGCCAAATCCCTTTGACCGGGTGAGATGTCTGGAAGGGATTGTAGAGGTACGGAAACCTTTGAAGGGGATTTTGTAACCCTCGGATATAATCGACTGTACCCACTTCTCTTGTGATAGGGATTGCCAGGCTACTGGGTACAGCGAAATTCTTCCCGACTGCCTCCAAGGGTGGACAGTCGGGCAACACCTCAGGGATGTTAAAAGGGCTTCTCAGGAAGAGGCTCCCTGTTGCCCTGTTTCTCTGGTCCCCCCTGCCTCTAGGGCGGCGTCTATTATCGTTACCCCTCTGCCTCTGGGGTAAACTGACCACGTGTGTCCGGTGTAGCTCCTTGGGCTTTACGGAACCACATCTTCCCCTTCTGACCCTTGGGATATGGTCTAGAAGGAGTGGAAAACTGGACTCCAACGGCAGAAAGAGTTTTACCGTCTTGTTCACATCTGGTCAAAGTATCCTTCACCTGAGGTCCGAACAAAGCCGAACTGTCAAAGGGGGTGTTGGTGAAGGACGCCTTAAAGGGGTCTGCAAAATTACACAGCCGCATCCAGGCTTGGCGTCTAAGAGCAACACCTGTGCCTGCGGCCCTGCTCGTTCCATCAGCTGCATAAGATATGAGCCGCATGGAGGAGTTAGATATCGAATTCAGGATAGCTAGCTGAGAGGCAATCTTTTCCTGAGCCCCAGCAGCTGAAGGATCCTGGACTACTTCTCCCAGTTCCTTGAGAATATCTCGTTGAAGCCTGGTGAAGTGACAAAGGTAATTCAGCGAACGCATTGCAAAGGTCGCTGAAGAAAACATCCGCTTTCCATACCTGTCCATGGTCCTAGAATCCTTATTAGGAGGATGGACAGGTACTGAAGGATCCGCCAGTTCCTTCTTAGTGGCCGCCACCACCATAGCATCCACAGAGACACCTTTGGACAGGAACTGTTTGTCCGAAGGGGCCGTGATGAACTTGGATGGTCTCCTGGGGACAGGTTCCACAGAATCTGGAGCCGCCCACGCCTTCCGAGCCACTACCTGCATGAGTGGGTCGAAAGGCGGAGACACCCAGGAGGTGGAGGGTCGGGATCCAAAATCCTCCAGGTATACCGACTCATCCTCGGAGGGGTCAATGGAGGGCCAATTCCCCCTCTGTTTGAGGAGCTCAAGGATGTCTGAAAATGAGACATCCTCAGAGGGGGACCGTGGGGAACCCTCCGACTCATCTAAGTCGGTATCAGATGTAGTAGACTCAGGGGAGTCTGTGTGTTTCCTCTTACACGTCCTCTTCCGAGGGGGTTCCCCTGCAGGGTCAGGAGAAACCTCGGAAGAGGAGGAAATTCCCAGTGGGGAAACCTGGGGCGATGGATCCCTGGGCCTGAGAGCAAGAGGCTGGCAAGAGGCATCTGCAGGCACTGATGAGGGAGGAGCTAGAGGGATAGACCGTTGACCAGGCTCAGAGGCCAGGACACTCCTCATCACCTCAAAGGCTCCTCTCCCCGGGAGACCTGAACACACCCGCTCCGAAGAAACAGGAATGGTCGGCTCCAAGGAGAGAGAAGGCTCCGAGGCCGATGTCGGCGCCGAGCTTACCAAAGCCCAAGCTCCGAGAGGGAGAGCGGGGTCGGACAAGGGTCCGATGCCACTAGCCCCCTCGGAGCCGACAGTGGAAACCCGACGACTGGATCCCTCCAAGGAAAGTCTCAAGGAGGAGATTGGAGCCGAGGATGACGGAGCCGAAGGATGTATCGGCTCCGGCATCGAAACAGTCGCTGTCCCAAGAAGCTCCGGCTCCGAACTCTGGTGTGGAGTCGGAGGAGGAATCTCAAGAATTGGGGCTGTAGCCGAAGTCTGTTGAGACGGGCTATGGAGCATTTGGGCCAGTGCCTGAGATTTCAACAGCCTGCTTACCATCCTCTCCAAATCGTGGTCAGACAGCCTGGAAGATCTCGAAGATCGGCTCCGATGGCTCCGCTCCGACAAAAGAGGAGACCCCGGAGCCGAGTGAATACTTAGTATCGAAGGGGACCGGGATCTCTTACGGGCCGGAGCCATCGGAGCCGAAGTCCCTTGAACCCCAGATGGAGCCGAGGATCTCTCGGCTCCAATGCTGGATAAAGTGTCGGTTCCAGCCGGAGCCGACAAGGCAACAGTAGTCAGGGTATCGGAGCCGGCCGGCACCGAACCCACTACTCTAGCAGAAGAAGTATCGGCTCCAGCCGGAGCCGATATCGGCTCGACGGAGCCGGAGCCACCGGAGGAGGCTTGGACACTGTAGCCTGAGCCTTCGGTGGCTTAAGAGGTTTTCCTGCCCCTTGCTTAGGAGGAGAACCTTCAGGTTTTAACAAACCTCGGAGGATCAGTTTGTTCCTCCTTTCCTGCAGGACTCTCTGGCTAAAGGCATGACACAACGCACAGGAGTCCTGCAGGTGCAAAGGCCCCAGGCAATACACACAAGAAGTGTGACCGTCTGTCAGGGACATTTTCTGACAGCACTGGTCACACTTCTTGAAGCCTGAGACCTTGCCTTCCCTAGACATCCTAAAAGGATATACACAAACAGTCCCCACAAACACACAACTTAATCCCTACACAGACACACAGGAAGGGAATAACTTGGGGAACTAGGCCTGACTAAAACTTTAACTGAAAAAACTATTTCAAAAGTTTTAAAAGGAAGGGAATATGGTGGGCTGTACTAAATACAGGCTAACCTAACACTGAAGGGAAATTAAACCCCTAACTAAACTTTTTCTTCTTTAACAAGAAAAAACTTACCTCAGCTGGCAAAGGAGACCTCTTTCGCTAAGCGGCAAACGAGATCTGAGGTAGTTCCGCCTTGCATCATGGGATATAGGGTTGCCTCGAGCTGGTAAAAGGAGTTCTCGAGCTAAAGCTAGTGCCGAGTCGGAGCCGAGGATCGGCTCCGAACCCATCCAGCAAGAATGAAGGCGAGATTGACAACTTAACATCAGAACTTGCTGAGTTTTTCACCCCTGAAATCCTATGCCCAACAAATACAATAAGGTTTCATGCATCTTTATTTGCTGACAGGACATATAGAATGGCGTTAATTTTATATATATATATATATATATATATATATATATATATATATATACATACATATCCATATATATATATATATATATATATATATATATATATATATATATATATATACACACACACACATATATATATATATATACATACACACACACACACACACACATATATATATATATATATATATATATATATATATATATATATATATAGTCATATATACATACAGTGGATATAAAAAGTATACATACCCCTGTTAAAATCCCAAGTTTTTGTGATATAAAAAACTGAGACCACAATAAATAATTTCAAAACTTTTCCCACCTTTAATGTGACCTATAACCTGAACAATTCAATTGAAAAACAAACAAATCTGTTAGGGGAAAAATATAAAAAAATAAAAAATGTAAAAAAGCTGGTTGCATAAAGGTGCACACTCTCAAACTAATATTTTGTTGAAGCACCTTTTGATTTAATTACAGCATTCAGTCTTCTTGGGTAGGAGTCTATCAGCATGGCATATCTTGACTTGACAAAATTTGCCACCTCTTCCTTGCAAAAGAGCTCCAAATCTGTCAGATTGCGAGGGCATCTCTTGTGCGCAGCCCTCTTCAGGTCACCCCACAGATTTTCTATTGGATTTAGGTCTGGGCTCTGGCTGGGCCATTCCAAAACTTTAATTTTCTTCTGGTGAAGCCATTCTTTTGTTGATTTGGATGTATGCTTGGGGTCATTGATGTGCTGAAAGGTGAAATTCCTCTTCACCTTCAGCTTTCTAGCAGATGCCTGAACGTTTTGGGTCAAAAGTGACTGGTATTTGGAATGGTTCATAATTCTCTCCACCTTGACTAAAGCCACAGTTCTAGATGAAGAAAAGCAACCCCAAAGCATGATACTGTCACCACCATGCTTTACTGTGGGGATGGTGTTCTTTAGGTGATGAAAGTGTTGTTTTTGTGCCAAACATACCTTTTGGAATTGCCTCCAAAAGTTTGAACCTTAGTCTCATCAGACCATAACACATTTTCCCACATGCTTTTGGGAGACTTGACGTATTGTTTTGCAAAATTTAGCCAGGCCTGGATGTTTTTCCGGGTAAGAAAAGGCTTCCATCTTGCAACCCTACCCCATAGTCCAGACATACAGAGAATATGGGAGATTATTGTCACTTGTAGTACACAATCAGTACTTGGCAGAAATTCCTGCAGCTCCTTCAGTGTTGCTGTAGGTCTCTTGGCAGCCTCCCTGACCAGTTTTCATCTTGTATTTTCATTAGTTTTGGAGGGATGTCCAGTTCTTTGCAACGTTACCGTTGTCTCATATTTTCTTTTGGAATACATTTGGATTAGGAGCCTTTCTCTCTAGTGAGTCTTGCTTATAAGCTGGTGTAGATTCAAGTCCCTAGTGAAGGTATTTATAGACCCACTAGTTTTGCAAAGAAAGGGAAGGTCAAATATGACTGGGTCTTTTATGGCTCATATACTGGTTTATTAATTAGTATTATGTCCAGTGCCTGGGTTTTATTTATTGTAGGGCAATGGTTTCTCTTAGTTACGGATTCCTATGAAGTTGATTAACTGAGAATGATTTGGGCTAAGTCAACATAGGTTTATAGTCTAAGAAGCATTTTTATTTATTTATCAAGGTATAATTTCTTTAAAGGCATACTCAAGGAATGCTACTGCATTCTGGTACAGGATGGAGAAGCAAACAGGTAGTAACACGAAGTGACCCAGCACCCAAAATTCCGAGCAGCAACCCTTAGATTCAGAGACCACTCGTGTGGAAGGAGAATGTTCCTACTCAATTTGTCTGCTAAGATGTTGTATTTCTCCAGATGTGTGCTTCAGTCAGAAACCACTAAGTCAAAATCGCCCACTGCCAAACCTTCATGGCTGCCTGACAAAGAGGATAAGATCATGTTCCTCCTTGTTTGTTCTGATACCAGACTATGGACATACTATCTGTCTGAAAAGAAATCACACCCTTGGAGAGAACATCTTGAAATGTCTACAAAATGAGGAGGACCACCCTCATCATCTTGACACTGTTGTGAAGGTTGGCCTCGACCGTTGACCAAATCCCCTAGACTGTCCTCTCTTCAAAATCCTCCCCCCAGCAGAGAGGCATCCATCATGACCACAACGAGACGAGAGGGAAGAACAAACAGCCTCCCTGTGAACATCAAGGGAGACATCAACCACCAACTGATATGATATCGACAAACTTGAGTCAGGGAAACCAGAAAATCCATTGGATGAGCCAAATACGACCACTGGACCACCAGGGTCCTCTGTAGTGCTCTCATGTGATACCTGGCCAAGGGAACTAAACAAATGTCAGCTGCCATGTGGCCCAAAAATCTGAGGATAAGCTGCACTGGAAGATTTCTGCACACAATCAAAGACCTTTCCAGATCCCAAAGGGTCAAAAGATCACCAAAGGAGGTGTCTTCACCGGGGGTTTTGGGGGACCCTTCTCCTTCCTCAAGGTTGATGTTCAGGTGTGTCCAGCTCCTTCTTCTTACACTGCCTCTTCCCAGTGATATCCCACCTCAGACACCCAAGAATGGAAAACAGGAGAGACTGGGGGTCCTAATGAGAGGTCAGTTTGGACACCAGATGGGGTAAGATGTCACAGAGACAGCTGAGGGGCAGTCACAGGCACAGACACAGAAGGGGGTACACTGGTCACACTGGAGCATTCCCTGTCCCGACAGGAGAACATCCTCTCCACTATGTTAAAAGTAGAGGTGGAGGTAGATCGCCCTGATTGTCATACCTAAGGTCTGAAGACCCCAAAGTTATGCTGGAGGCCTATCAAAGGCAGAATCCCTGAGTGGGAAGTATGATCCTGGCACTGTTATAGTCGAACCTGACCTGCAGAACCCTGCCTCAACCTGTTGGCCTAGGGGTTAGCCCAGCTCCAGTACCACTGAGGTTGAGGAAGCCAAGATTAGAATCGGAGTCAAGATTGGCAAGACCTAAAGAATGGAAGACAACTAAAACTGAAGATCTCAGATCTATAGGGCCCAGGGAGGAATCCAAGAGACAAGAGCCGAGGCATTGGGCAAGGGACCAGAGCCAAAGGGATAAGGCCTAACTCCATCTGTGCCTGTATGAAGAACCACATCAACTGCTCAAGATCCGATGTCTTGAGACTTCCAACAAACTGAGATGACTGAACTGAGGAGGCCACCAATGGGGCATTGGAGAATAGCTGATGGGGCATGGATCTGGACTGGTCTGAGGCGGGGAAGCCCAGATCCAAGGAGGTGAAGGGAAGGGAGACAGGAGAAATCTCCCATGACATCAAGGGAGAAAACCGATCCTGAAGAAACCTCTTTCGTCAAGAAAGAGCACGTAACATTGATGGTCAGGGAAGGTACCTAACTAGAGACTGAAGCTGAAGGGGAATGACTCAGAGGCAAAGGAGTCAAAGGAGATTGGCTGTGAGGAAGCTGAGGGGGGGGTTCGACTCCGACACACCGGCCCCAAAGGACATTAGCTTTGAGGTGTTGAAGCCAAGGTCACCAGGTGATCAGAAGGTCTTGGGACTTTAAGATCCAGCTAGCCAGAAACAAAAGATGCAGCCAACCACTTACAGTCTTCCTTAGAAGATTTAGTGTCCTTAAAATGTTTGTGACCCACCTTTACTGGAGGAGGCCGAGGGGGAATTCCCCTAAGGAAGAGGACACTTAAGGATGAGCTAGCCTCTCTTCTCCTTGACTGCATGACAGCTGAAGATCTCACAAACAGCAAAAGGAAACTCAAGCAGTCATGAGCATCCTGGGAGTGAAGCTTATGACCCCAGAAACACACTTTTTAAAAACCTTTCTGCATCCTAAGCACCCAACAAACTACACTGAACAAGTAGCGAAAAGTGGGAAACACACCTACACTCACCTAACTAACAAACTAACTTACCAACTAACAACTCTACAATAAAAAAAAAAAAAAAAAAAAAAATATATATATATATATATATATATATATATATATATATATATCTATATCACTAACAATAAAAACACACACTAGACTAACGTTAAACAGAAAAACAGGCAGCGGAGTAAAAAACACTATCCAAAAAGGACAGAGGAATGAACAAATGACCAAGTTACTGTCCAGAATGGCAACAAACTAAATCTGGGGCAATTCTAGTGATGTGGGTGATATGAATCGAGTAGGCGGAGCTTACTGAGCTGAAGCCTTGGTAATTGTCTAGCATCGGATCCGATAACTCACAGGTTGAACCAGATGGAAACGGTAACATTGGATCTATCATCAATCCAACATTAAATTAATTGCTCAATTTCTGCCTTCCTTTAAACCCCACTCCTCCCCCTGAACATTATTCTGCATATATTGTTCCCACAATTTCCATTTATTTCTATGTAATTTTCTCCTTTCCTTTTCTAAACCTCCCACTTCCAGTTCTTTATCTCTGTTACAATATTCAATACTTAAACCAAAAAAAAAACAAAAAAACAAAAGAACTTGGTAAAACAAGAATAAACAGAAAAAACGAAGCTCCCGAGCCAAGTCACTAATTAATAAAAATATAAGAGGTTTCGTTTACTGCGGTGGTGGTGCTGCGGTAGCATTGTAGCCTCACAGTAAGACGTTGTCCTGTTTGATTCTCAGCTAGAGCGTCTTCTGTGTGGAGACATGCGTGAATGGGTATACCTTCGTTGAAGGTTGTGCGTCAGAGCTGGCAACTCGGTACGTAAAAATCTACTGCCAATCATTAGTGGACCAGAGTTCCGCTGTGGCGACCCCTAACCGGGAAAAGCCGAAAGACGCAACATAAGAGCTTTCGTTCATCAATCACCTTCCATCTTCGAAGCCCTTAAATACATTAACAATAGTGCCATCTAGTGACAAAATTCAAAATTTACACACCAAATTAAATATCATATAAGCAATATAAAAGAATAAAACACAATCATATCAACAGTACACTTTATAATTTTTTAACATCAGCAAGCTAGAAACTGATGTTATACTGTTAAGACCAGGAGTAGTAGTATCATCCAAAAATAGTTGCCAATAAAGTTCACATGCCTCCATTTAGGTGGCCCAATTTCCCCCCACTCTCTGGTGCTATAACTTTCTCAAGAATGAAAAATGAATTTTTTTTTTAAATCAATACAGCCTATGGAGTGTTTATACACTGCATTTTAGAATCTTTTTTTTAAATCACATAAACATGTTGATAAATACTCCCATAGCTCTACAATATTTGTCAGGTTTTGTATTCATATTAACCTCCAAATTGTCGACAATCACTCATTGGTTTAAAATCAGTCAAAATCTTGTTGATCTCGCCACCATTACTTCTTCTCTACAGGTATCCACTATACCTGGTGGATAAGCCCTATCCATAAACGTGTGCCACTTTATCTAATTCATTATAAAAACTCACATCATCAGATATCAACCTGCACACTCTGATTATGTGGCCTTTTAAAACATTCCTTTCTTGTCATGGAGGATGGCCACACTGTTTGAGTAAGTGGGTTTTCTATATACACTCTAGAAGAAAAACAGCCCTAAAGAACATTTTTGTATAGCAACACGCCCAAATAATTTATTTAGGTAAAATCAAATTGCTTAGAAAAAAAATAAAAAAAGAAGTGGTACTGTTGATAAAATCAACAAATTCATTCAACTGTTCAGCAGTATCATCAGCACATCTCAAATAATATTTCACATACCTGTAGACGTCAGAAGAGAAAACATAATTTTCTCCCACCACCAAAGAATGATGTTAGCAAAAAATAGGAGCTGAAGCTGCCCCCATTGCTACACCAGTGGTCTACCGGTAGTATTCATGTTCAAAAAACACAAAACTGTTGGAAAGTAAATGGGTAACACATTCAACCAATACATATGGTCTGTGACTGACAGTTGTTCTGAGATTTAGGGTATTTTAGAGAAAACTTGGTAGACGAAAATCATCCTCATGAATTTACATAATAGCTTAGGTGATAAACCGTTGATAATTTATAGGAATAAGAACAACTTTAAAAAGTTGTTTGAAAATTCACAGAGGAACTTTAGAACAGATCACAACTTAGGTATATTTAAGTGTGGTTGTTGTCAAAAATGTAGGTTTATATGGAAGGGCCTAATTTGATGTTAGATGTTCCTGAAGCTCTTGCCCAGAATGGAAGATTTAATTGCAGCACATAAGGGGTGGTATACCTAGCATAATGCTCAGCTTGCACGGCATTTTGTACAGGTAAAACCAAAGGCTCCCTTAAAAGGAGAATTTATCAACATGCTTATGCGATTTCATATTCATTTAAAAAAATGTTCATTCTTCATTCTCGAGCAGGCTATAGCATCTGAGAGAGGGGAAAAATTGGGCCACCTTATTACAGGCACATGAACTTTATTGGTAGCTATTTTTGGACACCATTAATACTCCTGGTCTTAATGCTATAACATCAGTTTCTAGCTACTGATGTTAAAACATGATAAAGAGTAATGTTGATATGATTAAGTGTGTTTTTATTCTTTTAACTCACTTATATATTTAATTTGGTGTGTACATTTTGAATTTTGTCTCTAGATAGCACTGTTGTTCAGGATATTTTTGAATGAAAGAGCTTACACATATATTAAATATTCAATACTTCAAATACAGTTTATTTAGACTTAGAGTTCCATTAATTAAATTCAACAAGGCCTTACTATGTCTAGGTTATTCAGATCCTGTGTCCAAACTCAAAAGCATTATTTTCTTGGTTTCCCCTTTTGCTCACCCAATATTTTTGACAGAGTACTCTGTAGGGAATTTTTAAAATCTGCCAACTCATTACACTCCCAAAACATATTTTTCCCAGTTACCTCTTTTGTCCCCATCACACCAACATTTGCCATCTACCTTAGGAAAGTTTAATTGAAGTCTGCTTGGGGTATAAAAATACCTATGCAAATACTTCCACGCAAAAATCCTAAACCTTTTACACTTACTTATATTTATATTGTTGCATACTTGGAGCCATACATATGTCCTCCCATTGTTACCTTGTAAATTCCTTATCCAATCTCCCTTCCCAATCTTTTCTAAATCCCTCTGATTGATTCTTATAGTTAATGTGCAATATTTTATATCTCCCTTTATTTATACCTTTTTAAAACCAGCTTCTGTTCTAGATTCATCTAAAAACTCTATCAGAGCAGTTCTTCCACTTAGGATTCCACTACCCTTTCTCCTTGCCTATAATCTGATATCAATTCCTGGTAGGGAAAGCAGTCTTCAGCTTGCAGCCCAAATGTCTTCTTAGCCTTGTACCATTCTAAATCCTTTCCCTCTCTTATTATTTGCTCCTAATACCTTAGTTCATTTGCCAGTTTTCTCCTGAAATTCCAGCCTCCTCTTGCCTATTCCCTGAACTCCTACTTACAGTCATCCCTATCAGCAAAATCTCCTTTCTCCATTCTTGTGCTGGCTTAGCTCTTATGCTGCTTTATGAATATAATATTCTGTATGTTTGTTGATATTCTCCTTAAGGATCTGCATCTAAAATCCCACTCTCTCCTTATTTCTTGACCCCCCCCCCACTCAATCATGATCCCTTTCCATTTGCATTATAACTTTCTGTTTGTGTTATGTATAAAAGCCTTAATTGTGTAGCTCTAAAATATCCCTTCAAACCAGGGTCATCCTAAACCACGTTTTTCTATCTGAAGGATCAATGTATCCTACTTAATCCTTGCCCTCCTCCCAGATAAATTATTTCACTCTTTAATAATTATTGTTCGCAACTTCTCCTCTGGTTGATAAAAATATGCCTGATCCATATATAAAACTAAACAGATTAAAAACATTTTTTCTGCTTGTTATCTTATTATCCATAAACAAGAGCATCCAGTTTCTCAGTTTTTGAATTACTTTTTGTTTAGTCGCTTTCCACATATCCCTAGCTGCCATAACAGAAGCCCTTCTAATCCATACTCCTAAATATTAAATCTTATCGTATCCCCATAAATATGGGTATTGCTGAACCAGTTCATGTGTGGGTACATAATTTACAGCTATAGCCTTTGCTTCATCTTCATTAATTTTATATCTCAAAAGACTTGAAACTATCTCAAAATGTTCCACAACACTGAGATGTTGTAAGTTGTTTGTGTGCATTGGAACCTGAAGAAAATGCTAACTCTCCTTCACTGTTCTCCCAGAACAATGCCTCTATGGGGGACAGGAATTCCATTGAGATGTTAACACAACTAATTCAGCAGTTAACCAACCGGGTTGATGACTTGTCCATTCTTTTTCTTCTGGCAGTGGCCATCTCTCAAGTACAAGCACTCTAAGCCAGTAAAGTAGTATTAGCCAAGGTAACTTATCTCTTACTACTGTTTCTTCTAGACCCCTTATAAACTCACAAAATGTACAAGAAGGGATTTCATCTGGAACAGTTAATGGCATGGCTAACAGTAATAATAATCTTGGACATAATGTTCCTTGTAGTATCCCCCTCCTCAATGACTGGCTTAATGCTAATTTTACATTTTTACTCTGCAAGCTGATGGGACAGTGCTTAACCAAACTACAGCTTCTGAGATAAGGGAAAATGTCATCATTTCTAATTTAAAAGACTTTGATTCAAAGCTGATAAAGCATAAAAAGTTTCAACTCAAAGTCGCTTACCTCAAGGAATGTATTCAAAGACAGCACATTCCACGAGGCCTTAGTGACGATATCCTACTGGTCTAATCCTGCACTCACCCTTTCATTTAGATTTATTTAGACTGTTTGATCACCGGGGAATTGAGTTCTTAGAAATCCTGATTAAACACTACTCGACACAAACGGATGTTTTGAAAACTAAACTCGGTGCGCCTTGGAACAGAACATTAAGTTGGATGTTAACTTTTTAAGGTACAAGTACAATTTCTACCATATTTACAGGAGCATAGACGCTACCACTGATAAACTGAGAGGGGGTAAAATCAAAAAACTTGAAAGGGATAGGAAAGAATATGAACAGGGTGTAGCATACCCACCTCCACCCCTTTCTTAGCAAACAAACAATTTAAACAACAACAATGGTGTTAATTTAGTGTCTAACACCATAACTGAAAGCTCTACAGATAAGGAAATACAAGAGGAAGTAGTAGACACCCCCGGGAATTGGAACAGCTGACTAAGAAACAGATCACATCAAAATAATGGAAGATCTGAGCCACAGGATTTTCGGAAGGGTCAGCAGCAGCTTTCAAACTTGACCCAAGGCAACAACTGACACAACCAGAGGTCCAGGAGGCAGAATTGACGTAGGAGGTAGCAGACCAGGGCATTATTGCTGGAACGGATGAGCCGGTTCACCGTGTCAGTGCCTGCAAAAACGCAAAAGGTTACTTTGTAATTTATAACTATACTGACTTTGTTGTTAAACCTGCCTTGGTTGAGACTTTATCAAAGGGATTGACATTTGTGCCTTCTATGAGGGCTAACTTGGCAAGCTTTTTGCTCGATTTAAAACTTTTTTGCCAAAAATTGAATTTGCAACTGCTTTTTGGAAATACTTTGTCTACACTTCCTGAACTCAGAGTATCTAGTGTTTTTAACCCCCCACTTCAGCCGACCATTAATTTATTTGAGAAAATATGCGAGGCTGACATTAGATTTTTACTGAATACATATATGGGAAAGAGTTTTATGAACAGGAATATAACAACAGCAGAGCTTAATGATTTATTTGATCTGAGAATGGCAGGGGTTAGTCATGCAACCTGACAAAGGTGGGGGGACTTGTTTTTGTGTATGAAGAGGATTACAAAATTTAAATTAGAGCCACACTTGAAAATGAAGCATATGAGCGTGTCTCACTGAATGAAATGAACAAGGCATATCAAAATGTTAGAAATTTTATTAATGATTTGTTCCTTGAAGGTTACATAGATGTAAATACACAACTATTTAGACATGACAGCACCTGTTACACCCATTTTATTTGGAATTCCAGAGATATGCAAAGTTATCCATAAGCCACAATTTAGATCTATTATAGATGGTAGGAATTCCATCTCATATGCTTGTACAAGGTTTGTGGACCAGAAACTAAAGAAATATCTTGAGACAGAGGCCCAAATATGTAAGGACTCTTGGAGTTTTTAGAATCTATGAACAATTTAGAATTCAAACAAGAGTATAATTTTTGACAATATATGTCAGGGACCTCTATATGGTCATCCCACAAGAGCTAGGGATGGAATGGAAAAGGGAATTCCTGTTGGGTAAGGGAGCACCGGGGGATGAGATAGATTTGATTTTACACCTATTGGAGTTAATTCTTACTAATAATTATTTCTACTTTGATGGAGATCTGTTCCTTCAAAAAACAGGTGTGGCAATGGGCTCACCTTGTGGGGCCTTCGCCAATTGTGTCATGGTCCATTGGGAAAAACAGATATTTTTCCAACATGAAATTTACAGCAGGAGAGTCCATTGGTACACTAGGTACCTGGATGATATGTTTCTATTATTTGAGGGGGACTTAGGAGATGTCACAGAATTCATGCAAGTCTTATGAAACATGACACATTTTTTGGATTTCACGTTTCACTTTGAGACTCAAGCAATCCCATATTTAGATGTCTGGTTATCAAAAGACACAAACAATAGTAGGTATATAGCTAAAATTTACTGAAAGCCTACATATTCAAATGATTTCCAACACTTCAGCAGCAACCACCCCTTTCACCAGAAAAAGGCTGTGGCAAAAGGCCAGATGGTCAGAACAGCCAGAATAACAACTCTGGATTCAGAGTTCAACATTGAGTGTGATAATTTAAAAGGGATGCTTTTAGAAGATGGATGAGATCATTAATGAGGTTGGGAGGAAAACAGAATCAGGACATTTCTTACCCATATTGAATAAAGGGTTAGTTTCACTGCAGGAAAGAATAATTTCTTGGATTATTCCTAGTGGGAGGGGTGAAACTACTGAGAAAATTGATTATAAAATCAGCTTTCTAACAACTTTTTCAACTGATGCCATCGACCTCAGGAACACTTTAAGTAAAAATTGGGCCCTGATAAATGATGACAGTAATTTAAGGAACAAACTTGGGACTAGAACCACGGATAATTTTTAGAAAGGGTTTTAACTTGAAATCATTATTAAATAAAGAAATAAGGCCCTATGTTCCCAATAAGGGCATGAAAAACTGTGGCAGATGCTTTATATGTAAATATGTAGAAATAACCTGCTCAGTGAATTTAGGAAACATGAAATTTACCATGGCAGGGAAATATGATTGTAACACAAAGGGAGTTATTTATCTAACAAGATGCCAACAGTGCCCCATATTCTACACTGGAAAGACGGAAAGGCATTTTAAACAAAGAATCTATGAGCATCAGTATGCCATCTGCAAATAGGATAAAAATAATGCTTTAGCAAGACACATATTGGAACAAGCTGATCACTGCTTTCACTACACTATTGTTGAAAAAGTAGAAGTTAGCCATAGGGGGGGGCCGTGGTCATTAAGACTTTAGGAGAGGGAGTTATTTTGGCAATTGAAGACTAATGCTTTTTCCTTCCCTGGCTTAAATGATGCTTGTTCTTTAAAATGTGTTTTAAAATTAAAATCTTTAACCAGATAAAAATATTGACAGTGATATAAATGTTTTTTATTTATTTTTTCATTTATTTTTTCAGTATGTGAATTTTAATGTGTGTATATACATATATATATATATATATATATATATATATATATATATTATATTTATCGATTCACTTCAGAAGCTCGACCTACTGAAATCTTGAATTTCAATATCTCGAGCCCAAGAAGTGGAATCCACAAAACAATGACAACTAAAAACTGCGAAATTCAAATCCTCGAATACCGGAAGTTTTGAATTTTGCGGTTTTACTACACACACACAGACACACACAGACAGACACACCAGACACACACACACACACACACACACACACACACACACACACACACACACACGCACACACACATGCACGCACGCACACACACACACACACACACACACACACACACACACACACACACACACACACACACACACACACACGCACCATCCACCACACAAACACACACAATCACTCTACTACATGAAAGCAGGGGGGCAAACCCCCCTGCACCCCCCTACTTAAATATTCTCACTCCGAGGTCACACTACATACAAACACACACAAAACACCACCACACAAGCTACTTTCTCTTCGCACACATACATCATAGCAACAAAACACACTGACACACACCACAGCCCCCACCCAAACCCCTTAATACACACTTACCTGAATACATAACCATAGCGGAACTTTAGAAGCACGAAATTCAAAACCTCTGGGATTTGAGGTTTTGAATTTTGCGCTTCTACACTTTCGCTATTATGTGGATTCGGCTCCTTGGGCTCGAAATACTGAAATTCGAGATTTCAGTATTTCGAACTTATGAATGAAACCCATTATATGTATATATATATATATATATATATATATATATATATATATATATATATGGTTCTACCTCACATAAACGAAACACCAAAACACCGACAACGCAATCACTGAAACCACATAACCGACAGTACAAAAACACGAAATTCCACATGCCCGACAACGAAATAACCGACGGTACACAAACACGAAACCTCATACACTTCACACACCACAATCAACAAACAAAACACATTCCCCGTCCAAAAACCACATACACAACACAAGCACACCAAAATCCCTACAAACCCACACTAAACCTCACATACACAACTACTTACAACCCTAACCCAAACCCTAACCCTAAGGTCCGTCACTACCGCACACTTACTTGACCCGCTCCCTAACCCTAACTCACTTATCCCGCCCCTAACCCAAACACAATCACTACCACACACTTACCTGACCCGCTCCCTACCCCTAACTCACTTATCCCACCCCTAACCGAAACACAATCACTACCGCACTTACCTGACCCGCTCCCTAACCCTAACTCACTTAACCCACCCCTATCCACACTTACCTTACTCGCACCCTAACGTCCGTCACTACCGCATACTTACACAGCCTTTTCCCATTTCGGCATCCTCGGCGTCGGTGCTTTCATCCGTCGGGTCGGTCTTCTGCTTGTCGATCTTCTAGGTCCCGTCGCGTCGGTCTTCTGCGCTGTCGATCTTCTGGGGCTCGCGATTTCCGTGTCGATGTTCCGGCGTGTCGTTGAAGTGAGGTAGAACCATATATATATAGATATATTTATATATATATATATATATATATATATATATATATATATATATATATATATACACACACACACACACACACACACACACACACACATACACACACACACACACACACACATATATATTTTAATATATGCATTCTCATGTATTGTATATATTTCTTTAAACGGTTTTTAGGGGTTGTATTTGTCCTCAGGATAGGTCATGATGTCATAATTAACTGTGTTATTTAAATTGTTCAGTACTGTGCTTTGATTTTTGAAGAATTTATTTATTTATTTATTTCAGTTTGATGACCGGGGAGGTCCACTGGGCTCAGGAGCCCATTTTCAGTGGCGAGCCGGGGAGAAAAGCTCCACATTACATAGTAAAATTAAAAAACAACAGGTAAACTTAAAATTAAGATTCAAAGATATAGATACATTAAGATAGAACAGATAATATTACGTTTTATGAATACTGATAAATTGTGATACAGAGACAGTATGAGGTACAGTGGTTACATAGCATATGAGTCATACATTGACATGGCTGGTTAAAAAGGTTACATAGAATTTGAGTCTTGTTAGGGCAGAGTGGTAGAATAAACATAAATGTTAGGGAGGGGGATAAAAGGGAGTGCAAACTATTTACAATATTTACATTATATACACAAGACAACAATAAAGAATGAGTAAAGTCCATCGAGCAAAGTTGTTGGAAATAGTAGTAGTATGGAAATACAATTAGTGTAGAGAGTAGAAGGCTAGGTGGGGAAAGTGCAGTTGCACTTCCAATTAGAGAACAAGTAGGAATGGAGTAGGGTTTTGAAGTTGTCAGGGTTTTCTGTCATTCGTAAAGAAGGAGGGAGGGAATTCCATTTTTTGGCTAAGGAAAAATATAGGAGGTGCTGCCCGGCAGGTTGCTTTGGTGTATGGACAGTGAGTAGGTTTAGGTGAGCAGATCTAAGTGGCCTGTTAGGGGTGTAAAGTTGTAGGATGTTGGATAGTGCAGGACATTTAGAGGGGTTAAATAATAGCCTATGGGCAGTGGTAAGTTGGAGATAGTCTAGAAGGTTGGGAAGTTCTAGCCAGTTTAGTGAGTAGAGGGCAGAGCAATGGTGGGAAGAGAGTTTGGCTTTGATGGCGAATTTTGAAATTTTATTATAACAACTTTCCATTTTTGAGGAAATGGAGGCAGATAAGTTAGTTAATAGAGGGGCACCATACATTAGTGAGGGAAGAAGATAGGTAGTGGCGAGGGTTTGTCTAGAAGAAGGAGAGAGATACTGGATGTTTCTGTATAGCGGGCCAAGTTTTTGATGTGTTTTCTTGATATTGAGTTGAATATGGGTGTCAAATTTTAGGTTTTCATCTATAGTGACCCCAAGTAGTTTGGCATAGGGAACATTTTCTATGGTTGAAGTGTTATGGCTTCTAATTTGAAAGGAGTTTTTGTCAAGAGGGAAGGATTTTGAGGGGTGGGGAGTAGTATTTTGGATTTGTTAGAATTTAGAGAAAGGTGGTTTTGGAGCATCCAGTTCTCAGTGGTGGAGAAAGCAGTTTGTGTGTATGAAAGAAGTTCTGGGAGGTTGGTGGCACAGCAGATTACTATTTTGGTATTTGGGATGGCAGAGTGGAAGTCATTGATAAAGATGGTGAATATCATAGTGCCAAGAATGGAGCCTTGGGGAACTCCAGTGGGGGTAGGAAGGAAGTTAGAAGTGCCTTTCCTCCATTTTACAGCTTGAGATCGATTGGATAGGTAACTTGAGAACCAGGATAGTGTATTGTGTGAGAGGTTGAGGTTAGCAAGGTGGCTAAGGACATGAGTATGGGAGACAGTGTCGAAAGCCTTGGAGAGATCTAGTAGAACTGTTAAAACTATTTTACCAGTATCGCGGGCATGGTTGACTATATCTAGGAATGAGAGGAGAGCAGTTATATGTGCTATGGCCAGGACGGAAACCATGTTGGGTTTGAGAGATGAGGTGGTTTTTGATAAGGAAGGGCATTAACTGAATGTGAATGCATTTTTACAGTACTTTTGATATTGGGGAGAGGATGGCTATGGGGCGAAAGTTAGAGGTATTTATGCCACCTTTGTGGAGAGGATGTATAAAGGCAGCACGCCACAGCTTGGGGACATATGATTTCTTTATGGATCTGTTGACTAGGATACTAATAGGGAGGAAGATTCCATCTGCAGCAATTTGTAAGAATTTGGATGAAATGTTATCTGGAGCATTAGAACAAGGTTTTAGTTTGCTGAGAAGTTTTTTTATATATGAGGTAGAGACTGGTTTAAGTTCAAAGGTGGGGGGATAGTTGGGTTTAGAGGCTGGGGTAGAGTGACAGAACTGTGTGGATGGGTTAATTTGAAAGGTCTTATTTAGTTCAGCTATAGAGTTAGTAATGAAGGAGTTGAAAAGAGTGGCAATTTATGGATCGGAATTGGTAGTGTCAGGGCAAGGATTATTTTTGGTGCCTGGGCTGAGAAGTGTATTAATTAAATTAATGGACTTCCAGAATTGTTTGGGGGTTTTGGAGTGGTTGGCTTGGAGTGTCATATAGTAGGATTGTTTGTCTTTGGATATATGTCTTTTAGTAAGGTTGCGGAGTTGCTTATATTGAATAAGGGTCTCTGGTTGTTTATTGCGCTGAGAAGGTTTCCAGCATTTGTCTCTCTGTTGCATACGTTTTTTTGGTTTCCCTAGTTAACCATGGGGTGGATTTGGATTTAACACTTATAGTTCAGGGTAGAGCTTGGGAATTAAGTACATTTAGGAAAGTAGATTTAAAGGACTTGACGGCTCTGTCAAGTGGTAGAGTTTTTAGATTGTTCCAGTTAGTTTGTTTGAGGGTATTAGAGAAAGTTAGAGGGTTGAAGTTTGTTAGGTTATGTGTATGTAGATATTGGTGCTGGAGATGGGGAGACTGGGTTGCTCGGTGGATGAAGGCAGGCAGGTGGTCACTAAAAGAGTCGGGAAGGATGCCTGAGTCCAAGATGTTGTTAGGGTGGGTAGCTAGGATCCAGTCCAGTGTAGATCCTGGAGGGTTGATTTTGTTGGGTCTAGTGATAGAGTTAGTTAATTGAGTAAAGTTGAATAGACTGACAGATATGGCTGGGTTTAGGTTATTAATTTTGTTCCAATCTATATTAACATCTCCTAAAATGTAGGTATCTAGGTTAATGTTAGTTGAGGCCCATTGGAGGATTTCTTCAAGGGTGGTAGTATTGTTACCTGTGGGAATATAAAGGGATATGAAGCAGATACTTTTGTGAGTATTCATTTGTAGTAAACCTATAACTAGTTCTGCATTGTAGAACTGGGGAATGGGGTTTGGGTATAAAATAATGGGGAGTAGATAATAGAAGATCAAGGCTACTCCTCCACCTTTTCTGTTTAAGCGGTCAGATCTAAGGGCTTGAAAGCCAGGGGGTAGGATTTCTGAGTCAGAGATGGTAGGTTTTAGCCAAGTCTCAGAGACAGCTACAATATCAGGAAGGTTGTGGTGAAGCCAGGCATGGAAAAGAGTAGCTTTATTTCTTAGACTCTGGGCGTTGAGAGTGACTATTTTTAGGCTTTTAAGGTTAGTGGTATTGGTACTTCTTGGGGGGATGAGGTTGTTAGTAGTGCTAGGTCCAGAGTTTAGGTGCATATCACCAGATAGAAATAGGTGGGTGAAGAAGGGAGATAGTAGGAAATTTAGTTTGCCCTTTGACTGTTGTGGACAATAGATCAGAGCTTTGGGGAATTTATGTTTTGTTGAGGTAGGCAAGATCTTTGGTTTAAAGTAGTGGAGAAGATTGGGCTGTAGTAGTGAGGATGGTATGGAAGTGAGTTGTGGTGGTGGTGAAAAGTGGAATGGGAGTTGAGAGGTGGGAGAGAAAAGAGGGGGGAAGAGGAGAGGAATTATAGGAGGTAGTATGGTGCAATGGGATTAGAATTAAGAGGGTGATGAAAGGGATTTGTAGTGTTTGAAGGAATGGAGAATGCATAATGTAATGGATTAAGAATGTAAGCTAGAGAAGTATGGGTAAAAGAGAGAGAAAAATTAATGAGTGTAGGGTGTAGTATAGTGTGTATGGAGTGGCTTTAACTGATGGGAGGATAGGAGGAGGTATGTGTAGGGAGTGGCCTTTAATTGATAGGAGGCGAAGAGAAGGGTGAGAAGGCCAGTAATTGGTGTGGTAGAGAATGGGAGGAGTTTACTGGAGAGATAAAAGTGTGAGTAGTGGAGTGGGTGGGAATTGGGGGTAGGGTAGGGGAGTGGAGTGAGCCCGCAGCGCGAACGGAGCGAGTAGAGACAAGTGAGTGGAACAGCTCAGGATGAACAATCAATGGATTGCTGATTGCTCAGGGTAAGTGAAAGTGCAGATGAATAGAGAATAATAAATGTAAAGTGGTAATGTTCTGAGGAGGAAAGTGGTGTTTACAGAAGTGCAAAAGATATGTGAAGGAAAGATAGGAGCAAGGTATAGGCAGCAGAAAGTAAAGATGTAAATTATAGGATAGCAGTATGGACTAATGGACAGGACTGGATAAGGGTGCCACCTAGTGGACAGGGAATATTATTACAGCAGAAGTAAATGTCTGGGAAAGGCTGGTCAAGGACTAGATACTAACTATGAGTCAGCTAAAGGAGGCAACAACAGAGGGACTAAGGGTCTGTAATCTAACTACTGGAAACAGAGGAGGGTATGGCTGCTGGCGATCCTGGCTAGAAGCTAACAATTACAAGCTACAAGACATATACACTATTAAATGTCAGCTTTTCTGCCAGTATTAGCAGAACACATACTTTCTTTCTTCCTTTCTTGGAAGAGCACAGGGATAAGACAGCAGGTGATATGGAAGTGTCTTTAGATTCCAGATAGTCAATTTTTTAACCTCAAGTGGAAGGAAGGCAAGCTGGAGAGCTGGGAATAATTAGGGAGCAGTACTAAAAATAGTGGAGAGAAAAAGAAAACTAATGTCCTTATTAAGTTAGTACAATCAGTATTACTAAACATATTTTTCAAAGTACAGCATTAATACATTCATCCCACATAGCTAGATATATTTCAGGAAGAGGTAGGATCAAAGCAACATTGATACAGTCATCCAAACAAAGCAAGAAGCCAAGGGAACACTTCCATGCAAGGTAGACCTGTATATTGCTTTGGTATATTTACAATTCAATACACTGCTTAGGATCTCACAAGGTAAAAACAGACTCAGGTACACTGTGCTTTAGGGTATATAAACAGAAAATAAAAACAGCAATCGTAGTGTAAACACAAACATTGCAGATGCCCTAATGCTTCGTACAAATGATATATTCAACAATTTTAAATAATGGCTGTGCTCTACATACAGTATAAATACGAACATACACAAGCTTTCTAGCACGGTAGGGATTTGTGCTAGCATATAAGTAATTGAATTAGGTAATATTAGTTGAGAAGCAAATAAATGTGTTGTCACAGTCATATTTATTCAGCATTGATGCTGCTGTTGGCTGCAAGCAGTCGCTATGTAGTAGTGCTTTCCTGAGTATAGATACATATTAAAGCATCAAGTTAAACCAAAAGCAGCATTTTTAGTAAAGGAGTGAAATAATCAGAACATACCACAAGTGCTTACTATTTCTAAAGGTTCCGCTCATAGAGTGACCGCATACGTTTTGGAACTACTTGTTTTATTGGCGTTTACTTGCCTAGAGGAGCTAATGATATTAGCGTCTCAATGCTTATGCACTCGGTGGAACATGGGCTAGCCGGTAGCAGCTCCACTTAGATAAATGTAGTTTTATATTGAAAGTTAGTGACCAAACTGTGTGGGCGCTAAATAAATAAATAGACAAAGATTCGCTCTAGTCCTCGCGTATAATCAAGAGCACGTAGAAGAAATAAAATAAGTTCAATAGGACCAACCAAGGTTGGTAGGTAGATAGAACAGTCGCAAATGGGCAATCAATGTGCAGCACAAGCCCTCACTAAGATAACGGACGAGGCATGCAAGCAAATATTTGAGAGAATAGAGGCAAACTCTCGGGGTTGCTTAAGTTCCTTCATTGTGAGCGAATGAAAGCGCTAACAATAAATTGTGGATTTTGAGCTGGCATTTATTTCTGGTATTTTATTCAACACCATTGCCATTCTTTTAGCCATTATAGATAAACACTGTATAATAATGGGTTAGATGGGCCTATAAGATACTGGGACTGATGGGTCTTTATTATCTTTAGGTATTACAGTCACAATAGCTTTTTTCCAGGATGGTGGTGCTTCTCCTCCTTTTAAAACACTGTTAAAAAAACAGATTTTTAGCACTTTCTTCCCTCCTAGCTTCCAAACTTCCACCTAAATACCATCCTTTCCTGGAAACTTTCCTGTAGATTGGTTAGGCATCATTTTTACCTCATCTCCTCCTATCTTAACTGTTAGTTGTTGAGCCTCATTTATCGTCTACCTTGGCATATTTAAGTCTTCCATAAATATTTCATTTGTGCTTTTTCTTGATTTCCTCAATCTCTGCTTTATACAAATTTTCATAAAATTTCTGAAAGATCGCTGGTTATTTTTCTTGCTATCGACTCCCTAAGTTTGGCAAAAACCCTTTCTACTTTCTTTTGCCTAAGTCATTGTGCTTAAATTTTTTGTGCTCTGGAGTTAATATAAAAAAAGCAGTTGCTTAACAGCAATTTTTTTGAATTCATGCATATTATCCAGGAACTCTATTATTTTCTCATTAGTAATCTACATTTGTGCCTCTTCTTGTTCTGTGATACTTTAACTTTTGTCAGCCCCTCTAAATAATTCTTGTTACCTCTTAACCATATTTTTTTTCTTTTATTTCTACACGCTTTTTAAGCTCCACTTTCATTTTATCCCACTCACTAGCCTATCTTCCCTAATAACTCAAATAATTTCCACAATCCATTCCTTAAATTCCTTACTTTCAACAAGTAGGTTGGGAAGTGCCAATGTCTCATTTCCACTTTATTACCCTGCATGTTTATCTTAGTTCTCACTGGCACATGATCTAAAACAGTTATTGCATGTGTGTCAAAGCTTACAATTAAATGCACATTTTCCTGAGAAATGTTCTGTCTAGTCTAGCCCAATTGTTGTACATTGGGAAATAATACATAAATGCTCTCAGGGTTCCTCCAAATGAATTCATGTCTTCTGTACCAAATATTGTAATAAATATCTTCAGAAATCTACCCTTTTTTCCCAAATATCTTTATTAAATTTACACATATGACAAGGCAATCTTACATTTATATAAATGAAAAACATACAAAATGATATAACTTCAGTTACAAACAGCTTACATCACAGACACCATTGAAAAAACTGTAGTTGTAAACATTATACATCACTTATAAACCAAGTCATTGTCAGTTAGCCATTATATAGCTCATTCAAATCCTGCCTCTTAAACCTCTTTCCTGCTTTACATATATTGTTCCCACAATTCCCATTTTTTTCCTATGTAGTTTGCTCCTTTCCTTTTTCTAGAAATCCCAATTCCAGTTGTTTTATCTCCGTTACTGTATTCACTACTTCTAGTAAAGTTGGTCTGGACTTTGATTTCCACTTTCTAGTAACTGCTTTTATGGCAGCCACCATAATTAGACACAGCAAGGCTTTACTTTCTCTAGACAATTCTGGTTCTGTAGCATAACTCAAAAAAATTATCTCTCCAGTCAGTCCAATCTGTTCACCCAGCATGTCTGACAGTGTGGTCTGAAGGGATTCCCAAAAGTGTGCCAGCTCATCATACTTTCAAAAAGTATGTTCCCAGCTACCTCTTTCTTGCCCGTCATACCTCCAACATTTGCTATCCACCTAAGTAAAAATTCTTTGGAGTCTACTTGGGGTATAAAAATACCTAAGTAAACACTTCCAGGCAACTATCCTAAATCGTCTTGACTTTGTTGCATATTTGGGAGATATACATACATCTCCCATTGTCTCTTTGTGAATTGCTTATCCAATCTATCTTCCCAATCCTTTCTAAGTTCCTCTGATTGAGTCTTATAATTATCATGCAATATTTTAAATGCATTACTAATTATTCCTCTTTTAATGGCAGCTTCTGTTCTAGATTCTATTAAACACTCTACCAGTGCTGGTCTTTCATTTAGGAGCCCTCTCATTATTTCTCTTTGCCTATACTCTGATATCAATCCTTGATAGAGAAGGCAATCTCTAACCTGCAGTCCAAATAAATTCTTGGCCTCTTCCCATTCTATTACCTTTCCCTTTCTAGTTATTTGCTCCCAATATATTGGTTCCTATCCCAGTTTTCTCTAATAAATTCCAGCCCCCTCTTACCTATTATCTACATCCTTGACCACAGTCAACCCTATTGGCAAAATCTCTTTTCTCCATTCTCATGCTGATTTGGTTCTTAGAATAGTCCCTGCTATTTTATGAATATCATACTCTGTATGATGTTGGTTGTTCTCCTTAAGAGTATGCATCCAAAATCCCAATCTCTCCTTATTTCTTGAGATTCTTCCCTGTGTCAGTATCATTCCTTTCCACTTTGAATTATAGTTTTCTGCTTGTGTTATGTATAAGAGCCTTAACTAAGTTGCTCTATAATACCCCCTCAAATTAGGTAATCCTAGTCCACCTTGTTCTATTAGTAGAATCAGTTTATCAGAAATCTACCCTCTTTTGTTACATTTTTCCCTTCCAGGTCCCCCAGATACATCCACAGTGTTGAAAATCAAGCTCCTGTCTCCACCCTATAAGTAATATTCCCTGCTAAAAGCTGATTACTTCTCCCAAAATTTTCCTAAACTCCTTAACACCAGTTTTAGTGGAAAATAAATATGTCAACGTATTCCTCCTCCCTCGCCAGTAGCCCTTTACTACCACTATTCTGTCATTACTATCTTTTCCTTTGTTTCCCCCTTCTATCACTATTGGTACTCTCCTTTTCCATTGTAACTGATATTCTGCTGAATTCTTTTTTATCACGTTCGCATGCCCCCTTCTTTCCAAATGTGTCTCCTGCAGCATTGCTATTTGCACTCTGCATTCCTTAATATAATTCAATACTCTTAACTTTTTTTCTATATCTGTTAGACCGCTCATGTTCAAAAATAATATGTTTAATGTAGCCCTTATGGTAAGAAGTTATTATCCTCACCTATTATATATGACACTTTTTTAAATGTCTGTTTCCAGCTTTTGTGTTCCATGCACCCACTAATGTTTAGCATGTTGATCTTTTATATTGTTTCTTGTCATGGTTTTATAGGTTCATAAGTGTTTACTAGGCTAATGACCACAAGGGCCTTTTAAAGCCTAGCCATGCATCCAAAATCTTTGACAAATTCTGGTACTCTTAATAAGTGTAAGCAGGGGTTTGGAGGTGAGACATTTACAAGCAGGCACTTGGGAGATGAACCATTTACAGGCTGCCCATGTCCATTATAGACACAGGTGCCAATCCAGGGATGAATTTCCTGTTACACATCCAATTGTTCAAGTTACACTTGAATTGGGTTAGGGAGGAACTCTGCTTCACATGACTAGGGAAACCTGTTCCAGAGACAGAATAGTCTCTCTGGGATATATAGCTGTCTCTTCAGCAGGTCGTATTTACATCACATGTAAGGTTTAAGTCTTTAAATTGATAATTTTGGTGTTGTTTGTTTTGCGGATATGCAGCAAGTCCATCAGAGTGGGGTCTGATAATTCCTCGTCTGCCAACCATAGATCTCCCCTCAACAGCCTGTAGGAGACAGAATACATGGATAGGACCTTAACACAGTCTGCACTGAACATGTTACTTATGGCCTGCATTCTTTTAGTGAGGAATCTCTGTGGATGTCCCAGTTGTTGGATATGCCTGGTTAGGTACATACCAAAGTGGGCACTGCACTCATTGTTCAGTCTGATGAATGCCAAATACAGTGGAATAATGACTTCCTTTGACCTAGATGTCATATATTTGTTTATAAGTTGCACAACATAGAATGATTTCCGCACTACTGTAGACACGTGATGGTTAAAGGGTAGATTACTGTCTGTGTGTGTCCCCAAGTCCCTGACTACTGGGTCATCTCTTAGGGGTGTTTTGTCAATATGATGGTTACCGTGGTGAATGACTTCCTGATAGATAATATTATGCATTTTTTAGCATTTAGTTTTAGTCCATGGCTCTGACACCAGTTATTTGTCTGTGTCAGACATTCCTGGAGAACATATGTGTCAGTGGGGGATTCAATGACAGCTCCTAATTTGCCATCATCTGTATATTTAGTCAGTCAGAGGCCACTGATATTCGTCTTGACTTCAGACAAGTAAGTGCTAAACAGAAGTGGTCCCAGGACTGATCCCTGAGGGACTACGCTTGTGATTGGCCTCTTTGTAGAGGTGGACTCCCCAATTCTAACTTCCTGGATCCTATCTGTGAGCCAGCTGACTGTTCACTGGGTAACATAAGGGTTTGTACCTAACCTCTTCAGTTTGTCAACAATGCCCAAGTAGGGTACTGTGTCAAATGTCTTGGCCAGGTCAAGGTAGGCAGTGTGAACCATTTTGCCTTCATCCTTTCCTTTGATGACCTTCTCAAAAAAGTCCACCAGACAGTAGGCATGACTTGCCCTTGACAACACCAAACTGGGTTGGGTACAGTGTCTGGAGATTTCCTATGTCATTACTGATCACTTCAATGGGTTTGCATATGAGACTAGCGAGACTTATGGGACTGTAATTTCCAGGATCTGTAGATAGCCAGCCTTTGTGCAGAGGGTGATGCTTGCTGTTCTCCATTCATAAGGTATGAAGCCTGTTTGGAGACTACAGTCAAATAGCAATTCCAGAAGGCCTGATGGATCATATTTTATGCTATTTAGAAGGAATCCTGGGATACTGTCTGGGCCCACTGATGCAGTGTTCTTGGCCTTAGAGCATTAAGGACCTGTTCCCTAGTAACAGGATGGGGAACTATATTTGATGGTATTTCCAGAGGGAAGGTTGAGGGAGAGAGAGGGGTAGAGTTGGAGATGAATTTTTTAGCCAGTAGATTTGCTATATATTCTGGCTCAGTATAAATGACTCCATTAACAATGAGCTCTGCACACAATTGTGTATCGTCTTTGACATTGCAGACATAACTAAAGAATGCCTTGTGGTTGTCCTTGGCCTGGGAGGCCAACTTTACCTCAAATTTGGCTTTGGTAGACTTTGTCCTCTGAGTTGTTTCATTTGATGAGTGGTTTTATCCTGCTGGGTGCTGCACCCCTCCTAATTTTTGCCATGATTTTCTTCTTTTTGTTATACAGCTTATTGATGTTGTGAATCCATGGGGGTGGCTTATTTTTTTAGTAAGTTTTGTACTTCTTTCTGGTGGGTACAGCTGCCTCCATGCAGCTATTAACATGATTGTATATTGTATCTGTTAATTTTTCTGAGTAGGCAGCAGTATTTCCAGGTTTTATGGGAGCTTGAAATTTTACTTGGTTATCACTTAATAGCAGAGAGTTGGGTGGCCACGGTGGTGCAGCGGTTAGTGTTGCCACCTCACAGCAAGAGGTTCTCTGGTTCGATCCTTGGCTGGGGTGCCTTCTGTGCGGAGTCTGCATGCCCTCCCTGTGGTCGTGTGGATTTCCTCTGGGTGCTCTGGTTTCCTCCCACATCCCAAAGACATGCTGTAGGTGGATTGGACACTCTAAATTGGCCCAAGGCATGAGTGTATGCATGTGCGTGCCTTCTGTGGAAGGCTGGGCACCGGGCTGGCAACTCGACACCATAAAACTCCACTGCCAATCATGAGCGGACAGGTGATCAGCTGTGGCGACCCCTAACTGGGAAAAGCCGAAAGAATAAGAAGAAGAAGATCACTTAATAGCAGAAAGTTAGCCTTAGAGTAGTTCATGAATATTCCAGGGTTAGCTGGGGTTCCTGATTCTATTTTCACTTCAAGGGAGACAATTATGTGGTCTGACTTTACCATAGAAGACATTACACAATGGGGGGGGTGTAGCACTCTCCCATATTAGTGAGGACCAGATCTGTTCCAGGGAGTCTGTGTTTACAAAATTCAGGAAACTCTGCGCCTGTATGTTTGGTGCCATATATGATTCCCAGATAATAGTGGGGTAATTAAAGTCGCCCATGAATATGGTATTGGGTTAGATGGTGAGTGTTTCCAGTAAGGTTAAATACATGGTATGGGTTTTCTGGGTCATAGAGGGGGAACTATAGCTTGCAAAGAAGTGGTATTCATTTTTTCTATGGTGATTTGAACTTGGAAAAGCTCAAGTGAATTGTACTGTTTGACCAGCCTTGAGGTATACTTATTTTTGATGTACATTGAGACACCTCTACCTTTAGTACCCGTCTGTATAGTAGCTAGTCTGAATATGTGGAACACATTATAACCAGGCATTGTTGGTGTACTCTCCGCAACTTTAAACCATGTCTTGGTGACCGCACAGATATCAGCATTCTCTAGGGTGAAGAGAACTTCTAGGGAGAGAAGTTTTTTGTTTAGACTAATAGCACTGAACAATAACACCCTTAGATTTCCCTGGTTTTGATTTGCTATGTTGGAGGTACTTTTAGTTTGGCATTGTCTAAAAAAGGCACTATGGGGGAGGACAACGTTTTAGACTGTGATGCCCGTACACTGGCCCAGCAATGAAGGAGCCTCAATCCTCACCACTAACACCAGTGAGGGGCGTCCACACAGGGGAGGATAACAAATACACACACAGTAAAGTACAATTCCCCTTATGAGCACACAGAGGTCACAGTCAGTCTGGGGTTGGTTTCTCCCTTTCTCTCCAGATCCCCAATAAGACTCCCCACTGGCACAACTATAGGGTACAGATCTCAACCCAGTGGTCAAGCTAAAACCTCCAGCACCCTCTCTGTCAAACCAGTGCTTCGTGTCCCTGCCCAAGTAGTTGACACACACACACACTTTGGGATATGAGTTATATACAAACACACAGACACTCGTGGAGAAGGCTGCCAGAGGTTCTCCAGCTATGCCCCTTCTGCCCAGACTATATGGTAGTACCACTTGCCACAAACCACTAATATCAGCTACTAATAAGGCCCTTATCAGAGGGTGTTCCCCAATGGGAAAAAAAACATGTACCCATGAATTACCACATAGGTGGCAGTACACTAAACACCAAAAGTGTGATAAGAAACTTAGGGACACAGGTGGACAGTGGTCTCACCTTCGATAACCACATCGCCACAACAGTCAGGAAATCCTTCTATGTGGCACACCTCATCACTAAGGGCTTTTCATCCAGAAAAAGGAGGTCATTGTCCCACTGTACTCATCCCTCATTAGACCCATTATACAATACAGCACCCCGTTTGGTATGTATCTCTCAAGGGGTCTACTACTAACGACCGAAATGACGATTCCCCGACAGAAAACTCACCGACGCCAGATGACCGACAGGTAAGTGTACCGACAGGGTGATTTGCCGACAGCGGAAAGACCGACAAGGGAATGTGCGATCGCGACCCGGTAAGTGTGCGATAGTGACGGAGTTAGGAGGGGTCAGGTAAGTGCTCGAGATTGTGGGATGTCGGGTTAGGCTGTGGGAAAGGTGAGTGTGTGTTCGTGTTGGAGGTATGGTTCGGGTAAGGTAAGTGTGTGCTAGTGAGGGACTGTAGTTTAGGGACGGGTTAAGTGAGTTAGGGTTAGGGTGCAGGTAGGTGATGTGTGCGTTAGTGTCGGAGCTTGGGCTAGGGGTGGGTTATGTGAGTTAGGGTTAGGGTGCAGGTAGGTGATGTGTGCGTTAGTGTTGGAGCTTGGGCTAGGGGTGGGTTAAGTGAGTTAGGGTTAGGGTGCAGGTAGGTGATGTGTGCGTTAGTGTCGGAGCTTGGGCTAGGGGTGGGTTAAGTGAGTTAGGGTTAGGGTGCAGGTAGGTGAAGTGTGAGATAGTGTCGGACCTTAGGGTTAGGGTTTGGGTCAGGGCTAGTGTGTATGCTATGTAGTGTCGCGTGTTGTTTACGTTCCGTGTGTCGGTGTAATGGTGTTCGGTGTTTTGCGTTGTCGGGTTTGTGTGTTGTCGGTTATTTGGCGTCGGTGAGTTTTGTGTCGGGGAATCGTCGTGTCGGTGTTTAGTAGTAGACCCATCTCTCAAGACATCTGCAACAAATGGAAATGCCACAGAAATACATCACTAACAGAATCACAGGCCTAAAACAGATGTCCTACGCTGACCACCTTAAAGAACTCCAGCTATACTCTGTCGCATATCGTCTACTCAGAGGCGATCTCTGCTTAACATACAAGGCCATGTCAAACCCAGAGCTGTTGGACATGCTACACTTAAAGAAATTCCAGTCCCTCAGAGCCACACGCTCCAGGGATCTAAACCTTGTCATCACAATAATCAAAGCATGTTGGAGGGATAGGTTCCTGACCCAGAGACTCCCCAGACTCTGGAATAGACTTCCCATACATGTCAGGCAGAGCCCATCTTTGGCTCTTTTCAAAAGGAACCTTGACGATTGGATGGGAGAAAGGAAATTCACCCCGGGGATCATGGCAGTCGCCCTGCTAGACAGGGGTCCAGGGAAGTAAATAGTGTGGGAAGAAATAGCCAGGGAATTGTTATGGCTAGGCTTGTATAGCCCGTGGGCCGATAGCCTAGTACCAACCTATGAACCTATGAATGAAATTTCTGTAGTACCCTACTGTCCCTAAGAATGCCCTCACCTGCTTTTGGTAACAGGTGCAGGCCATGCCTGAATGGCTTCCATTATGGCAGGTTCTGGCTTGCTCTTACCATTCCCCACTCTATGTGCCATACCCACCTGACATTTGCTGGGCTTAATGGTCAACCCTGCCCTCTGTAGTCTGCCCAGCACTTCTTTGACATGCTGAAGGTGCTCTTGCCAGGAATGGCTGTAGATGGCAATATCATCTAGGTAAGCAAGGACAACCCCTCCTGCTCCTGCTAGGATATGATCTACCAGCCTCTGGAAAGTTGCTGGGGCATTTTTCATCCCAAAGGGCATCTTTGTGAACTCATACAAGCCAAAAGGAGTCACAAAAGCTGACCTCTCTTTGGCAATGGGAGTCAAGGGCACCTGCCAGTAACCCTTGTTAAGATCAATGGTTGTAAGATACCTAGCCCCACCCAGCTGCTCTAGGGCCTCATCTGTCCTAGCCATGGGCTAAGCATCTGACTCTGTGTGACTGCTTAATTTTTTGTAGTCCACACAGGACCTGGTGCTGCCATCCTTCTTTGCCACAAGCACCTTTGGGGGGGCCCAGGGACTGTTGGACTCTTGAATTACCTCTAGTTCCAACATCTCTTGTATCTCCTTCCCTCTGAGTCTGTTTTACTCTCTCAGGCACCCTATAAAGGGCCTGCCTAATAGGCCTTTCAGGTCCGGTATCCACCTGGTGCTGCACTAGGTGGATGCACCCTGCTTTCCCAGTGAATATGTCCCCAAACTCCTGTAACACTACTCAGATTTCTTGAACCTGAGTAGGAGATAGCTGCTGGGAAATTGCTACCCCTTCCACTGAGGTGTCAGTCCGAGCCTCACTGAGGAGATCAGTCACCAGATCTCCCTCAGACTCCTCCTGCAATCCACTGCAAATACTCAGCACAAGGGCCTCCCTATCATGGTAAGGTTTCATCATGTTAACATGGTACAAATTTGTGTTCCTTCCTCCTGCCTAGCAGTTCCACCATGTAGTTAACATCACTTACCTTTCTTACCACCTTGTAGTGTCCCTGCCAAGCTGCTTGGAGTTTGTTGTATCTGACAAGGGATGAGAACCATTACCTACTGCCCTACAGCATACTCTCTAGCTCGAGCATTCAGGTCATACCAGACCTTTTTCTGCTGTTGGGCTTCTGCCAGGTTCTTGCGGGCCAAACCCATGAGTTCCCTGAGCCTTGTCCTGTGGTCTAGGACATATGACACAACAGACTCCTTGTGAGATTCACACTCACCTTCCCACTCATCACAAATTAAATCTAGAGGTCCCTTTACCCTATGCCCATACAGCAACTCAAAGGGTGAAAAACCTGTGGATTCCTGGGGAACCTCTCTGTAAGCAAACAGATGGGGCAAATATTTGTCCCACTCCCTCTTAAACTGGTCTGCAAATGCCTGTAGCATGGACTTGATTGTAGAGTTTAACCTCTCAACAAGACTATTAGTCTGGGGATGGTAGGGGGTAGTCTTCAGGTACTTCACCCCACAGTACTTCCACAGACAAGTCAGCAGGTCTGACATGAAAGTGGCACCTCTGTCAGTCAGTATTCCTTTTGGGAAAACTACCCTGCTGAACATCTCTAACAAAGCATTTGCTACCTTTTCTGCCTCAATAGAGGACAAAGCCACTGCCTCAGGGTATGTTGTAGCATAATCTACTACCACTAGGATATACGTTTTCCCTGTGGAACGTGGGGTACTCAGAGGCCCCACAATATCCAGAGCTACCTTCTGAAATGGCTTCTCAATCACAGGCAAAGGCATCAAAGGAACTTTCACCTTCTCTTCTGCCATGCCTACCTTTTGGCACTGCTCACAGGTCCTGCAGTACCCTGTTACATCTCTGGAAATTCCAGGCCAATAGAGATTCTGCATAATACGTCTCTTTGTACGTTTTATCCCCAAATGACCTGAAAAGGGAATATCATGGGCTATGGCTAGAAACACCGGATGGTAGGCTCTAGGCACTACCAACTGCTGTACTCTCTCACCTTCTAGCCCTCCCTCAGGGGTCCACTCTCTATACAGTAACCCTTGGTTCCAGTATACAGATTTCCCCTTCCATTGTGAATCAGGTGCCTCCCTAGCTACCTTCCTCAGGCCTTGCAATGTAGGGTCTAAGAGCTGAGCCTGTCTCAACCCTCTCTTTGTAACCCTTCCCAGCTCCCTTCCACAGGAAGCCTGGCATCCTCTGACAGTGGTGCCTCACTGTCAGCCTGGGTACTACTACTCACCTATACCTTTGCAGTCACTCTGTCCAAGGGAACATCAGTACCCACAAGCAGCTGTGGCTCACCTTTAGTCTCACTGCTACAGAGTACCTCCCTCCCTGAAGTAACCACCTCACCAGTCCTGGCTACAAGTATGCGGTCTGTCTGGGTCTCCGCTAAGCTACCAGACCCACATGATTGCCTTGAAGCTTCACTGCGTGTAACTGCATAAATACATGGTACTGCCTCATCAAAATCCTTCCCTATCAGGACATCTGCAGGATGGTAGTTTGGTACCCCTGTTGTCTCAAGACAACCTACTATTTGCATTTTGTCTTTCCCACTTACTGGCTCCCTCACCTTTTGTTCCCCACCTTGTTTCCATTGACATGTTTATGCCACATGACCCCACTGGTTGCATTCAAAACATTTAACCCCAGGTACTGGATGTGTACCTGGACTAGTGGCTTCCCCTGCTACTGGCAGATTCTGTTGGGGCAGTCTGGGCTGCCCACCATTTGTTTCTTTAGATCCATGAGCAGTACTTGGGGTCCCTTTCCTGTGCAGGGATGCCCTGCTTGCTAGGTATAGGTATCCCTTCTTCCCCAACTCCTCTGAAATAGCACATTGCCTATCAGCTAACCAGATCCTCATGTCCTCAGGCAAAGTGCTAAAAGCTTGTTCCCTCATCAAAAGGTCTGCCAGCCCTTCAAAAGTGGTGAACTGACATCCATTCACCCATCTATGAAAATAAGTGCTCAGTTCAGCTACGTATTCACACACACTTTCATTTGCCTTGCGTCTATGCTCACAAAACGTTTCCCTATAAGTTTCAGATGTTAGCTTAAAGAATTCTAACAAGCAATTCTTAAGAGCAGTATAATCAAAACAGTCAATGTCAGACATTTTGGATAAAATAGTTACAGCTTTTTCATGGACCGTACCCAGAGCCTTTGGTCAACATCATACTGTTTACATACCCTCTCAAACATATTAATGAAACTATCAATATTATCCCTCTCTGTAAACTGCAGGAGAAATGTACTGACCTTTTGTGTTTCTGGGGTCCAGTTACTCACTTCCCCATTACCTCCATGACTGGTAAAGAGTCAGCATCTCCTTTTCATGCTGCCTCTGGTGCTCCTTTTCCACACTTCCATTTCCAAATGCCTGGCCTTCAAATCAAATCTCTTTAGCTCCAGATGGATTTTTAAGTCCTCTGCACAAAGGTTGAGCTGTCCATTCCCTGAGTGCTGTACATCTCCACAGTCAGTCTGATCGTCATCCTGGTTGCTGTTTTCTGATGCAGCTGTGACCAAAGCTGCAATCATGTCTGCCTTAGTCAGGTTTCCCTGCACCAGTCCTTTAGCCTGGCACATCTCAGCCGAGTGGCTCCTTGTCAGCTTTCCATACTCCTCTGCTGACATGCTTGCCTGCTCTCCCTGACTAACTAAACTCACAAAAGAAATAAAACCATTGTGATCTGAACTCTGAATATTCACTGCATGGCTGATTTAGAGTACAAAAACACTTTCAGTGATCACTTTACACAGGCTACAGGAATTCACTATCCACACTTCTACAAGCCAATTAGTATGTGCCAACCAATTAATATGTGGTCTGGATATCCCACCACTGCCAAACAATTAATATGTGACACCCGTGCACTGGCCCAGCAATCAAGGAGCCTCAATCTCCACCACTAACACCAGTGAGGGGTGTCTACATAGGGGAGGATAACAAATACACACACAGTAAAGTACAATTTCCCTTAAGAGCAGACAGAGATCACAGTCAGTCTGGGGCTAGTTTCTCCCCTTCCATCCACATCCCCAATAAGACTCCTCACTGGCAGAGCTATAGGGTCCAGATCTCAACCTAGTTGTCAAGGTAAAACCTCCAGCACCCTCTTTGTCCAACCAGTGCTTCATGGCCCTGTCCAAGTAGCTGACAGACACACTTTGGGATATGAGTTATATACAAACACACAGACACTCCTGGGGAAGGCAGGCACAGGTTCTCCAGCTATGCCCCTTCTGCTCAGATTATACAGTAGTACCACTTGCCACCAACCACTAATATCAACTACTAATAAGGCCCTTATCAAAGGGTGTCCAATTATTACTGTGCAATATTATTATCCAAATGCTAAGTGTAACTGAACAACAAGACTTATTGGAGTGGCTTAGTACAGTATCACTATATACATGCAATGTACTCTAGAGCTTAAATTATCTCTGCACAAAACAGCCACAGTTGAAAGGTTTAAAAATATTTAAGAATAAATAATAAAAACACAAGACAATACTTCTTACTACACAGTACTAATCAAGAGTTCAGAGATCACAGGAAAATGCTTAAAATGCAGTAGAATATTTCCTAGCTATATCTAAGAGCAAACACAGTTCTAAAATAAACTTGCATAGAGAGCAAAGCAGAGTACTGGTGAGTTGGATGTTCTGAAGACAAAATGCCAAAATGCTCTGAGTCTCTCTGTCCTTAAATTGATAGCACAGTACTACTGACTCATTTCAGATTACATCATGTTTTTTCTCTGGTTCCCAGCCTAACAGAAACTCAGAGTTTAGCAGCCCTTTTGATCTTGCACCTGGTCAGGAAGCCACAGCAGTAAAAGATATTATGCATGCAAACTCTAGCAATTAACTCTGGTCTCAAAACAATAGCAAGAATTCCTTCATCCAGACATCATGCCTCCGAGTTTTGAAATCAAACAATTACACAATGCTTGACTTATCAGCTTTCCTCCAGCAGAGTACAATGTGGTTACATTTTTGAAGTTCAACATTTAACAAAGAGAACAAGCATGTGGCTTACATTAATATTTACAAATGACAGAATTATCTACAAAATCCTATCTAGCTAAGCTGGTAGCCTTTACATATCTTCACACAGCTAATATTCCAAAGCCTAGGGAAGAGGTGCAGACCATCCCTGGCAAAGTAGTGTGGTCTGCTGACCATCTCTTTCCATGCTGACAAATATTGCACCCCCCTTAGAATGACACCAGAAACTAAGCCAATTACCAAAGTCAGTCATCTTTTGTTCATAATTGTAGTATCATCCTTGGAGAAGGTAAAATGCTGCTCAATGATAGGCTCATACCAGCCTGGGACACATATTCTGAGATCTCCAGGATGTGTGTCTTCATATGGTCTAGGGAGGTACATTTCAAGTCATTTACACCCACATGGACTATGACTGAGCCATACTGGTACTTATGGTTCTATGATCTGAGCGCGTGAGTAATGTGGCGGATTCTGACCTCTGATAACTGACAATGACTTTCTCCTTTCTTGCATGGTGAGAGGGACATCAAGGTGTCTCACAATGGAGTCTCCAATGACCAGAATATTGGATTGTGTGGTAGCTTGCCTTATGGGCTTAGAAGTAGAGGCATCATGAGATGTGTCTGCATGTGTTGATGTGTGTGTTGTTTTGAAAGTGTGCATTCGGGGCTTCTGAGGGTATTTGTTTTGTGTACTTTGTCTAGAAGGTCTTTGAGGTTTAGGAAGGTTACATTTAAGTGTCTCAGCATATGTGGGTCTAATGTGTCTGCTTTGAATTGTGAGTGATGGGTGCAGCATATGTACTACTGACAAAGTTATTGACATTAGGAGTGCTTTTATATGAGAGCTTTGCCTTCAGTGGCATTACGTAAATACATCTCTAATATACCATATCAGTTTGTATGATAATTAACCAGTTGTCTGTAAACATGAGACGATTTCTACACTGCCTTATTATGCCCATATCCATCAAGCTGGTAATGAGGATAGTGGGAAAGTTCATAGCCATGGCAACAGACCTTTTTTTATTGATTAGACAGTTGGAGTGAGAATATAAAGTAATGTCAGGAATATCTGGCTTGCAACTCTGGGGTCAGTGCTTGTCACTGCAAACTAGTTGTCCTGTGTGCAACTAAGTATTGGTGAAATTTTAATGGTGATTTTACATGAAAATCTTCATCTAAAGGTGATTGTGCCTATACAAGGCATGCCAAACAGCTGAGGGGAAACTAATAAGTAGATCCTGATGATTTATAGATGAAGTATTTAGGCAGATATTCTGAAGTTAGAAGCATATCAAGCAGAACTAACTGAAAAGAAAGAATTAGCTTGTCAAGAATGATGAAAAGAGGGGAGTCGCCTGAATGGCTACTGCCTGGTTACTGTTAGTGCTGGTCTCACCAAGGCTTCGTGCTGCTGGGTTACAGGGCTCCTTTGCTTTTTCTCTCACCAGAAGCAAAACAGTACCATCAGTGCCAAGATGGGAAGCAGGCCACAGGCTGTTGGGTGATCCAGTTTTGTCCCAGATGATGTGAGGGTCTATAGGCTTATTCTAGTCTTTTTCTGGCAGATGCCTTGAACAGCAATCAGACCACTCAGGAAAGTCATATGCAAACACTCACTGCTCAGCCAGAAACAGTCAGGAATTGATGCACAAATTCAAAGCTGGCACCTATGAAGCATTTATTAAGTTTTCCAGTGATCAGCAGTCTCCAGGAAATATCCCTATGTTCCTTCTCTCACCAGAGGTAAAACAGAAGCAATAATCCCAAGATGACTACTAAGAGACAGAATATGGGCTCTACAGTAAGTGGTGGTCTTGGAGTAGATGTTGTAGATTATAAAGGCAAGATGGAAAAATGGGTTAATATCTTAGGAGCGGCAGTGTACACTAAGCAGTTCAATATCAAAGAGGGGGTAAACTAAGCTTTAGCTATTTAAGTGGAGAGCCACTAATTTTAAAAACAGCAAGATAGATTGGAAGGGGGTGGGCACTTTGCATTCTGGTTCTGTTACAGAATACAGTGGGATGGCCAATACATTTTAATAGCTTGAAGGGGGTGATTTCACAAAATGATAATTTTGTGCTTACAATAGCCAATGAAAGAGGAGAGGGAAGGGGATATGTGGTCAAAGTGACTTAAGGGGCAGGCAACTAGAAAGGCAGTTGAGTTTAAAAACACAACACCTCCTGGATTGGGGGGGGGCTTAATTTCTGTGTTACTCACAAGCTGTTGTCTCTTTCCTATTTTAAATATGCAGTTAAAAGCAGAATACAAGTAATCACTGTAAAGAAAATAAATCACAATACACAAAACTGAAGAAGGCAATGAAGCAATGCAAACTACAAGAAAGCAAAAGCAAACTAACCTTTCCCTCACAGCAAGTTGTGGCACAGTTTGGGTGAGCTTTGCTATTTGAAACTATGTCACATTTTACAAGAAATTTTGTTTTAATGAAAACCCTAAAAAAAACAGAGCATCCCTGTAACCTATTAAAACAAACACACAAAACTCAAAACTATGTACACCTTCAAAAAATGAAGTTTAACCCTAATAATAGGAATGATTGTCCCAATAAGGTTATCCATGATAAAGTGCATGTTACAGCCTGTGCTCCTACCTACATTAATTGCTGCTCTTGTCTTATCCTTATTCCCCTCCCAGATGTGAAAAACAGATTATCTTATTTCAGAAAACGTTAACTTTTAGCCTTAAGAAAAAGTGCACTGGCTATCAACACTAAATTATACATTCTAGTAAATGCATTGAAGTATTTAGTTACCAGAAAAGCTGCTATCTCTTATTTCAAACTTAATTTTTTACTGAGCTGCTTGTCCTTGCACCTTTTAATCTTACACTTCTCACAGTAAACAATGTTCAGACCTCTCAATGTACTGACTTCAGCTTTAGTCAGCTTGTTTACATGGAAACATAAGAACAAAACGTACTTCTCAGCTAAGAGTGAACACATATTTGCTAAAAAAAACTATTCATTACACTATGGTTCCTCATTGCTTAAACAAAAACTTGTCATTAGATTAATCGAAACATTCACCTATGTAAAAGTAAAAAATAATTTCAGCTCTACATATATTATAATCAGTGCACTTTTACATACCATTCCCAACCCCAACAGCACAAGTCTACAACCTATTAAATGTGCTTTAGCCAGTCTTTGTTCTCCTTTTACATTGCAATGCCTACATTTCTTTAAACTAAAAAGGAAAAATATACTTCTTTATTTTTATCTTTATCACATCCAACAATCACTGAAAATGTTTTGCTATATAACATGAAATTTATATGATAAAATGTTTTATACAAATACCTTTAAGAACAAGAATTGTTTTATTTACAATTACTTTCTCTTTTTCCCTTGTACCTATGGTAATCCTTCAAACGTTAATAACATGAAGTGGGGTATATGTATGTCAGTCCTAATCCAATCTTTCTCAGCCTCTTTTTCTTGTAAAGCCATGTTTCACAAATGTGACTGTTTTATAGTCTCACATTCAATAATTTCAGTGTCTTCTTTTATCTCTATCTCTAACCACCGATTCTAGTTGAAGTCCAAGATATGCCTGATTCTTCTAGTCAACTCCTGTGCTTTTTTTCCTCTCTCTCAAGCATTTTCATTTGGAACATTGGATAAGGTTTCACTGGAATAGTCTCTCTACTGGCTTTATTATCTTTATCTGAAGAATGAGAAGCAAAGTCTCTTTCTGTATGATGGCTCACTTTCTGTTGGACAAACTTTTGCATTTCCTCCTCAGACTGTTCTACATAAAAAAGTACAGTTTTGTAAGTTGAATTTACCACAACAGTAGATGTTTGAATGATCACTGCTGCAGTAGCCTTAGCAATATGGGTTATATCCTGCCAATGATATAACACCCAACCAGCTTCCAAAGCTTCAGGGCACCTTACAAGTACCCAAACTGTCAAACATCAAGAGCTGAGCTAACTAAAACATAAGCCTGGGTGTGAAGGCCTTCAGAGCTTTCCTGCCAGCAGACAGAGGGAGAAAAGGACAATGCTGGGAACAATAAATAAATAAATAAATGGCCACACCCTAGTATAAAAAAAAACAAAACAAGAGGGATGAAGGGAGGAGTGGCTACTGCAGTAGTAATCATTCAAAGATCTACTGTTGTTCTAAGTTCAACTTATGCAACTGTACTATGATCTTCATATTGATCACTGCTGCAGTAGCCTTAGCTAGTTGGGTAGATTACCATAGTTAAATATAGTTGGGAACTGGAATGAGAAGCGTCCAGATTCCCCTGGAGAATGCTCCTAGCAAAGCTTGATCTAGACCTAGAGAAGGAATCAAGCTTATATTGCTTTGTGTAACTATGTACAAAGACCAAGTAGCAGCTTCTAGAATACTTCTAGAATCCAAACCTTTCAAAAAAGCCATAGATGGAACCAAGGCCCTGGTAGAGTAGGTCTCGACCCTGCCTGAAATAGATTTGTTATAATGAGTACAACAAAAGGTAATATCCTTAGACAACAATTTGGTAATAGTCTATTTGACACAGGTTGCCCTTTCATTTTACCTTCACAAGAAATTAACAATTGATACGAAGATCTAAAAGATTTAGTTCTGTCAAGATAGTAACCAAATTATTTGCGGACATTCAAGGTATGAAGTATCCTTTCTCCCTCATTTTTAGGTTCAAGAAAGAAAACTGGGGGATGGATAATTTGGCTTAAAGTAAACTCGGATACCACTTTAGGCATAAAAGGAGAATTAGTTCTCAAAGAATCCCTGTTCCTGTGGAAATGAGATAGGGTTGACTAACTATAAGAGCTTGTAACTCAGGCAACCTTATTGCAGAGGTCAGAGCAATCAGTGAAACTTTTCCATTTTAAGATCCTCTAGTTGGGCAAATTAGTTGGTTCAAACTGAGCAAGTTTTAACTTCTCTAACACAAAATTAAGATCTCAAGGAGGGTCCACCAGTTTTCTAGGAGTCCTCTTTTGCTGAACCCTTTTCAAGGACTTTTTGACATGAAACTGCATTGAAAGATGAGGATCTATGGGCACACATGGTGAAATGGCTGATAAATGCACCCTGACAGACTAATATGAATGGCCATAGGATAGTAACCAAGACAAATATTGTAAAACCAGAAACCAACTAGCCCTGAATGGTGCTGGCGATGTTGCTGGCACCAACTAGAAAACATTTTCTATTTGCTAATATATGATTTTCTAGTAGCAGGCTTTCTTGCCCCCATTAGTACCTGTTGCACATCTTCAGAAAAAAGAAGACAAAAAGGAATCAAGACCCTATTATACAGGCAGTCAATTGAAGATGATTGATATCAGGGTGTATCAAACACCCTTGGCCTTGCATGAGTAGATGCAGTTTGTGAGAAGGCTTGTGGTAATTGCCCCTGGCCATTTCATAGATTCAAAAGAAAAGAGAACCGTGGTTGCCTGGGCCAGAAGGAGATCATCATAATGATCTTGGGGGATTCCTTCTCAATCTTTAGAACCATCTGGATATTAGTTGAAAGATATACAGGAACATTCCTGTCCAAAGAAAAGAAAAGTCATCTGTCTTCCAGGCTTTTTTGCATGGAGTCCTGGACCAGAAATTTGCCAGTAGATTTCTCAGGGAGGCAACACAGATGTTAAGAGCTGCACTGGGTGTGACGAGGGTGGACAGGATTAGGAATAAGTATAGTAGAGGGTCAGCCCAGGTTAGAAGGTTTGGAGACAAAGCCAGAGAGGCAAGATTATGTTGGTTTGGACATGTGCGGAGAGATGCAGAGTATATTGGGAAAAAGATGCTAAGGATGAAGATGCCAGGTAACAGGAAAGGAGGATGGCCTAAGATTAGGGTTTATGGATGTGGTGAAAGAGGACATGCAGGTGGTTGGTGTGACAGAGCAAGATGGAAGAAATGGAAACAGATGCTGTGATGACCCCTAATGGGAGCAGCCGAAAGAAGAAGAAGAAGACAACAACAATGAGGTCTACTTGAGAAATTTCCCACAGAAGACCCCCCCCCCCCAGTCTAGTTTCCATTTGTTAGGGTCTGCCCTGGTCCTGCTCAGCTTGTCTGCCACACAGTTTTACTCTGACAGAATGTAGGATGCCTGTAGAGGGAGTGTGTGCTCTGAAGCTACATTCCAAGCTAATATGACTAGTTTGAAAGGAGATATAACCCGTTTCTTCCTAGTTTGCTGATGTACCACATGAATATGGTATTGCCTGTAACCACTTGAAGAGGTCCTGGGACCAAAGGTGGTTCAGAGAGTTGAATGCCTCAATCAGGGCAAGCATCTCTCTGATATTTATGTGCTTGCATCTATTCTTATCACACACCCCATACACTTTTATCCTTCCTGAAACTGTTCCCCAATGTAAGCCTGAAGCATATGTGGTGACTGGCTGCTTTGCAGCATGGAGGGAAAAGGGAGACCTGGATTTAAGGATATCTGTTGTCTCCATCAAAGATTTCTCTTATGACAACCCCCAGCAATAGGATCTGAAAAGATAAGGGGTTTTGCCAGGGGTATCATGAGAATCATAGATACCATGAGACCCAAACTCCTGAGGTATTCCCTCGCAGTCACCAAAGTCTGAATGTAAAACCTTAAACACAGATGTAAATAAGGATCTATTTTTTTCTGTGGAAGAAAAGCACTTTGCACCAATTTGTCCGGTTGACATCGCAGGAACATAATCCTATGTGAGTGAGTGAAGAGGGCTTTTGAACATTCTCTTAGAATCCCAGTTTGCGCAAGAGATCTCTCACCTAACAAACAGATTCCTGACACTGAAAAAGACTCTGCAAAGATAAGCAAGTCATTCAGATATGGAAAAATGTGGCTAACATGTAGTCTGCAATGACTATGATCAGAGCAAGACACTTTGTGAAAACTCTTGGTGCAGTGGATAGTCCAAAGGGTAAAGCAGAAAGCTGATAATGTGATCCAGATACACAAAAGCTTAAGAAACATCTGAAGTTGGGATTAATATGGATTTGAAAAGCATATTTTAAGTCTAGTGTTACCAAGAAACTTGAAAGATGAAGAAAAGGTATCAAGTGGTGAAGTGACAACATTATGAATTTGGGAACTATCACAAACAGGTTTAGAAATGAAAGATCCAGAAGTGGTCTCCAAGCAATTTCTATCTTTGACACTAGAACACCATTGAATACAACGTTTTCCCCGTCTGGGAAGGAGAAACTGGTTTTATCACTTCTTGGGTCACCAAGTGATAAAGAATGGGAGGAAACAAAAGAGTCTGATCTGCAGGATAAGGAATGACCCTTGGAAAGGAGAAGTTTCCTCCCACTGCAATCTGTAACCCTCTTGAATAATTTTCAGAATCCATTTCTCTGAAACAATCATTTCCCAAAGAGAAAAATGAAGACTCAGACTTTCTGGAACAGAAAAGGGACTAAGGTGGGAGGACGCCACAAGGTCTTTTGAAGAGTCATCCAGATTCATTGGACTGTCCTTGGTTTTGGAAGATTTGAGACTTCTTTTTTGGAACCCATTGCCATTTCCAGTTAAACGTCTGTTTACCTGAATTCTGTTGAGATTGTTTATTCTGTTTTTTTGGCAAAGCTGGAAGAGAAGAAAGAAAAATCCCTTGGATAATTTTGAAAAGGAAGGCTGAAAAATCTTTGAAATTCCTTGGACCAGCTTGCCCCTTTCATCACACGTTTTGATCCCCTCTGCAGCAGAGGTGCCAAACAATAAATCTCTATCCAAGGGAGAATTAAAATCTTCATTTTTACATAATCGAGGAGGTTCTGAGAATGCAGTCAAGCAAACTTCCTGAAAGATGTATCACCAGTCATACATACACTGTGAACAATGAGTAGTAACCTGTGCAACAAAAGAAGTTATTTAGAGCAGATTTTTCTTCAGAAGAAGAAACTGTAGACAAAACATTCCTCATACTTTCACAGTTTGTTAGAACAAACTAACATAGCCTGACAATTCAAAATTTTGAAAATCAAAGTTGTAGAAGTATACATTTTTCCGATACCTATCTATAATTTTTCCATTCTTATTAGAAAGAGTAGAATTGGAATTAACTAAGTGCATAGCAACAGCAGAGTCAAATAAAGGCTATAGCTGTTGGGTCAGGATTTGGGAATAGTGCATAAAAATTTAAATCTGCCTTTATATAGACAGCTGGCTGACTATCAGGAAAACTGGTGGCTGTTAAGACAGGACAGGAAGAATGGTTGTAGACTCTGGAAAATTCTTCTAAAACATCTTATACAATTTTTTGAGGAAATGAGTAACCTCACCAACTGAAAACACTGGAACAGTCCAGCAAAACTGTCAGAGAAAGAGACCCCCCCCCTTCCCTGGGAAAATCAGAAACTCAGCTCTCCTCTGAGTCTGAATCAGAAGGAAAAAAAATTAATCCATCCCTGCATTTTCCTGTTTTGATTCAGAATCTTGAATCTCTTCAGGAAAAGTGAAATCCCTCTTTGTTTTATGAGAAACTACTTTATAAGAATGATCACTAGCCTGAATTAAAGAATGCATGCAAGGCCAGAGATTCCGACAATTCCAGCGAAACAACTTAAAAAAAGTAATGTTAGCGCTTTCATTTTATTTTATAACAAAACTTCTTCAGATGAAGAGAACCAAACACACAGACTGTTTAAATACAATTCTAAAAGGGCATGTGATTAAAAAAGTTGTCACATGACCTTTTAGAATTGTATTAAAACAGTGTGTGTGTTTGGTTCTCTTCATTTGAAGAAGTTTTGTTATAAAATAAAACAAAAGTGCTAACATTATGTTTTTAGGTTGTTGAGCTGGATTTGTTGGATGCTCTGTGGCCTTGCGTGAGTTCTTTTATGAGTTTGTCTTCTGTTTTGGTTTGGTTTAGCCTGAATTAAACACTGATCCAGTCCCAGTAAACTACTACTATAAAAAGTAATTTGAGGAAGAGTAGATACATGCTTGGTTTTCTGTTTCATTTTGACAGGAAAAAATGGGGACAACTTGGTTAGTAATAGCAGCAGCTGCTGACACAGCAGGAAAACCTTCCCTGTTTCTTCTGCCAGGACTGACAAGAGTGGCTCTTCCTTCCTGCTGAGGGGACTACAACAGGCACAGAGGAAGTGGCTAGCTCATGGTTCATCTTTACCAAGGATTCCTGTGGTGTAGCACCTACAGCCACTCTGAACCACCGATTAGCCACTTCCTCTCCCTTGCCCACTGAGGGGACTACAACAGTTGCAGAGGAAGTGGCTAATCCATGGTTCAGAGTGATTGTAGGTGCTATATGAGAGGGATATGGGGTAAAAGATGAGTGGTCTGAGGTACAACAAATGGCCACAGCAGAGTCACTCACCTGTGACTGAAGCAAAAAGCTAGCCTGCTGTGGTGGTAGAGGCTGTTTGCTTAACTTTTTCTTTTTGTGGCTGGAATAAGAACCAACTGTGGGACGAGTAATCTGTTCCACGGTCAAGCCGAAAATGGTGCCTCTTTCCCAGTGAAGACAAACAGCAAATGCCAGTAAAGCTACAAGTTGATAAAAGTTACTTTTTTGGAAGAAAAAATGCAGTAAAAACACTTTAAAACACTATGGCATCCCCACAATGGAAAAATAAACAATGTATCCACAAATAATATGTTTTCAGTTAGTTTTCACTACTTTTAAACTGACAGAAAAAAACAAGTGCTCCATTTATAAGTACATTACAGTCCATTAAATAACATCACTCCTAACTTTAAAATAACTTTCCTGAAGAGGAAAATAATAAAGCATCAACAAAATTCAAGAAAATGGAAGTTTTTCCTCCAAAGGGAATTTATCTGCCAAGCAAAGAAAAGCACAAGCTGACTGTCGATCCTCAAATGCCTCAGAGGAGCGTACTCTTTGTCGGCAGTAAAGCTCTGGAAGGGTATGCACCAAAACTGTCTTTTAGTCACCTCAGCTTCAGCTGCTTGACATTCTGGAAGCATGGAAGGTGCCCTAAAGCTTTCGAAGCTGGATGGCTGTTACATCCTTAGCAGGATTTAACCTATATAGCTAAGGCTACTGCAGCAGTGATCAATATGAAGAACAATACACCTTTGATCCTTAGGGAAAAAATATTCTGGAGACAGCTGGAAACAGCCACTTGAATCTCATACCTGCCTCTCAACATTGCATGTTTGCTTGGATAAATTTACTTCTCTTCTGCCGGGTGTACAATGAATAATCATTTTCCATACTCTACTGTCTCCAATTTTTAATATTCATTTATTTGACGTGTTTATCGGGAAAGTCTAACTGGGCCAGAGAGTGCCTATTTTCAGCAGACACCTGGGGAGTAAAGCTCCACAATCACAATCTTACAAAAATCAAGTACAGATATTTTAAATCTCAAAGTATCATGTTACACTACAAAACATAACAGTGAAAAAAATGTTGCAATGAGAAAAACATAGAACATGTGTTTCATAGTAGAGTGAAATGAAAAACAGCAAAATGAGTTGGAGAAAATATGTGAGGAAAAACCCAGCAGTCATATTACTTGTTAAGGCCCAACACTCCTCAGAGGATGCACCACACACACTCTCACACTCACACCTTGGGCCAATTTAGAGTGCCCAGTCCACCTACTGCATGCCTTTGAAATGTGGGAGGAAACCCAGCAAACACAGGGAGGACATGCAGACTCCACACAGAAGGCACCCAATCCAAGAATCGAACTTGAGAACCTCTTGCTGTGAGGCGATAACACTAACCTCTACAACACTGCACCGTCCTGTTACATACATTAGTAAGTAATAAATGAGACCCGAGACAATTCTAATAAGATATTTAAAGAAATATTAGGGATTACATGATTAGAGACAGTGATGGGAAATTGAGTGATGTCTTAGTATGAGAGATGGTGTTCATATTATGGTTATGGAAGGAGAGAAGGAGATTATAAGAAGAGTGCAGGGTAGGGTGTCTTCAGGTAGCTTAGGTGAGTAGGGAAGAAAGAGGTAGAGGAAAGGTCTGCAGAGATGAAGTGGATAAGGTAATTAGTACAAAAACAAAAGAAAGGACTGGAGTATGAAGACAGAGAGGGTTGTGAAGTTTGACTTAAGTTGAAGGGGGTGAGTAAGTTCAGCCAGGATTGGCAAATGAACAGATCCAAGATTTTGTAAGTGTTCTTTAGGTAAGAAATAGTTCTGGTGGTTAGAGGTAAGGAATTCCATTGTTTACTACTGAGTATGAGTATAGGCTTTGTCCAGGGGATTTATTCGGTTTATTTATAGTGAGAAGTTTTTTGTCTTCTGATCTAAGACATCTTTTAGGAAAATATATGTTGATGAATGGGATAAGAGCTGGGTAGGCTAATGGTTTGTGTATGATTTTATGTATTGTTATAGGCTGAATGTAGGAGAGGTGGAGGGGGAGTTCTAATCAACTGAGGGTATGGACAGCTTTACAGTGATGGGTAAGGGAGGATGAATTAGTAGCAAATTTGGCAGTTTTGTTGTAGCAGCTTAATATTTTGCTCTTCTGACAGCTTTGTCAGAATAAACTATTTCTGCTGTTATGATTGCATCTTTACTAATACAGGTCTTGGCTGCATTCTCATGGTCAGGTTTGGAGCATACACATGATGCGCACTTTCAATAAACAAATCCTTCTGTGGGATACCAGTCCAGTTACTTATCTGTGCTTTCATAAAATTAATACTGTCTGTTCTTACCAGTTTCTCAAGTACAGCAGAAAATTGTAGATTTTCTCTGCATGTTCACTCCACTAACTCTACCATTTCTGAGACAGCTCCTCTTGAGCAGTCTCATACTCAGCCAGCCATTTCTTCATTTCAACCTCTGATTTTTACAGCTTTATCAGATCATCTGAATAGCTGTTTAAATCTTCTTCCATTTCTTCAAGCCTTTTGTTATTTAAGTTCATATACTACTTCATTGTTTAACTGTAATCAGCTCCGAGCACATTTTGACTTATGTTTTCCTTTTTTTCTGTAAGTGCTGCTGGTGATTCCCTGCTTGTTGAGGAAAGCAAACCTATATCTTTTTTTTTCTGTGAGTGATACAGCTGCTTTCCGTTTTACCTGCTCCATTTTGTTTTCTGTTTTACAAAATCTGTTTGGCCTGATGTTTTTGTTATATGTGAGATATAGACTCAAATTATCTAGGCTGCACATTTCACATGTGATTTTTCCACTGGTTAAATTGTTTTTTGAGTGATACTTAAATAGACTGTGAATTTCTGGGGTTTTGTCTTTTTCTGCAAAGATTTCAAGCCTACATAAACTAAAGCACTGCTGATTCTCTGCTGGGTGAGGAGAGTAAACCTATATATTTTTGTTCATGGGTGATAGAGCTGCTTTCTGTTTTACCTGCTCCATTTTGTTTTCTGTTTTAAGAAATCTGCTTGGCCTGTTATTTTTGTTCTATAGGTTCACAGGCTGGTACTAGGCTATCGGCCCTAGGGCCTATACAAGCCTAGCCATAACAATTCCCTGGATATTTCTTCCCACAATATTTACTTCCCTGGACCTCTGTCTAGCAGGGCGACTGATGTGATCCCTGGGGTAAATTTCCTATCTCCCATCCAATCGTCAAGGTTCCTTTTAAAGAGGGCCGAGGAGCTCTGCTTGACATGTATGGGCAGTCTATTCTAGAGTATGGGGAGTCTCTGGGTCAGGAACCTATCCCTCCAGCATGTTTTGTTCATTGTGATGACAAGGTTTAGATCCCTGGAGCATGTGGCTCTGAGGGATTGGGATTTCTTTAAGTGGAGCATGTCCAACAGCTCCGGGTTTGACATGGCCTTGTATGTCAAGCAGAGATCGTCTCTGAGTAGACGATATGCCACAGAGTATAGCTGGAGTTTTTTTAGACGGTCAGCATAGGGCATCTGCTTTAGGTCTGTGATTCTTTTAGTGAAGTGTTTCTGTGGCCTTTCCAGCTGTTGCAAATGTCTTGTGAGGTACATACCAAACGGGGCATTGTACTCTATAATGGGTCTAATGAGGGATGAGTACAGTGGGACAATGACCTCCTTTTTTCTGGATGAAAAGCCCTTAGTGATGAGGTGTGCCACATAGAAGGATTTCCTGACTGTTGTGGCGATGTGGTTATCGAAGGTGAGACCACTATCCACCTGTGTCCCTAAATCTCTCATCACACTTTCGGTGTTTATTGTACTGCCACCTATGTGGTAATTCATAGGTACATGTTTTTTCCCAAAGGGGATAACTAGGCATTTCATGGCATTAAGCTTGAGCTCATGGCTCTGGCAACAAGCATCTGTTTTGGTAAGGCGCTTTTGTAGAATATCCACATCATTTGGGGATTCAATAATGGCTCCCAGTTTGCAGTCATCTGCAAACTTTGTTAGCCAGAGTCCCTTAGTGTTGGCCTGTACTTCAGAGAAGTAGATGCCAAACAAGAGCGGTCCCCAGGACTGAACCTTGATGTACTCCACTTGTCACTTGTCTGGAGCTGGATTTGGAGTCGGCTACTTTTACAGTCTGGGTTCTGTCAGTAAGCCAGTTGGCAACCCATCGAGTGACGTAGGGATTTATGCCCAGCTTAGTAAGTTTATCTATGATTCCAGAGTGGGGAATGGTGTCAAAGGTCTTGGCGAGGTCCAGATAGGCTGTATGGACCAACTTACCCTCGTCCACAACTCTGGAGACTGATTCAAAGAAGTCAATCAGGTTCAGGAGACAAGATCGGCCCTTCACAAACCCAAACTAGGTGGGGTCCTGTGTTTGAAGGTTGCCAATATCTTTGTTTATAAGTTCCATGATAATGCGTTCCATGCCCTTGCAGATCAGGCTCATCAGACTGATGGGATGGTAGTTCCCGGGATCCAAGGTGGATCCCCCCTTGTGGAGTGGGATAACTGCAGCTGTGCGCCACTCAGTGGGCAAGAAGCCTGAGGTGAGGCTATGATTAAACATGGCACTTAGGTGAGGTGCCAGTTCATTTTGTAGTTCATGTAGTACACAGCCCGAGATGTCATCTGATCCCATAGCTTTGGAGAGTGCGGTTTCTACCTGTGTGGCCATGATTACTGGAATTTGGCAATCTTTTGGTATTGAGATGGGCCCTTTAGGGGTGAGAGGGAGGTGAAGTTGGCACTAAATCAATCTTCCAGGATATTGGCAATATCCTTGGGATCAGTATATTTAATGCCATTCTGTTGTAGCTCAGAGCAGACCTGAACATTGCCATTTAGATTCTTGACTTAACTATAGAATGCCTTGTGGTTGTCTTTGGAATCTTTGGAAATTTTATTTTCGTAACTAGGTTTGGAGGATTTTATGAGGGATCTCAGCTTCTGACTGAGGCTGGTAAGGGAGTTTTTTGGATCCTGGGATTTTCCTCTTTTTAGCAACAGTTTCTTCCTTCTGTTGTATAGTTTGCTTATGGCAGGGGACCACCAGATTGGCTTCCTTTTTTTGGAGGAGAGCATCTTGGTTCTATTTGGGATGGCACGATTCATGCATGAGTGGATGTGCTCATACAGTGCCTTAGTGTAGGATTCAGTGTAGATTCAGCCGATCTTTCAGCTCCTGTATGCGTGGCTGTCATGAAGTTTATCACTTCTGACTTGAGTACCATGAAGTCGGCTTTGGAGAAGAGAAGTTTTTTAAAAGAGGTTTCCTTACTGGGGGGGGGGGGGGGGGGTGATGATGTCAAGGGTGATTTGCTTATGGTCAGACCTGACCAATGAGGGGGGTGGCCACTGGTGTGGAGCATTTATCTCCCATGTTGGTAATAACCAGGTCTAGGATATTGGAGCCCCTGGTGGGACAATGGATTAGTTGATTCAGGGCGCTGGAATTTATGAATTCCAAGAACCGTTGGGAAAAGGTGCTGGTACCCAAGTAGTTTTCCCAGTTAATAGCAGTGTAGTTAAAATCACCCAGTATTAGGGTGTTTGGTTGTATCTTAATATTTTTTAGTATGTTTAGAAAGGTGTAGTGAGAATCCTGGGGCATAGTGGGGGATCTGTAGCAAGCTACAATTTGGATTGCAGTCTTACCTAGTGTTAGTTGCACCTGGAGAATTCAGATGCATTGTGTTCGGCAACTAGCCTGGAGGTGTGAATATCCTTGGTGAATATAGACACTCCTCCACCTTTAGTGTTTCGGTCTTGGTTTGGTGGCTGAAAAGTGTGGTAAGAGTTGTAGCCTGGTATTGCAGGGGTGCTCTCTGGAGCCTTGAACCAGGTCTCAGTTACTGCACAGATATCGATATTCTCCATTTTTAGGAGTGCCTCGAGAGAGTGCATGTTGAGGTTTAGACTTCTAGCATTGAGTAGCATTACCTTCAGATTTTGCATGCTTGTATCTGTTACGGTGGTGGTGTTGTTCTTTGAACCTTGCCTAAAAAAGGCACTATAGAAGTGGCAAGAGCTTTAGCCAGTATCCTGAATCCCAGGGGTGACAGGTGCAGCCCATCTCTGGCAAAGCATCATTGTTTGTCAATCATGTCGCCCCAGGCAGACAGATACTGTATCCCCTTTGAATGACACCAGAAGTTTAGACAATTGTTGAAGTCAATCTTTTTGTCCTTATACTGCGGTATCATTGTGGGCGAAGGCAGGATGCTACTCAGGGTTAGGGTCATACCTGCCTGGGCCACATGATCCAAGAACTCTTCCATGTCTCTTTTCATGTAGTCCAAGGAGGTACATCTCATGTCATTCACTCCAACATGGACAATGACAGAGTATTTGTACTTGTTATGGAGTGACTTGAGTGCATGCATTATGTAGCGGATCCTGGCACCCGACAGGCAGCTGACTGTAATTTTCTCCTTGTTCAGCCTGGTGAGTGGGACATCAGTATGCCTGACTATAGAGTCACCTATGACTTAAGTGTTGGGTACATTTTCTTGCCTTAGGGGCTGTTGTTGGGTGGTAGACTGGTGTTGTGAGCCATGTGTCACTTTGGTTGTGACTGGTGTTTCAGTTTTGGAGGTCCTTGTTGCTTGGGCAGGTTAAAGTTAAGGGCCTCCGCATATGTGGGTTTAGTGTTGCTATGTGTGGGTGTTGGTGGTGTGGGTTTTGAAGGGCTATGTGTTGCTTGAGGTGTAGTGCAGGTGTTAACCTTCTCCCCTTGACTGTCTAACATAATCTTGGCTGGAGAGAGCTTTGCTTCCAGTTTGGCTATGTAAGTGCATCTCTAACAGGTTGTAGTGTTGGGTGGTAGGAGGAGAGGGTTGTCTGTGTACATGAGGCAGTTGCTGCATTGCCCCAGTATGCCCAGATTCACCAGGTAGACAGGAGAAGTCATCGGAAGCTGACTCTTGGACATGCCTGTTTAGGTGCTTTTTTTGTAAACTACAAGAGCTGTTTTCCCTTACCTTTGCAAGGTAGTTTACAGTTATAGGCTGTTTAGTACCTATGATTAATTTCTCCTTATTAACAAGGAGAGTTGAGTGCTTGTATCAGTTTAAGGCTTCCTAGTGCTTTCCAGCAGGTTCCAGAGCAAGTGCTAGTCACAGGGGTTCAGATTTTAGTGCTACTACTGGAAACCAGCTAATTCTAAGGGAAATTTTGAACAGCAGACTTTCTGGCACCTGGAATAGTTTAACCGTAGCCCCGTGGTACTGCACGATGCGAGAAATGTGTAAACACGTGTTTGTAAGCCAGAAAGTTGAAAGGGATAGAAATCAGCCCAAAAAGGCTAATAAAATTACAATTTCAGAGCTGGAAACCACTCCTCTAGTGTTAGATAGCCAGTACAATGCTCACCATTCCACTCACAAGCAGTAGGACTTCCCTCAACCACAGCAAGGTCTGGATAGCTCTGAACACAGAAAATGAAGTCCTGAAACCAGCAAAGTCTGGGATCTGGACTATACAAGAGACAGACATATTATCTAGGCTGCACTTTTCACATTTTCATTGCTTAAATTGTTTCTTGAGTGATACTTAAATACACAGTGAATTTTGGGGGGGCTTTGCTTTTTCTGAAAAGATTTCAAGCCTGCAAAAACTAAAGCAATGATGGTGATTCCCTAGTATTTTTCCCACCCAACCTCACCTTCGTCAATCTGCTTTTTAAAAACCTGGTGATTAAGCTGCACATCCCTACTGTAAATTGAGTTTAATTAGCTCCTTCCTTTCTAAACTGCTATCTTGAATTATTTACTTGCCTTTTCTGTATTTTTTTTAAGCTAGAAACATCTTTATTAAATTGTCATGTATGACACAGGCAATCTTACATTTATATAAATTAAAATAAACCACAGCAACACAATCTCAGTTGCAAACATTATGCATTACAAATCATGCTGACACAACTGTAACTGCAAACATTATATGTCACTTTTAATATATCTAGTCATTGTCATTCAACCATTAAGTAGCTCATTCAAATCCTGTCATCTTTTAACCGTCATTCTTCCTCTGCATGTATTGATCCCACATTTCTCATTTTTCCTATGTAATTTGCTCCTACCCTTTTCTAAAGATCCCAATTCCAATTGTTTTATCTCTGCTACTATCTTTGCTACTTCTAGTACAGTTGGTTTAGACTTTGATTTCCATTTTCTAGTAATTGCTTTTTTGGCAGCCACCATAATTAGACTCAGCAAGGCCTTACTATATCTAGGCAATTCCGATTTTGTATCGTAGCTCAAAAAAATAATTTCCCTAGTTACTCTAATTTGCTTACCTAGCATCTCTGACTGAGCAGTCTGTAGGGAATCTTTAAAGTCTCCCAACCCATTAATCTCCCAGAAAAGCTGTTGTCAGTTACCTCTTTCTTCCTCATCACACCTCCAACATTTGCTGTCTATCTGAGAAAAACTTCTTTGGAGTCTACTTGGGGAATAAAAATACCTATGTAAACACTTCCAAGCAAAGATCCAAAATCTTCTAGATTTTGTTCATATTTGCGAGACATACAAATATCCCCCATTGTTTCTTTGTAAATTGCTTATCCAATCTCTCTTCCCAATCCTTTTAACCACCTCTGATTGACTCTTATAGTTATCATGCAATATTTTTTATACTCTACTAATCATACCGTTCTTAACAACTTTTCTGTTCTAGATTCTACTAAAAACAATCAATTGGTCTTTCATTTAGGACCCCCGCCCATTTCTTTCTCTTTTCCTATACTCTGTTATCAGTCATTGATAGGGAAGGTAATCTCTAACCTGCAGGCCAAATATGTTCTGGTTCCTTTACCAGTTTTCTCTAATATATTCCAGCCACCTCTTGCCTATTGTCTGTATCCCTAATTGCAGTCATCCCTATCAGCAGAATCTCTTTTCTCCATTCCCATGCTGAATTAGTTGTTAGAATTCTTTCTGCTACTTTATGAATATAATATTCTCTATGATTACTGTTGTTCTCCTTAAAGGTCTTCATCTAAAATCACAGTCTATCCTAGTTTCTTGAGCTTCACCCCATTTCATCATCTCCTTCCACTTTGAATTATAGTTTTCTGCTTGTGGTATGTACAGGCACCTTAACTGTGTTGCTCTGAAATGTCCCTTCAAATTGGGTAATTCCAATCCACCTTGTTCTATTGGAAGAATAAGCTTATCCCACTTGCCTCTTGCTGTGTTCCCCTCACAGATAAAATCCTTCAGCTCTTTCTTAATTGCTATCCAAAACTTCTCTTCTGGTTGATAAAAATATACCTGATCTGATTATAAGACTAATGAGATTAAAAACATTTTAACTGCTTGCATCTTACTACTGATATCCATATAACAGAGCTTCCATTTTCTCAGTTTTTGTATTACCTTTTGTTAAGTCTCTTCCCACATAGCTGCCACACCAGTACCATTTTAATCTATACTCCTAAGTACTTCATTTTACCATGCCCCCATAAGTATGGATATTGCTGAACCAATTCGTATGTTGGTACATAATTTACTGCTATTGCTTTTGTTTCAGCTTCATTAATTTTGTATTCCAAAAAGGTAAGAAACTGTCTCAATATGTTCCACAGCACTGTAATGTCCCTTTCTGGTTTTGTCAGGTATAAAATAATGTCATCTGCAAATAGAGCCAGCTTTTCCTGACTACCATACCAATTATATACTTGAATTTCTAAGTGCCTTATTTTCTTTTCCAATAGTTCTAAATATAATGCAATAACAAAGGGGAGAGAGGGCACCCCTGCCTGGTTCCTCTGCTCAAGCAGATATCATCAGAGAGGCCCCCACCCACTTTAATTTTCTCCTGTGATTCCCTCATATATCCTCCTAATCGACTTTATAATTTTGTCAGAGAATGCAAATACTTCCATTGCTCTGCTCATAAAGTCCCAGCTTACTCTGTCAAATGTTTTTTCTGCATCAAGACCCAACAACAACAGTAGTATTTTCTTACGTTCTGCTTCCCTCTGGATCATCACTGTAACATTAATGTTGTCAAATGTTTGCCTCCATTCCACAAAACCACATCGATCCATATCTATCAATGTTAGCATCACCCTTGACAGTCTTTAACCATCATAGACATAAACACTTTATAATCATGATTTAGGTATTGAAATGGGCCTGTATGAAGCTGGATCTGATGGATCTTTACCCTCTTTAAGTATTACAGCTACCGCTTTCTTAAAGAATGTTGGTACTTCTCCTCCTCTTAAAATACTGTTAAGCAAAACATTCCAAATCTTTATCAGTTTTCCCCTCCTAGCTTCCAAACTTCCACAGGAATGCCATCAATCCCTGGAGACTTTTCTGTAGATTGGTTATATGTCACCATTTGTATCTCATCTTCTCCTATCCTATTAATTGAGCCTCCTCTACCTCTAACCTTGGTATATTTAATTCTTCCATAACCATTTCCATTTGTATCTTTTCTTGATTTCCATATTTCTCTGCTTTATACACACTTTCATAGAATTTCCAAAATATTTCTAATACTTCTGCAGCATCCCCTATATCCCTTGTTATAGGCTCCTGTGTCGATGTGCTAAAAGTTTTTGTGCTCTAGAGTCATTATCAAAAAACAGTTGTAAACAGTTGATTAACAGCAATCTTTCTAAACTCACCCTTATAGCTGAGGTAATTCCTTATTTCTGTTTAGCATTCTGCAGTTGCTCCTCTTCTTATTCTGGGAAATTCCCCCTATTTTGCAATACTTTAACATTTGTCAGTCCCGCAAAATAATTCTTGTTATTTCTTAACCATATATCCTTTTCTTTTATTTCCACCCTATTTTTACATGTATTTATTTATTTATTTTATTTGCAGTTTGTTAAACAGGAGAGTCCATTGGGCCGATATGAGCCCTTTTTCAGTGGAGGCCCAGGGAGAAAAGCTTTATGTACATACATATAAAACAAAAATCAACATGAATTAATACAGAATTTATACAAAGTATTATAAAAACAGGATAATCAGAAGTTAGTACAAAAATAACACAACTCTAATATATTACACAACTGTAATATGAGCAAAAATCAAATTATTGTAGTAACTAGTAGTACAAAAAATAAAAAATAAAAAATAAAATAAATATGAGCAAAAATCAAATTGTTATAGTGACAGTAGTAACAATGGATGTTTATAGTACACAATAATAATAGGTTTTGAACAACCTGAGATGATGAGTATTCATGGGTGGATTGCTAATCCATACAATATGGAAGGCATAAAAGGGATTAATTAATGGTCAGAGAGAAGTGAAGGAGGAAAACATAGCTAGAGTTGGCAGAGTTATGGGTGGGAGAGAAGGAGCATTCCCAAGTAGAAGAGAGATAGGAGTGGAGCAAAGTCTTAAAAGAGGAGAGGTTCTGGGTAGTTCGGATATAGGAAGGAAGTGAGTTCCATTTACATGCTAGAGAAAATGACACTAGAAATTGCCAAGGAGTACGTAAGGGTTTGTAAACTTCAAGGAGATTCTAATTTTTGGACCTAAGGGATCGGTCAGGGAAATGCATAGTAAGTTTTATTCATCCAGATACAGGGAATAGATATACTTTTCACCATTATACAGATTGTAAATCAAGAAACTTAGTTTACTTCACTATGTGTCAGAAGTGTAAGTGTTTCTACATAGGGAAAACAAATAGGACCCTCAGAGAGAGAGTCAAAGAACATACATATGCCATTAATAGGGAAGATGACACCAACGCACTAGCTAAACATGTATTATGCAATGACAGCACACATACTTTTAGGTTTCTTGTACTGCAACTGATATATTCTACTATTAGGCTAGGTGATGTTAGGAACTTCACAGATAAACAAGAAGGTAAATGGATAATTAAACTGCAAGCTGATAAGGGACATGGTCTGAATGAGAAGGTTTCTTTGAAAACTTTTTTAAAGGACCGATCCTTGAAACACTAATTTAGTTATATAAATACCCCTTTTTATATATGAACAAGACTTTTTTTATATGAAGATTTTTTTATATATGTATAATTTTTCATGTATAGTTATATATATATATATATATATATATATATATATATATTTTTTAATCATGGTTTTACACACACACACACACATATATATATATATATATATATATATATATATATATATATATATATGCATATTTATACATGTATGTATATATTTTGTCTATATTTTTTATAAGTATGTATATATACTATTTGATGTTTTTTATATCATGACAGTATTTTAATATGAGGTTATCTAGATAAAATGAAATGTTTCTTTAAAGATGCAATATGCTTTGGCTCTTTTAAATTGAGCAAGGGTATTTAAATGAACTTTTGATTGTGGAATGTAAAGTCTGAAGCGTTAGTAATAATGCAAAAGCACTTACTTGGGTGTTATTTGGATGTTACTACAATAAAGGTTTTTTATCCAGTCGGCTTTGATTGTCGTGTTGTACCACCATTTTATTTTTGGAGATACATAGTAAGAATGGTGGAGAGGGAGGGGCATTGAGATGGCTTAAAGATAAGTTTGTGAGCAGTAGAGAGCTGAATGTAAAGGAGATAGTTGGGGAGCTCCAGCCAGTTCAGGGAGTGTAAGACAATGCAATGGTGGGAGGAGGATTTGGAGCTGGTGGCAAAATTGGAGATTTTATTGTAACAGAATGCCAGTTTAGCATTAAGGGTAGTTTGTAGATTGGTAAGGAGAGGAGCTCCATACATGAGGGAGGGAAGGAGGTAGGTGGTAGAGAAGATGAGCTTAGATGAAGAGGTACGGAAGCGATTATGACGATAAAGCATTCCAAGCTTCTGGTGAGTTTTCTTGATGTTGGTTTGGAGATGAATGTCGAACTTTAGTTGTTCATCAATAAGGACACCCAGACACTTAGTGTAGGTAACTATTTCAATAGGAGTCATGTTTTGGCTTACTATAGAGAAGGAGTTTTTGTCTATTTTGGTGTTTTTAGATGGGGTGAAGATCATAATTTTGGTTTTAGATGCATTGAGAGCTAGGTGGCTGTCAAGCATCCATGTCTCAGTGCTGTTAAAGGCGACCTGAATGACCCGCATGAGTTTGGGGAGAGAGTCAGCAGAGCAGATGATAGTAGAGTCATCTGCTTATTGGACTAGTTTAGCATTTGGGCTACAGTGATGAAAATCATTAATGAAGATGTTGAATAGTAAAGGTCCCAGGATAGAGCCTTGGGGAACGCCTGTCAGAGTGTCAAGGTAGGAGGAGGTACAATTATTCCACCTGACAGCCTGCTGCCTATTTGAGAGGTAACTGGAGAACCAATTGATGGAAGAGGAGGAAAGATTAAGTTGAGAAAGTTTGGACAAAAGTAGGCTATGGGAAATGGAATTCCACTTTAATTTTATTCCACTCCCTAGCTATATTTTCAGAAGAAATTCCTATCTTCTCCAATAGCTCCTGAATAATTTCCAGTACCCACTCCATTAAATTTCTCTCTTTTCAACAGATAAGTGGGAAAGCACCACCATCTCATTTTTATTTCATTACCTTGTGTTTTTATTCTAGTTATTATTAGCACATGATCTGAAATAGCTATTGGATGCATACCAAGACCTTCAATTAAATGCACACATTTCTATGAAATGCAAATTCTGTCTAGCCTAGCCCAATTTTTGTATCTTGAGAAATTATATATAAATTCACTCCAAATTCCTAGTACTGAATTCACATCTTCTATGCCAAATATTTTCATAACTTTCTTTAAAAATCTGCACCCCTTTGTTATGTTTTCCCTTCTGGGTCCCCAGACGCATATTCACTGTTGCAAATCAAATTCTAGTCCCCACCTCTAAGTAATTTTCCTTGCTGAAAGCTGATTATTTCTCCCAGGATTTTCATAAGCTCCATTATAGCAGTTTTCAGTGGAATATAAATATATGACAGTGTAATCCTCCTCCCTTGCCAGTGGCCCCTTACTACTATAAATCTAACATTACTGTTGTTTTTTTATCCTCTTCTATTACTATTGAAGCTTCTCTTGCAGTTAAGTACTCCTGTCTTCCTTTGCCACAGATATTCCACTGAGTAACCATCCTGAAACCTTTCTTTAGCAAATTCACAAGTTTAGTTCTTTTCAAGTGTGTATCCTGTAGCATAGCTATTTGCACTCTACATTTTTAATATAGCTCACTACTCTTTTTTGTATTTATCCATGAGACCATTAACGTTAAAAGAAATTACAGAAAGAGTCATATTCTTGAGGGATTAGTATTCCCACTTTTTATATATAACAACTTTTTTGTTAAATGTCTAGTTCCAGCTTTTATTTTACATGCATACACTGTTTGTCAGGTTAATCTTTTATACAATTATACCTTGTCATCTCCATTTGAGCATATGTCACATCTTGCAGAACTTTTTGCGTTATTGAGAATCTTCAAACACACACACACACACAACCCCATTAAACCTATTAACTTAATAATAACACACAACTATGTATATCTTCAAATATTGAAGTTTTACCCTCCTAATATGAACAAATATTCCAAACTGACAGTCACACACAGAGACCAGAGCTAAACTAAAAGAAAGATTATCCATGCCAAGATAAATGGCAGAGCCTGTGATTCTATTAAGTGCTGTCTGGTTTTGCCTTATCCTTATAGCTCTCTTAGCTGGAAAAACATTTGAAAGCTTTCAGAAAACATTTTCTCCAAGCCATCCATTTCCCTTTGTCAGAATGTCTGCTAGAGATATGAAAACCAGATACAAAACCATTTACTAGAAAAAGAAAGCCTTATAATATTCTATATTCAATATTCTTTTTCATTTACTTTATTTCTCTTAAAACTTGTTACTATTTGTTACTATAAACAGCTAATTGCCTTAACCCATTAATTCCCCTATGCAAGAATGAGAAAACTCACAGTAATTTTTCTTTTGTCATGTTCTTTTAATGAGATCTTTTATTTTTTTTTTTACATTGCAGTGCCTGTATTTCTTAAATCTGAATGAGAAGAAACAGAAGAATGGAGAAAGAAAAAAAAAAGAAAAAAAAACAGAAGTACATAATTACATTACTATCCCCATTACACTTAAAAATAACTGAAAAAAAAAAGTTATGTACTTACCATAAAGTTCCATGTTTGTAGTCCATCTCGCCTATATTTTTGCTGGATGGGTTTGGAGCCGATATTCGTCTCTGACTTGGCCGATACTAAAGCTCGAAAGCTTTTACTGGCTCGAGGCTAGCCCCTATCCCAAAGTGCCTCACAGCAATTCCCCAGATCTAGTTTGCAAGAAAGTAATAAATACCTATCAGGTAATAATAATAAGAAAGAAGCTGTATAAATACAGCAAAGGATTAGAAACACAATCCATTTCAGGTGGACAATAAAGAGCAAAGTCAGGCAGCCCCAAAAAGAGGTCCAGTAGTTCCCCCAGAAACAGGAAGGGGGTTGGAGGGAGGGATGCAAGAATATAGGCGAGATGGACTACAAACATGGAACGTTATGGTAAGTACATAACTTCTTTATGTTATGTAGTCCTATCTCACCATAATTCTTGCTGGATGGGACAGTGTCCCTAGCAGCTTTATCCCAGGTGGCTCAAGCAAAGAAACTTTTCAGCACAGTGTACCTAAAGGATGACCTGTCCCGGGAGGCCAAATCCAATTTGTAATAAGTGACAAACGTATGTGGTCTTGCCCAAGTAGCTGCTGCACATATAGTATCAATTGGGAGCCTAGATCTAAAGGCACATGAAGTAGCTACAGCCCTAGTAAAGTGACCTTTAGCTTTTAACGGTAATTGTCTGTGAGCTTGTTGATAAGCAAAGGATATGCAATCCGAAAGCCATTTTGAAAGAGTCATTTTTGAAACAGGTAAGCCTTTCCTTTTGTCAGAAAAGGAAACGAAAAGTTGATCAGATTTCCTGAATCTTTGGTCCTGTGTATATAGAATCTGAGTATCCTATGAACATCTAGCTGGTGAAGTCTATACTCTGATTTATTAGAGTGGTTTGGAAAAAACACAGGTAGCTCAATGGTAGTATTCAGGTTGTGTTCTGAGCATATCTTAGGAAGAAAGAAAGGGTTTGTCCTGAGAAAGACTCTATCCTTGTGAAAGATAATGTAAAGAGGTCAAATTGTTAGGGCTTGAAGTTCCGATACTCTCCTAGCCGATGTTATAGCTACCAAGAACAAGTTTTTTCATGATAATTTTAAGTCTGATGACGAGGATGGTTCAAAGAGTGCAGACATCAAAGATGAGAGGGCTAAATTTAAGTCCAAGGGTTCTAATGGTTGTTTTATTGGGGGCCTTAGAAGAAGAACTCCTTTTAAGAAGGTTTTACAGAGGAAGTGTTGCATGATTGGATTTCCCATGAAACCAAAATGGAAATTGGAAATGGCAGCTAACTGAAACTGTAGCTGCTGCCGCTCCTTCGTGAAAAACTGTTGTTAGGAAGGATAAAATGGATTCTAAAGGAGCTGTATATGGATCTAAGCCCCGATGTGTAGCCCAAAGGGAAACCCTTTTCCATTTGCTAGAATATAGTTTCTGAGTGGAAGGTTTATGGGATGAAATTAGGATGTATTTCACCGCTGGGAATAAAGGAATGCACCTGGCTATACGTAGAACTGGAGCAGCCATACTGTCAATTTGAGGGAGTGGATGGAGGGTGGAACTGTCCTGATTGATGAATCAGGAGATCTGGAGATGGGCCCAGAATCCATGGTTCCTCCAAAAGGTAGGGCCACAGGAAAGGAAACCAAACTTGTCAAGGCCAGTAAGGAGCAATAATGATCAAGGAACTCCTCAACTGTCTTGCTTTCTGTATTACTTTGGGTATGAGTGGAAAGGGAGGAAAGGCATAGAGAAGTCCCGAGGGCCAGTCGTGAACTAGAGCATCCCTGGGTGACATCCCCAGATGGGGAATGAGGGCAAAGTAGCTGCTGCATTTGGTGTTCAGGTGAGTGGCAAATAGATCGCAGCAAGGCTGGTCCCATTTGTGAAAGATCTCTTTCACAACCACTGAATTCAGGGACCACTCGTGAGGCATTAGAATTTCTCGGCTGAGTTTGTCCGCTATTACGTTGGATTTCCCCGGGATATGTGTTGCTATAAAGAAGCGTTGAGTATCCATCGCCCATTTCCAAACACTTAAAGCCTCTCTGCAAATCAGGCAAGACCTGGTTCCCCCTTGTTTATGTACCACACGACAGACATGTTGTCTGACTGAATCGCAATTGTTCCAGTGGGAAGGGAGCTGTGAAGTGCTTGCAACACATATAGCACTGCTCTCATCTCCAGAACATTGATGTCCAAGTGTTTCTCGTGGTTTTGCCAAGTATCTTGGACTGTCTTTCCCAGATAATGCCCCCCCACCCTATCTGGGAATCGTCCGTGGTCAAAACTGCTTTCTCTTGGGGAGGGACAAGTGGACGACCTATGACAAGTTGTTTTGTGTGTAACCACCATGTCAGATCCCTTTTGCATGCATTTGTTATTAATATCTGATGAGACAATGGAAGGTCTTTCATCGACCATTGTGCAAACAGCATCCATTGGAGAATCCTCATATGTAGGCGAGCAAGAGGAACTAATAAGATGGCGGAAGCCATAGTCCCTAGGACTTGAAGGACTACTCTGGCCTGGACTCTTTGTTTGTTTAATAAGGATCTGATCTGACTGAGAAGAGATTCTACTCTTTCCTGTGTTAGCTTTACTGACATGGTGGTTGTGTCTATTTCTGAGCCTAGATATACAATATGCTACGAGGGAGATAAGACTGACTTTTGCAAGTTGACAGTGATGCTTAGGCTGGCGCACAAGGATAGAGTCTCCTCCCTGGTCCTTATGAGTTGATGCTTGGTAGTAGCAGTGAGGAGCCAGTCATCTAGGTATGGAAACACCTGGAATCCTTGACGTCTCAGGTGAGCCGTTACCACTGCCATGCATTTGGTAAACATTCTGGGGGCTGTAGTGAGGCGAAAGGGCAGTGTTCTGAACTGAAAATGGCTGGCTCCCAGCCGGAAGCATAAGTGTCTCCTGGAGCGCCTGTCCATTTTGATGTGGTGGTACGCATCCTGGAGATCGATTGAGCACATCTAATTGTCTTTCCCAATAAAGGGAAATATCAACTGCAGAGTGTCCATTCGGAACTTTGATTTTCTTACATGCTTGTTGAGGCTGCTGAGATCTAGAATTGATCTCCAGCCCCCTGTCTATTTTGGAACTAGAAAGAATCGAGAGTAAGTTTCGGATCCTACTTGCTCTGTGGGGACTTCTTGGATGACTCTTTTTTGCAGCAACGAGATGACGTCTGATATTGCATGGTCTAGTTGGATGGGTGGTACGTCTGGAAGAGACCGGTTTGTTGGGGGTTCGGAAATAAAGGGAATCAGGTAACCTCTGGATATTACTGTGTGTACCCAACTATCTTGCGTGATAGTTAGCCAGGCACTTGGGTACAGCGATATATGACCCCCAACTGCCTCCAGAGACTGACAGTCAGGCAACCTTCAGGGTAGATGGAAGGGGCAATCAGAGAAAGCTTCTCTGTCTCCCTGATGTTGCGGACCTCCTCTGCCGCAAGGGTGGCTTCTTCCATTATATCCTCCCCCTCTGCCCCTGGGGGAGGGTTGACCTTGTGCCTGAGGAAAACCTTTTTGGGATTTGCAGAACCACATTTTCCCTCCTGTATTACCCTTGGGATAGGGTCTAGATGGGAGAGGGCAACAGACTCCAATGGCAGATAAGGTTTTTCCTTCCTGCTCGCACCTAGTCAAAGTCTCTTTCACTTGGGGTCCAAAAAGAGATGAACCATCAAAGGGAACGTTAGTGAAGGAAGACTTGAAAGATTCCGTAAAATTACAAAGATGCATCCACGAATGTCTCCTGAGGGATATTCCTGCTGCTGCTGCCCTGCTCACTGAATCTGCCGCATATGAGGTCAGCTTCATGGAGGAGTTAGCTACGGAAGTAAGGGTGGAGAGCTGCGCAGAAACCTTGTCCACGGAACCCTGAGCTACTGAAGTCCGGAGGGTATCTCCTAACTCTTTCAGGGGATCCCTCTGAAGACGAGTGAAATGAGTCAGGTAATTCAGTGATCTTAGTGTAAATGCCACTGAAGAAAAAGTACGCTTCCCATACCTATCCATCGTCCTGGACTCCATGTTAGGAGGATGGATATTAGAAGACGTCTCAGATAATTCCTTCTTGGTGGCCACTGCTACCACAATAGCATCAACTGGAACTCCCCTTGCTAAGGAAAGACTTGTCCTCAGGTGCTGTCATAAATTTGTACGGCCTCCTCAGGACGACTTCCACTGAATCTGGAGAGGTCCATTCTTTCCGCGAAATGACCCCCAAAAGTTGGTCATAAAGCGATGTCACCCAAGAAGTGGAAGGTCGGGTGCCAAAGGCCTCAAGATACATTGATTCATCCTCAGAAGGGTTAGAGGTCTTCCAATCACTCCTCTGTCTAAGATTTTTAGGATGTCAGAGAAGGAAACATCCTCAGAGGGAGATCTAGGGGACCCTTCTGATTCCTCTAAATCAGTGCCTGATGTGACAGACTCAGGGGAGTTGACATGTTTCTTCTTACATAACCTCTTCCGAGGGAGATCTCCAGTGGGATAATCTGGGGATGTCTTGGAAGAGGGGGCGCCTACAATGGGGGCTACATGGGCCTCTGGTTCCCTATGCTGTGGGCGTGGCAGGGGGAAGAGGTTGCTGCCTGCTGCTGGTGGGACACAGGTTCCAAATGAATGGCTTTGGCAGAGGATAAAGCCTTCTCCATAGCTTCGAAAGTCCCCCCCCGCTCCGAAGAAGACCTCCGCTCCGAGGGGGCGGATGGTCGACTCATAGCAAGAGGGAATGGCTCCGAAGCAGACGTGGGAGCCAAGCTGAGTCGAGCTGAGGCTCCGAGAGGGAGGTTTGGTTCCGAAGAGAACCCAGGGTGACTGTCCCCCTCGGAGTCGACACGAGAGCATCGGCTCCCAGAACCCACAGCTCCAGACTGAGCCATCGAGGATAGAGTAATTGGCTCAGAGGAAACAGGCTGAATCCCCAGAGCCAAAGAGTCGAAGACAGAGGAACCTGACGTAATAGGCTCCAAGAGCAAAGCAGTCAGAGGAGGAACAGTGATCGGTACGGGGGATGGCTCTTAGACCTTTGGGTCTGGAGGGGTCAATTTTCTAGCCAGAGCTGGATCTGAAAGCAACCTCTTCACCACCCTCTCAATGTCCTCATCTGATAGGGTCCTGGAAGATCTGGTGGAGACTGAAGCAGACCTCCTTCTCTCCAAAATAGGAGATCTCAAATTAGGAGATACAGTCTCGATATTGGACAAAATCTTCGGTACTGAAGACTGTCTCAGAACCGATGGAATAGACTGCACAGAAGATGAAGCAGAGTCAGAACCAGAACTCCTTGGTTCCGATGCTTTAGACATTTTGGTCGGCTCCGAAGTCGGGGCCGATGATTTTCTCTTTGAAGATTTTGGAGCTGCCTGACCAAGTTCCAGCTGTTCCTGGAAGGAAGTGGTTATGAGACCCTTGTCAATAAGTTTTCTCTTCCTATCGTTCAACACTCTTGTACTAAAAGCGTGACAGAAGGTGCAGGGTTCCTGTAAATGGGTTTCGCCCAGATAATATACGCAGCTGGTGTGGCTGTCTGTAAGAGACATTTTCTGTGCACACCTGTCGTATTTTTTGAAGCCCGAAGGGCGATGATCCTTGTGATCCTTGTCTTTATCTTTAGACATTGTTAAACACTAAAATAAAAGTGTAAGGAAGAAGAAAAGTTTTTTTTTTTATATAACAGTCACACACACACAGGGAGGAAAGGCTCTCTAACTTAAACGAACACTACGGCCCTTTAATTTAAATGGGCCGTACAGTCCTAAGGGGGGAATAAGGGTTGAAAACTTTCTAAAACAGTTGACAATACAGAATAAACTATTAAGATATATATATAAGATAGAAAAAGGTGGAAGAAAAGGACTAAATAAGTAAAAAAATCATTTTACTTAGCCAACGAGCCAGTAAGACACAACCTTGAAGCTTTCGCAGCAAACGAGATCTGGGGAATTGCCATGAGGCACCATGAGATAGGGGCTAGCCTCGAGCCAGTAAAAGCTCTCGAGCTTTAGTATCGGCCGAGTTGGAGCCAAATATCGGCTCCGAACCCATCCAGCAAGAATTACAGCGAGATAGGACTACATAACATCTTTACTTTGTAACATGCAAAGAAAATCATCCACCATTTAAATAGTACTATTAAGAAAAAAAAAAGTTTTACTTCCAGTTAACTTTCTCCTTCCTCTTCCCCTCTCCTGAGAATTTTTCTGAACATTACTGACATGAAGTAGGGTATATGCTTTAGGTCCCCTAAAAGTTTAACAAAATGAAAAAAAGTAAAATATTTCCAGATTTTCTTGTTCTGTCCTGTTTCATAAATGTAATTATTGCTTTGTAATTTCACATTTGTCACTTGTGCAAGTTATTGATTTTATCCTCCAAATGTTAATAACATGAAATATGACATATGTATTATAGAGTCCCCTACAAAGTCCAAGAAAGTCCAATATTTTCAGATTTTCTTGTTCTATTACTGTTCATCTCCATCTCCCAAGCCCTGTGTCTGCTTCACCTCCAGTACACTTGATTCTCCTATTCAACTCATGTGTTTTTTCCCTCTCTCAAGCATTTTCCATTGAAACACTGGGAAAGGTTTCACTAGCACAGTCTCTCTGTGGTCTTTATTACCAGAAGAACAAGAAGCAGAATCTTGTTCTGTTTCACAGCTCACTTTTTGTTGGGCAAACTTTGGTATGTATTCTTTAGCATGTACTTCATCAAAAAATTATTTGGTCCTTTCAGGGAAAAATATTTTGAAGATAGTTGGGTAAAGCAGTTGGAATCTCATGTCTGCTTCTCCACATTCTCTGCATACTGGAATAAATTTATTCCTCTTCTGCCTGGTGTACAATGAGTACTCATTCTCTACAACCACTCTGCTGTCTCCCACTTTCAGTACTTTTTCATTTTGCCACAATTTATTTTCAGAATCAACTCCTTCTAGTGGCAAGATTGCATCTTTACTATTAAAGGTCTATGCTGTTTTCTTATTGCCAGGTTTGGAGCATACACATGATGTGTCCTTTCAGTTAACAATTCCTGTTATGGAATACCACCAGTTCAGTTGCTTGTTTGTGCTTTCATTAAATTAATACAGTCTGTTCCTGCCAGCTTTTCAGGTACAGCAGAAAATCTTAGATTTTCTGTATGTGCTCTGTCCTCTAATTCTATTCTTTTTTGAAACATCTTTTCTTGTGCAGTCTCATATTCAGCCAGACTTTTCTTTGTTTCAACCACTGAGTTTTGCAGTTTTATCACCTTATCTGAGGATCTGTTTAAAGCTTCTTCCATTTTTTCCAGTCTTTTATTGTTTGAGTTGATATACTCTATCTGTGTTTCATTTATTTTAGTCAGGCCTGTGTGCAGTTGCTTTATATTTAACTCAAGTCATGTCTGGAGCTTGCACTGTTTTTTGCTGAACAGCTACAGTACTTTTCCCAGTAAGTGTTTTTTCATTGCCTTTTGTAACTGATTTTCCTTCAATTCCTCTGTGTTTCTTTTTTCCTGGCATCCAGGCAATGCACTTATTAGCCAGTTACTGAAATTTACTCAGTAATCCAAGTCCACTGGTTTTCTCTAAGTTTCTGCTTGCCACTGGGAGAGCTAGAATTAAGCTGTTACTCAATGTGCAGCCATCTTGAAAGTCCCCTTCCCCCATTTATTTGCCAGGGAAGCACACAAAATGGCTGTAAGTATTTTTCTGTGCTTCTCTTATATACTGTGACTGTATAGTCTGCTGCTGTATTAAGTAGTTAACTGCACTGTATTACATTATATCTGTTACTTGTAGGGCTGTTGTAGGTAGTTTGTGTGGTCTTGTTACACTTGGGCTCCAAACCAGCTATTCTACATTAATACATTGTTTTTCTGCACCCTTGTGACAGAAGTGTGCTTATCTAACCTGCCTGAGTTGGAGATTGCTGGTGGAAGGCTTGTTGTATGAGTTTCTGATTGGTAGTTAGCTTACATCTTGTTTCTTTTTGGTTTTATTTAAGCCTTGTGTCAGTTAGCAGTACCCCATATAGATGCAAAAACCTAGATGCTCAGTTTTTCTCTAAACTCCTGTCAGGAAAACCCCTCCAAGATTTCTGCTGCTCTAGGAGCAACTCAGTTGCACACTGAGCAGTATTACCTTATTGATCAACTTTAGCCTACACAAAGTATAGGCCCCTGTTGTAGCCTCTGCACTACCAGCACAGTCCTGTCAAATTAACCCATGTCCTTCCCTAATAAAACATACAGTAAAAGCTTGATATCATACATGGGCAGTTTCCCATCATTTCTGCGGCCAACCTGATAGACATGAGCATCCTGAGGCAATGCAGCAATTGTCTCATGTATACTGACAACTACTTACTCTTGAAACAAACAAATACTTTATGTGAGAGCTGTAGTTGCACTATGAAACTGGAAGCAAGACTCTCACATAAGAACAAATCGAATGCCAAACAGGTTGATGGCACACAAACACACTTCCCACGCTAAATAAGGACAATGCACATAAACCCACATATGTAGAGGTACTCATTAGTAACTTACCAAAAGATCAGAGGCCTCCCAAACGGAAACCACTTGTATACATGACAATGCAAAAAACAACCACAATACATAACACACACATCCATGTCTCAACAAATAACCCCACAAGGCATAACACCATAAAACCTAATTAATGTATTGGTCATAGGTGACTCCAATGTGAGATACACAGGTGTTCCCCTCACCAGGCTGGACAATGAGCGGGTTAAAGTTTGCTGCCTGTCAGGTGCCATGGTTCATCAAGTCACTCAAACACTCAGGTCACTCAACCATAAGTACTAGTATGACTCCGCCATAGTCTATGTGGGAGTGAATGACTTGAAACATACCTTACTGGACTATATGAAGAAAGACATGACTGAGCTCTCAGATTATGTGTTACAGGCAGTTACAAGCTTAGCCTTAAGCAGCATTCTACCTTCTCCAAGGATGATGTCACAATACAAACAAAAAAATGACTGACTTTAACAATTGGCTTAGCTTTTGGAGTTGGTCCAAGAGGATCCAATATACCTCAGCTTGGAAAGACATGGTTGACAGGCCATGATCCTTTGCTAGAGATAGTCTGTACCTACATACATACATACATATATTTCAAGCATAGGCATTAATGCCCTTCTAGCTTACCAATATACCAAAAAAAGAAGTTATGTACTCACCATAACGTTCCATCTGAGAAGTTGTACTTCAACCTGTGGGTATATGGATCCGAATCAGATCTGACACGGCCGCATAGCCAACATCTGATCCAAGCTCCTCCCCTTACCCATAATGCCCCATGTCTCCTTTCTCCCTTCAGATCGAGTTTGGTGCTCAACAAAACATAAGCCCAACCCAAGTAGAACTTGCCTCTATTGGCACCCCCAAAATTCCTGAGCCAAGCATACCAAGGGATGCCTCTGGAACGTTTATCTCCCAAATACAAGGCCAGGACAATAGTGACAAAGATGGGGAAAGGAGGGGGGATGGTTGAAGACAAATGAAGTACAACTACTCAGATGGAACGTTATGGTGAGTACATAACTTCTTTATCTGAAGTAGTTGACTTCATTTGGTCTTCAACCTGTGGGACAGAGCCTCCAGCTACAAACACCTGGGAGGCCCTTATGGAAGGATATTCCAGAGCACCACAGAACCAAAGGATGCCTTCCTGGATGCAGTGTCCAATTTGTAATATAAGATGAAAGTATGAGATGAGGACAAGGTGGCTGCAGAACAAATATCATCCAATGACACCCTGGACCAAAAAGCCGCTGAAGTGGCCATAGACCTGGCAGAATGGGCTTTTACCTGACCCAGAAGGGAAACTCCTTTGACAGAATATGCTCAAATAATGCATTGAGAAATTCAATGAGCAATAGTCACTTTAGAAATTGGCTTCCCTAAGAATGGCTTTGAATAGGAGACAAACAACTGATCCAATTTACGAAAGGATTTTGTCCTGTGTAAGTAAAATCTCAATTGCTGTGTACATCCAGCAAATGCAATTTATATTCACTCCTGTTCTAGAAATTAGGAGAAAAAGACAAGAAGATTGATAGTTTGATAAATATTAGCTTCTGATGCCACTTTGGGAAGGAAGGACGGATTACTGCGCAGGGAAACTATGTCCTTATGAACAATCATGTAAGGAGCTTTGATGTACAATGCTTGAAGTTCCGATACCCTCCTGGTAGACATAATAGCTATCAAAAAAGCAGTCTTCCAAGATAGATACTGCAAATCTACTAAAGCTGCAGGCTCAAATGTAGAGGAGACTAAAGCCTGAAGTACAAAAATGAGGTCCCATGGAGGCGTAGGATCCTTCACCAGGGCCTTAAAAGAAAGGTACCTTTAAGGAAGGTCTTGCAAAGTCTAAAGAGGCTAGTGAAGACATATTCTCCACCACATGAAAATTAGAAATAGCAGCCAGTTGAACTTTCACAATAGAAGAACTAGCCCCTTGTTGAAAGATCCCTGCCAAAAATTCTAGTACTGCTGGGACAGCAGCCTTAAAGGAATCCAAATCCCACTGACAGGCCCATATGGAGAACCATTTACACTTGCTATGATATACTTTTCTGATGGAGGATTTGTGAGCTGCCATCAAAATGGTTTTAACCGGAGAGGATAAACTGGGAGTCCTAATAATCAAGGGAACTGGAGCAGCCAAGCGGTGAGTTTCCGACTGTCCAGGTCTGGGTGAGAAATCCCCAAGGGATGGGAAATGAGATCCGGAGCAGGATCCAAGGTCCATGGTGAAACTACTAGACGAGACCAAAGGGAGGGAAAACAGACTTGGCAAGGCCAGATTGGGGCAATGAAGATCACTGTGTACCTAAGCCTGCGAGCTTTCTGAAGAAACTTCGAAATGAGAGATAACGGGGGGTAGGCATAAAGAAGACCGGGAGGCCAAGCATGGACTACTGCATCTCTGGGGACTTCCCCCTGAGGGGGATTCAGAGTGAAGAGCTCACTACATTTCACAGTGGAAGGAGATGCGAAGAGATTGCATCAAGGCCGACCCCACTTGAGGAAGATCTTTTCTGCTACTGAAGGATTCAGAGACCACTCGTAAGGCATCAGAATAGTCCTGCTGAGTTTGTCTGCTAGAATTTTGGACCATCCCGAGATGTGAGTTCCACCAGAAAACAGAAATCTCCCATTCCCACACTCTCATGACTTCGCAACAAAGGGGATAAGACCTGGTTCTTCCTTGTCTGTTGATATACCAGACTACAGACATGTCTATCTGGAACGCAATAGTCCCTAGAGGAAGATGAGCATGAAGGGCCTGCAATGCAAGAAGAACTGCTCTCATCTCCAGGACGTTGATATGCAAAGTGGTCTCCCCCCCCACATTAGCTGGGAGGAGTCTGTGGTCACTGTGGTTTTGGGAAAGGACGGAAGAAAGGGAAGTCCCCTGACAAGGTCCGGGGAAAGAATCCACCACCGAAGAGAGTCCCTGCAAACCAGAGATAGACTGACTGAATAGGACAATGGAAGATCTAGTAGAGACCATTGGACTGTTAGCATTCACTGGAGAATTTGCATATGAAGCCGTGGAAGGGGTAGTAGATTGATTGTGGCTGCCATGGACCCCAGCGCCTGCAGAACTGTCTCTGTTGTGGGACGGTGAGCCTGAAGAATGCAAGAGACATGAACTCTTAAGAGTGTGTACCCTTTCCGGGGTGAGGTAAACTTTCATTTGGATGGTATCCAGCTAAGACCCAATGAATTCTAGAACCTAGACTGGGGTCAGTGATGACTTGCTGAGATTAATGGTGATGCCCAGACTGTTCGCTAATAAAAAGAAATAATTCCTGGCTCGGCAAAGCAGAAGCTTGGTGGGGGCAGCAAAGAGCCAATCATCCAGGTAAGAGAAGACCTGAATTTCCTGAAGCCTCAGGTGAGCCGCTACGATGACCATCACTTTAGTGAACACCCTGGGGGTTGTGGTGAAACCAAAGGGGAGGGCACTGAACTGATATTGACTGGCCCCCAGCCAGAAGTGAAGAAACCTGCGGCAGCACCTGTCCATCTTGATATTATAGTACATCCCTGAAGGTTGATCGAGCACATCCAATATTTCACCTGCAGGTAGGGCAGGATGGATTGAAGAGTGACCATCTGGAATTTCTCTTTGGCTACTGACAGGATCAAGGTGGATAGATCCAGAATGGGTCTTAGGTCCCCCACGTTCTTTGGCACTAAAAAGAACCTGGAATAAATACCCAATCTGAATTGGTCTAGGGGGCAGGTTGGATGACTTGTTTTCTTAGCAGCTTGTCTATTTCTAGGGCTGCTACCTCCCTTTGCACAGGTGGAATGTCTGGGAGGTGATTTGGTGGGAGAGGTGGATTGATGAACGGGATGGAAGAACCTCTGGATATAATTTGCAACACCCAACTATCTGTTGTTATGGACTCCCATGCCACTGGGTGTAGTGAAAGTCAACTCCTGACTGCCTCCAGAAATGAGCAGCCAGGCAGCCCCTCAGGGCTGCTGCACGGGCCTGTCCAAGAATGGTTCTCGAGACCTGAAATTTCTTGAATCCTCTCTGCCTCTAGGAAGGTGTCTGTCATAACCTCCTCTGCCCTTGGGGGAGGGTGAATCCTGAGTGTCCAGAGAGAATTGAGATTTCCAGAACACATCTTCTTTGTCCCTCGCTGGTTCCTTGAGAAGGCTCTTTGAGTGGCGGAGAAGCGGAGCCTGACAGCAAACAATGTCTTCCCGTCTTTCTCAATGTGGACCAGTGTCTCACGAACTGACTTCCCAAACAGGGACGAACCATCATAAGAGGCATTTGCAAATGATGCCTTGAAGGGTTCTGAGAACTGACAAAGCAGAGGCCATGAGTGGCGCCTCATGGCAATGCCAGAACCTGCCACCCTGGTGGCTCCCTCTGTAGCATGGGAGAGAAGATGCATGGGCGTGTTTGCTACTGCTTTAAGAGTGGCCATCCGTGCAGAGAAAATCTTCTAGCCCTCTGCCGACATGAGCTCCAGGGGCGACTCGGCGACCTCCTTAACTAGGTCTTGCTACCGCCGAATGATGTGCGCCATATAGTTCAGTTCCCTTATAGTAAAGGTTGCTTAAGTATACACCCGCTTCCCTAGATGGTCCATGGTCCTTGACTCCCGGTCAGGAGGATGGACCGTAGAGCTCTACTGCGCAAGTTCTTTCTTTGTGTTGGCTGCCACCATCATAGCGTCAACTGGGGACCCCTTGCTCCAACTAGTCCTGTCTGGTGTGGGTGCCCATTTCCTTCTATGCCAGAGATGTTATGAGGTCCACAAGCGGGTCTGCGGGAGGGGACACCCAGGAAGTAAGATGGGCCTGAGTCGAATGCCTCTAGGAACACTGACTTGTCCAGAGTTGGGTTTTGGGCACCTCCCCCCACTGGTGAATGAGTTCCATGATGTCTCCAAAGGAGACATCCTTGGGGGGGTGATCAGGGGGGAACCTTCTCCTTCCTCCAAGTCAGTGCCTTCGGTGAGGGACTCTGGGGAGGCGTCCAAGTGCCTCCTTTTGCACTTCTGTTTGCTAGGAGCCTCCTTAGTGGGACTTTCTGGGGGAAACTCGCTAACCTCTTGCTGCTCCCGAATGGGGGCTTCCTGAGGCAAACCAGGCACAGGCTGTCCTCTGAGATGGCAGGATGGTTGGGGCTGTATCCAAAATCAAGGGAGTCGGGGCTTAGTCCGGGTACGAGATGGTCAGGGGTCTCAATGCACTCAAGAGATCCCTCTACACCACTTCAAAGGTTGATGGGGAGTGGACCTCCTGAGAAACAAGAATAGGAGCCGCTCCCCCTCGGATCTGACGGGGGAGTTGGAGCAGAGATTGCAGGAGCCAAGATGCTGAGGGAAAGACTGTGCTCCAACAAACTCGGAGCCGACAGCACCCCCTTGGATCCAACGCCAAGGCTACGGCTAAGAGAGCTCGGATATGACACAGTCGGATCTGACACACTCAAGGCAATGGCCGGCATTGAGGTACAAGGTACTATCAGCACCAACCCCCCGACCCCTAGAGTCCTCAGAACCAAAGACTCCGAAACCGATGGTCGGATCAGAGAAGAAGTTATTGGGGTGAAAAAGGTCTGTGAGCTCCCTGCTCCAGAGGAAGAGGGGGCTGGCAAGACTCCTATCTGGATTTGGGTGCAGATGAACTTCTGCATCATCCTGTCCAACTCTGCCTCGCTAAGGCTACGGCTAGACAGGGAGGAGGAAGCCATCAACACCAGCCGGGTGTGCCGATGAGAGGAAGCCCTCAAAGAAGACCAGGACACCTCCGGCTCAGGGGAGAAACTTGGAGAACAGAGCCAGGAAGTACTAGGCCTGGGGGGGTCTTAGACTTAGGAGGAGGCCCCACCTGAGACGAGCGATCTGGAGACCGCTTCCTGGGTCTGTCCTTTTTATGGTGCTTCTCTCCTTCCCCAGACCTCTTGGTGAGAAGGAGAAGAGACAGAAGCAGAAGAAGAAGTGGCCGAAGTTCATAGGTTGGTATTAGGCTATCAGCCCTAGGGCCTATATAAGCCTAGCCATAACAATTCCCTGGCTATTTCTTCCCACACTATTTACTTCCTGGAGTAAGTTGGAGGTCCAGGGACAACTGTCCCCAAGGAGGGGAGCAAACCCTTCAGATCAGCTTATACCTCCTGTTCTTAACAGCCCGTGGGTTGAATCCCACACAGATAGGGCAGGGGTTAAGCAAGTGGGCTGCTCCCAGAAAAACTACACACAGAGTGTGGCCATCGGATGGGGAGAGCTTATGGCCGCACTCTGTGCATTTCCTGAACCCAGGCTTTGGGGTATCAGGTATACTCCTAACTGGGAACACCAAAAGCACACACTTGCTAACACAGAAAAGTTAAAGGTGGGAAGGCCAGAGGGAAACAACAACGACTTTTTTTTTTTATATACCGATGCCCAACGCGGCTAGGGGAGGTGTGAGGAAGATAGAAGAAACACAGAAAGTGAGGAGAGATAAAAAAAAGTCTAACCACTCACCACGAAAATTGCTAGGAGCTCAAGACCACGATGCAAGCTATTCAGCGGCAAACAAGATCTGAAGGGAGGAAGGAGACAGGGGGCATTATGGGTAAGGGGGGAGCTTGGAGCTTGGAACAGATGCGGCTATGCAGCCATGTCGGATCTTATTCGGATCCATATACCCACAGGTTGAAGACCAAATTAAGTCAACTACTTCAGATCACTTGTTTTCGTTATAAGTGTCCAGGCTGTCCTTAAAAATATCTAAACTAGTACTTTCTTTAATGTAATTTGGTAGTATGTTCCACGCATCAGCTATTCTGTCACAAAGAACCAATTAGTACACTTCTCATTTCTACAGAATCTTCTACATAGGTTATCTGATGATTCTCTAGTACTTTTTGACAACCCCAAACATTCCCAGAGGTAGATGCCTCTAAATGCCCTGTATACCTGAATAAGATCTCCTCTTAAATATCTATAAGAAGCACTGTACAAGTTCTGGTATTTTAGTCTTTTAAAATAACTTAGATTTTCACATCCATGGATGCTCTTGGTATATTTCCACTGTTCTCTTTCCAGTTTACTCATGCTTGTTTTCCTGTAGGGCTTCCATACTGTTATTCCATACTCAAGTTTAGGTCCAGTGTAACTAACAAACAATAACTTTGTCATTTTTGATTTCCTAGACTTATGCGACCTATAGTACTATAACTATCATTAACCGATTGGTTGCTATGATTAGAAAAACTCATAGCTGAATCTACCCATATATCTAGCTCCTTAAATGAGTCTACAGTTTCAATCATTGTACACTGTATTAAATATTCACCATTCAGTTTATGTCTCCCAAATCTCATATGCTTAGCTTTTGATGTATTTATCAGCATATTATTCTCCTGTGCCCAAATGGTCAATTTGGTCAAGTTATTTTGCAAACATGCCTTATCTGTAACACATGTAATCAGCTTACCCAATTTCAGGTCATCTGCATTTAGACCACAGAACACCTCAGATGAAAAAGTTAGGTCTAAAAGATGCAATCTAAACAAGTAAGGGCCTAGGATAGAGCCCTGTGGGGCACCCTGACTGTAACCAAGAATTTCACCTGTCCAGATTAATAATTAAGAACTAAGAACCCAGAGGCTCAAACCAGGAACATTACTTCCTAAACAGATCTTCAAAGGTCTTGTTGAGCACTGGGAAGGGGGATGGCTGGGAGGGAAGGTGAGGAGGAATGAAACAGGACAACACAGATACCAAGTTATGGTAAGTAAATAACTTATAAATTTGATGTTGTCCCTTTTAGTCCTCCTCATGGATGGTCACAGTCCCCAGCTATACAACTCCTGGGTGGCCCCAAGGAAGGATATGCCAGAGCACTGCAGATCCGAAGGAAGGTCTGCTCCTGATTACAATGTCCAATTTGTAATGCATGACAAAGGTATGAGTCTTCGACCAAGTGGCTGAAGTAGAGATATCAAAAGATGCCCTGGAAGAAAAGGTAGATAAGGTGGACAAATGTAAACTGTTCTTGGCATAAATCAAAGTAATGCAAGTCTGTTATCCATTTAGCAAGAGTAACTTTTGAAAATGGCTGACGTAGGCGGTTATGCAAAAAGGACACAAATAGTTGGTCTGACTTTCAAAAATGTTTTGTCCTATGAAAATAAAAATGCAACTGTCTATGAATATCAAGCAAATGTAACATATGTTCTCCCTTGTTACAGCAATTTGGAAAGAAAACTGGTAGTTGTATGGATTGACTGAGGTTAGATTCTGTAGCTACCTTGGGCATGAAAGAAGGATTAGTATGACAGGCCACTCTGTCTTTATGGAAGATGATGTAGGGAAGCTCAGAAGACAGTGAGTTGATTTTTGAGATTCTTTTTGCTGAAGTAATAGCAATAAGAAAGACTGTCTTCCATGAGAGGAACTTCAAATCACAATCACTAGCTGGTTCAAAGGGTTTTTGAGTTAGGCCTTGTAAGACCACAATAAGATTCCCATGGTGGGGAAGGGTCTTTAACTGGAGGTCTGAGGAGGAAGATTCCTTTCAAAAAGGGCTTGCACAGTTTGGAGGTTGTGGAGGAACCATAAATATTTCCCGAATGGAAGTTTGAGATACTGCCAACTGAAGTCTGATTGTACAGAAACTGTCTCCCTCTCTGAAAAGAGACATAAGGAAAAGGATAGCTGATATTGGAGCTGAAAAGAGGTCAATGTTCTCTTTGGAGGCCCAGAAGAGAAATCTCTTCCATTTGCTCCTATAGACTTTCTTGGCAGATGGTTTCTGGGAAGCTAGTACAATATCTCGGACAGGGGAAGCAATTCTGGACCTTCGTCCAATTACTGTAAGTGCAGGAACCAAGTGGTCAGTTTGACGGATATTAGATTGGGGTGAAAACCTTCTATCGAGTGAAGGAGGAGGTCCTGTTTGGGCTCCAGTATCCAGGGGAGATATTTCAGGTGAGACCAAAGAAAGGGGAGGCAAACCTGATGAGGCCAGTAGTGGGCAATGAGAATTACAGAGGTCTTCAAATGTTTTGCTTTCTTTGGGATCAAGGGTCGAGGGGATAAGTGTAGGGAGACAGGGAGACTGGGAGACCAATTGTGAAGTACAGCATCCCTCAGGTACTCCCGTAGTTGCTGCACTTGGTGTTTTGAGGGGATGCAAATAGGTTGCAGCATGGCTGATCCCAATGGCTGAAGGTCAGGTCTGCTACTGATTGGTTGGGGGACCACTCGTAAGGGGTCAGGATGGACCTGCTGTGTTTGTCTGCGAGGACGTTGGACTTCCCCGGTATGTGAGTTGCAAGCAGAAAGTGGTATGAAGACATTGCCCATTCCTAGACCCTCACAGCCTCTCTCACAAGGCATAAAAGCAGGTTATTCCTTATTTGTTGATGTACCAGATGACTGACATGTTCTCTGTGTGAATCGTAGTAGTTCCTAGAGGGAGAACATTTTGAAAGGCTTGCAACATGAGAAGAATTGCTCTCATCTCTAGAACACTGATATGCAATCTGGTCTCTGCATGTGTCCACGTGCCTTGGACCATCTTTCCCTTGAAATGTTGCCCACCCCAACTAGGAACCATCCATGGTCACTGTGGCTAATGAGAAGGTAGAAGGAATGGTCTGTCGATTGTCATATTGTTGGACAGAAGCCACCACTGTAGGTGTTTTCTGCAAACTGATATCAGTTTGATAGGAGCAGATAGGGGCTGATAGAGAACAGCCCACTGAGCTGCAAGAGTCCATTGAAACACTCACATAAAGAGGCTGGCCAACAGAACTAAGGGAATGGCAGCCACCATAGATCCAACAGCCTGAAGTATCATCTTTGCCAGTGGAAATGGGTGGATCAAGATGGCTAGAACATGGTCCCTCAATGTCTGTACTCGATGAGGGGGTAGCGATGCAATCTGACTTGATGTGTTAAAGAAGGCCCCAACAAACTCTAAACTCTGTTCTGGAGATAGATTTGATTTTGCTAGGTTTATGGTGATACCCAGATGATTGGCAAAGTGGAAAAAGTAATCCCCGGCCTGAATTAGTTAATGCCTCTTTGAGGCAGTGAAGAGCAAGTCATCCAGATATGGAAACACCCCAAATCCTTGCAGTCTGAGGTGAGCTGCGACTACTGCCATGCATTTAGTGAATGCCAAGCTGTGGCGAGTCCAAAAGACAGAGCCCGGCTCAGCCAAAACTGCAGATGACTTCTGGAGCATCTGTCTATTTTGATGTGATAGTACACATCCTGTAAGTCCACCTAGCATATCCAATCATCCTTTCGTAGCAGAGGTAATTTGCACTGCACCATAACCATTCAGGACTTTGCCTTCTTTACAAAAAATTCAGTTTGCTTAGATCTAGAATTGGTCTCAGGTCTCTGGTTTTCTTTGGCACTAAAAAGAAGTGCAAGTAAGTTCTGAATCCTTTTTCTTCGGTCAGGACCCTTGAATGACTCTTTTTTTCAGAAGCTTTTGAATTTCTGCTACTGCGTACTCCTTCTGACTGGGTGGGACATCGGGAAAGTCTCTTTAGCCTCTCTGGTGGAGGAAGGAAAAGAGGAATTTAGTAGCCTCTAGATATAATCTTTAGCACCCACTTATTCTGAGTTAGATCAGTCCAGGTGGTTCAGTGCAGTGAAAAAAGGACCCCTGAATGCTTCCAGAGCTGAGACGTCGGGCAGCACTTCAGGAGTGCTGATAAGGCTTATCAGAGAAGGATTTTATGAGGCCCTAGTTATGGAGTCCCCCTCTGCCTCTGGGGTGGCATCTCCCACTGAAACCTCCTCCTTTGCTCTTGGAGGAAGAAACCCTGCATTGATCCTGGGACGACCCTTGGAATTTCTGGAACAAGGTTTTCTTGCCATTACGCTGGGTTCTAGCAAAGAAGCATTGAGGGGTTGAAAATCTGACCCCTATGACAGACAATGTCTTCCCTTCCTGCTTGCTGCAGGTTAAGCTGTCTTTGACTGATGGCCCAAATAAAGTGAAGTCATCAAACAGGGCATTAACAAAGGATGCCTTGAAGGGTTCTGTGAAATTACAAAGCCTCATCCAGGCATGTCTTCTAATCGCAATACCTGAGCTTGCTGCCCGTGAGGCACCCTCCATGGAATGGGAGATAAGCCTCATGAAATAATTGGACAAGGAAGAGAGAGTCATCAATTGGAGAGAAACCTACTTAAAATCCTCCACCAACATGGTCTCTGCTAGAGTCAGAGAGTTCTTTAACTAGACTTCTCTGCAATCAAGTAAAATGTGCCAGGTAGTTTAACGCTCTCAGCAAGAAAGTGGCCGAAGTATAAAGGTGCTTACCAAATCTGTCCATTGCTCTGGACTAACAGTTTGGCAGCTGGACAGTGGAGCTCTGTTCAGCTAGCTCCTTCTTGGTAGCTGCTGCCACAACTATGGCATCTACTGGAACACCCTTGATCAAATATGGTCTGTCCTCAGGGGTGGACAAAAATGTATCTGGTCTTTTCGGTATTGGTTCAGTTGTGTATGGCTCCTTCCAGGCCTGGCAAATCCATGAGGTCGTCCACTGGGGGGGATCACCCAAGATGTAAATGGGCTCATTCCAAAAGCTTACAAAAAACTGACTGATCCGAAGAGGGAGATTGGGCCAACCAGCCATCTCTCTGTTTCAGGATCTCTAAAATGTCTCCAAAGGAGACATCCTCAGGTGGTGATCATGGGGATCCCTCTCCTTCATCAAATATCCAAACAAAAAAAACAGACCACCAGGCTAATACATAAAATGCTAACTTTTTTAATAAAACAAAAATGGGTAAGTGCTTTCAGGTAAAACATTTCATCACACAATCTAGCCCTTTCATCAATGTCCGTGTCCTGGGTAAGAGACTCCGGGGGGGGGGGGGGGTCAATGTGCTTCCTTTTGCATGACTTCTTCTGAGGGATCTCCTCTGCAGGATGATCAGGGGAGGTCTCAGAAGAAAAGGATGTCTCCTCTTGGGGAAGAGTTTGAAGGCTTTTATGGACGAGTTGACTCTAGCCAGGCATGGCAGGCTCAAGTCTCTGATCCAAGGGGGAGTGGGGAGTTCCATAGCTCAGAAAAAACGGATCCCTGTGACCAGAGAATGCTCATTCTACAATTTGGAATGCTGATAGACCTGGGGAATCCCTCCCCAGCTTCACTGGAGCCAAGGCAACTGAAGAAGAAAAGGTAGGGACCCTGGATCTGTAAGTTCCAGATAGAACCTGACCCGAACTGTCCAGGCTGAAGCGCTGAGAGGTAGAGACGGCTCTGAGACCCTCCTCCATATTCTGATGGGGACATCCTGGATCCGAGACCTACTGTGATCCAATGGCATTGGAGCAGAGGAAATCAGGGATGTGGTCAGAGTAGTGGAAGGACAACTCCTATGTTCCAACCCCAGCTCTCTCGGATGGCTACGATCCTGGGACTACAATACTAAAAAATGGATCGGAGAAGGAGACTGCAATGGAATAGAAATGGTTGCAGATCCCAGAGGGGACGGAGCAGGAAAAAAAAAACATCTGGATCTGAGTGTTGAGGATCTTCCTTAACATCCTGTTCATGTCGAGTTCAGTAAGGCTCCTAGAAGACTTGGAGGAGGCTACTGACAGTGGTTTAGATTACCTAACAGGAGCTTGCAGTAGCCAGGAGGGAGATCCAGAACCCACACCCAACTCCTGAGTTCCACTCCTCTCTGTAGGATCCAAAGTGGATGCTCCAGGAGAATCAGTTACATGAATAGTGGCAGTCAGATCCGAGGAATGTTTGGGATCCACCTGCACTGAAGTCGCTCTCTGATCAGAGCCTATCGGATCCGAATGTCTTGGAAGCTTGGAGGGTGGCTCTGATGAAGCCCTGGATGGCTTGTGAGGGCATTTCTTATGGTTGGCAGACCCTACAATGCTCTTGGAGTGGGGCTGAGCCCCTGGAGACACATCAGAAGATGCAGGAAGAAGACCCTTGAGAATAAAGTTGTTCTTGCAGTCAGGGATAGCCCTGGGATTAAACCCCTCACAAATGGACCAAGCCAACCACAAATGTTCAAGGCCAAGACAATAAACACATCTGTTGTTGGTATCAGAATGTGGTATTTTATGTCCACATTCCAAGCACCATTTAAATTTGGTGGGTTTGTCAGACATAGTGAAAGAAACACAATGGGGCTCACACAAAACCATTCACACAAGAAAATCGTACAGAGCTACACACCTAAATAATTTTATAAATATTTGGGTCTATATTATTTCTTCAACAGTTTAGGTTGTCGAATGCTTAATGATTGACACCTAAATGAAGTTTCAGAATCGCGAATGGCCATATAAGCAAATTCTTTCCCTCAGGAAAGAATTCGCTAGGCCATACAGAAATTAAACTAACTTTTCAACCTAAATACAGTGGGAGGCTTTGCCTCCCACCCCCGATGTGGGGGGGGGGCTGTGCCCCCCCCAACTAAATATACCAACTCCAAGATTCCTCTACATTGGGGAATGGGCTAATCCCCGATAACGGCCAAGCAAATTCTTTCCCGATGTGAGAATTCGCTTATATGGCCGTTCACGATTTTGAAACTTCGACGCTTAGGTGTCGATTATTGAGCATTCGACAACCTAAGCTGTCAAAGAAATAATACAGACCTAAATATTTAAGGTTATATTTATGTTTTTTTTTTGTGTATAAAAACAGCAGAGAGAAAAAAAACAGCAGGCAAAAGCCAAACAGCAGAAGAAGGAAGGAGAGAAAAGAAGCTATCTAATAACCTCCCCTTCCTTAGCAGAGTAGAGTTAAGAAATCTCAGAAGTTTAACAAAAAATTACTTATCTGAAGCTGGAATACAACTCCAGTTTCCCATGGCAAATGAGATCTGAGGGAGTTAGACAGAGCATTAAGGGAAGTGTGAAGAGCTTGAGACTTGGATCGTAGTCTGTAAGAATATGGCAAAGTCGGATCCGAGTTTTGGATCCATAACCCAACTGTGAGAAGGAATGAAAGGGACAACATCAGATTTTTGAGTTTTTTACTGATTTGTTCAGGGATGTCAGGTCCAATATTGGCCTCAGATCCCCTGTCTTTTTTATACTAAAAAGAATCTTGAGTAAATCCCTGATCTGATCTGGCGGACCTTCTTGATGACTCTTTTGTCTAGTAGCTTTGAAATCTCCAAACTTGCTGATTTCCTCTGATTGGGTGGAACATCAGGGAAGGATCTGTTTGATTTGGGATGATTTAAATAGGGAATGAAATAGCCTCTGGATATGATCCTTTGCACCCACAAATTATTTGTGATGGCTATCCAGGCTTCTGGGTACAAGAATAAGCGCTCCCTGACAACCTCCAGAAAAGGACAGTCTGGCAATCCCTCAGGAGCACTGAAAGGGTCTGTCCAAGAATGAATCTCAAGACCTTTGATTATGTAGACCTGCTCTACCTAGTGGGCATCGTATACCATTATTACTGTTTCCCCCTCTGCCCCTGGGGAAAAAGTCTCCCTGGGATTCTTGAAAAGGACTTTGAGACGTCTTGAACCATAATTTTTTTCCACCACCATGCTGACTCCTGGAGAAGGATCTTTGTGGGGTAGAAAACCAGATTCCGATGGCAGACAATGTCTTTCTATCTTTCTCTCTATGGGAGTGTGTGTTTCTGACAGTGAGCCCAAACAATGAAATCCATCAAAGGGTGCATTGATGAATGATGCCTTGAAAGGCTCTGTGAAGTCACACAGCCACATCCAGGCATGACACCTAATGGCAATGACTGAAATGGCGGCCACTGAGGTGCCATAAGCAGAGTGGGAAATTAACTTCATGGATGCATTGGAAATTGACTGTAGAATGTCCATTCTGGAGGGAATGACCTTCCATTCCTCATCAGACATGGACTCTGGGGCAGAGGTAGAGAGCTTTTTCATTAAATCCCTCTATAGCCTAGTAAAATGAGAAAGATAGTTTAGCGTTCATAGGGGGAAAGTGGTTGAAGTATAAACCATCTTGCCAAATCTGTCCATGGCCATAGACTCCCTGTCAGGAGAATGGACAGTGGAACTTTCCTGAGCTAGCTCATTTTTGGTGCCTGCCACAGCAACCATGGCGACTACTGGGATCCGTTTGGTCCAATGTAGTCAGTCTGCAGGGGCACTAAGAATCCTATCTGCACATTTGGGGATATGTTCTATAGTGTCTGGCTTCTTCCATGCCCTGTTTGATACTAGATCGATGAGTACATCAGCAGGGAGGGACACCCAAGATGTTGACTGGCCGGACTCAAAATCCTTAAAGAACACCATTTCCTCCAGGGTAGGGTTTTGGGAAGACAACATAACTTTTTGGTGCAGGATTTTTAAGATGCCTCCAAAGGAGACATCCTCAAATGGAGAGCTCGGGCACTCTTCCCCTTCCCAGAAATCAGTGTTTTCCATGATGGATTCTTGTGGAGAATCCAGGTGCCTCCTCTTGCACTTTCTCTTCTGGGGTACCTCCTCAGGGGGGATGCTCCAAGTAAGTATCAGAAGAGATGTGGGTTTCCAAAGGTGGAATGGCTTGGAGACTTTGCTGGGCCAGCTGTCCCGGAGGTGGCAGATGTGGGGTCTCAGACACAGTATCCAAGGAGCTAGACGGGCTCAAGACAATGAAGATGTTCTCCCCAGAGCTGAAAATGTTGGGGCAGAAAGCACTCAAGCCTCACTGGCCATCTACTCTGAACAGGGAGTCAGCGTTCAGCTGTCGAACTCCAAGGTAAGGCTCTGATGGGATGAGACAGCTCTGAAAATTTCAGAGTCAAAGTTAACTCACCAGAACCGATGTCAAGACTTCAGCTCTGAGATCCACTCTGCTCCGATGTGGTCAGAGCCGAGCAAGTCACAGAAGTTGTAGTAGTTGGATTCAGGGAGATAATCACTGGCTGGCTCCGACACCTTGACTCTCGGGCCCTTTGGACCCAAGGACTCTGAAGCAGGAGGTCAGATCAAAGAAGGAGCAGCAGGCCTGAAATGAGAAAGTCAACTCACAGACCCGGTGGGGGATGAAGCTGGTAAACCCCCATCTTGATCCGTGTCTGAAGGAATTGCCTAATAAGCCTCTCCACGTCAGATCCAGAAAGGCTAAAAGAAGACCTAAAGGAAGACATAGAAGGTGATCTACAGAATGTTTTAGGAGATCTGTCCCAAAAGGGAGATCTCAAGGCAGTCGGAGTTGGTCCTGAGGAAGGAAGAGGGGCTTGGGTCCAACGAGATGAGTTGGTAGACTTACCTAAAGTTGAGGATGTCAGATTTGATGTTCTGGGATCCCTTTCGGGAGGCTCGCTGGATGTCAAAGCAGACTTGTCCAGGGAACATTTCCTCTGTTTCCAGATGTCCTTATGCTTTTTGGCAGGGGTTTATCCCCCTGAAGTAGAAGAACCCGCAGCTGGGGCAGAGGAAGGAATCAGGCCCTTCAAAATACATTTGTTGTGGCCGTCAGCCAATGCACAAGGGAGAACCCCCTCGCAGATGGAACAGGAGGTTTCCATATGAAACGGTTTGATACAATACACACAATCTCCCATGGACATCAGATAAAGGAATCTTGTTCCCACAGGAAGTGCACTTTTTAAACCCTATGGGTTTAACACACATCTCACAGTCAAAGAAAGAAAAGGGAAAGGAGGTAAGGAGAAAGTCCCACAAGAACAGTCATAAATATATAAGCAGAAGATAGGGGAAAGGAAAGTAACAGTAATAGGGAAGAAAACAAACTGACTTATCTGCAAAAGTTGTACTAGAAACTCTCAGTGAAGCTTGAGCAAATGGATCACGATGCTTTCTGTCAGAGTAGCACACAAGATCTGAGGTAATCTGGGGAAATGAGGCATTATGGGTAAGGGAGGAGCTCAAGTTTCACAGCCTAAGCTTTGGAAAGTGGCCGAGTTGGATCCCAGGGTCAGATCCGTGACCCACAGGTTGAGGAATGAATAAAAATGACAACATCAGATCTAATGTCCAAGAACAACAGGGAACTGGCTCAGCAGAGAAAGAAATCTCTCTCAATCTTAAATTAACAGTTAGATATCTTGTCAAGTCCTCCATAGGTAATTATGAAACAAAAACAGCCTCTCTAACTAAGGACAATTACAAGGCATTCTTTAACTATGTCCAAATTTAAAAGGGAATATGCAGCTATGGGCTGAACTGGTTGTGGATGGCACCACCCATATTCAACCAGAGGTAATAGCCAACCTGCTAGCTGACATATTTGGAGTAAACACCACCCCTGTCCCCACCAGTCTTCCCCCAAAGTATACTTGCCACCATTTCTCAGCCTTAGGTCATCTCAGTGCTCTCCAAGGCCAAAAACACAGCATCAATGGAACCAGACATTATCCCAGGTTGCCTTTTAAACAACTTAAAACATGACCTAGCAGAGCCACTTGGATCCCTGTTTAACCACAGCCTGTGAAATGGCTATGTCGGTGGAATGGAGGACAGCAACAGTAATCCCTCTGCACAAAGGGAAACCATCAAGCAACCCTGGAAATTATAGGCCCATGAGCTCAACCAACCTCATCTGCAAGGCCATGGAACGAACCATTTTGAACTTTATTGTAGCTCAGTGTGTGTGACATACCTTTAAGAATCTTTTCAGTGAGTCAGCACATACATATAAGTACTGAGCACGTGCAAGCTAGAGTACTATTTTGAGTGAGCAGCCAGAGTGTGAGCATGCAAGTATGTAATTAGTCAGATAGTTAATTTAAGTTCAATGTTCCTGCCATTCATCCTGATGTAACTGTACACAATAAACTACTAAAACAAACACACAAGCCTCAACATCTTCTTAATGCACATAAGTGGAGTGACATGGTGTCAGAATGGGATCCAGAGTTACAGCCATGAGGCATCCAGTTAAAGTTGGAGGAATATACAGGAGTGGATCATCCTTACTGCTCAAACAACCCACAGAACAGGTCAGAAACAAATTCCAGGTACTAAAACTTGCTTAAATGATTTCTGTCGCTACAAATATAAAACAAAGCACTCAGAACACCCAAAACAAATTTCTTATTAAATGAAATGTCCAAAACAGCGATATTTTGATAAAAATATTTGAAATAATTATGAAAATGGTAGAAACAATATCCAAATTGCATAAAGTGTACAACAAAGGTAAACCGACCGTATTTTTTCACATTAACTAAAACTATTCAAAGTATCTGAAGTGTGCAAAGTGTTTGTGTGTGCAGTATTATAGTGCAGTTATTTCGCAAAGTAAAGTTGTTTCAAAAATATTTTGCAAAGTACTGTTATTTCAAGGCATATTTTGCAGAGTACAATATTCCGAAGAGCTTATTGTGCATTTGAATATTTTTACAAGTACCTGGTGTGTGTGAATGTATATACATAATTACGAGGGCCATTTTGCATTGTGTTTTACTATAATCTGTGGGCATGGAGGAAAGGTTTTGCAGAGCCACACTGCTTGTGTTTGAAAACAATATTGCAGAAATTTGGAGAGTGTTTGAGCAAGAATATATTTTCATACAGATGCTTTTTCTGACAAAGACACATGTACAGAAGTATTTCTTCTGCTTAATTTAGCTGGTTCAGAAGTTATTGAAAGAGAGCGCTCATTTGTGTATTCACCTGCTGTGTTTGCAGGGGAGGGAGAGGACCGCCATATAGTGGTACCATCTGAAACAAGAGAAGACACAGAGTGCTTAAAACGTACATTTAGAGAAATGTGTAATCACCAAATGAATGTTACAATGGAAAGGTGCTTATTTTACACAAGAGATCAAAAGCCTAGTGAAAATTTTGCAGCATATATAACAGCATTTTTTCTCACAGCTAAGACATGCAGATTTGGTGATTTGAGAGATGAAACAGGCTTGTGTGTGGTATTAATAATGACACAGTGAGAAAGATTTTGCTTCAAGACAGTGATTTGACATTGAATAAAGCCATTGAGATTTGTCAGATATACAAACTTACAGAAAAGCACACAAGTATGCTTACAAATAATAGCAGCAGTGGAAGGCAGAGTGATAAAGCTCATTTAGAGAGTATGCAGTACATGGTTAAAAGAAAGAGGCCCAAGCAAATGACAACTACTGCAGGTCCTGTAACAGTCCCTGGGAACCCCCCAGTCTTTCCAGTAAATTCCAGAGTATGCTCAGTGAAGCACAAGTGTGAGTCAGCAAAGTCAAAACATGTGCCCCTACCCAGCTTCATAGTCAAGTGTCGTAATTGTGCTGGTAATCATGAACCCAAAAGAGAAAAGTGCTTAGCTTTTAGTCAGTAGTGTCATTCTTGCAAGAGGTGGAATCATTTCAAAAGGTTTTGTAAATCAAATAAGGCACATTCTTTTATTAAAAGAGGGCATTCCAAGAGACAAGTTGATCAATTAGAAAGCTGCGACCCTACTTTTTATGTCAATGGTGTGTCTGTGCTTGGTGAAACAGTCAATGCAGTAGATTTGTGAGCAAAAGAACAAAATATTTTGTAATGTTTAGATTAATGGGAGTCCTGTAGAGCTCAAAGTAAATACTGGCTCAAAATGCAATGTTATGTCAGCAGAAAAATTTGCTAGAGTAAAAGCTACAGAACAACTTGATTTGACAAAGTGTGTGAAGTTTGTTGCTTATGGTGGTGAAGAGATTCAAACTGAAGGCTCAGTAGTGCTTTCATGTTACTCTGCTGGGAACAGCTATGACTTGCAATTTTTCATAGTCGAGAGACATGTACAGTCATTATTAGGCCTCAAAGACAGTTTGAAAATGGGACTGCTTTCACTTAATAAAGAGGTTCACCATGTAAGGCTGAATGACAACAGCTCAAATTTTACCAAAACTAAGTTTTCTGAGTATGCTGATACTTTTGCAGACAAACTAAGCAAACTAGCAGTTGTGTACCCTATGAAGTTAGACGCAGAGGTCAGCCCAGTTATCAGACCAGCACAGAAAGTTCCAGTAGCTATGCAGAACAGAGTCAAAGCCAAGCTAGACAGAATGGTGTAGCATAAGAGTAATTTGTCCAGTAGAAGAACCTACTGAATGGGTATCCTCCATGGTAGTAGCTCATAAGAAAAGCTCAGATGATATCAAAATACATATTGATCCAAGAGATCTATACAAAGCATTAAAAAGACCTCATCATCCAATGCACACACTTGAAGAGGTTGCTGCCCTCATGCCAAACACTACTGTTTTTTCTGTCTTAGCTGCAGAGAGTTAATTATGGCAACTTTTGCTTGACTGAAAATCTTCATTGTTAACCGTATTCGGTATGTCATTTGGAAGATACAGATTTCTGAGAATGTCATTTGGATTAAATTCTGCCAGTGAAGGTTTTTAGTATGCTATGGAACAGTTTTTTTCTGGCTATCCCTGTGCTGTTATTTGTGTCTTTCGGCCTTTCCTGGTTAGGGGTCGCCACAGCGTAACTCAGGTCCGCTAATGATTGGCAGTGGATTTTTACGTACCGGGTTACCAGCACCGACGCACAACCTTCAACGAAGGCATGCCCCATTCATGTATGTCTCCACACAGAAGATGCTCTAGCTGAGAATCGAACGGGACAACATCTTGCTATGAGGTGACAACGCTATCGCAGCACCACCATAGTAGATGATATTCTAGTAGGAGACAATGGTAAAATCGAACATGACAGAAACCTCAAGAAAGCTCTGGAAAGAGCATGTGAGGGGACTCATAAGCTGAAGCCTCAGAAGTGAAAGTTTAGTCTACAAGAAGTTACTTATGTTGGTCATTAGTTTACCAGTTCAAGTTTACGACCAGATCCTTCAAAGCAAACAGCAATTCTCGATATGCCAGCTCCAGACGATTTCCAAGCCCTACAACATTTTCTTGACATGGTCAACTATCTATGCAAGTTCAGTCCATATTTAAGCCAACTTTCAGCACTGCTCAGGGAGCTGACAAACAAAGATGTAATTTGGTCATGGTCAGAACAGCACCAAAGAGTATTTGATGTCCTGAAGCAAAAAATTACTAACCCACCAACTCTCAGCTACTATGAAGTTCAAAAAACAGTTACTCTTTCCTGTGATGCTTCTAAGTTTGGTCTAGGTGCAGCCATTCTTCAAGCGGGTAGACCAGTAGCCTGTGTATTGAGAACTCTTACCCAAACCGAGATGCAATATGCCCAGATTGAGAAAGAGCTTTTGGCAATTGTGTTTCCATGCTCGCAGTTTCATAATTATATTTATGATTAACCTATCCAGACTGAAACTGACCACCAGCCTCTTGTTACTATTTTGAGAAAGCCTATGCATACAGCTCCAACTAGACTGCACTGCATGATGCTCAAATTCCATACGTACAATTTCACTCTTGTTTACACAAAAGGCAAACTTCTTTATCTTGCTGATACCTCATCCAGATCACCCAGAAAAAACAGAGAACAGCATAACAATGAGAAATGTGATTTTGAGGTCATGGAAGTGAGAATTTTTTCTTCCACACGTCTTGAAGAGCTCAGAACTCACACAGCTTTAGATCCAATTCTCCAGAAGCTAAACCTCTATCAGTCAAGGATTGCCTTCAAAACGGTCTTGTTTACCAGTAGAAGTGCAATCTTATTTTCCATACAGAGATGAGATTTTGTCAGACAATGGTATCATCATGAAAGGTCCTACGGTGACTGTTCCAAAGTACTTGCAACAAGAGTATATTAAGATCTTGCATCGTGGCCACTCACAAACTTATTCTTCCAAAAGAAGGGTGAGAGGTTTAGTATTTTGGCCTTCTGTGTCAAGAGATATTGAGAAAGTAGTTTCATTTTGTTCAGTATGTAATAGTACAAAGCCACATCAACAGAAAGAACCGCTTCAGTTAAGCCAGATTCCTTAACTACATTGGTCGACAGTAGCCACAGATATGGTCAACATTATTTGGTGTTAGTATACTCTTATTCAAATTGGTTTGAGAATGAACTACTTCCCAACCTAACTTCCAATACTATCATTAGTATGTTGAAGTGACATTTTTCTGTCCATGGTAGTCCATACAGTTATTTCTGACAATGGTGCACAGTTTACAAGTCAGCAGTTCAAGAAATTTTCAGAAGAGTGGGACTTTGTTCATGTTACGAGTAGTTCTGAATACCCTCAGTCCAATGGCTTGGCTGAACATGCAATTCAAAGTGCAAAAGAGCTGTTAGAGCAGTCCAGACATGATAATACCGATATTTTTCTCAACTTGTTAAATCTCAGAAACATTCCTCATGATAAGCATCTTGGTTCACCTGCCCAGAGACTTATGTTGAGACAAACCAGAACCACATTACCAGTCAGCAGTAATTTATTGGTTCCATGTGCCAAGAACAACAAAGCAGTAAAAGCCCAACTGTTGAAAAAGCATTCGTCCCAGAAGTCTTACTATGATAAAACCAGCAAACTGCTCCGTTCTTTACAAAAAGGGGAGATAGTGAGGATGCAGATATCAAAAGGTTTTGATCGCATTGGATTTTTGAAACGTTTGTGTCAAGAGCGAGATAGTACTTTGTGAAATCACAAGGAGTGGAATTCAGACAAAATTGGAAGCATTTGTTACCAGTGTCCGAACCAGTGTTACAGCATCTTGCCTGTGACAAAGACTCTAGTTCTAAGAGTGACATGTCCAATGTTCCTGTTCCAGAGGACATTCCGATAGCAATCCCTGTTTGTAGAATAATCAGGATAGGACCATCATGAAATAAAACATGTAGCAAAAGTTTACTTCATGACAATAAAGTAAAATAAGTGCTTTCACGTGCTACCAAGGCATGCTTCTTCAGATTTCACTAAACAATTCAAACTGTTCACTATATATATATATATATATATATATATATATATATATATATATATCAATCATTTAATTAACACCTGAAGCCATCATTAAACATATACATATATATATATATATATATATATATATATGTATATATATCATTTAACTGAAAACACCTGAAGCCAGCATTAAACAATCACTAATCCATCTCATTAATTCAATCAAATTTCAGCTTATAATTCGCTGAGCAAAGCTTAAAAAAAGCTACCTAAGATAATATATTCAACTATCTCATCATTTAATGACTGTCTCTAGTAAAATCTTCTGAAACATATATAATGTAAGAATATAAAAGCAATATATCTATTCCAAAAAACTTCAAAAACTACATATCTTATGTAGAAACAGAAATAAAATGAATATAACTGATTATATATAATACAAACATAGAAACATATCACAATCACAAATATCGCAAAAAGCAGCAAACCTGACCCTTGAAGGTGTTTCCAGAGCAGGAACGAGAGATGTAGTATAAACTGGAAGCCAGCCACCACGTAAAAAGCAATTCTTTATTAAAACAATCACAAATATACTTTCTTATTCTAATAAATACATATGGTGTTTCTCATGTCTGAAAGGCATAGCCATGTAATCTATGAAAAAGCTGTATAAATTACAATGACATAGTATAAATAGATAAATACATATATAAAAATTATTTTTAAATCAATATATAGACACATTAAAACTATTGAATGAATATTTATCTACTATTTTATATATATCAATTGTATCATTGCATGTAAAATATGAATGCATTATATATATATATATATATATATATATATATATATATATATATATATAAAAGTATAAAATATATATGTAAGTAAATAAATACATAAACAAATATGTATATAAGTATATATATAAAGCGATAATAATGTATATTCATCTCTATCAAGTATCATTGTCATCCATTTATTTAAGTCTACGTGCTTCAAGTATAGGCTTAATGCTTATAAATTGATTTAGACCAGGGTGTAAATGCGCTCGTAACTTAAATATCCAGCAAATCTCCACTGACTCTAAATAATTCACATTGTTGCCCTCTCTCTTATTTGTTGTTACTAACTGTAACACTCTAAATTTAAAATGATGATCTTCCTGTGTTACTATATGCTTGGCTAATGAATTCTGTTTATTCAACCGTCTAATATCATCTACATGGTTATAAATTCTATCCTTAAGTCTTCTCGATGTCATTCCTACATAAAAGGCTGAGCACACCATACAAGTTGCCAGGTATATAAGATTCATATCATTACATGTTGCATAGAATCTAGGAATAAATTTATAATCAATTATAGCATGAATAAACTGTTGTGTATCAGTTATCATATTACACATATTGCAGCATTTACATGGAAAAGTTCCAAAGTGTTGCTGCTTCTTGTATGTCTTTTCTTGTTCCACAGAAGTATGGTCTATGCATAATATCCTTATAAGATTTCTACTATTTCTATAAGTAAAACTGGGTGATTCTCCTATAATACTTGTTATGGATGGATCAACAGTAAGTACATGCCAATTCTTTTTTATAATGTTTACAACTCTCTTATTATCATTAGTGTATCTGGTTGTAAATATCACTCTAGTATTGTTATAGGTTTTTCTATATTGAGTGACTATTTTACTCAATCCAACCCTGGTATCACTAGTCCTACCTAAAACAGATTCTTTTATTTCATTAATCACGGAACTATTATATCCTCTTTCAGTAAACAGTCCCTCTATGATACCTATCTGTTCTTGTAAATCCACAATGTCCTTGCATATTTTTGTATGTCTGATGAACTGGCTTTTAATAATATTTGAAAATACGAATCGGGGATGCATACTACTGAAATGTAACAGTGCATTCTTCCAACATGCCTTTCCATAGAGAGAAGTAGATAAATGACCCTGTAGATCTTTAGTGATAGTTATGTCCAGAAAGTCAATCTCTGAAAATCCCAGGGTGAACCTTAAAAAATCAGTGGTTGACTCTAAATAGCTTATAAAATCATTTAACATATTTATGCTACCATCCCAAAGTAGTAGTATATAATCTACAAAACGTCTGTACAAAAGTACATGTGGATAGAATGCACTGTTAAACAAATTTGTCTTCTCCCAGAAGTATACTACCAGATTCGTATAAGTATTAGCACATGAGGTGCCCATCGTGACACCCCATTTCTGTAAAAATAGTTCATCATTAAACATAAAGGCATTGTTAGATAATATAATGATTAATAAAGTACAGCTCAAAAGTTGTTCATCACTATTAAACTTATCTGTTGAACTTATAATTTCTCTAATAGCTTTGATCCCATATTCATTAGGGATCGAAGTAAATAAACTCTTAACATCTAGAGTCACTAATATGCAAGTAGTTGGTAATGTTTATTTAGATATATTATCCAATTCATCAATCAGCTGATATGTATCTTTTAAGATAGAAGGTATGCTTCTTGTCAGAGGTCCCAATATGGTCTCTGCATAAACTGATATGGTCTCTGTTATCCATCCTTCTCCTGCCACTACAGGTCGCATTGGAGGGGGAAGAATATTTTTATGAACCTAAGGTAGGCCTTTTATATATGGAATTAAAGGGAATTCAACAAGAAACTAAGTATATAGTTCTTGATTAATCTGCCTGCACATCAAAAGGTCATATAGGTCATCGTACACCTTCCTAACTATCTTTCTAAAAGACTCATGGTTGATCTTGATATATGTATTAGCATCTTGTAGCATTTCAGTCATGGCTTTATTATAGTCACAATTGTTAAATAACACTATAGCCCCTCCTTTATCAGCAGGTATTATAGTTAATTCAACATTTCTACAAAGAAACTGTAAAGATTTTTGTTCTTCACTACTCAAATTAAAATATAGACATTTATGTCTGACCAGAAAAATATGAGTAAAAATCTCTGTCACACATCTTAATAAAGCAATCTATATTTGCTGGTAAGTTAGGAGAAAAAGTACTTTTGCATTTAAATCTAATGACCTGCTTCACGTCAGTCGTAATATCTTAGTTAAAAATCAATTTCAGTGCTACAGTACGTCCAAACATTCTCAAATCTGGTAAAAGTTCACTAAGGTTACTACCTTGTGATGGAATAAAGGACAAGCCTTTACTCAACAGAGAAATGTCAGCAGGAGTAAGTTCAACTAATCCCTGTTTCTGAGAGCATCCCTGAAACTCCTCAAGCAGAACATTCCCCAGTGACTCTCACTGTTACTGAACCCAGTCCCAACTATTATGTCACGAGATCAGGTCACATCTTAAAACCTACTTCTAGATACACAGCAACCTGGACATGACTGTTGTTTTTTTTTTTTTTAATTAGTGTCTGTATATAATTGCATGCCTATTGAAATGTTGTTGTTTATATGAGACAGCTCAGTAAAGAAGGAGGATTTAGATCAGTGTGTCTGATATACCTTTAAGAAGCTTTCCAGTGAGTCAGCCCATGCATATTAGTACTGAGCACGTGCAAGCTAGAGTGCCATTTTGAGTGAGCAGCCAGAGTGTGAGCATGCACGTATGTAGTCAGTCATTTAGTTTTGATAGTTCATTTAAGTTCAATGTTCTTGCCATTCATCCTGATGTAATTGTATAAGATAAACTACTTAAATGAACACACAAGCCTCAACATCTTCTTAATGCACAAAAGAAGAACGACACTTATTAACAAGGACATAAGTAATCTCCAAAATTGGACCCAGCCCAGTTCGGATTTGTTAAAGGTTGATCATGCCTGTTAAACATGGTTGACTTCTTTGAGAAATTCGCCAAGGCCCTGGACAAGGGAAAGACCATACATGCCACCTATCTTGACCTAGCCAAGGCATTAGACACCTCCCCCCACTTAGGTATTATAGAGAAAGTTTCCCAACTGAGAATGAACGCGTACATTACCAGATGGGTAGCCAACTGGCTCACTGACAGGGCACATATTGTTAAAGTGGGTGACTTCACCTCTAGCAAAACACCAGTCACCAGTGGCATACCACAGGGTTCTGTGATAGGCCCCTTACTGTTTGGAATTTATTTCTCAGAAGTCCAGGCAAACACAGACGGCCTCTGGCTGACCAAGTCTGATGATGGCTGCTGCAAATTGAAAGCAATCACGGAGTCCCCCAATGCAGATAAATGATCGGTGCCAAAGCCACAGATTAAAGCTAAATGCAAAACAATGCATTATTATTCCCCTTGGGAGAGCTGACATCCCTGCTAATTACATTATAGACAGCACCCCTCCCCCCAAGTGTAGGTCCAGTGGTACATGATCTAGGTACTCAGGTTGGTAGCAATCTGAACTTTGACCACCATGTATCCACAGTAGTAAGGAAATCTTTCTGTGTGGCACTTCTTCAAAGTAAAGGTATCACATCTAGATCTAAGAATGGTATAACTCCATTATACTCAGCCATCATCAAACCAAAAATTGAGTACAGTGCTTCCTTTTGTATTTTCTTCATCAGACTCCTGCAACAACTGGAGAGAGCACAGAGGTTTCTCACCAAGAAATTACAGGGTACACAAAATAAGTCTTATGTGGAAAGACTGAAAGCCCTGTCACTGTATTCTGTCTCCTACAGGTTTCTATGGGGTGACATGTGCCTGGCTTATAGGGCAGTCTCTGACCCAGCCTCGATGGAAATGTTACACATTTGTAAATCAAATTGCAAAGGGTCACTCACTTGAGGGATCTTAACCTAGCCTCTGACATGAACAGGTCATGCTGGTAAGACACATACATTTCCCAAAGACTAACACTTCTCTGGAACAAGCTTCCAATTCACATGAAACAGAGTCCCTCTCTGACCCTCTTCAAATGCAACCTAGATCAATGGATGGGTGACCGCAAATTTACTCCTGTGGTGGTGCCCATGTCTTTCTTGGACAAATAAAGTCACAATTAACTACCATAGATCTTCACCTCTGTGAACTTCACTCACCTAACCACTGACAATTGGGGCAAGCTGGGATAAATATAGCTAGGTTTGTAAGGGCTCTAGAGCCACTAGCCTAATAACCTTCTATGACCGTGAACCTAAAAAATTACTGGAAGCAATGTCTTGTACCAAAGCTGCAGCCTGAACTGCTTTTTGCTGAACAACTGCAGGTTTCTTCCCAGTCAGTGTTTTCTCTTCCCCTTTTCTAGTTGATTTTCTCTCAGGTTCTCTAAGTTTCTTCTTTGCTGGCATCCAGGCAGAGTACTTATTAGCCAGTAAATTAATTTTACTAGGAGAACGGAAATTAAGTCATTGATCAATGTGTAGACATCGTGGAAGTAACAACGTTCTAATGCTGATTATAGGTTCATAGGTTGGTACTGGGCTATCTGCCCGAAGGCATATATTAGCCCAGCCATGTTGTGCGGTATTCACCGCCCCTTTAGTAGTTCCCTAGTCCCTTGTACTAGCAGCTATAACCTTTGGCCCCTATCTAGTAGTGCTGTTGGTGTGATCCCTGGTGTGAACTTTCTGTTACCCATCCACTCATCAAGGTTCCTCTTGAAGAGTGATAGTGAGGGGCTCTGTCTTATGTAGATCAGGACCCTGTTCTATAGTAAGGGAAGTCTCTGCGAAGGGAATCTATCCCTCCAGCATGTTCTATTCATTGTTGTGTTGAGGTTTATATCCCTAGAGCGTGTAGCTCGAGTAGATTTGGTTTTACTAAGATGGACCATGTTCAACAATTCTGGGTTGGACATGGCTCTGTACGTTAGACAGAGATCGCCTCTGAGAAAGCGGTATGCAACAGAGAACAGTCTTAGCTTTTTCAATCATGCTGTATAGGGCAACTGTTTGAGGCCAGTAATCCTCTTGGTTAGGCACCTCTGTGGTCTCTCCAGCTGCTGGAGATGTCTAGCCAGGTACATTCCAATTGGTGCATTGTACTCAATAATGGGTCTGATGAGGGAAGTGTAGAGGGGCACCATTACATCCTTAGATCTTGATGCGAACCCTTTCGTGATCAGATGGGTCACATAGAAGGATTTTCTAACCACTTTGGCAACATGGTTATCAAAGGAAAGCTGACTATCTACTTGGGTCCCTAGATCCCTTATTTCTTCTTCAGATTTCAGGGGATTACCTCCTATGTTGTAGTTTGCGGATACTGTGTTTTTTCCAAAGGGGATTACTATGCATTTTATTTGCATTTAGCTTGAGACCATGGCTTTGACACCATGCATCAGTCTCATTTAGGCCCTTCTGGAGGATCTCCATGTCGGCCGGAGACTCTATTATAGCACCCAGTTTGCAGTCGTCCACAAACTTAGTCAGCCACAGCCCTTATTATCCAGCTTTATCAGTATTAAACTGAAATGTATGGCTATAACTTGCTTATTGTTGATACATTATACACTTACCCTTAAATTATTTATGTTTGGGCTCAGGCCATAAACCCAGGCTGAAACTGAAAAAGGTCCATTAGGATCAGTGTTCTACCTCAGTTAACAAAGGGACTAAGTGTCCATCTGTCCCCTGGGAAAAGCATGACCAACATAACTGAGAATCCTGACTAGGAGTAGCAAGGAAGAATGGGTGACTGTGAAGTGACGGGGCATATGACATACCCCAACCCCAGGAGGTTAAAAGATAGAAAAGGGTAGATTGGAAGGACAGGGTACTGCAACAATGATGTACTCAAGTTCCGTACACAATTGTACTATGTTCACTGCAGTCACTCTTGTAGTACTGAGTCTTGGTAAGACTCCCAAATCTAAATTAGAAGGGGTGAATGGTAAGAATTTATGTGCAAGATCCCCTGAGCAATTGTTTCAAGTGGGGATGAAAGTAAGCAGGGCAGGACATATGCAGTCATGCAGAAACAGCAGAAGCATGGAGCTTAATGGAAGTGTAGGACAAAACTTTTTTTGTACAGGCAAAACAGGTATTCCAGGACCTGAGCTAATGAAACTGTTGTGGGCAATAACCCTGTAGTTTAGCACCAAACTGAAAACTTTTTCCACTTAGAGAGATATGATGTCCTCATGTACCTTATTTGTATGGCTGGCTTTTTGAGGTGCGACCATTCTTCATCAACTAGTTCTATTTCCTCCTCCTCTTCTTGTCTTGGGGTACTAGAGCTGTTGTACTTTCTCTACAGTCAATTTCCATGTCTTCCATTAATGGAACTGCACTCAGCATGTTTTGAGGGAAGATCCCCACAGAAGCACAGGGAGAATATGAAAAGGCCAAACATGCATTGGCCGGAGGCCAGAATCGAACCTTATACCTTGTGCATGGGAGGTGAATACCTTAACCATTGTGCTAACTGGTCTCTCTCTCTCTAATAACAACATACTAAGCATGCAATCAGTCGTGAGGGTCTTCAGCACCTAGGTTGATAGCAACCCTACTTTTGACAACCACATTGCCTCCATTGTACGGAAAGCTTTCTACATGGCCCACCTCATAAATAAAGGTATTTCATCCAGGAACAAGGAGGTCATAACATCCTTGTACTCCTCCCTTATCAGACCCATTACTGAGTACAGTGCCCCCTTCGGCATGTACCTTGCCAAGCACATGCCTCAGTTGGAGAGACCACAGAGGTTCCTGACCAGGAAAATCCAGGGTCTCAAATACCTATCCTATACAGATAGGCTAAAAGCCCTGTCCCTCTACTCAGTGTCATACAGACTACTCAGAGGTGACCTGTGTCTGGCATACAAGGCCATTTCAGACCCAACCTTGATGGAGTTGCTGCATATCTGTAAGACAAACTCCACTCACGGAACCTGCACGCAAGGCCTTAACCTGGTCTGTGACATTATTAGAACTTGTTGGTGGGATAGAATTGTGTCCTAAAGACTCCCTCATCTGTGGAATAGACTCCTTCTCCATGTCAAGCAGAGTACCTCCCTAGCCCTCTAAGTGGAACCTGGATGACTGGATGGGAAACAGAAAATATATCCCTGGGATCCCACCTGTGTCTCTGCTGGACAGGGGAAACAGGTGCTGACTTTGAGAGAACATGGACAAAATTCTTGGCTAGGCTTATAAGGGCCTTCGGGCTAATAGCCTAGTATAATCCTATGAACCTATGAAACTAAGTAAATATATGTTTAGAAGGTATTAGGATAAAATCATCCAACCTGTCAGTTTCATTGTTTTGAGACTATGATGAATGGCAGACCCTTTGTTCTGGGTAAGTAGGTCCACACACAGTGGCAAAGTACTGTTTCCTCTACTTGCACTATGTGACAGCAGGAGGCAGAACCAGTGCTGTCTGAGTCAGTGTAATGCAATCAGTTTCCTGGGAATGAGGGTTAATGGAGGGAAGGCATAAAGAAAATGGTCTGTCCAAGAGAAGAAGGCATCTGTTCTTCAAGCTCCTGTCTGAGGAGTTCTGGAGCAGAACTTTCTCAGTAGTCTCTTCTGAGTAGATATGAAGAGGTCTAATTCAGGCACACCCCACATGTGGACTAGGTCAAGGAAAATCTCACTTTCTAATGCCCATTTTTGGGGTCCAAGAAAGACCTGCTTAGGCCATCTGCAAAAAAGTTCTCTTGTCCTGGGATACAAGAAGCTACAGGTGACAGCTGCAGTTGTTGCTCTAGCTGCCAGAATTCTATTACCAGTCTGTACAGACAGTAAGAATGGGTACGTCCCTGCTTGCTGATATACCACATGACTGTGGTGTAGTCTGTCATGATTTTGATGGATCCCAGGATGAAATTTTCTTTGGATGCCTTCACAGCTAGAATGACCACCATCATCACATCTTTTATGTTTATGTGTTGGTTTGACATACTCCTATCCCATCTCATTTGTACTTTCAAATATCCCAAGTGGACCCCCCTCAGGCCTAGTCTGAGTTGTCTGTGGTAGGATTCCAAAGTTTTGAATGAGAAACCTACTTTTTCCTGATGCTCTCTTCCCTCTGTAAGACCCCCCCCTCTTTTAAACAAAGAAGTAGTGGAATGCTGGTCTCCAGAGGGTGTTGGTGTGGAGTCCAGTATTTTTTAGGAACCATTGCAATTTCCTTATATGGAGTTTATCTAGGGGTACCATCAGGATACAAGATGGCATGTGTCCTAGGACTCCGAGGAAATCTCTAGTTGAAATGGCATTCTAGTTGGGAATACATTTGAAGTAGCTTGAGAGAGAGAGAGAGAGAGAGAGAGAAATAAAATTTTGTCTTGAGGCAGAAAAGCTTTCTCTTGGATCAAATCTAGAAAGGTAAACTAGGTAGCTGGTCACAGCTAGGGCTTTCGGAATTTCAGGGTAAGAGCTACTTTCTGAAAGCAGTCAATAGTGGTTTGCATGGCTCTGTGGAGCTTTTGCAGTGATACAACCCATTTCAGGCAGATGTCTATATAAGTGAAGATGTAAACCCCTTGGGTCTTGTAAAAGGCAATGACTGGTGCAAGCCATTTAGTAAAAGCTTGGGGTACAGTACAGTACAGTAGATAAGCCAAATGATAAGGCACAGAATTGGAAGTGGGATCTCCCTGCTCTGAAGTATGGGAACTTTCAACCTCCAGGTCCAAGGTTATCATCTGTGTCTGTGGCATAATGAGAGCTTGCAGTGTGAAGAGTAAGCATTTAGAACATGACCTCTAGGAAATATGTTAAGTTTAGAAAGGTCTAGAATAGGCCTCTGTGAAGATTGGGGAAGAAGGGTGAAGGCTGCCAGCCTAGCCAAATAGAATTTGATACATAATTATATCATTTGTAAATATAAATGTAAAATACAGGCTTGTTTCTTAAATGAAAGAAAACATTGTAAAATGTGAACTTCAAGATTGTAGCAACACTGCCATCTGCTGTAAGGAAAACTAAGCCAAGCATTTCACATCTGTTCTTTTGAAGTTAAAATTATGTCTTCTATACCCTTTGAACTAAATAGTGGTGCCGGAGAGGCTAGCTGAACACATTCTTTCTATTGTTTTAACTTAAGGAATAATTAGTTGAGTGCACATGTGAAATGTCTTTTATTGTTGTAGTTTCCTGAACAGGTGTTAGATTGTTAAATAATGTAGCCTGTTGGCCTGGGAACTCCAGACTAAGTGTCAAAATGATGTAATCTGGTAGGGCCCAGCAGAAATGTTAGTGATTTTAAACTATTGCTGAGAGAGAGACTGTAAGCATTCTGTTTTGATATCCAACCTCAGCACTGCCTTGCTCTATGAAAGTAAGTTACTTTAGACGTATGTTTTCTTGTAGAAATAGCTAGGACTATAAAGATTAAACTTAAATGTTTTTCTGTTATGTCAGAACTGTGCTATGGAATTATTTTAAGTTTCTGTGTGATCTCTGAACTCTTGAGTAGCATTGTAGTGTAGTAGTACTGTCTTGTGTTTTTAATTATTTATTATTAAATATTTTAAAAACCTTTTACCAGTGGTTGGTTTGTGTAGAGTTAAGTTAAGCCCTAGAGTACATTGCATATTTATAGTGTTTATTGAACAAAGCCACTCTAATAAGTCTTAGACTGATTAGTCACACTTACCAATTGGATAATAATATTGCACAGTAATAATTGGACACCCTTTTAAGGGCCTTTGGGTAGCTGATAAATATTAGCTGGTGGTGGCAGTAATTACTACCATATATTCTGGGTAAAGGGGCACAAATGGAGAATCTGTGTAAGCCTTTCCCAGGAGTGTCTGTGAAGTTGTATAAATACTTATCTCAAAGTGTGTGTGGTGTGTCAGTGACCTGGGCAGGGACATGAAGCACTGGTGGGACAAAGAGGGTACTGGAGGTTAGCTTGCTAGCTAGGCTGAGATCTGGACTCTATAGCTGTGCCAGTGGAGAGTCTTATTGTGGACCTGGGGAGCAAGGGAGCAACCAGCCCTAGACTGACTGTGATCTCTGTGTGCACCTAAGGGAAATTGTACTTTACTGTGTGTATTTGTTATCTTTTCCTCTTATATGAGACGCCCTCCCTGGTGTTAGTGGTAAGGACTGAGGCTCCTTGATTGCTGGGCCTGGGCACGGCCATCACAGTCACCATGATTCTTCCTTTTCCGAAACCAGGAAGAGCCTGGAATAAATGGACAGCCACCAAATGTCCAACAGATCACCTCCTCTTTAAACAGCTAAGAAATGCCACCAAGAAAGATATTCTTAGAGACAAAAAAGACTTCTACCTTCACCTCCAACAAACCAGTCAACAAACTCCACAAAAATTTTGGTCAGGTATAAAGAAACTTCTTCAACCAGGTCACCCTACTACTCCAGACCCAGCCGGTTTCAACCATAACAACTCCAAACAGATACCGGATGCCTTTAATAACTATTTTACAGAAGCTATTCAAACTCTAGCTAATTCCTTACCACCCTTCACTGCTTTCCCACTAGATAGACCCAAGACTTCATCTCCCACCTTTCATATACAACCGGTATCTACATCTCTCATCTGTAAATTACTTCAAAAATTGAAACCTTGCACTCCTTCGGCTGACCGTCTCCCATCTGAATACCTGCAAATTGCCGCAAAAGCCATAGACATTCCCATCTCTATCCTTATTAACAGAACCATCTCAGAAGGCAAAATTCCCACTTTATGGAAAGTATCCCACATCATCCCCCTACATAAAGGTGGACCTTCTACTGAGCTTTCTAACTTTCGTCCTATTGCTTTACTCTCCCCAATAATTAAGATAATGGAAAAATGTATTCACAAACAACTACTTAACCACTTACTACAAAATAACCTACTAGCAAACTGCCAACATGGCTTTAGGCCATTACATAGCACATCAACTGCCCTCTTATCCTTTACCGACTCTATAAACAAAAATCGTAACAATAACTCTTTTTCCTCTGCACTATTTATTGACCTGTCAAAAGCCTTTGATATGGTTAACCATAACTTACTTCTAGACACACTTAAGGCCCATTCTCTCGATCCTCAATCTATACAATGGTTTAGGTCTTATTTGGAAAATAGACATCAAGCAGTACTTTGGCAAAACAGTCTGTCTTCACTACTCCCAGTAAATATTGGAGTTCCTCAAGGCTCTATCTTAGGTCCCCTACTCTTTTCCTTATTTATTAACAATCTACACATGAACATACCTCAAGCGACCTGCATTCAATATGCTGACGACTCCACCTTAATCTGTTCAGCCAAGAATATACCCTCTCTCCACTCTCTCACCCAAACTGTTTTTAATAATGTTGAAAACTGGTTTTTGGAACTCTGTCTACTCCTGAATCCCAAAAAAACAAAACTACTGGTTTTTACTCTAACCCATAAATCACCTACTCCATTCTTCTCTGTAACCTCTAACAATGGTACCAACATAAACCCAGACAGTACAACCCACCTACTATGTGTAACAATTGATAATCGTCTCAGCTTTGATGACCATATCAACTGCACCATAAAGTCCGTCAACAAAAAACTTGGTACCCTTTATAGAATTAAACCCTTCCTTACCCCTTCTGCAAGGAAAACTATTGCCCAGACCCACCTAATTTCCACCCTCTTCTATGCCTCAGTTATATATACTAACCTATCCAAAAACAACTTCTCTAAACTCTCCACCTGTTATAATAGCATAGCTAGATTCATTACGTGCTCCCCCTTTAAAACTCACCACTGCCTCAACCTCAAACAACTTGAATTGCAAAACCACATACTCTGTCAACAACCACTTATTACTCAAAAGATCCTTTACCACCATAACAACACTCCTATCCTCACTAATCTAATTACACCATATAAAAATCTAGCTACACTACGGTCTGCTAATAAGATTCTAGTTTCCTCTATTAAATCCAACAACAAAGCCGGTGATTCACTTTTCTCAAACACTGCATGTAAAAACTGGAACATGCTTCCTTCTGAATTATCAACCCTTGCCTCAACTTCTCTATTTAAAAAACATCTTAAAGAACATCTCAAAACTCATTGGCTCTGTCCATGTGCTAACCCAGACTGATATCTTTTTCCCCTTCCTTTCTACCCCTCTAATCTATGCCTTCAAATCTAGCTATTACCCTTTTCTTCATAATATGAAGATAAAATATAAATTATTTTTCTCTTAACTGACTCCTGCTCATACCTTCACATATGTGTAGTATATTAATTAGTATAATTTTTTACTAAAATTTTTATAGTTTATAATTTTTAATTTTTCTTTGAACAACATTGCCTCTGTATTTGCTTTATTATGTCTTTTTTATATTGTTAACTTTGTCACTGTTCATGCTTGGAGCTTTTCTCCCTGGGCCTCTACTGAAAATGGACATGTATCCAGCTAGACCAGCCCGGTCAACAAATGTAAAATAAATGTAAAATAAATAAAATAAAATAATAGAATCCTGTGCATGACTCTCTCAGGGGGACAAGATGAATGGAATGCTGCTGTATAAGGGCCTCTGTCTGAAGGTGGAAAACCAATACCTCTGTGTTTTGGAACTAAAAGAATTCCTAAAAAAGGAGGAATCCTACAAAGTTGCAAGAAGTAGCTTTTCCTTATAATTTGGGCACCCATTTGTCCTGTGATTTGCTCCTTGGCTGAAGTGAAGTGGAAAAGCCTTTCTCCTAGTTTCTGGAAGAGTTTTGATTGGGAACAGGATTGGAGGTGGTGGTGCTTGTAATAGTCATAGCGCTCCCTGTTAAGTCATGGATCCTTAGCTCCCCCCAGGTCTAGGCTGAGTATCAGGTTGCCAGTTTATATGTTACTTGGTCCTTTTCCCTTTTAGAGGATTAGATTTTTCATGCTTTTGGGGGAGGGGGAGGGCCAAGACTTACTAGGATCATTTCTGTTGTATTTTGGAGTAGTGGAAGGTAGACGAGCTCTTTGACTGATTTCATAGTCTTTCCCTTTCTCATGCCCATTCTCATTCTTTGCAACACTTTCTCAGCTTGGGCATCTAAAGAGAAACTCCTTTTATATGTAGGTTAGGTATCTTATTATCAACCGAAAGGTTGTTGGCATTGAAGGAATTTATCTGGAGAAAACTGGCAAAAGAACCAATGTAGTGGAAGAAAATAACTAGAGACAGAAAGGTAATAGGGTTAGATGAGGCAAAGAAGATGTTTGGACTACACACTAGAGACTGCCTTCCCTAGCAGGGATTGATATCAGAGTGTAGGCAATGAGAAAGGGATGGGGAGTCCTTAATGAAAGACCTGCTCTGGCAGAGTTTTTACGTGAATCTAGAACAGAAACTACTGTTAAACAAGGGATAATTAGTAGGGCATATAAAATACTGCATGACAACTATAGGAAACAACCAGAGGAGGTTAGAAAAGATTAGGAAAAGAGACTGGAAAAGCAGTTTACAGGGGGACAATGGCAGGACATATGTATGGCTCCCACATATATAGCAAAAGCCGGAAGGTTTAGAATTGTTGCTTGGAAGTGTATGCATAGGGATTTTTATATCCCAAGTAGACTTCAAAGATTTTTCCTGAGGTAGGTAACAAATGTGGAAGTGTGATGGGGAAGAAAGAGTTAATTGGGGACATATTATTTGGGAGTGTAAAGAGGCAGCAGATTTCAGAAATGTCTTAGAGAGTACTCATCAGAAATACTGTCTCAGCAAATGGTTGTAACTAAGGAAATTATTATTTTGAGCTGGGACACAGGATCTGAACTGCTTAGACATAGCAAGGCCTTGTTAAGTTTCACTGTGTTGGCTGACAAAAAATAATTACTAGAACATGGAAAGCAAGCTCTAAACCAACAGTATTTGAAGTACTGAATATTGTGAAAGAGATAAACAAAATGGAAAAGGGATCTTTAAAAAGGAAAGGAGCAAATTACATAGAAATAAATGACAATTGTGGGAACAAGACATGCAGAATGATGTTCAGTAGTAGGAGTGAGGTTTAACTCATTAACACCTATGTGGTGTGGAATGTCACACCTCTAGCAGCCTGCACGCATCTTACATTCCAGAGCATTTTCTGAAAAATAAACTTAAAAAACAGGAGATAAAAGTAAATATTTTGTGAACAGTAAAAGCTAGTTAAACTATATTTGATTACTGTGAAAGTCTAGCTGGATAGAAGCCCATTTTCAGTGGAGGCCCAGGGAGAAAAGCTCCAAATTATCACACAACATTTTAAGAGCAATAATTTTGCAATCTTCAAAAATAAAACAAAAGCAGCTGCAGTTTAAATAATTATAACAAATTAGTGGTGGTGCTGCAGTAGCGTTGTCGCCTCACGGTAAGACACTGTCCAGTTCGATTCTCAGCTAGTCCGTCTTCTGCGTGGAGTCATACGTGAATGGGCGTACCTTCGTTGAAGGTTGTGCATCAGGCCTGGCAAGCCGGTACGTAAAAATCAACTGCCAATCATTAGCAGACCGGAGTTCCGCTGTGGCGACCCCTAACCGGGAAAAGCCGAAAGACACAAACAAACAAGACATAATATTAAACACTGGTTAATAATCTATTCAAGGTATATGACAATCATTTAATATTTAGAGAAATTTTAGACAGTTTATAAAGATATTAAAGGTCAATTAATCTAATAGGAATTGCAATATAAAGTGAGGGGAAAAACAGGATTATGGTATATTTAGAGTGAAAATCAGGGAAGAGAATTTGATAGCAGTATGGAAGTAAGTGAAGAAGGGAGAGTAAGGAGGCATAAGGAATGAAAAGGCTCACATATAGGGATATAGCACATCCTGGTTTTGAGCAAGAAAAGAGACAGATTTTAGCTAAGACGTCTTTCAGAGTAGTTTTGAAAGATGGGATGGAGGGTATAGACCTGATGGATATGGGTAAGGAATTCTAGGCCTTAGCAACCTTGGACAAGTACAGACAATGTCCATCAGATTTGCTAGACAGGAGATTTTGGTCACTGGATTGCAATGACTGACTGCAAACATAGTTATGTAGAATGTTTTCAGTGCTGGACAGGCAGATGGATAGTGGATAATTTTATAGATGGTAAGAAGCTGTGTATATATGTTTGTTGATGTGGCAGGTCTAACCAGTTTAAGCTTTTCAGTGCTATATAGTGGTGGGTGCTGAAAGTGGTATGTGATGCAGATTTAGCAAATTTGTTATAGCAAGTTTTAGAAGCCTGGAGGTTAGTAAGGATGTGAGCACCATAAAGAAGAGTGGGGAGAAAATAAGTAGTGGCAAGTGTAGTTTTAGTTGTGTTGGTGTGAAAGTTTTTGGCTCTGTAAAGCATCCCTAGTTTTTGATGAATTTTTGAATGTAAGATTATCAACTATCACCCCTAATAGTTTGCTATGAGAAATTATTTCAATGGCTGTACTATCAAGGAAGTGGACTTTAATTTTTTTTTTCATGAGAGAGGGATTTGGGGGAAAAAAGTAACAGTTTGGTCTTTTTTGGGTTGAGCATGGGTTGTGAGTTACAAATTCATGTTTCAGTGGCTGTTGAAGCTTCCTGAGTAATTTTTTTGGAGGTGTACCTTGTTGTCAGATGTCCATTTAGAATGGAATCATCTGCATAATGGATTAGGATAGCCTGTTGTGTGGATGTATAGACGGTGTTGGTGAAAATGTTAAAGAGGAGGGGGACCAAGGATAGAGCCTTTGGTACACCAGTAGTAACTGGGAGGTTAGGAGAGACCATGGAGTGCCATTTTACTGATAGATAACTACTGGACAAGCAGCTTTTGAACCACAGAAGGGTGGGCTGAGAGACCTAGTGAGGACATTTGAAGTAGTTCATAGTCTTCTCCATAAATACTGTAATATATTATAATGCACACAACCCCCAAATTATATATTTTTTTCCAAATTTTCATATATTGAAACCTATACAACTTAGATATCTATTGTTAAACCATTTTTGGTAGTCATACATAAGCTTTCACATTATAACAAAAAATTCCTCTGAAAGTACATGTTTATTGAGATATTCATAGAACTGTGAAAATATATATTTAATTGCATATATTTAACAGTACAAACAACACTGGATAGCTCTCAAGATGTGCAACTTACAGTGCAAATATCAAAGACAGATTTCTTCAATAACTTCTAAGGTTTCACCTTTGTCATGCAACAATTTGTATGTCACTTGTTTTTTTGAAATACAAAGTACATAAGGAAATATTTCTTATTTTCATAACTACTAACAAACAACTTAAAATATTTCTAGTACAGTGTGATATAAACTAGCATTTTCAGTGAATTGTCCTGTCTCCCACATTGGTATTTCATGCCATACACTTCAGTAAAATGTAGGCTTCTCAGTTATGAAAATATACACATAAATATGAAAATACAAATACGTGACAACTTCTCCACTGCATGACATCCTAGACTAACAATCTTAGTGTTATTTTCTTAATAACTCCTTGCCCTTTCTAATACTGCCTATTACTAGCTAGTAAGTCACAGGTGTGAGCTGGAAGTATACAAAAAAGGGGTTATAGGCTTGAGTGAGTTAAAGGAAGGCAGGAACTGAGCAATTTATGTAATAATGGACTGACGATATTTGTAAGGAAAGAAATATATATGATGCATAATGCATGTACATGGAAAAAATGCTAATATTGTTTGTGTTCTTATCCATTAATGTAAGTTTGCCCGTGTCTTAAGTGATAATTTAATAAAGGTATTTAAAAAAAAAAAGGAAACTTCTTGTCCTGGGGGGAATTAAACAATTCCATGAAATCTTGTGCCAGTCTGACAAGGCCCTGTAGAATGACGAGGAATGAGGAAGTCAGTGACTCAGGCAGTGTAGGATGGGGCAATACCAGGTGCTAGTTCGGCTTGTGTGATTTGAACTTTGATCTGATGGACAGCAAGGCCTCAGAGTGTGGGTGGACAGATGCAGCCTTAATCTAGTCCCCAGTTATTTCGTTCCTAACTATAATCAAATGGATTCTGCCCTCTTCCTCAATAACCAGGACCCATGTATCGGAAGCCAGGGTTCGCAGGTTGGCACAGTACCCAACAGGTTCCCTCCTGGTTTTTCGGCTCAGAAGAATGTAGAAAAGGCCACATACATGGTGGCCTTTGGAGGGAGTCATACCAGAGCATCAGCGCCCACTTGTCATTGGGATAAGGGGCTGAGAAAGTGCCTTGTCTGTGTCGGTGACCTTGAGCTTGGTGGGGGAGTCAGACATCTCAGGAATGTATACCTCCCTGAATTCCTTCTCCTTCAAACGCTACTCCTTGCATTTCTTTGAGAGGTTAACTTGGAGATTAGCAGATGCCATAGAGTGCTAAGACCTAGAACTATCTTCCATAACAAATCTACTCAGTGAGTTGGCCCATTTAATGATATATCATTAAAGCAAGCACAGTACCGGTAAGTAGGCACATTGTGCTTCAGACAGAACAGAGAGCAGGAATGATAGCCCTGAGCAGAATTTGTTTGGGACACTGGAGGTACTTATTCACTTTAACTGATGTTCATCAATAATCTGAAAGAACAACAACAATAAGGTACTCCTCTGGGGTACTGAACTGAGCTCTCTGGTCCTGGCCTGACCAATAGATTGACTACCCTAATGAAAGCATTGTACATAGAGCTGACACAGCAAGAAAGAATTAAATATGTTGCTGGTTGATAACCTTTTTACAGCACTGATGTTAGGTAGGGTGGGTATCCATCTGCTGGGAGAATGGTGAAATTCTCTGGTATTAGGGCCAACCAAGGGTTCCTGCATGAAAAAAAAAAAACAAAGTTATGTACTCATGATAATATTACATCTGTGTTGTCCATTTTCATTCTTCCTCAATGAGTGGGTTCAGATCTGACCCTTGGATCTGACTCTGCCACCTTCTATAAATTCTAGGATCTGACTCTCGAGTTCATCCCTTAACCATTATGCAGTTGACCACTTCAATACCTCAGATCGAGTTTGCTGCTATTATATGTATCATTATTAAAAAATACAATAATAATGCTAAGACAGAAAAGTGAAAGCTGAAAGATCAGGAGCTCAAACAGGAACTCTGGTTCCTATCAATAATTCCATTAGGCCTCTCCCAAAGACACGGGCAGGGAAGTTGAGGAAGAATGAAAATGGTCAACACAGATGGAACATTATGGTTAGTACACAACATCTTTATCTGATGTCATTTTCATTTGTTCCTCAACAAATGGGACAGAGTCCCCAGCTACTTTAATCTTGGATGGCCTTCATGGAAGGATATCCCTGAGAAATGCGGAACCAAAACAGCTCTGTTTCTGGAGATGATGTCCAATTTGTAATGAGCAATGAAAATACGGGTATTAGACCATGTGGCAGCTGAACAAATATCATCAATGGATGCTCTAGCTCAAAAAGCAGCTGATGTAGATATTGACCTGGTTGAATGCGCCTTTGGTTGTCTTGATAAGGTTATGCCTCTCAAGGAATAAATATAAGAGATACAATCTGTTTTTCATTTAGCCAGTGTAGTTCTTGAAACAGTTTTTTTTTCCCATTCTATTATTAGTGAAGGAGACAAATAATTGATTGTTTTTTTCTAAAGTCCTTCATCCACAGAAGGTAAAAACAAAGTCATCTCTGTACGTCTAGAAGATGAAGGGTGTATTCTCCTTTATTTTCAAAATTGGGGAAGAAAACTGATAAACTCATCACTTGATTGATGTTGGCTTCAGAGGCAACATTTGGTAAAACGGAAAGGTTTGTGCATAAAGTAATTCTGCCTTTGTGAAAAATCAAATACAGTAGTTTAGAAGATAGTGCTTGGTGTTCAGATACTTGTCTAACAGAAGTAATAGCCACCAGAAAGACAGTTTTCCAGGAAAGAAACTTGAGATCTTGTTTAGCTGATGTTTCAAAGGGAGAATGTACTAAAGTTTGCAAAACCATACTAAGGTCCCAAGGTGGAGTAAGGTCCTTTATTGGAGGTCTAAGTAAAAATGTACCCCTAAGAAAAGCCTTAAATAATTTAGATGGTGCTAAATGAGAAGCATTATCTCTGATGTGATAGTTGGAGATGGCTACTAACTGAACTTCAATAGCTGAAAAACTTGCCCTGCTTAGAAAGATCGAGGCAAAGAAATACAGAAGTGCAGGAAGTGGCATGGTAAAAGGATGTAAAGGATCTAACTCTCTCTGATGATCCCTAAAAGAAAATCTTTTCCATTTACTTTTGTATATCTTCCTAGCTGAAGGTTTTTGAGATGAGACTAGGATTTTTTAAACTGGGGAGGAAAGCCAGGGATGTCTAGCCATCACTCGAATTGGAGAAACCATGCGGTCAACCTGAGGCCTGCAATGTCTGGGTGAATCTTCCCAGATGGGTGTGATAGTAGGCCTAGACTGGGATCCAGTATTCAAGGAGGACATGCTGGGTGAGACCAAAGGAAAGGGAACCACACTTGACGAGGCCAGAAGGGAGCAATGCAGATTACAGTACTCTATGACCGAAGTGCTTTCTGAAGAAACTTGGGGATGAGAGGCAGGGGAAGATTAGCATAAAGGAGACTGGAGGGCCAAGCATGGACTACAGCATCTCTCAGTGACCGTCAATGAGATGGGATATGAGCAAAGAACCTGCTGTATTTGTTGTTGAGGAGACATGCATATGGGTCGCAGCAAGGTTGACCCCATTTGTGGAAGATCATGTTTGCCACTGATTGGTTGAGATACCACTTGTGAGGCGTGAAAATTGTCCTGCTAAGTTTGTCCACTATAATGTTGAATTTCCCCGGTATGTACATCACTACAAAAAAGCAGTTGGATGGGATCGCCCATTGCCACACTCTAACTGCTTCTCGCCAAAGGGGGTAGGAACTGGTTACCCCCTGTTTGTTGATATACCAAACTACCAACATGTTATCCGTCTGTATTGCAATAGTCCCTAGAGGGAGATAGCTCTGAAAGGCCTGCAAAGCCAGAAGAACCACTCACATATCTAAGACACTGATATGAAAATTGGTCTCTTGTGGGGACCACATGCCTTGAACAGTCTATCCCAAGTAATACTCACCCCACCCAAATGTGAGGCGTTTTGAGTCAATGTGACATTCGGGTAGAGGAAAGATAAATGGAAGGCCTTGACCTATTTCCTTGGAATGAATCCACCAAAGAAGAGATTTTCTGCAAGCCTGAGACAGTTTTATTGGGTGTCTTAAGGGGTGTTGATAAAAGGACCATTTAACTGGTAGGGCCCATTGAAAATCCTCATATGGAGAAGATCAGTGGGAATTAGAGTAACTACTGCAGCCATTGACCCTAGAGCCTTGAGGACTAGTTTTGCTGGGGGAGAAGGAAGAGAAAGTATCTCTCTGACATGCATGTTCAATGTGCGAACTCTGTCTCGGGGCAGAAGAGCCAGAGAATTGACTATGTCTAAATGAGCCCCTATAAACTCCAAGACTTGGACTTGTTGAATTTGTGATTTTTCTGTATTGATAGTGATTCCCAGTGAAAGAGATAGTTGAAGTAGATAATCTCTGGCCTTTAGAAGCAGATGCCTGGTTGGTGCTGTGGGGAGCCAGACATCTAAATATGGAAACACTCTAAATCTGAGCAGTCTCAGGGGAGCTGCTACTGCTGCCATGCATTTGCTGAGCTCCCTGGGAACTGTGGTGAGACCAAAGGGAAGAAGTCAGAATTCATAATGACTGGCTCTCAGCCAGAAGTGTAGATACCTTCAAGAGCACCTGGACATTTTGATGTGACAGTAAACATCTTAAAGATCGATTGAGCACATCTAGTCATTCTTCTGTAGGAAAGGTAGAAAGGAATGAATAGTGGCCATCCAGAATTTGGAATTCTTTACAAAGTGATTTAGATAACTGAGATCCAATATAAGTCTCAGGTCCCCTGTCTTTTTTTGGCACTAAAAAGAAAGTCGGATAGATTCCAGATCCTGTTTGATCTGTGGGACCTCTTGGATGGCACTTACAGATCTCTTGAACTGCTAGCTCCCTCTGATTGGGTGGAACATCAGGGAGCCTTTTCCTCTTTTGTACAGGAATTTGTAAAAAGGGAATGAAATATCCTCTGGATATGATCCTTTGAACCCAAGTGTCTTTTTTGATGGCTATCCTGTCTTTTTGGTGCAAGGATAAGCATGCCCTGACTGCCTCCACAAAGTGACAGTCAGGCTGGAAGGATGTGTCCAAGAAGGAACCTCAAGATCCTTGGTTCTGCAGACCCCCTTCTGCCTCAAGGGTGACATCTACCATTGTAATTATTTCCCCCTCTGCCTCTGGGGGAAAAATTCCTGCATGGTTCCTGAAAAGGACCGGAAACACATCTTCTTCCCATCTCGTTGATTCCTAGAGAAAGCTATCTGTGGGGTAGAAAAGCAAATTCCAATGGCAGGCTAGGTCTTTCCATCCTTTTCACTGTGGGACAGAGTATCTTTAATGGCTGGCTCAAACAAAGAAGATCCATCAAAGGGAGCATTGATGAATGAGGCCTTGAAGGGTTCCGCAAAATCACATAACTGCATACAGGCATGTCTCCTTATGGTGATGGCTGAACTGGCCGCCCAAGAGGTACCTTTAGTAGCATGCAAGATTAACCCCATGGACACATTTGTTATAGATTGTAGGGTGGCCATTCATGGGGAAAAGGACTTCTGTTCCTCTGCAGACATGGAGCCTGGGGCAGAATTAGAGACTTCCTTTACCAAATCCCTCTGTAATCTGGTGAAATGTGCCAGGTAGTTCAGGGATCGCAGGACAAATGTTGCTGACTTATACACTCACTTCCCAAACCTGTCCAATGCCCTAGACTCTCTGTTAGGGGGGGGGGGGGCTATGGAGCTTTGTTCAACCACTTCTTTTTTGGTGGCTGCAGCAACAACCATGGCATCTACAGGAATCCCTTTAGTCCAGTACTGTCTATCAGCAGGGACACTCAAAATGTTGTCCAGGCGGTTGGGGATTGGTTCTACAGAGTCCAGTTCCTTCCTTGCCCTGCAGGAGACAAGGTTTATAACCTCATCTGCGGGGGGTGGCAAGGGTGGTAACCAAAGACGTAGCTGTTCCAGACCCAAAGGTCTCCAGGAACATTGATTCCTCCTGGGAAGGGGTTTGGGACAATCTGCTTGTAGCCGAAGCTCTCGGAGCAGACAATCCTTCCCTGACCAATCAGGGACATCACCAGAGTGGAAGACAAGGGAATCTTAGGATCCAATGCCATGACTCTTGAAAGATCATAGATCCTAGGTCTCCAAAATGGAAGGCCGGATCACAGAAAGAGCAAGAACCGGCTGAAAGGATAGTTTACTGTTTATGGATCCGATGGGAGATGGAGCTTGCGAGACCCCCATCTGGATCTATGTTCTGAGGAACTTTCTCATCATCCTATCCACCTCTGCTCAGACAGACTTTGGGCTGACCTAATGGAGAAGGATATGGAGGGTGGCCTAGAAGTCTTTTTAGGTGTCTCCTACAGAAAGGGAAACCTCAGTCTGGGTGACACCAGTTCAGGAGAAAACCTCAGACTACAGGGCCAAGGGGATGAAGACAAAATGAGTATCAGATCCAAACTCTTAGGAACCTACTTGGGCAGCTAGGAAGAAAGAGTAGTCTTTGAAAACAGAGCAAGAGAGTGTTTATGCTGTTCCCTGGGATTCTTAGAGTTTTGTGAGGGGGTTTGAGCCCATGACATAGAGGTACCTGAAGAAGGAGCAGATGCTGGTAACAGACCTTTCAGGACAAGTTTATTTCACCTGTCACTAATGGCCCTAGAGTTAAAGGCTGCACAGATGGAACATGAAGTGTCCAAATGTGATGAGCCTAAGCAATAAATGCACTCCCTTTGGGCATCAGAGTTGGGAAATTTATGCCCACAGGAAGTAAACTTCTTAAACCAGTAGGTTTGTTGGCCATACTGGACGAAGAAAGGCTCACACAATAATTACAAACAGTAAATATCTAAAGCTTTATATATATATATATATATATATATATATATATATATATATATATATATATAGACAAAATAAACTGGCTTGTGTATTTTTTAATATAAGGAGAAAGAGAAGAAAGAGGAAATACCAACGATGGTAATAATAGAATACATCCAAGTGAGGTAATGAAAAGGACTACCAACTATGGTAGAAAAGATACCATGACAAAAACTTGGTATAAGAGTAAGGGAGATACTATAACACAGAAGAATAACTTAACTAAAACTAAGAAAAGTAGAAAAAAATACCCAAGTATGCTGAAAATACACTCACAAAAAACTTAGAGCTCGAGAGATGGCAATCCCCTCCAAACCTGAAGAGCTGCAAACAAGATTTGAGGTACTGTAGTGATCAGGGGCATTGTGGGTAAGGGAGGAGCTTGAAAGTCAGATCCTGGAGTCTATAGAAGGTGACTGAGTTGGATCCAAGGGTCAGATCTGAACCCATTAGTTGAGGAACAAATAAAAATGACAACATCAGATACAAGATTTAGTACTGCGTGGGGATATCAGGCTTGAGAGATATAACAGCAAATTCATATAACACTGAATAAGGGTTATATGGAATTGGAGTGTTAGTTCATGGGATGGGATTTCTGTCAGAATTTCCTGAGAAAATCAGTGGTATTGATATGGCTTTATTCTGTATAAGAAAACTAGAAACTGAAAATTTTACTTCTGGAAAAAGGGAAGACAATGACTGCACTTTCAATGTATTTCTTATTTTTGTTTTACCTTTCTTGGTCATGTATTACTCCTACTGTGAGTTCTGGCTTGTTGTTTGTATGATTACATTGCTGCTATGCTTTATTTCGATTCCAAAGTCGGCAATAAATAAATAGGAGATTTATACTTACTGTTGGAAGAGTTGTGACAAGTGCTATAGGGATTCATTAGGAAAATGGAGAAGACCGTGTCTGCTGACTAGGTGCAGAGAATGTTGCATTAAGAGATTCTCTTTCAGCTTATTGCACAGAAGATAGTTCCAATGTTATTTTTGAAATGTATATTTGCCAGCCAGAATTTGCTAAATGTAAGCAGTTGGGTCATATTTTGGCCTGACTGTATTCCATTTTGGATGTTGGGAAAAATATAAATAAGAGGAGGGGAAGTAATGGGATATCTTGGAGAATAAGACTGAGATGGAAGTGCACACTAATAAAGAATATTTAACTGTGATGAAACTTACAAACCGGGAAAAAATGCCTTGGTTGAGGGGGCAGTTGACTGGATAAAGCATACTCAAGCACCGTGACATGAAGGGAACTGTATAATTAAAACTAGAAAATAAATGCAGTATTGGGCAGACAGTTAATGAGGAAATGGAAAGGAGCCAAGTTGAAGGCAGCTGAATACAATTGGTGAGGGAATCGACATTATCATATTTTATGTAGACAATAAAACAGGCATCAAAGCTTGGGAGTCCTGGAATATGGCTGAAATGGATGACAGTGGCTGCTTTTAGGAGGAGACTATATTCTCTTCTGGTATGGAAAAATGCTTGGGCGAACACAATTGTAATACTTAAGGGGTTTCAGATGAAGGTAATGAATTTATTTTATGTGCTGCCTGGTTTGGTCTGTTGAAAGATTTTCTTTATGATGGTGGTGGGGTGGTGAGCAAACACATACACCCTTCACTTCAGCGGCAGAGGCTATATTAACTGGTGTAGACATTTGTATTTGTAAATTCAACACATAAAACTTTGGGCTAGTGATTTGAACTGTGGCTTGATGGTCAGGGGTTAAAAAAAGGAAACAAGGGTGCAATGACATTAGAAGTACTGAATTACATAATTTTATAATATCTTAATAACAAAGAATATTTTTAAAAGAAGTGAATCTGGAACCTAGGCAGTTTTTTTTTTTTTTTTGCGAATGAGTTGTTAGGTTTGGAATCTATAAGAATGAGGTCTACATATGATAGCTGGATGGAGTGATGTGTTTGTATGATGAAACAAATAGGGTTAGAATGTCAGAGGGGTGTGTCTTGAAAAGGGGAGAGATTAAGGAGAATTGAAACTTGCTGGCTGGGGGGGGGGGGTGCTGTCTCAGCAGATGGTGAGGATGTTAAGGAATTACCAGCTTCCAGGAAAGAAGAATAAAACTCCTTCCTTCTTAAATTAATGTCTGTGAAGGATATTCATTTGTATTAACTATCTACATCTTCCAACTGCACCCATTTCATTATTCCAAGTTCACTACCATATATTTATCTATTCTACCATACGGAAGAAGAGGAGCATAATTCTGTGGACAGTTTGGAATTTTTTGAAGGAGAAGATCAGCGGATATAAAGAGAGTGATGGGGAAGTTTTAAGCAAGTCTCAGAAATGGAAGGTTCAGAAGGAAGATATTTTAAAAGTTTTATAGAGACTTAATGTGGACAGTACAGTGGGGACAAATGGTATAGACTATGAGTACTATTCGACCCTAGAGAAGTGATAATACAGTTTCATCATGCAGACACTGAAAACAGGTACACATGTTCCTGAAAAACAGGCATATCTTAATAAAGATATGGAACCTAATCAGCATAAAATTTGCATATCAAGTAGTACACAACTTCTCCCACTTCTAGTAGGACTGCAGGATACTAAAAACACAGCAGAAAACTACTACTAAAACTACATCAATAACAGAATAAAACATGGCAGGTACATACCCAAAGCCTTCTATGATTAGAGAATAAATCTCCTGATATCTAACACTCCCAACAAAAAACATGTTCTAGCACCTACAGTGAAAGAAAACTGTTTACTACAATCAGCAGAGGCAACCCCTCTCTTTCTCAGCTGAGTTCTTGCATTAGTTTAAACTCCACCTCATTCTCTTGAGATGATTGTTTTATATCTGTTCATTCTTTAATTCAGTCATTGTATTTATCTGCACAACCATTTTTTTGAAGATTGCTCTAGTCACAGTGTTCTTGTCATGAAATGCAGTTTCTGTTACCTAATACATTACTCCTGACTGGATCTTACTAGTTCTGTATAAATACAAAGAGACAGGATTACCTTTCTGCTTTGTCCTGATGACATCTCTGACTATGCATCCTAGTATTAGCGAACACTTTCCTGCTGCTTTGTCACACTGCTTGACTACCTTTACAACTTTTGATCATATGACTACTGCTACAGGAAAACTTTGAAAACAATGATAGGAGGAAAAAATATCAGAATGGCTGTCAATCTAATAATGGCAAAGTTTAATAACTAACTCAAAAAACAATTCACATGCCAACTTCTTAATCAAAGCATTTTAAATACACACACAAAAAAAATCATAATTTAAAGAATGTAGAGATAATTGCAAATAAGCCTGTTTAGGTTTCCAATATTTTTGGTTTGATTTCTATACAGCTAGTAAATTTGGCAAGTGTTTCCTTCTACTATCTTAAATGCAGAAGGTACCATCCTAACAGCAACAACGCATGTTCCCAGGAGCACATAAAAAGAAGTTATGTACTTACCATGATGTTCCATGTTTGTTGTCCAGTATCTCGCCCTCATTCTTGCTGGTTGGGTTCGGAGCCAAACCTCGGCTCTGACTCGGTCGCATATCAAAGCTCGAGAGCTTCTACTGGCTTGAGGCTACAACCTATCCCCTATGATGCTTAGTGGCTATTCCCCAGATCTCATTTGAGAAAGTACTCCCTAGAGTATGCTAACATACAGAAAGGAAAAAAAAAATTGAAATATATTGGTCATAAAGGTACAGAGGCAAGAAAGGAATCAGACCATATTTGCTAGTTGTAATGTCCTCTAGATCCTCCAGGAGGAGGAATAGATGGGTGGGATGCAAGAATGAAGGTGAGATACTGGACAACAAACATGGAACGTTATGGTAAGTACATAACTTCTTTATGTTATGTTGTCCTATCTCGCCTTCATTCTAGCTGGTTGGGACAGAGTCCCCAGCACCTTTTTCTTGGATGGCTCAAGGAAATAAACTCTTCAGGACAGTGGAACCAAAGGATGCCCTGTTCCATGAGGCCACATCTACTTTGTAATGAGAGATAAAGGTGTGAGGATTAACCCATGTAGCAGCAGCACAAATTGAATCCAGTGGAAGTCTGGATTGAAAGGCAATGGAAGTAGACACTGCCCTAGTTGAATGTCCTTTAATTTTCCCTGGCTGTTCTTTATTATGAGAACTAATGACATAGGTGATGGTCTCAGTAAGCCATTTGGAAAAAGTAACTTTTGAGACTGCCAAGCCCTTTTTGCTTTCTGAATAGGAAACAAACAACTGATCTGACTTGAAATCTTAGGTCCTATGCAAGTAAAAATGCAACTGTGTATGCACATCCAATTGGTGAAGCTTATATTCTGCCTTGTTGCCATAGTTAGGAATAAACACAGGCAATTCTATAGATTGGTTTAAATTTGCTCCAGATCAAACTTTTGGTAAGAAGGAAAGATTTGTTCTGAGGAAAACTCTATCTTTGTGGAAAAGCAAATATGGAGGACAGATAGACAAAGCTTGCAACTCTGAAACTCTCCTAGCTGAAGTAATTAATGCTATAAAGACTGTTTTCCAATAAAAAAATTTTAGTGGACAAGAGGATGCTGGTTCAAAGGGAGGAAGGATCAAAGATGATAATACTAAATTTAGATCCCATGGGGGAGGAGATTCTCTTAAGGGTGGTCTTAACAGAAAGGTACCCCTGAGGAAAGCTTTGTATAATCTATGAGACATTACATTGGATCTGAGGTCCCCCATATGATATTTTGATATAGCGGCTAATTGTACTTGAATAGTGGCTGCTTTTGCTCCTTGATTAAAAATTTCTGTTAGAAATTCCAAAACTGAAGGTACAGTGGCTGTAAAGGGATCTATGTGTTTTTTGTCCGCCTAACAAGAGAACCTCTTTCATTTGCTTGCGTAAAGTTTCCTAGTCATCTTTTTGCATAAGGAAACCAGAATGTGACGTACTGCAGGGGATAATTCTGGAAGCCTGGCTAAGATTGGAAGTGGAGTAATCATGCTGTCAGCTTGAGGCTCAAAAGAGCAGGGTAGAGCATTCCTGACTGATGCGTCAGAAGATCTGGCAGTGGGTCCAGGATCCACGGGTCCTCCTGGAGGGGGGGCCATGGGTTCATAGGCTGGTACTAGGCTATCAGCCCTAGGGCCTATACAAGCCTAACCATAACAATTCTCTGGCGATTTCTTCCCACAGTATTTACTTCTCTGGACCCCTGTCTAGCAGGGCGACTGACATGATCCCCGGGGTGAATTTCCTATCTGCCATCCAATCATCAACGTACCTTTTGAAGAGGGCCAAAGAGGTGCTCTGCTTGACATGTATGGACAGTCTATTCTAGAGTCTGGGGACTCTCTGGGTCAGGAACCTATCCTTCCAGTATGTTTTGTTCATTGTGATGACAAGGTTTAGATCCCTGGAGCATGTGGCTCTGAGGGATTGGGATTTCATTAACTGTAGCATGTCCAACAGCTCTGGGTTTGACATAGCCTTGTATGTTAAGCAGAGATTGCCTCTGAGTAGATGATATGCAACAGAGTATTGGTGGGTTTTTTTAGACAGTCAGCATTGGGCATCTGCTTTAGGACTGTGATTCTTTTAGAGAGGTATTTCTGCAGCCTTTTCAGTTGTTGCAGATGTCTTAAGAGGTACATACCAAACAGGGCGTTGTATTCTGTAATGGGTCTAATGAGGGGATGAGTACAGTGTGACAATGATTTCCTTTTTTCTGGATGAAAAGCATCAGTGATGAGGTGTGCCACATAGAAGGATTTCCTGACTATTGTGGTGATGTGGTTATCAAAGGTGAGACCACTGTCCACCTGTGTCCTTAAGTCTCTTATCACGCTTTCAGTGTTTAGTGTACTGCCACCTATGTGGTAATTCACAGGTACATGTTTTTTCCCAAAGGGGATAACTATATATTTCTTGGCAGTGAGCTTGAGCCCATGGCTCTGGCACCAAGCATCTGTTTCTGTAAGGTTCCTTTTGTAGAATATCCACATCATTTGGGGAATCAATAATGGCTCCCAGTTTGCATTCATCTGCAAACTTTGTTAGCCTGAGTCCCTAAGTGTTGGCCTGTACTTCAGAGAAGTAAATGCCAAACAAGAGTGGTCCCAGGACTGAACCCTGAGGTACTCCTCTTGTCACTTGTCTGAAGCTGGATTTGGACTTGGCTACTTTTACAGTGTGGGTTCTGTCAGTAAGCCAGCTGGCAACCCATCGAGTGATGTAGGGATTAATGCCCAGCTTAGTAAGTTTATCTATGATTCCAAAGTGGGGGGTGGTGTTGAAGGCCTTGGCGTGGTCCAGATAAGCTGTGTGGACCACCTTACCCTTGTCCATGGCTCTGTAGACTGATTTGAAGAAGTCAATCAGGTTCAGGGGACAAGATCGGCCCTTCACGAACCCAAACTGTGTGGGGTCCAGTGTTTGAAGGTTGCCAATGTCTTTGTTTATAAGTTCGATCATAATACATTCCATGACCTTGCAGATCAGGCTCGTCAGACTGATGGGGTGGTAGTTCCCAGGATCCAAGATGGATCCCCCCTTGTGGAGTGGGATAACTGTAGCTGTGCGCCACTCAGTGGGCATAACGCTTGAAGTGAGGCTATGATTAAACATGACACTTAGGTGAGGTGCCAGTTCATTTTGTAGTTCATGTAGTACACAACCTGGGATGTCGTCTGGTCCCATGGCTGCTGTAGTCTTAGCTTTGGAGAGTGCGTTTTTTTTACCTGTGTGACCGTTATTACCGGAATTTGGCAATCTTTCAGTATTGAGATGGGAAAGAAAGGGGAACCATATCTGACGAGGCCAGTAAGGAGCAATGAGCATTAACCTGTGACAACAACTTGGCTTTCTGAATAAACTTCAGAATCAATGGAAACGGGGGGGGGGCATAAAGAAGTCCCGGGGCCAATCATGGACGAGTGCATTCCTCGGTGACTCTCCAGGAGGTGAAATGAGGGCAAAGTATTTGCTGCGTTTGGCATTAAATGGAGTGGCAAAAAGGTCGCAGCAAGGCTGGCCCTATTTGCGAAAAATTTGATTCATAACTTCCTGATTCAGGGACCAATCGTGAGGCATGAGAATTTCTCTGCTTAGCCTGTCTATTACGTTGTATTTCCCCAGGATGTTCATTGCTGTCAGAAAACGCTGAGAAGAAATTGCCCATTGACAAACTCTCTGGGCCTCTCAACATAGGGTATAGGATCTGGTTCCCCCCTGTTTGTTGATGTACTATACTACCGCCATATTGTCTGTCTAAATTGCAATAGTCCCCATGGGAAAAGAGTTCTGAAATGCTTGCAATGCCAGAGGCATCACCCTCATCTCTAGGACATTGATGTGCAAAGGGTATTCGTGATCTTTCCAAACCCCTTGGACAGTCTGTCCCAGATAATGCCCCACCCACCCTATCTGGGACGCGTCCGTGGTTACTGTACTGATAGGTTGGGGAAGTACAAATGGTCTACCCAATGTTACTTGAGTGGACTGAAGCCACCATAGTAAGTCCCTCTTGCAGGCATCCATAATGAGAATCTTGTGAGACATGGACAACTCCTGTATGGATGAGCGAAGAGTAGCCAGTGTAATATCCGCATGTGTAGTCGTGCCAGTGGGACTAGTGTTATCACCGCTGCCATTGAGTCTAAGACCTAGAGGACGAATTTTGCTTATACCTTTTTCTTTTTGAGTAGGATAGATATTTGATTGGGTACCATTTGTATTCTCTCTTGAGGCAATTTTGCTACCATGTCATTTGTGTTTAAATCTGCACCTATAAAGTTAATAGGCTGTGATGGCAACAAGGCAGATTTTTCTGTATTTATAGTAAAAAGAAGTTATGTTCTTACCATAACGTTCCATGTCTGTTGTCCTTTATCTCGCCTTCCTTCTTCCTGGTTGGGTTTGGAGCCGATTTCGGCTCCTACTCGGCCGCTTCTAACACTCGAAGACTCCTTATTGGCTTGAGGCTAACCCCTTATCCCAGCATGCTTAGCGGCTACCCAGATCTTGTTTGTGAGAACTAACCACTAGATAGGAGAACTATAAATTACCTAATAAAGGGGGTAACTAAGCAATACTGCTTCCTTTACCAAAAACAAGAGAACAACAATGGTGGCAAGGACTATACCAATAGCTGAAAAGCAAAGGAAACTGAGCCAAATCGGCCAAAAAAAAGGAAATTCCTCTCAATCATCCAGGATGGGGGAAGGAGGGAGGGACGCAAGAAGGAAGGCGAGATAAAGGGCAACAAACATGGAACGTTATGGTAAGAACATAACTTTTTTATGGTATGTTGTCCATCTCACCTTCCTTCTTTCTGGTTGGGTCAGCGTCCCCAGCACCTAAATCCTGGGTAGCTCTCTGGAAAAAAAACTTCAGAACTGTGGAACCAAAGGATGGCCTGTTCCGAGAGGCCATGTCCACTTTGTAATGAGTAATAAAGGTATGGAGAGTAGCCTATGTTGCTGCCGCACAACTAGTATCTAATGGAAGCTTAGCTTGAAACGCTGTGGAGGTAGCCAAGGACCTAGCAGAATGTCCCCTTACTTTTCCTGGGACAGACACATTCCAAGACTCATAAGTAATAGTATTGGACAGCCATTTTGACAAAGTCACTTTGCAAACTGGTGAGCCTTGCTTACTCTGAGAGAAGGATACAAACAGCTGATCTGATTTTCTGATGTCCTTGGTTCTTTGAAGATAAAAGCGTAACTGCCTGTGGACATCTAATTGATGTAACATATACTCTGCCTTGTTGCCATAATTTGGAAAGACAACAGGAAGTTCAATTGACTGATTCAAATTAAAATCTGAACAGACTTTGGGTAAAAAGGAAGGATTAGTTCTAAGAGATACTCTATACTTGTGAAAGATCATATAAGGCAGACGAATTGAAAGTGCCTGTAACTCGGAAACCCACCTAGCTGATGTAACAGCAATCAAGAAGAGGGTCTTCCATGATAAGAACTTTAGCCGACAAGAAGTGGCTGGTTCAAAGGGAGGGAGGATCAGAGCCCGCTAGTACTTATAGGTTCATAGGTAGGTACTAGGATCAGAGCCCGCTAGTACTTATAGGTTCATAGGTAGGTACTAGGCTATCTGCCCAAAGGCATTTATAAGCCTAGCCAGAATGTTTTGGTTTTCGCCGCCCCCTTAAATTAGTTCCCTGTGCCTCTGTCCAGCAGAGTCATTGAAGTGATCCCCAGGGTAAACTTTATGTTTCCCATCCACTCGTCAAGGTTTCTCTTGAAGAGGGTTAGTGAGGAGCTCTGCCTAATGTAGATTGGAATCTTGTTCCAGAGCATGGGAAGTCTCTGGGACAGGAATCTATCCCTCCAGCACGTCTTATTTATTGCTGTGATGAGGCTTAGATCCATAGAGCGTGTGGCTTGAGGGGATATGGTTTTCTTTAGGTGGAGCATGTCCATCAATTCTGGGTTGGACATGGCCTTGTATGTCAGGCTGAGATCACCTCTGAGTAGAGGGTATGCAACCAAGTACAGCTGGAGTTTCTTCAGTCGAGCTGCATAGGGCATCTGTTTGAGGCCAGTGATCCTCTTTGTGAGGTACTTCTGTGGTCTTTCCAGCTGATGCAGGTGTCTTGTAAGGTACATCCCAAATGGGGCGTTGCACTCTAAGATGGGTCTGATGAGTGATGCGTAAAGGGGGCACAATGACCTCTTTTGATCTGGATGCAAACCCTTTTGTGATTAGGTGGGCCACACAGAAGGATTTTCTAACTACTTTGGCAATGTGATTATCAAAGGAGAGGTTACTATCTACTTGGGTCCCCAGATCCCTTATTACGTCCATATTTAGGGGGCTACCACCTATGTGGTAGTTTGTGGGTACTTTGTTTTTTCCAAAGGGGATGACTATGTACTTTTTGGCATTTAGCTTGAGGCCATGGTTTTGACATTGGGTATCTGTCTCAATGAGACCCTTATGGAGGATGTCTGTGTCTGCCGGAGAGTCAATTATAGCCCCTAGTTTGCATTCGTCTGTGAACTTCATCAGCCATAGTCCTTTTGTGCTTGCCTGTACCTCTGCAAAGTATATGCCGAACAGGAGGGGATCTTAGGACTGAGCCCTGGGGAATGCCAGTTGTAACCGGTATACATTCAGACCTAGCTCCCACAACTCTTATCATGTGGGTTCTGTCCGTGAGCAAGTTGGCAACCCATCTTGTGATGTAGGGGTTTATTTTCAGGCTGGTGAGCTTATCTATAATTCCTGAATGGGGAAATGTGTCGAAGGCCTTTGCAAGGTCTAGGTAGGCTGTGTGGACCACCTTTCCCTCATCTATAGCCTTGGTAACTGTCTCAAAGAAGTCCAATAGGTTTAGGAGGCATGATCTGCCCTTAACAAAGCCGAACTGGGTAGGGTCCAGTGTTTGGAGGTTCCCCATGTCTCTGTTTATGAGATCCATGATGATGCGCTCCATAGCCTTACAGATCAAGCTAGTCAGGTTTATAGGGCGATAGTTCCCGGGGTCTGTTGTGTCTCCACCTTTGTGGAGTGGAATAACCATTGCTATGCGCCACTCTATGGGCACATAGCCTGTGGAGAGGCTGAGTTTGAACAGTGTCTTTAGGTAAGGGGTTATTTCATCTTCGAGCTCGTGTAGGACGCAGCCTGGGACATTGTCCGGTCCCACTGATGCTGTGTTTTTGGCTTTGGAGAGGGCTGTTTTAACCTGAGTGTCTGTGATTTCAGGAGCACTACATTCTTCTGGTATGGTTATGGGCCATTTTGGGGTGAGAGGGGTATGAAGTTTGCACTGAACCTGTCTGCCAGGATGTTGGCAATATCAAGCGGTTCAGTGTATTTTGTGCTATTCTGCACTAACTCTGAGCAGATCTGAGAATTGTCACTTAGATTCTTGACATAGCTAAAGAATGCCTTGTGGTTATCTTTGGAATCCTTGGCAATTTTTCTTTCGAAGACAGCCTTGGATGATTTTATGAATGATTTTAGTTTCTTGCTGATACTGATCAGTGATGTCTTCCTTTCTTGGGATTTTACTCTTTTCTGTACTAATTTCCACCTTCTATTGTATAACTTGTTTATGGCAGGGGTCCACCAGACTGTTTTTCTTTTCTTGGAGGAGTGAGTCTTGGTTTTGCTTGGGATAGCACGATCCATGCATTCTTGTAGGTGCCCCTAGAGTGCATTAGTAGGTTCTCCTTCTGGGCCGAGCAAAATGACATTGAGCCCTTTACAGCTCCAATTTCAAAAATCTTGGACTTTCTGGCAGAAACCTTTGAAAAATGTGCAGCGGCTGCTACAATTCAAGTTCAACTGGCTGCTATTTCAAATTATAAATAAATAAATTTAAATCCCAAGGATGGAGAGGTTCTCGGATAGGAGGCTTAATAGGGTTGCACCTATGAAAAAGGCCCTACATAGCTTGTAGGACATGACATTAGAAACTAGAAGGCCCACATGAAAATTAGAAATAGCAGCCAGTTGAACTTGAATCGTAGCTGCCGTTGCTCCTTTTTTAAAGGTTTCTGCCAGGAAGTCCAAGATTTTTGAAATTGGAGCTGTAAAGGGATCAACATCATTTTGCTCGGCCCAGAAGGAGAACCTCTTCCATTTACTAGCGTAAAGTTTCCTAGTAGTTGGTTTATGAGAAAAGACTAAAATATGTTGAACCATAGGTGAGATATCTGGGAGCCCGGCTAGGACTGGAAGTAGAGAAACCAAGCTGTCAGCTTGAGAGTTTGAATGGAGGGATGAAGAGCCCCCTACTGATGTGTCAGGAGGTCTGAAACCAGGTCCAGAATCCAAGGCTCCTCTTGCAAGTAATGCTAAAGGAATGGGAACTATATCTGATGAGGCCAGTATGGGGCAATGAGGATCAGCTTGTGACTCAGCAACTTTTCTTTCTAAAGAACATTTGGAATTAAAGGAAAGGGGGGAAAGATGTAAAGAATCCAGGGGGCAAATCGTGGATAAGTGCATCTCTGAGTGACTGTCCCAGTGGGGGAACTAAGGCAAAGTAGCTGCTGCATTTGTTGTTTAGGTGAGAGGCAAAAAGATTGCAGCATGGCTGGCCCCAACTGCGGAAGACCATATCCGCCACATCTTGTTTCAGAGACCACTCATGGGGCATGAGAATTGCCCTGCTGAGCTTGTCCACTATCACATTGGACTTCCCCAGAATGTGCGTTGCATCCAGAAAATGCTGAGAGGAAATCGCCCATTGCCATACTCGAAGGGCCTCCCGACACAAGGGGTAAGATCTGGTTCAGCCCTGTTTGTTGATGAAGAGAGTCGTGAAGTGCTTGCAACGCTAATAACACCGCTCTCATCTCCAGGACATTGATGTGCAAATGGTCTTTGTGAGGTTGCCAAGTCCCTTGGACTGTCTGTCCCAGATATTGCCCCCCCCCCCAATCTGGGAAGCATCCGTGGTAACTGTGGCTACCAGATGAGGGGCTACAAAGGGTCTGCCTAGAGTGACTAGGGGAGAGTGGAGCCACCACTGTAGATCTTTCTTGCAAGCATCCGTGATTAAGATAATGTGTGACTTTGGTAGGTCCTGGTATGACCACTGAGTGAAGAGGAGCCATTGCAAAATCCTCATATGGTAACGAGCTAATGGGACTAGAGTAATGGCAGCTGCCATCACACCCAAGACCTTTAGGACCAACCGAGCTTGAACCTTTGACTTTGACAAGAGGAGAGAGAACTGAGCTTGAATGGCAAGCACCCTTTCTTGTGGGAGTTTGGCTACCATGTCTCTTGTATTTAGTTGAGCGCCTATGAAAGTAATAGACTGAGAGGACAACAAGGCAGATTGTTTGTAATTTATTGTGATTCCTAGAGCATCACAAGTGTGAATTGTGTGGTTCCTGGCCCTTAAGAGATGATGCTCGGTGGTGGCAATGAGGAGCCAGTCATCTAGATAAGGAAACAGCTGGAATCCCAAATGTCTCAGGTGAGCCATCACTACTACCTTGCATTTGGTGAACACCCTGGAGGGCTATGGTGAGACCAAAGGGCAGAGCTCTGAACTGGTAATGTCTAGCTCCCAGCCGGAAGCGTAAATGTCTCCTGGACTGCCTGTCCATTTTTATATGGTAGTACCTATACTCCCATACACAACATCTACCTGATAATCAACACTTTTTCTTAGTCACCTTAGATGTTGTCAGTCTTTTTACAGTGATTCCGAACGACATAGGTATCAGATTTATTACAGAATATTTGAAAGCACATTCACAGTTCTCTGATAAGAAGATAGATCTGGTTACGTTATTACTTGAAACTGTTTTGACTAATAATGTCTTTGTATTTAATGAAGATATTTATTTACAGAGGGATGGCGTAGCTATGGGCACGTCCTGTGCGAATAGCTACGCCAACCTCGTTATGGCCAGATGGGAAGACAAGTATCTTTATGATATTCCACACTTTAATGAGTATGTAGGCATGTATTGCCGTTTTGTAGATGATCTTTTTTTCTTGTGGTTTGGGAATGAGGACTCTCTCAAAGATTTTGTTACATACCTTGATTCCACGACTGAGTTTTTGAAATTCACTATGAATTTCTCATACAGTCATATTTCGTTTTTGGATGTTGAGGTATACCGTATGTCAAATGGTATGTTAAATACCTCTATACATAGGAAAGGGTGCCAGAGGAATAATTTATTACATAGACAAAGTATGCACCCGTCATGTATTTAGTAACGTCCTAAAGGGACAGTTTATGAGAGTGTCTAGACTTAACCCAGATCGTTCTTGTTATGAAAATGGATTACAGGAGATGAAGGGAAGGTTTTTAGAGAGGGGTTACCATGAGAAAGAAATATCTGAAACAATCCAAACAGTGGAATCTCTGAGGCCAAGCAGTGCAAGACCGTACTTTACGGAATACTTGGAACAACCAAATACTGGAAACCGTGATAAGAGTGGAGTTAGGGCGAATTTAACTTTCAGTAAGATGAGTTTAGAAGTCAAAAAAGCCATGTGTAAACGTTGGGATATTTTAAGATCAGATAGAGAGGTTAGTGAGGTTGTAGGTCCTACACCACGTATAACTTTTAAAAATCATCCCAATCTAAAGAGTATACTATGTAGAACAAGGAACACAACTTGTAGGGACAATATTGAGAATAGGAACACTGTACCTTGTGGTAGGTGTAATCAGTGCCCCTTCATAAATAAGGATACAACTTTTACACATCCAGTGACAAAACGTATCTTCAACTTTAACACCAACACTACATGTGACAGTAAGAATATAATATATGTCGCTATTTGTAATGCATGCAATGCCTACTATATAGGGAAGACCAACCGCATGCTGAAAGAACGTATTAGAGAGCATAATTATTTAATCAGAATAGGTTCAGATATCAATGCATTGGCAAGACAGAATAAAGCGGCAGGTACAGAACATACTTTTAAATTTTATGTCATTCAAACCATTTTCCAAGGCTTTAGAGGAGGAGATTTGATTAACAGGACATTAGAGAGTGAGACTAAATGGATTATTAGATGGAGATCGGACATACCTCCTGGCCTTAATGATAAGGTACAGATTAAACCTTTTCTGAAAAGTAGAAGATTGCACAGAGCGAAGTAATTAAACAGTTTCTGACAGGAGAATATATGAAATGAGTGAGCATAAGGGGTGTCCCTTAATAATCAATAATTGCTGATTTTAAACATATATAGTTTGTTTTATTTGTATCTTTAGTAGTGTTTTTATGGCAACTGTTTATTAAATTTAGTAGTTTACTAGCACATATACAGTATGTGATGTTTATGTGAAGGCCTAAGATAGTTGTCATATAAGTACATATAGATCAAATATGTACTTCTTGATTGGCTAGGTTAGGATATGTTTATGTGATATTATAAGTTAGGACATTGTTTATATGTAGCATTTTGCACATAACAACCTTATTTTTCTGTAGGTGTCAAGTTAGATTATGTTTTTTAGTCCTATATGCTTAGATAGTAGGTCATATGTCATATTTTGTACATATAGTAGCAAATACCTATATCTTTGTGGATATTTAACAGTATATGGTGTGTTTTGCTTGTCAATACTTGTCTTGTCACTTGTCATTCACATTTTTTATTTTTATGAATTCATTTATATGGTTGTTTTTACTGACATTGTCGAAAACGGAATCTTCACATACATATTTATTTCCGATTTATTTACTTTTTAGTAGTTGTAATAGTTTTGCACACATATCTGAAAGTTAAAACTTGAATATAGTTTTGCCATATTTTAATATGTATATACTCTGTTTTTTAGATTTTTGACGGACCCTGTGGTTTGTATTTATGAGATAACATTATATATGACATATTGCTTTAAGATTTTTAAATAGTGATGTATTTTAACCAGTGAAGATTCATGGAGTGCTTTATAAAGGATTTTAGAATTTTTTATTTGTTTTAAGAGTCTGAAGAAGCCTCATGGCGAAAGCGCTCACTCTACTTTGGAAATAAATGGTTATTGAACTTGCAGAAGTGCATACAGTGTTTTACTCATTGAAGTACATACAGCGTTTTATTGCCATCAGGGGATTACGCTTATGGTGACTGGTTCTATTTATTCTATTTGTTTGCGAGGATCCCCGTCTCAGTCAGTGGCTGCTCTGCATTTGGATTGTGATTTATTCTTTATTTTTACCCGTCAGCGCAGCTACCAAAGAGGATGGCGAACGAGAGTAATATTAACATTGAACTACCTTACGTTCCGTCCGTGTTGGAACGCACCAACAGGTTTGTGGAACGTTTTCAAGTTTGTGTGACTGGAGAGACCAACATGTTGTTGGATTTTGAACCTGTAGTCGACGGAGACAGTAATAACCAGACTGAAGTAAGTAACTTTAACGTTACTCGAGACTTACAAGAACTAGAAACTGCATTCATTAAGTTGAAAAGGTTGCAGGTCCAAAGACAATATTTTGAAGTATGCTTGGTGAAACGCATTATACCGCGTGGGCTTCGCGTTTTGAAGATGCCCACATCCGGAAATCAATTCCCGGACCTCCTGTATCGTTGGCAACAACTTAATTTAGAACTAAGCTTCAGTTACATGAAGCTATTGATCGATTTTCATTTACCTGAAGAGAACAAATTGAGACTGCTGGTTAACAAATTATTTAATGACTTTAAAACCAAGTATGTCGAGAATGTTTATATTGTAAAGTTAGAGAGAGTATTAGAAGATGTATTATTGATGGAAAAACGGTTGTTTGATCAAAAAAAGACAAAGATAACACGGGATATGCGTGATTTTAGAAATAATCACGTTTTCACTTGGCCCAGGGATAGGAACTTAGGTCATTTGAGTAACAATGATTCAACTGTACAACAAGGGTATACTAATAGATTTGTAAGAAATAATGGATATGTAGAGCAACGTAATGTTTCACCTGATATTAACACAGTCCAGGCAATTGTTAACAATGAAATACGACAAGTAAGTACAACATCAGAGAGGAATGACGTTACTGGTTTGATTAATGATAGCAGTTTTAATGCGGACACAAGTTCTGCAGTACAGAATGCAGAACAGCCTAACATTGTGAAGGCGAGTGGGGGATTGGTTCCAACACAAGTTAATGGAGAATTCATGAACCCTGATTTAGAAGAAGGCCTGGCAGGATGCATTACTGATGTGCAGAGATCAGGAGCTGCTGTAGTTAGACCCAAAGCAAACAGTACAACTCCAACCTTGCATAGATTACCTGCACCACTCCCAATAGCCCAGAATTATTTTTTGGAGAAGAAACGATCAAACAGCAGGGGGAGGCAGAAGAGGAAAGGGTCCATAGAGGAGCAACTACAGGGTCCCACAATAAAGAAAATGTGGGGGAGACAGAATCCTTAGTTATTAACCTTTCTACAAGAATTTTAAGTAAATACGAAGAGCAAGTTTTAAACAAAGGGCTGGGATTTATTCCCACTAAAGATAGTGACTTGGTAGATACCATTATAGATACCAAGTTGTTTATCCGGAATATACAACTTAGACTTGATTTTGGACAAAGTAATGTCATAATGGGAATGAATAAGTTTCGTGCTAATAGTGTATATGTTCCACAACTACATCCTACAGTTGAAGTATTTGGGAATGTGTTAGAGAATGATATTTATAAATGTTTTCAGGACAAGAAAATTAATAAACATGGACAAAATTTAAATTATAATCAAAGACAAGCTCTGAAATCCTTAAAGAATGATAGGTCTATTATTATTAGACCAGCAGACAAAGGTGGACCAGTGGTTGTTATGGATACTATTTATTATGAATATAAGATGAGAAATATGCTTAATGACACACAAACATACTTTAAGATAAATCAAAGTGAACTGGTTGATAAGGTGTTTAGTGTGTACCATACCTTAGATGACCTGGTTATGTCCTTTGATATAACCCAACAATTGTATGATTATTTCATAGTTAAAGACCCAACCATACCGGTAATCCAAGGTTTACCCAAGGTCCATAAAAATAAGATTGATCCGCCTATGAGACCTATTGTAGCAGGTCAAGGTTGGGTCACGGAACCCTTGTCTCTCTATTTGGAGGACACACTCAGGCCATTAGTAAATGAGAATAAGAGAATTTTAAAAGATAGTAAGCAATTTTTAATTGACCTATACTCCCATACACAACATCTACCTGATAATCAACACTTTTTCTTAGTCACCTTAGATGTTGTCAGTCTTTTTACAGTGATTCCGAACGACATAGGTATCAGATTTATTACAGAATATTTGAAAGCACTTTCACAGTTCTCTGATAAGAAGATAGATCTGGTTACGATATTACTTGAAACTGTTTTGACTAATAATGTCTTTGTATTTAATGAAGATATTTATTTACAGAGGGATGGCGTAGCTATGGGCACGTCCTGTGCGAATAGCTACGCCAACCTCGTTATGGCCAGATGGGAAGACAAGTATCTTTATGATATTCCACACTTTAATGAGTATGTAGGCATGTATTGCCGTTTTGTAGATGATCTTTTTTTCTTGTGGTTTGGGAATGAGGACTCTCTCAAAGATTTTGTTACATACCTTGATTCCACGACTGAGTTTTTGAAATTCACTATGAATTTCTCATACAGTCATATTTCGTTTTTGGATGTTGAGGTATACCGTATGTCAAATGGTATGTTAAATACCTCTATACATAGGAAAGGGTGCCAGAGGAATAATTTATTACATAGACAAAGTATGCACCCACGTCATGTATTTAGTAACGTCCTAAAGGGACAGTTTATGAGAGTGTCTAGACTTAACCCAGATCGTTCTTGTTATGAAAATGGATTACAGGAGATGAAGGGAAGGTTTTTAGAGAGGGGTTACCATGAGAAAGAAATATCTGAAACAATCCAAACAGTGGAATCTCTGAGGCCAAGCAGTGCAAGACCGTACTTTACGGAATACTTGGAACAACCAAATACTGGAAACCGTGATAAGAGTGGAGTTAGGGCGAATTTAACTTTCAGTAAGATGAGTTTAGAAGTCAAAAAAGCCATGTGTAAACGTTGGGATATTTTAAGATCAGATAGAGAGGTTAGTGAGGTTGTAGGTCCTACACCACGTATAACTTTTAAAAATCATCCCAATCTAAAGAGTATACTATGTAGACCAAGGAACACAACTTGTAGGGACAATATTGAGAATAGGAACACTGTACCTTGTGGTAGGTGTAATCAGTGCCCCTTCATAAATAAGGATACAACTTTTACACATCCAGTGACAAAACGTATCTTCAACTTTAACACCAACACTACATGTGACAGTAAGAATATAATATATGTCGCTATTTGTAATGCATGCAATGCCTACTATATAGGGAAGACCAACCGCATGCTGAAAGAACGTATTAGAGAGCATAATTATTTAATCAGAATAGGTTCAGATATCAATGCATTGGCAAGACATAATAAAGCGGCAGGTACAGAACATACTTTTAAATTTTATGTCATTCAAACCATTTTCCAAGGCTTTAGAGGAGGAGATTTGATTAACAGGACATTAGAGAGTGAGACTAAATGGATTATTAGATGGAGATCGGACATACCTCCTGGCCTTAATGATAAGGTACAGATTAAACCTTTTCTGAAAAGTAGAAGATTGCACAGAGCGAAGTAATTAAACAGTTTCTGACAGGAGAATATATGAAATGAGTGAGCATAAGGGGTGTCCCTTAAAAATCAATAATTGCTGATTTTAAACATATATAGTTTGTTTTATTTGTATCTTTAGTAGTGTTTTTATGGCAACTGTTTATTAAATTTAGTAGTTTACTAGCACATATACAGTATGTGATGTTTATGTGAAGGCCTAAGATAGTTGTCATATAAGTACATATAGATCAAATATGTACTTCTTGATTGGCTAGGTTAGGATATGTTTATGTGATATTATAAGTTAGGACATTGTTTATATGTAGCATTTTGCACATAACAACCTTATTTTTCTGTAGGTGTCAAGTTAGATTATGTTTTTTAGTCCTATATGCTTAGATAGTAGGTCATATGTCATATTTCGTACATATAGTAGCAAATACCTATATCTTTGTGGATATTTAACAGTATATGGTGTGTTTTGCTTGTCAATACTTGTCTTGTCACTTGTCATTCACATTTTTTATTTTTATGAATTCATTTATATGGTTGTTTTTACTGACATTGTCGAAAACGGAATCTTCACATACATATTTATTTCCGATTTATTTACTTTTTAGTAGTTGTAATAGTTTTGCACACATATCTGAAAGTTAAAACTTGAATATAGTTTTGCCATATTTTAATATGTACATACTCTGTTTTTTAGATTTTTGACGGACCCTGTGGTTTGTATTTATGAGATAACATTATATATGACATATTGCTTTAAGATTTTTAAATAGTGATGTATTTTAACCAATGAAGATTCATGGAGTGCTTTATAAAGGATTTTAGAATTTTTTATTTGTTTTAAGAGTCTGAAGAAGCCTCATGGCGAAAGCACTCACTCTACTTTGGAAATAAATGGTTATTGAACTTGCAGAAGTGCATACAGTGTTTTACTCATTGAAGTACATTCAGCGTTTTATTGCCATCAGGGGATTACGCTTATGGTGACTGGTTCTATTTATTCTATTTGTTTGCGAGGATCCCCGTCTCAGTCAGTGGCTGCCCTGCATTTGGATTGTGATTTATTCTTTACTGACCTGTTTAACTTGCTAAGATCCAGACTAGGTCTCCAGTCCCCTGTCTTTTTTGGAACTAAAAAGAACCTTGAGTAAGTTCCGGATTTGAGCTCTTTTTTGCAGCAAACTTTTCACTTCTAAGGCTGCTTGATCCCGAAGATTGGGTGGAACATCCGGGAATGATGATTTTTGACTTCTTGGGGGTGTTTGGGAGAAGGGAATTTTGTAACCCCTAGATATTATGCACTGTACCCACGCGTCTTCTGTTATATCTTGCCAGGCTCTTGGGTACAGTGATATTCTGCCCCCGACTTGAGTCCAGAGGTTGACAGCCAGGCCATCCTTCAGGGATTCTGAAAAGGCTGGACAGAGAACATATTCCTGTCTCCTTGTTGCAGACTCCGCCTGCCGCAAGTTCGGCGTCTCCCATTATTATTTCCCCCCTACCTCTGGGGGAATTATCTCTATGAGTGTCTGGCGATGCTCCCTGGGATTTACGGAACCACATTTTGCCACTCTTTTGGCCTTTGGGATAAGGCTGGGATGGAGTGGAAAAACGGACTCCAACGGCAGAGAGAGTTTTGCCATCTCATTCACTCCTGGTAAGAGTCTCTCAAACTTGCGGCCTGAATAAGGCCGAGCCATCAAAGGGGGCGTTCGTAAAGGAGGACTTAAAGGGCTCCACAAATTGACAAAGGCGCATCCAGGAGTGTCTGTGAAGAGCCACTCCTGTGCCTGCAGCCCTACTCTCTACATCTGCTGCGTAAGAAATTAGGTGCGTGGAGAAGTTAACAATGGAGGTTAGGGTCGCTAGCTGGTCAGCTGACTTGGAAGCCGCTCCCTCAGCTGAAGGATCCTGGAGGGTATCTCCCAGCTCTTTAAAGAGATCCCTCTAAAGTCTTGTGAAATGTGTCAAATAGTTCAGTGACTGAAGAGTAAAGGCTGCTGAAGAGAAAACACGCTTTCCATATCTATCCATGGCTCTAGAGTCCTTGTTTAACGGATGGATAGAAGAGGAAGTCTCTGCGAGTTCCTTCTTGGTGGCTGCTGCCACCACCATAGCATCAATTGGCATGCCTTTAGAGAGAAAGGTCTTGTCCTCTGGTGTGATCATGAATTTGTTAGACCTTCTCAGAATGGGCTCCATGGTCTCGAGAGAACTCCATGCCTTTTGACTCACTACAGACAAAAGTGGGTCAAAAGGCAGAGACACCCAGGAGGTGGAAGGAAGTGAACCAAACGCATCCAGGTACACGGACTCATCCTCAGAAGGGGCAAGGGGCTTCCAAGTTTCCCATCTGCCTAAGGATCTCCATGATGTCTGGAATGAAACTTCTTCAGAGGGGGACCTTGGGGACCCTTCCGAGTCATCCAAATTTGTGTCAGAAGTAATGGACTCAGGGGAGTCCATATGCTTCCTCTTACATTTTTTCTTCCTGGGAACCTCCTCTGAGGCATGCTCAGGAGAGGTCTCAGAAGAAGAGGGGTCGGCCTGTGGTGTGTCCTGGGACATTGGTTCCCTACGCTTGGGATGGAGGGAAGGATCCGAGGCAGACACCAGTATGGATGGGGACGGAGCCAGTGGAGCTGAGGGTGGGGCTGTCTCGGTGGACAGCACACTCTTCATCACCTCGAAGGCACCGTGGTCCGGAACGGAGGGATGCTCAGAGGAGATGGAGACCTCCTCCACAACGAAGGCGACTGCTCCGAGGCAGATGTGGGAGCCGAATTCAGCTGTGCCAAAGCACCAAGAGGGAGAGAGGGGTCAGACAAGTGTCTGATGCCACTTCCTCCCTCAGAGCCGATGAGAGTCTTGGCGCCCAGACCCCTCGACAGAGCAGACTGTCAAGGAGGTTGGAGCGGATGTCGGAACCAACAAGGCAAGGGTTGTCGGAACAGATGGTTCCACCACTACTACTCCATGCACTCCAGCTCTGAACTGGTCACAGTTGGAGGAGGAATAGAGACAGGGACTGGTTCGGACAATGGCACCACTTCCTTCTGGGCTGGGCCCGACAAAAATTGAGCAAATGCCTGTGTCTTGAGCAGCCTCTTCACCAGTCTCTCCACATCATCATCTGATAAACTCCTGGATGATCGAGAGGAGTGGGCCGAGGACCTGTGACTACCTGCCCCTGACTGCAAAAGTGGAGATTGAGGCACAGATCTCACCAGGTCCAAAGAAGGAGATCTCAATCTCTTTTGAGTCCGGGATGGCTCCGAAGCCACAGATGGAGCCGCCGGAGAAAAGGACTCTTTTGAGCCAACAATCTGCTAAGAAGGATCAGAAGATTTTGACTTTGTTGGCACCAAAGGTGGAGCCGACGAAGATGCCAGTTTGTCATTGGATTTTTTTGAAGGCTGAGTATCCAATGCTACTTCAACCTGAGGTTTTAATAACCCTCTCAAAATAAGTTTGTTGCACCTCTCCTGCAAAACCCATGTGCTGAAGGCATGGCAAACAGAGCACGAGTCCTGCAGGTGGACTGCACCTAAACAATAAACACAACTCGTGAACCCATCCGTAAGGGCCATTTTTTGGCAACATGAATCGCATTTCTTGAAGCCTGACTGCTTAGGAGCTTCTTTAGACATTATAAACACAAAGTGGCTAACAACACGAAAGTGTGTTTTTTTTTTTTTTTAAAGGAAGAAGAAAGAAAAGAAGGGAAGAAGAGGAGGGGGTAGCCACTAAGTTAAACGGCTACTGTTCCCAAAGGGAAAAGGCCTCTAACTCAAATGGCTTCTCCCTAGGTGGCAAAGTGGGATAAGGGCCAAGACAACAACCCTCACAAAACAAAAACGGACCGCCGACAACACACAGGTAAAGGCCTGAGAGAAAATGACAGCCTAACAACAGCAAAAAAACAACAGTAATGAGGACAGGGATGATAAAGAAGAGAAAACTCTAATCTCTAAGGAAATTTAGCCTAACAATAACAATTTTGACAGAAAAAATTCACTACTTAGCTTGAGCCAGCAGAAGAATCTCGACGCTGCAAGTGGCAAACAAGATCTGGGTAGCTACTGCTAAGCATGCTGGGATAGGATGTTAGCCTTGAGCCAGTAAGGAGTCTTCGAGCTTTAAAAGTGGCCGAGTCAGAGCCGAGATCAGCTCCAAACCCAACCAGAAAGAAGGAAGGTGAGATGGACAACATAACATTGCCTAGTTCTGAGCAGAGATGGATGGTGGTATCCCTGGCTCTGATTAGTGGGTGCTTGGTGGTGGCAGTCAGGAGCCAGTTGTCTAAATATGGAAACACCTGGAATCCTTGACGTATCAGATGAACCGTGACTACTGCCATGCATTTGGTAAACACTTTTTGGGCTGAAGTTTGGCCAAAGGGCAGAGCCCTGAACTGGTAATGACTGGCTCCCAGCCAGAAGCATAGAAATCTTCTGGAGTGCCTGTCCATCTTTATGTGGTAGTATGCATCCAGACAATCTAAAGAGTACATCCAATTGTCTTGTCCCAGAAAAGGGAGTATAGACTGCAGTGTTACCATCTGGAACTTTGCTTTCTTTACCGACTTGTTCAGTCTGCTGAGATCCAATATTGGTCTCTAGTCCCCTGTCTTTTTTGGAACTAAGAAGAACCTTGAGTAAATTCCAGATCCGATCTGGTCTGCAGGGACTTCTTGCATGACTCTTTTTCCTAGCAACCTTTGAAATTCTAGGGTTGCTTCATCCCTTTGACTGGGTGGAATGTCCTGGATAGACTTTGATGGATGAGGTGGACATTGGAAAGGAATGTTGTATCCCCTGGATATAATGGACTGTACCCATTTGTCTTGAGTCAAATTCAGCCAGGCTTCTGGGTACAGTGATAGTCTTCCCCCGACTGCCTCCAGAGGCAGTCAGGCCTTCTTTCTGGATCGCTGGAAGGGCCGACCAGAGAATGTATCTCTGTCGCCCTGGTTCTGTTGACCTCCCCTACCATGTGGATGGCATATTCCATTGTTATTCCCCCTTCTGCCCCTGAGGGAAGGATCACCACGAGCATCCAGCAAGGCTCCTTTGGACTTCTGGAACCACATTTTTCTGCTCTTTTGATCTTTAGGGTAAGGTCTGGTAGGGGCAGAAAAATGCAGTCCAACGGCAGATAAGAGTCTTGCCATCTTGCTGGCTCCTAGTGAGAGTCTTTTACCTTTGGCCCGAACAAGGATGAGCCATCAAAGGGGGCATCAATAAAGCAAGATCTGAAGGGTTCAGCAAACTCACAAAGGCGCATCCAGAAATGTCTCATAAGAGCTATTCCTGTGCCTGCTGCTCTGCTCGCTCCATCGGCTGCATAGGAAAGGAGGTGCATGGAGGAGTTTGTACTAGACTAGAAGTTAAGGTCGCAAGCTGGGATTTTATCCTATCCGATAAACCTGGGATGTAGCACCTTGTAGGGTATTTACCAACTCTTTCAGGAGATCCCTCTGGAGTCGGGTGAAATGTGATAAGTAATTTACTGACCGTAAGGTAATGGGCGCTGAGGAGAACATATGCTTCCCATATCTGTCCATGGTATGATACTCCTTGTTCGGTGGATGGACAGATGCAGAAGTTTCAGCTAACTCCTTCTTTGTGGCTGCTGCCACCACCATCGCATTTAGTGGAACTCCCTTTGTTAAATATTGTCTATCCTCTGGGGCCGTAATGAATTTATTTGACCTCCTCAGAATGGGGTCCACTGACTCCAGAGAGTCCCACACCTTCAAACTCACAACACCCAGTAGAGGGTCAAAGGGCAGAGACACCCAAGAGGTGGAGGGGCGAGAGCCAAATGCCTCCAAGTATTTCAACTCGTCTTCAGAAGGAGAGAGGGACTTCAAGCCACCCATCTGCTTAAGGATCTCAAGGATGTCTGAAAAAGAGACATTCTCAGATGGTGACCATGGGGACCCTTCTGAATCCTCTAAGTCGGTATCAGAAGTGACAGACTCAGGGGAGTCTATGTGCTTCCTCTTACATTGTTTCTTCCGAGTGACCTCTTTGGGGGATGTTCTGGGGAGGTGTCGGATTAGGAGGTTCTACCCATTGTGGTTTCCTGGGGCACTGACTCTCTACTCTGGGGCTGATGGAGGGATGATGAAGCACTAGACACCAGCCCTTTAGGGGGAAGAGTGACTGGAGCCGTAGGTGGAGCAGACTCAGTGGAGAGCACACTCCGCATCACCTCGAAGGCACCGCAATCCTAGGCTGAGAGTGACTCCCATCCCGAGGGAATGGGAGATCACCCCGGTGCCAAGGAGGGTGGCTTTGAGGCTGATGCTGGAGATGAACTCACCTGTGCCGAAGCGCCGAGTGGGAGAGTCAGTTCTGACAGGGGTCCGACTCCCCCCGAAGCCGATCAGGGAATGTAGGCCCCCAGATCCCTTGATCAGATGAGATCAGAGCAGACGTCAGAGCCAAGATATCGAGGGTGATTACTGGCTTCGCCAGTTCCAGCACAATGACTTCCTGACACTCTGGCTCCAACCTTGTCCGAGTCGGAGGAGGAATAGATGGTATCTGAGATATAGTGGTTGGCTCCATGATCCGATGGGCTGGGCTCGAAAGAATTTATGCCAGGGCCCGCGTCCTCAGCAATCTCTTCGCCATGTGCTCCACGTCATCGTCTGATAATCTGGAGGATCAAGAGGAATGGGTCGATGACCTGTGGCTACCTGCCACAGACTGTAATAAAGAAGAATGTGGCACCAAGTGTATTGGTTCCAGTGACAGTGACAGACTCCTTTTTCGGCTCCGCAACGGTTCTGAAGAATCAGATGTAACCAAAGGAGGGCCAGGTTTGTTGGAACCAATAACCTTCGGCTCCGAAGATACTATATCCTTGTGACTGCTTGATGACTCAGACACCGGAGCTGATGAAGCTGACTTTTTTGACTTGTCTGATTTTGAGGCCTGATTACCTTCTTCAAAAGGGCCTTTTAACAAACCCCTCAAAATGAGTTTATTTTTTCTCGCCTGTTCGACCCTTGCACTAAACCCATGACAAATGGAGCAAGAATTCTGGAGATGGACTGCTCCTAGACAATACACACAACTTGTGTGTCCATCAATTAGAGACATTTTCTGGGTGCATGAATCACACTTTGTAAACCCAGATTGTCTCGACACCTTGACATACTCTTTAGACATCTTGGAAACCAACTACTGGCAACAACAACAGTAAGAGCTAACAATAACTGCAATAACTGCAATTGAAAGAAGCAAATAGAAAAGAGATTTTTTTTTTAACTAAGAAAGGAAAGGGGTGGGAGGAGGAGAAGTCTCTAAGTTAAACGACAGTCTCCTCCAACCCAAGGAGACGCCTCTAATTTAAACTTGACTCCTTAAGAAAAGGGGAAGATGCCCTGAAGAAAAAAACGGGCTAAAGAGAAGGAATCATCTAACTTAAACAGATTCTTTAAGGGGAATAGAAGAAAAAACAAGGGACCAAACAGAACAGCCGTGGACACACCCAAGTAATAAACAACACACATATGAGCAGCCTACTTGGACTGGGAAGGTATAGTAGATTCCAATAGGAAGATCTTGTGAAATAATATAGTAAAAGGATGAATAATAAATGTAATTTCTAGCCTGAGCCACTGAAGACAATCCTGATGCTTCAAGTGGTAAACGAGATCTGGGGAACAGCTGCTAAGCATCATGGGATAGGTTGTAACCTCGAGCTAGTAGAAGCTCTCGAGCTTTGATATGCGGCTGACTCAGAGCTGAGGTTCGGCTCTGAACCCAACCAGCAAGAATGAAGATGAGATAGGACAACATAAAACTGTAGCTTAAGTTATGTAAGAAGGTAGGTGATTACAATATCTACCAACCATGAATCAACTCATTTATGATTTCTGGCCAGGAAAGGCGGAACTTAACTAAAAGCACATTCTTCTTTTACTATAGGAAAGAAAGGGACAGCATGAACCCAAGATTACACTGTTGTTGTTAGCATTAATTGTACTCTAAGCTAAAAAAAGTTATTACTGAGAACAGGAAGTACTGTGCCTGTAAAAAAATAAACTCTCCATGTCTACTGCTTCTTAGTACATTGCTTTATTTACTTGTTTTTTCACCCATACAGCACATTGCACTATAAGCTTGCTGTCATCATTTAGAAGCTAAAGCCGTCAATACTGATAAGGTAAAATTTACTAATTGCCAAATTCTTCAACATGTCACAATTAAAACATTATTTCCTCAACTAAATGCCATTGCTACTTTTCTCACATCTATCCCTTTCTTATTTTTTGAACTTTGTCAAACAGAAAACCTTGGATTAATTCAAGCATCCTTAAAGGCAAATCCTGTTGCTCTGGAGTTCTAAACTAGAACCTGCAGCCATCACTTCCTGCTTCGTTAAAAGAGAGATGAAACCTGTTTATGTGTGACAGACCCCTTAACCCTAGTAATCTAATTGTCTGTTGGGATTGAGAATTGACAATTTTAGTGTCTACATGCAGGTTTCCAGACAAAAAGCACACACAGATCTATATGCAACCACAAACCACAGCAATCAGTTTACACCACTTTTTCCACCCTACTGTGTGCATATGTCCACTCTGCAAGTGACTGAAAGTATATATAAAAAAAAAAACTAAGGTCACACTTAACTGCTGACTTAAGACTCCAGCTAAAACACAACCCTCTTAAATTATGATGTGATATTGGTTGCTGATCCTAAAGCTACAAGACTGCTTCACTTAAAATACATCCTCTGTCTCAAAGACAGAAAGAGAGAGAGACATTCCAATGTTGTTGTGTCTTTCGGCTTTTCCCGGTTAGGGGTCGCCACAGTGGAACTCCAGTCTGCTAATGATTGGCAGTAGATTTTTACATGCCGAGTTGCCAGCCCTGACACACAACCTTCAACGAAGGTACGCCCATTCACGCATGTCTCCACACAGAAGATGCTCTAGCTGAGAATCGAACAGGACAACATCTTACTGTGAGGCAACAATGCTACCGCAACACCACCACCACAGTATAGAGAGAGAGAGACATTCCAATGAAGTCACTTATTCTCAGCATTCACTATGGGAATTGCAAAAAATCCTTCATCCCATTTTACCTCTGCCACAGTTGCCAATAGTATTATTGCAAGTCAGTCATCTCAAACTTAAAATAAGGTTAATTTTATGCCTAACCAATTTCCCTTCAAAGTTGAGAATTAGGATCTATATCATGTTATCGTAAAATCAAAATGTCGAACAGCACAACAGCGAAAGTGCCGAAATGTCGAGGGTCCGTTTTGGAGATTGCAGTACAGTGAAGATTGGGATATTTGCCCTTTCCACACTGTAGTGCGATCTCGGAGTTGGAATATATATTTAGTGGGGGGAATACTGAATTCAAGTTTCAGCATTTTCACTCTTGTGAGCGTTCAACATTTTGCATTTACGATGTTATGATATAGATGCGAGAATTAAACCCTCAGCCTTGTGTCTGTGAGGTAAACACCTTAACCATTATGTCATCCCCCAACTAGAAAATCCCAGCAGAGATACAGTCTCTATACTGCATCACTATAACTTTATGTGACTGTAATATTGTATTCTTGATCTCTGATCCTTTTTCTGCTAGTCGTCATAGTGTTAATGCATTAGCGATACCTCTCATTGTGCACCGTGAATACACACTGAGATTCATTTACACTGCATAACGTGGAATCACATTACATAATAGTAACATTACTTACAGGTTTAGGGCAGTGGCCATTCATTCCTCTTGCTGTTTTGAGCGTATTGTATGGGGTTTGTACTAGCATGCGTTACTTCTCTTACTGCCTCTGCTTCTACCCACACCTTATATGTGTGAGGACACACTATGTATGCCATCTCATCAGTACGCCCCACAGTGAGCATACATTACTTCACTTACTGCCTGTGCTTCCACACACACCCTCATATGTGTGAGGACACACTACGTATGCCATCTCAGCAGTATGCTCCACAATGAACAGACATTACTCCACTTACTACCTATGCTTCCAGACACATCGTCATATGTGTGAGGACACACTACTTATGCCATCTCAGCTGTACGTTCCATGGTGAACATATGTTACTTCACTTACTGCCTCTGCTTCCACGCACACCCACATATATGTGAGGACACACTATGCATGCCATTCTCAGCTGTACATCCAACAGTGAGCATAAGTTACTTCACTTACTGCCCCTGCTTTCATGCACACCCTCATATGTGTGAAGACACACTATGTATGCTGTTCATAGCAGTATGTCCCACAGTGCTGTCCTAAATTTTTAGAATCTGGTTCCATGACATATTCTGCTTCTGAAAGTGATCCTATGATAAAACAAGTATTAAATATGGTTTATGGATTTTGTGGTGCTTAATTTGGTTGTAAAGGCATCACAAAAGATGTTAATGTCATGGAGGCATATTTAAGAAGTTTTGAAGACATTACTATTTTTATTAAGAATTATTAGTACTATCAGGAGACTCCAAGATGGTTGCACACTGATTAATAGGTTGACTAGAGCTCTCTCAGATTGAAAACAGAAACTCTTGGGGACAAAAGCCAGTAAAGCCAAAAACTGTGGGTAAAACTCAATTACTGCTTTGGCACTAGACTGACTGGATGTCAGCAAAGAAGAAATCTGGAAAAAGTAGGAGAAAATCAACTAGAAAAAGAGAAGAAAAACTATGACTGGGAAGAGCCATGCAGCTGTTTAGCAAGAAGTACAGTAAACTCTCAGTTAATCAGAATTCAGGCAAATGGCAGTCTCAGGCAACCGGCCAAAAAAAAAAAAAATCGAAGAAATACAGTACAATTTTGATGTGTTGCACGTGGGTTTCTGCCCGCAGAAACATACCTTATGTTTTTAAAGTTTTAGAGTTTTAAAAAGGAAGATAGGAGTAAATTTCCTCTCTCCCCAACCTGAGAACAAGTCAAACCAAACAAATAGTATAGGGTACAGTATTAGTCAGTCCTATTTTTAATAGTAACTCTCAAGCATCCAGGGGATGACTAGAAAAATCAGGAGTGCCTTGGACTTGAACCAGGGACAGGTGTTGGATGGTCCAGATGATGAGAAAAAGACAGGTAATAATTTAAAGGCAAGAAGAAAAATTGTAAAGTGTCACTTCCATAAGATGCAGATTTGACATGGGACCAGTGCTTTTGCAAGAAGAAATGGCTAAAAAAGACTGGAAGTTTCTTTACTGTGCTGAAATGGCAGGAGACCTCTATAGCATAATTGTCACTTTGGTATTAACATTTAGGGCAATACATGAACTGAAGAATTAACCAAGTAATTAAAAAAAGATTTTGTTCTTAGAAAATTTGTATAATCAATGTCATGAATTAAACTACGTCTTATATTGCAAAGTCATTCTGTATATTAAGCAGAGGTATTTTAAATGTGATATCAGTGTGTAGGGGGGGGGTCTCATCAGTGACTGCTATTTATGGCAGTGATATTAAAAAAGATTTTTTTTCTTGACCACAATGTCCAGAGTTCATCCAGGATTTATAAATTAACAAGACAGAGGCTAGATATAAGCAATAAAATGTTGTGATCTTGTGTTGTTGGGTGAAGATGTAAAAGTATACTGATCATATTATGTGTGTATTAAAATATATTCATTTCCAAATTTTATACAGATGGAAATGTAGATTAACGTTTTTAATTTATGTTGTAGACAAGGAATATTTTTAAAGAAAACAGGCTACCAAATGGAAAAAAGAAGTTATGTCTTACCATAACGTTCCAACTATGTTGTTGATCTTCGTTCATTCAATACTGATGGGTTATCGGTTCCGTCCTCGGAACCAAGCCGGCCTCATACCAAGCTTGCGTCAACTAAAAACTGTCGAGCCAAGATCCTACCCAGAATGCTCTGCTCCCTGTTACCTCAGATTGAGTTTGCAAGTTGATAGACAAATGTAGAGGCTACCTCTGGTCATAACAGACCTACAATGATGGTAAAAAGGAGCATATGAGATCAACCAGGAACCTTTGGAGGGGGACAGAGGGTGGGGAGTAATGAATGTATGAAGATCAACAACACAGCTGGAACATTATGGTAAGACATAACTTCTTTATCTGATGTTGTTAATCTTCGTTCATTCCTTACTGATGGGACATAGTCCCCAGCTACCCATATCCCTGGGCGGCCCTCATGGAAGGACATTCCTGAGCACCATGGAATCAAAAGAAGCTATTCCTCTGGAGGCCAAGTCCAATTTGTAATGAAGAATAAAGGTATGGGCTTTGGCCCAAGTCACAGCTGAGCAAATGTCATTGACGGAAGCCCTAGCATGGAAAGCTGCTGAAGTCGCCATAGACCTTGTAGAATGGGCTTTCACTTTGTTAGGCAAGGTGATGCTGTTCTTGTTGTAGATTAAGGTAATGCAATTTCTCAACCATGAAGCCAATGTAACTTTAGAGACAGGATGACCTAGCCTTGGTCCAAGAAAAGGCCAGAAATAGTTGGTCTGATTTACAGGTAGATTTTGTTCTGTCCAGATAAAAACTTATTTGTCTGTGAACATCTAGGGAGTGCAGGCAATACTCTTCCTTGTTAGAATGATTAGGAAAAATACTGGGAGGTCAATAGACTGGTTGATAGACCGCTCTGACACCACGTTTGGTAAAAAGGAAGAATTAGTTCTCAGTGATACTCTATCCTTATGGCAAATAAGATAAGGATGTTTAATGCATAAGGCTTGAAGTTCTGTCAGACGTCTGGCTGATGTGATTATAACTAGAAACAAAGTTTTCCAAGAGAAATATTTTAAGTCACATGAAGTCACATGAAGATGCAGGTTCAAAGGTGGGAACTGCTAGGGCTTGTAGAACCAAGGCCAAATCCCAAGGTTGTACTGGTTCTCTAAAGTGAAGTTTTAGGTGAAAAACGCTCTTCAAGAAAGAGTCCTGAAAGCCAGTGTGGAAATTAGAAATGGCAGTTAAATGAACACGAATAGTAGAGGTTGAAACCCCAGATTGAAAAAGATCTGTTAAGTAATCTAATACCACAGAAACTGGGGCTGACAAGGGGTCCAATTGTTTGTTTGCTGCCCATAATGTAAACCTTTTCCATTTGCTGAGATAGATTAGCCTGGTGGATGATTTATGAGATGCAATAAGAATACTGCACACCGGGGAAGAGAGGTTATCCTGCCTGGTAATCCTAGGACATGGAGAAACCAAGCTGTTAGTTTCAGGTTTGTTAGAGTGGGGTGAGTCAGACCCTGCAGATGGGAGATCAATGTTGGGGATGGATTGAGAATTCATGGTCGATCTAGTAGGTGAGGCCAGAGGAAGGGGAACCAAACTTGTTGAGGCCAATATGGAGCAATGAGGATCACTTTGCTCTTCAACTGTCATGCTTTCTTCAGAAATTGGGAGATGAGGGGTAGAGGAGGATAAGCATAAAGCAGACCCGAGGGCCAAGCGTGGACTAGAGTGTCTCTCGTGACTGTCCCAGAGGCGGGATCAGGGTAAAATAGCTACTGCACTTGTAGTTAGATTGGGGAGACGAATAGGTCGCAGCAAGGCTGGCCCCAGCAGCTGAAAATTTTTACCGCTATCAGAGGATTGAGAAACCACTCGAGAGGTTGTAGAATGCACCTGCTCAATTTGTCCGCTATCACGTTGGAGCTCCCAGGAATATGCATTGCAGTTTGAAAGCATTTGGAAGCTATCGCCCATTGCCATATTCTCAAGACCTCTCGGCATAATGGATAAGATCTGGTGCCTCCTTGCTTGTTGATGTGCCAGACCACTGACATGTTGTCTGATTGGATTGCAATAGTTCCTGATGAAGGATCGAGCGGAATGCTTACAATGCTAATAGCACTGCTCTCAGTTCCAGGACACTGATATGCAAATGGGCCTCTGTCTCCAACCAGGTGCCTTGGACCAAGTTTCCCTGACATAGCCCCCCCACCCCATCAGGGCGGCATCCGTGGTCACCATGGGATTCGGCTGATGGGGGCTGAAGGGGTGAGACCATTGTTGGGAATTTCGAGACGTCCACCAGAGCAAATCTTGCTTGCATCTCTGAGTTACACTTATCTGAAAGGACAAAGGATGTTATAGAGGGTACCATTGAGTGAAAAGTAACCAATGAAGAAGTCTCATGTGGAATCTGGCCAGAGGAAAAATGGTGATTGAGGCTGCCATCAACCCCAAGAGTTGGAATATGGACCGAGCAGAGGATTTGTGGAGATAGATTAGCAGCTGAACCTGCTGTCTTATTCTTTGAAGTCTGTGATGCAGAAGAGATGCTGTACCATTCCTCATGTCCAGCAGAACTACGATGAATTTTAAAGATTGTGCCAGGTTCATGTGAGACTTTGCCCAGTTTATAGTGATTCCCAGGGACTGAGCTCTGAGAAGAGTGTAGTCTAGGGCTTCTTCCAGTAGACGCTTGGTGGTGGTGGTAAGGAGCCAGTCATCTAGGTATGGAAATACCTAGAATCCTTGAAGTCGCAGGTGAGCGATGACCACTGCCATGTATTTGGTGTACACTCTGGGGGCTGTAGAAAGACCAAAGGGCAGTGTTTGAAACTGGTAGTGACTGGCTCCTATGCAGAAGCGGAGGTATTTTCTTGAGCATTTGCCCATTTTTATATGGTAATACGCATCTTGAAGATCTATAGAGCACATCCAATCATCTTCTTCCAGAAGAGGAAGGAAAGACTGAATCATGACCATGCGGAATTTCTCTGTTTTTACAAATTTGTTTAGTGTGCTGAGATCCAGAATTGGTCTCCAGTCCCCTGTCTTTTTTGGCACTAAAAAGAACCTTGATTAAAAATGGATCCTATCTGGTCTGGGGGGACCGTTTGGATGACTCTTTTTTGTAGAGGCTTTTGGATTTCATATGCTGCTGCTTCCCTTTGACTGGGTGGGACATCAGGTAAGACTCTGGGTGAGGTGGGACAGAGATGGAAGGGGATGTGATAACCTCTGGATATTATCCATTGTACCCAAGAATCAGCAGTGGGGTACAAGGAAAAATGACCCTCAACTGCTTCCAGAGGTGAGCAGTTGAGCAACGCTTCAGTAGCGCTGGTAGGGCTGCCCAGAGAAAGAATCACTGGAACCCCAGTTTTGTGGACCTCCCTTGCCCCGAAAAGGGGCATCTTCCATTGGAGTTTCCCCCTCTGCCTCTAGGGGAGAACTCGGCATGTATGTCACGGAAAAAGCCTTGTGATTTTCTGTAACATATCTTCCCGCTCCCCTGATTTCTGGAGTAGAATCGCTGAGGGGTGGAGTGTCAGACACCAACAGCAGACAGGGTCTTGCCATTTTGTTTGCACCTTGCCAGCATATCTTTAACCTTAGGGCCAAACAATGAGGTGACCTCGATAGGGGCATTTATAAAGAAAGCCTTAAAGTTGTCCGCAAAGTTGCAAAGGCGCATCCAGGCATGACATCTCGTGACTATACCTGCGCCTGCCACTCTAGACGCTCCTTCCATTGTGTGTGAAGTAAGATTCATGGAAGAATTGGATATCGATTCTAGGGTCGCTATCTGAGAAGCTACATTGTCACGCACCTTATCAGAAACAGTTCCTGCCAAGGTTTCAAAGAGTTGGTTAATAAGGTCCCTCTGAAGCCTTGTAAAGTGTGCCAAGTAGTTCAAGGACTTTACGGCGAAGGTCGATGAAGCAAACACATGTTTTCCAAGTCTGGCTATCACCTGGGACTCCTTGTTGGGTGGATGGACAGTCTGGCTCTCTTCTGCCAAGAATTTTTTGGTTGCAGCTGCCACCACCATGGTATCTACTGGAAGACCTTTTGACCAATGGGGATGCTCAGTAGGGGGAGATAAAATCTTGTCAAGCCTCCAAGGTATAGCTTCCAAGGTGTCAGGAGCCTTCCATGCATGCTGGATGATCAGCTGGACAAGTTCGTCAGTCGGTGGGGTAACCCAGGAGGTAGGGGGCCAGGCACGAAAGGCCTGCAGGAATATGGATTTCTCTGAGGAAGGGTTGGAGGACTTCCAGTCACCCCTCTATCTTAGGATCTCGAGGATATCACCAAAGGACACCCCATCATAGGGTGACCGTGGGGACCCTTCCCCATCATCAAAGTCCGTGTCTTCGGTCAAAGATTCCTCAGTGGAGTCCATGTGCTTCCTCTTGCACGAAGCCATGCAAGGGACTTCCTCAGTGGGGAGCTCTGGGGAAGATTGAAAAGAGGGGATCTCCTGAGGGGAGAAACCTGAGGCCCTTGTATCCAGTGTCCAGTGGTTGTAGTTTGTGACAGTTGCAGCACAAATGGGAGGCGAGGACTCCAACAGTGAGGGTTTGCCAGCAGAGGCAAGCTCCATCTCCATGGCCTGGAAGGCCAGACCACCCAAAGAGGGATGGGAGCCCGGAACCAAACATGACAACCTCAGAACCAGGGTCACACCCTGCTCCAACGAGCCGACCCCCAGACCAGGAGTGTCAAGAGGACTGTGGAGCGTGAAGGGAGGAGGATTCCTGGAGGGTGCCACAGAAAAGATTGGCGAGGAACCTAGAATGCCTACCCCCATGGCACAGCCGATAGTCTAAGAAGAGCCCAGTGTACCGATGGCCACAAGGACAACTCTGGCTCCAAAGTGAGTTCCACTGTTGGTGTTGAAGGAAGGGAAGCTACTGTCAGAGGAAGGAGCTTCGATGCTTCCCTGTAAGTCAAAGGAGGAGTGTAAGTTGGTGTCTGTGGAAAAATACGATCTCCTGAAAGAGGGAAAATAGCTTTAGACAGTTGAAAGAGACCCCTGGCCACAAGCAACTGGTCGACAAGCCGCAACACATCCTGTTCTGAGAGGCTCCTGGTCGACCTCATAGAGAGACCTGAAGGAGATTCTAGCCTTTCTAAAAAGGGGCTATATTGGCTTCCCACAAATGGATCCAAGGAAGGAGAATATTTAGTCTTTGCTAGTTCGTTTGGTGCAGAGCCTGGAATCGTGGGTGTCTGCACCAAGAAAAATGGTGTTGAGGTTATCTGCGCTGACAAAGGCAGCGCCATAAGTGTCGAGGATGTCTGCACTGTAAAGGGTGGTGTGGCAAATGTCTGCACCAATAAATACGGTGTAGTCAAGGAAGGTGTCTGTACCAGTAGCGACGGTGCCGAAAGAGACTGTACTGAACTGCATGTTGGTGCCGAAGGTGTCTGCACCGTAGAGGACAGTATCCCAGAGGTTGACAGCATCGGCAAGGGCGGAGCCAAAGGAGTCTGCACCAACGGTGCCGAAGGAGACTGTACCTGTAGAGATGTTACCAATAAAGGCTGCAACAAAACTGTTGGAGCCATAAGTGTCTGCACAGGGAACTCCGGTGCCGGTGGCAATAAAGAGGACATAGCTGGATTAAGAATCAACTGAGGCCAAAAGGACCACAGATGGCAGCACCGAGCTCGAAATTTTTACCTTTTTGTGAGTCCATTCCTTGCATGAAGTGAAAGATGAATGAAGATGAAGTGAGTGACCTCAAGGAGGAAGAAGAATGCCTCTTATGGGGTTTAGCAGGAGGGGGTGAGCCCTCTGACCCAGAGATAATTTCACAGAAACGAGTTTTAAGGACGCCTTTCAGAATTAATTTATTCTTCCTTTCATTTAGAGTCCTGGTTGAAACATTTCTGCAAATCCCACACGGTGGATCCACTGAAAGATGGGAGACATTCAAGCAATAGACACATAAATCATGGCCATCAGAAAGTGGTAACTTACGGCCTCATTCCGTACATTGTTTGAAACCAACACTACTTTTCTTACCCGACATAATGATATGAAGGGAGAAGAACGACAGTACCAAGAAGTTAAGAAAGCTACTCAGAAGGGTAAGAAAGGGAGAGAAGAAGAATTACCAATGATGGTAATGGAGAATTACCTCAAAGGTAAGAAAAAGGGAAAAAGCTACAGGGAGAAAGTCTTAAAGTCATGATTGGGTAGGAGTATATAGATAGTAACTGACTGAAAACTTTTTAAACACTAACAACAGAAAAACTTCAAAAAATTGTTCACTTAGCTGAGAGAGAGTGGCTTGACACGGCTGTACAGCAACAAGGAAAATGAGATCTGAGGTAACAGGGAGCAGAGCATTCTGGGTAGGATCTTGGCTCGAGAATTAGAATAGGTAAAACCTAAGTGTGAGTTGAGGGGGGGGGAGGGTTGAGGGTTCAAAATGTATTTGGTTTGTTTTGAGTGTTTTTACTGAAAATAAAGTCTGGGAGAATGTGGTATGGGTTCAAATAGAGATGATAAGCAGTATCTGCATACACAATCAGCCAGCCAAGCATTAATGTGTGCATATAACTTGTAAGTTGGAAACATATATTCTAAAGAACTGTCATGGAGAATATGTGAAAGTAATAGCTTCTTATTAAAATGACTGCCTTATCAATTTTATCATGGAATGTCAATGGCATTTAGGTATAGACAAAAAGCAAAGAGTTCTGAATTATATTATGAAGTGTGGGTTGCAAACAGCAATGTTACAGGAGATATATTTGAATAGAAATGAGAATGCAAATTTAGCAAAAAAGGACTTCGCAATGGATATTCAAAAGAGTATCAGAGACAATGGAAAAGCAGGTTAAAACTAATTGTGACAGGCACTCCAATAATGAGAGAAGAGAAGATAAAGAAAGACAATAGTGACAGATTTGTTGTAATAAAGGGTTAAGACAGGGAAGGAGAATTGCACTAGCATATATTCTTATTCCACCTAAAACTACTTTTTAGAGAAATAATTAGTTTTAAACAGGAAACACTGTTTATGAGTGGGGAACTCAGAAGACAAAATGTAATAGAAGAGGGTAGATGTCTGAAGAAATACATGACACTGATGGGAATGGAAAATATAAATTTATTAGCAGAAGCTCAAAAGGAATTTACATATTCCCCAACATACAAAAACTAGGCTAGACTGGATAGGCATTACATTTCATAAGAAAGCGTGTATTTAACAGAACACTTTGAAGCACATCCAATAATTAATTCAGATCATATAACTATCAATAAATATACATAGATCTCAATAAATAGTTCAAACTGCTGCTCTGGAACAGACTCCCCATCTGCATAAAACAAAGCCCATCCCTGCCCATATTCAAGTGCAATGTAGCTATATGAATGGAAAACAGAAAATTTGCCCTAGGACTGCCCCCTGTACTACTAATGGACAGAGACAGTTCTTAAATCCTTTATCCCATGCATGTGTCCCCCCAAATTATCTATGCTATAAACCTAGTTATTCTCATTGGGGTAATATATAATTATCGGCCATGGGATGGGTAAGACTAATCTCTAACCACGAGATAGGTTAATTTGAGTGCTAAAAGGGAAACTGGCTAGGCTTAAAATGGCCCACAAGGGCAGCTAGCCTAGTACTTACCTTTGAATCTATCATACTCCAATAAGGCCTAAGATGATGACACAGGGCAGTGGAGTACAAATGAGACACTGGCACTTTCCTACTTACCTTTTAAAAATGAGTGGAATTTAAGGAACGGGTACAAAACAAAACTTCGGAATTATTAGTAATGATAGATATTTCTTCAGAAGAAATAGAGAGATGACTAAAAAGAAACTAGAGTTTACAAGTATGGTAGAAATAAGAGTAAGAGTTACGAGAAAGATGTAATTATTTAGACGAGTTGTCAAATTTTAAAGTATTACAGAAGGAGAATCTCACAAAACTAGAACAACTGCTGAGTGCAAAAGGGAACATAATGTAGTATTTGGATAATACGAACAACTTTAGAAAAGCTGCTAAGCAAGCATTTTTTAGTATTCCAGAGTACAAAAGCCCTTAACAGAATGACTTAGGAAAGAGAAAACAGGGTTGTTGCTAAGCTTAGGGAGCCTATGACAAGAAAACTGAGGTTGTATAGAGGTACTAGAGATATTTCAGAAATTCTTTGCAAAGTTGTATAAATCAGAGAAATAGGGAAACCAAGAAAAGGCAAAAATGAAAATACTTATGGAAGAATTAATTATGCCAAGGATAAAGAAAGATAACATTCAATAATTAATAGCTAGGACTGGAAGGAATGAGATGAAAATGGTGCTGTATAATCAATCAACGGAGAAGTCTCCAAGAACAGATGGTATTCCTGTGGAAATTTTAAATTTAGGAAGACAGTAATAAAGATATAGAAGATTTTATTTTACAATATTTTAAAAGGAGGGACAGCACCTTGGAAGAAAGCTGTGGTGATTGTGATCCTTCAGACCCAGTTTCATGTAGGTCAATTTCAATTTTGAACCTTTATTCTAAAGTGTTCATGTCTATACTAGCTAACAGAATAGCAAATACATTGACAAAAGTGATAAGATATGAATCAATGCGGTTTTGTGCAGGGAAGGCAAGTATCTGACATCATTAATAGAACAATCACCCAGAGGTAACCAAAGTGTAAGAAAACACTGCTATTGTTGATTGGACGTTTTGCAGAGAAGACATTCAATAGTCAGCTGGGAATTTATGAGTAGGGTGACAGTACCCTTTGCATCCCCCAACAAAATAATAGGATTAATTAGGAGGATATAAGAGGGACAAAGGCAAGAATTAAGATGGGAGAGTTCTATGACAAAATGTGTTTGAATAGAGGAACTTGACAAGGGTGTCCTCTTCCCCCTTTATTTGCTTTATACTTTATTGGGAAATAAAATAAGGGATTCACAAACTCAGGGATATAACTGGTATGATAAGAAATGTTAGCTTTATTTGCAGATGATACTATTTTCTACTTGATAAATCCAGAAAGGGACATTTCAGTGTTATAGAATATTTTGAAACAGTTTCAACTCTTTTAAGGATTTAAAATAAATTAAGATAAAACAAAGGCTATACTGGCAAATGATGTATTCATACAAGAATCATTTCAGCAATACCCATATCTATGGGAAATGACATGATGACATACTTAGGCGTACAAATTAAGAAATGATTCTGGTTTAGCAGTTAAGAATATGCAGGAATGCAGGAAAAGACTAAACAAAAGGTAATACAAAAACTGAGACACTGGAAGCACTTACTTATAGATAAGGATAGTAAGATATAAACAGTGAAAACAGTTCTAGTACCTTAACTTTTATATACAGGTCAAGCATATGTTTTATTAATCTAGACAGATGTGAACCATAATAAATAAAGAGTTGAAGAAATTTATTTGGGAGGGGAAAACGACAACAGTTAAGGGGAATAAGTTGCTTCTCCGCATAGAACAAGGTGGTTTAGGATAACCTGATTTTAAGGGACATTTTAGAGCGACACCATTAAAGCTCATATGCATAACAAAACCAGAAGGTTACAAGTCAAAGTGGAAAGGCATGATGATAACGAAACAGGAAGGGGGGGGGTCAAGAAATTAGTAGACAGCAGGATTTTTGATGCAGTCCCTTGTGGAGAACAACCAACATATAGAATATTATTTATAAAGCAGCAGAAAGTATTCTAAAATCTAAGTCAAACAGGAATGTAAAAAGGAGAATTTTGCCAATAGGTATGACAACAGGTAGGGGTATAAGGAATAGGCAAGAGGGGGGCTGGCATTTATTGGAGAAAATTAGCAAAAGAACCAAAGTATTGAGAGCAAATTATTACGAAGAGAAAGGTAACAGAGTGGAATAATGCCAAGCAGAAGTCTGGACTGCAGATCACAGGCTGCCTACACTACCAGGGATTGATAACACAGTATAGGCAAAGAAAAAGGGATAACAAAGTGCTAAGTGAAAGACCGGTTCAGGTTGAATTTTTATTTGTGTCTAGAACAGAAGCTGCTGCAAAACATGGATAATTAGTACGACATATAACAAACTGTATAATAACTTTATGAATCAAAGAGAAAAGGATAGAAAAGATTGGAATGGGAGACTGGAATGGCAATTTACAAAGGAACAATTGGAGGACGTATGTATGGATCCTCTAAGTATGCAAGTATACAAGGTTTAGGAGTTTTGCATGTGTTTACCTGGGTCTACTTCTATATCCTGAAAAGCCACAATACCGAAGATGATCGAGACAAGGACGAAAACTTAAAATCACGAATTGTGTAAGTATTCCCAGGGCAAGTAAACAGTTGTCCACAGGGGAATTATGCCCTTTCTCCACTGTACTGCGATCCCAAAGTTGGTATATATAGTAAGGGGGTGTGTGGGGGGCATAGCCCCCCCCCCACCTCGGTGGGTTTTAGCTGGTGCATTGTGATTTACTGTTGTTTTGGGCAATTATTCACTTTCTCTAGGAATACTTATTTGATTTGTGATTGTGAGTTTTGTCCTTCTTGTCTCAATCTTCCGGTCGTTGGTATTGTGGCTTTTCAGGAGAAAGAAGTAGACCCATTTACATAGGTATTTTTATACCCTGACCAGCCTTCAAAGACTTTTTCCTTAAGTAGATAGTAACTGCCAAACGTGTAATGGGAAATAAAGAAAGAAAGAAAGAGGAAAAAAATGGGCACAAGATTTTTTTTATTTTTGGGAATGTAACAAGTTGTCAGATATTAAACATTCTGTACAGAGTACTTTGTAAGAAATGTTGAGCAAATGACTGCAACTAAGGAAATTATTATTTTGAACTGAGATATAAGAGCTAAATTGCCTAGACATAATAAGGCCTTGTAACGTTTACTATTACTAGCTGCCAAAAAAAAAAAAATAGAAATTACTAGAAAATGGAAATGAAAAGCAAAGCCAATATTGTAAAGGAGATAAAATAACTGTAGTTGGGACCTTTAGGAAAGGAAAGGGACACATTACATAGACATAAATATAACCTATGGGAGCAATGCATGCAGACTAATGTTGAGAAGGAGGAATGAAATTTAAGGAAAGGCAGGACATGAGCAATTTATGTAATGTTGGAGTGAATGATAATTGTTAAAAAAGGAAACCATATATGTATAATCCAAGATGTTAACTTTTAGTTATGTACTTACCATAACTTCGGATGTATGGGATCCATCTCGCCTACATTCATAACAGATGGGTTCGGAGCCGATCCATCGGCTCCGACTCGGCAACTAATACACTAGCACGAAGTCTCTCATTGGCTGGGCTACTCCCTATCCCAGGATGCACTACACCTGCTTCCCCAGATCTTGTTTGTTCGCTTTCATACATCCATGCAAACACAGAAAAACTAGTAGTCACTATAACCAACTAAAGTTCTTCAAGAAAGATCGCCAAGAAAAAAGGGACTACAGCTCCTCTAAATCCGAATGGAAGGGGAAGGAGGTGGGTACTTATGAATGTGAGATGGATCCCATACATCCGAAGTTATGGTAAGTACATAACTAAAAGATGTAATGGGATCCTATCTCTACATTCATAACAGATGGGACAGCGTCCCTAGCACCTACATCCCGGGTGGCTCATTGGAAAACACTCCTGAGAACTGTGGAACCAAAGGAAGCTCTGCCTCGAGAAACCACATCCAATTTGTAATGAGAAATGAAAGTGTGCGGAGAAGTCCAGGTTGCCGCAGCACAAATATCATCTATTGATAACTTGGAGTGAAAAGCTACGGAAGTAGCCATTGCCCTGGTAGAATGAGCCTTGACTGGAAAGGGAAGGTCTTTGTTAGCCTGTGAATAAATAAAAATGATACAATCTTTAATCCATTTAGATATGGAGATTTTTGTTACTGGTTGACCCAATTTGTTCACTGCAAAGGAAACAAACAATTGATTTGATTTCCGCGTTTGAGCGGTTCTATTCAAATAAAAACGCAGTTGTCTATGTACGTCCAATTGATGCAAAGTATATTCTGCGTTATTAGAGAATTCTGGAAAAAAGACAGGGAGTTCTATAGTTTGTTGAATACAGAAAGAGGAGGCCACTTTTGGTATAAATGCAGGGTTTAATTTCAATGAAACTCTATGCTTGTGAAAAATCAAATAGGGAGGAAGTTCTGAAACTCGCCTGGCAGACGTTATGGCTACTAAAAAGGCCGTTTTCCAAGACAGAAATTTTAAATCACAGGTAGCAGCTGGTTCGAAAGGACGGGCAGTTAGGGCAGCAAGAACCATATTCAAATCCCAAGGGGGGACAGGATGAGATAAAGGAGGCCTAAGGAGCCAAGCCCCTTTAAGGAAAGCCTTACAAAGTTTGTGAGACATCAATGAAGGTTCAAATGAAGCATGAAAATTAGAGATCGCCGCTAGCTGAACCTTAATGGTAGAAACTGAAGAGCCCGACTGAAAAAGGGAGGCCAGAAAATTCAGAACCTCCGATACTGGTGCAGTGAGAGGATCTATACCCGTTCTTGAGCCCAGAAGGCAAACCTTTTCCATTTACTGGAATAAAGTTTGATGGTGGAAGGTTTATGAGAAGAAGACAGTATGTGGACCACGTCCGGCGAAGCAGCATTGTCTCGGACTAAGGATAGAAGTGGAGTAACCATGCTGCCAACTTCAGGGACCTGAGAGACGGATGAAGCCGTCCTGACTGATGAGTCAACAGGTCTGGCACGGATCCAGAAACCATGGACCTTCTATCGCATGCCTCTGTAGGAAAGGAAACCAAACTTGACGAGGCCAGTGCGGGCAATCAAAATCATCTCGCTCTCCATGTAAATGGCCTTCTGTATCACCCTCGGTAGGAGGGGAACGGAGGGAAGGCGAGAGAAGACCGGGGCCAAATGTGAGTCAGAGCGTCCCTGGGAATCTGTCCCTGAGAAGGAACAGTGTGAAGAACTCTCTGCATTTCGCATTGTGAGGGCTGGCAAACAGGTCGCAGCAAGGAAGACCCCATCTGTCAAGATTTTCGCAGCTATACCCTGGTTGAGGGACCACTCGTGGGGTAAAAGAATGGTCCTGCTTAATCTGTCCGCAATCACATTGGACTTCCCGGTATGTGCGTTGCCATTAGAAAGCGGTTGGTAGCTACCGCCCAGTGCCAAAGTCTCATGGCTTCTCTGCATAGTGGGTAAGACCTGGTTCCACCTTGCTTGTTTATGTACCACACCACCGACATGTTGTCGGATAGGATAGTAATCGGGCCCTGTGGGAGAGCGTGATGGAGAGCTTGAGTACCAATAGTACCGCTCTCATCTCCAGGACATTGATATGCAAATGCGTTTCCTGGATCTGCCATGTGCCTTGGACCGACCTGTCCAGGTAATGACCCCCCCACCCTACCTGGGAGGCGTCCGTAGTCACAGTGGCAACGGGACGTTGAGGTATAAAGGGTCGCCATTGGTCGAGATTTGATTGGAGAAGCCACCAATGCAGATCTCGACGGCAACTTTCCGTGATTATGATTAAGTGGTTCAAGGGAAGTTCCTGATAAGACCATTGAACCGACAGTAGCCATTGTAAAATTCGCATGTGAAGTCTGGCCAAGGGAACTAAAAGTATGGTTGATGCCATCGAGCCCAACAGTTGTAGGATCCGATGGGCCGGGGCTCTTAGTAGGGGAAGACAGGATTTGACTTGATCTTGTAGGACCTGAATTCTTGCTGCCGGTAAAAAGGCGCATTCTTTTGTGTCTAAGTCTGCGCCTATGAAAGTAATACGCTGAGATGGCTGTAGTACAGATTTTTGCAAATTGAACGTGATCCCTAAGAAACGCCCAAGGTGAACGTGGCTCTGAGCGCTTGGAGTAGTAGATGCTCGGAGGTGGCAGTAAGGAGCCAGTCGTCTAGATAAGGAAACACCTGGAATCCCAGACTTCTCAGGTGAGCAGTTACCACTGCCAGACACTTGGTGAACACCCTGGGGCTGTGGTGAGACCAAAGGGCAGTGCTCGGAATTGGAAATGACTGACTCCGAGGCGGAAGCGTAAATGTCTCCTGGACTCTTGAGCTATGGGAATGTGATAGTAAGCGTCCTGGAGATCTATGGAGCACATCCATGCATCTTTTCCAGCAAAGGAAGAATAGATTGAAGAGTGACCATTCGTAATTTGGACTTCTTTACGAAACGATTCAATGAACTGAGGTCCAAAATGGGCCTGAAGTCCCCTGTCTTTTTTGGTACCAAAAATAATCTTGAGTAAGTTCCTGATCCGATCTGGTCGATGGGGACAGGCTGGATGGCTCTTTTTTCTAGCAGCTTTGAAACCTCTAATGCTGCCTGATCCCACTGACTGGGTGGTACGTCTGGGATTTCCCTTAAAGAGAGGGGCGGTTTGTTGAAGGCGGTGATATAACCTCCGGTAATAACGAAGCACCCACTGATCGCTTGTTATGGATTCCCAAGCTTGTGGGTGCGCCAAACGACCCGACTGGCTCCGGAGTTGCACAGTCGGGCAACAACTCAGGGACGCTGGTTGTATGAAGAACCACGAAAGGAATCGCGGTCTCCAGAGTTACGGGGGCCTCTGCCACCTCTGGGGCGGCGTCTTCCAAAATCCCCCTGCCTCTGGAGGGGGAATCACTGGGTGGAGTAGGGAAAGACTTCTGAGATTTTCTAAACCACATTTTCCCTCCTCTCCGAGCCTTGGGGTAAGGCCTAGAAGGAGCGGAAAATCGGGCGCCAACGGCAGTCAAAGTCTTGCCCTCCTGCTCGCACCGAGTTAGTGTGTCCTTCACCTTGGGTCCAAACAAAGATGACCCGTCGGCGAAGGAAGACTTAAAGGCCTCCGCGAACGAACACAAGCGTAACCAGGCTTGTCTCCTGAGGGCAACGCCTGTTCCCGCTGCTCTACTCGCCCCTTCGGCCGCATATGAAATGAGCCTCATGGACGAGTTAACAATAGAAAGGAGGGTAGTCATCTGTGCGCCAACAGTCGGGGCCAGCGCCTCAGGTAGGTTACCAACAAGAGAGTCATTTAGCTCTTTGAGAAGATCCCTTTGGAGCCTCGTAAAATGACATAAGTAGTTCAGCGACCGTAAGGCAAAGGCCGCTGAAGACAGGGTACGCTTCCTGTACCTATCCATGCTCCTAGAATCCTTATTAGGAGGATGAACAGACGTCGAAGCCTCTGCCACGTCCTGCTGTGTGGCAGAAGCCACCACCAAAGCATCTACAGGCACACCCTTTGTGAGAAACTCCTTCTCGGGGCTGACAAATTTATTGGGCCTCGCAGGCACCGGTTCCACAGAATCAGGGTGTTCCCACGCCCTTCGAGAAACCAAATCAAGGAGTTCATCGAAGGGCGGAGACACCCAGGAGGCGGAAGGCTGGGCCCCAAAGGCCTTGAGGAAGACTGACTCCTCAGCTGAAGGGGTTTTGGCTTGCCAGTCACCTCTCTGTCTCAGAATCTCCAAGATGTCTGAGAAGGAGATATCATCCGAAGATGATTTGGGAGACCCTTCTGCGTCATCGAGGTCAGTATCCGATGTAACAGACTCATCTTGGGAGTCTACGTGCTTCCTCTTACACAATTTCTTCCTTGGGGGTTCGTCCGAAGCAGATTCGGACGGACCACCCGGAAGAAGGGAACCGCCGATGGGGGTATCCTCAGGCCCTGGGGCCCCGCTGCCGGGGAGCTGCAACACAACAGAGGCACCAGTCTCCAAATCTAGGGACGGTGAGGTAGAATCTTGCTGAACCGGCAAAGACATGGCTAGCGCGCTCCTCATGGCCTCAAAGGCCGGACCTCCAGAATCCAAGGAGGTCACTGGTCTAGAGGCCACGATGGCACCAGGAATTCCAGCAGCCGATGCTCCAAGAGGAAGACTAGGTACCGAAGCACCCAAACCCAAAGTGTTCCCTTCGGCTCCGGCTGAAGAGGTCGCAGTGCCAAACCTTGAACCGGAGGACAGGGTAGGAAGCACAGTCGAAACCGAGAGGCCTGTAAGAGGTCTCTGCTCCGACCGTATGGCTCCACTTTGCTCCACCACCACCGGCTCCAACGGCTTCAAGAGGTTGGAGGAGGAATCAAATGTGTTGGAGGAGGGATCGGCTCCGAAGCAAACTGTGCTGGAGCCGAGACCAATTTAGTAAACACTGGAGATTGGAATAGCCTCTGTAAAACCCTATCCAGGTCCGAATCTGAAAGTCTCGATGATTTAGAGGAGGTAGACAATCGAGAAGACTTTCCTCTCGGCTCCGAGAGAAGGGGACCGGCTCCGAAATGGCTCCAATGCTATCGGCGCTGACTCCACCACAGCATGGACCACCATCGGCACCGAAGGAGCCTTCTTCGGAGCCGAGGGGGGAGAGTCTGAGCTGCACACTTCCACCGGCTCCGAAGCCATTGGAACCGATGGAGGTGATTCACCTCTCGATACTCCAACTTGCGGCTCCGAAGGCAATGGAGCCGAGGTAGGAGGTATCGAGGCAGACCCTTCGCCCCTCAGCCCCGAAGTCAGTGGAGCCGAGGAAGAAGAGGTCAATTTTGTCTTTTTAGAAGTCGGCTCCGACGGACTTGTCGGAGCCAACGATCTTTTCTTTTTGGAAGCAACAGGTGGATCTAAGGCTTCCTCAAAAGAAGGTTTGATAAGCCCTTTCAATATTAACTTGTTCTTGCGTTCTTGAAGAACTCTAGAGGAGAACGCATGACAGACGCTACAAGTCTCTTGCAGATGTTTCGGCCCCAAACAATAAACACAGACTGAATGACTGTCTGTAATGGACATTTTATAATTGCACCGAGTGCATTTTTTAAAACCTGACTTTTGTTCCTTAGACATGATAAAGGCCACAACAAGTAAAACTCTATGGAAATCTTACTCTACCACAACAAGTATAGCACTATACACAAATTGCGCCAACTGAAAAGCGCGAGACACACTGGCGCGAGTACTGGTGAAAGTTTACCTCACAACAATTAGAAACAAGTTAAACGGCCCAAAGCCCTCTAATTTAAACGGGCTTTGCCCGAAAAACAACTAACCAAAAGTTAATTAAACCTAATAGCACTCAAAGGTAGGGCAAAGGCCCTCTAACTTAAACGGGCCTTGCCCGACTGAATAAAATAAATTTTTTGGAAACACTCAAGCACTCAAAAAAAATAAGAAATAGTAAGAAATAGTAAGAAATAGCTGTTAAAACAGCTGTTTGGTTAATATAGACAAAAATTCCCTAGGTCAAGGACCAATAAGGTAAAAAGAACCACTTAGCTCCAGCCAAGTCGAGACCACGTCCAGCTTGTTAAGCGGCAAACGAGATCTGGGAAGCAGGTGTAGTGCATCCTGGGATAGGGAGTAGCCCAGCCAATGAGAGACTTCGTGCTAGTGTATTAGTTGCCGAGTCGGAGCCGATGGATCGGCTCCGAACCCATCTGTTATGAATGTAGGCGAGATAGGATCCCATTACATCAAATGTTTATAATAGATTGCTTTGTTTTGTTTTATGTAACTGTATGTGTACCCATGTCATTGATCAATGTGTATAATTAACACAGGTTTAAAACATTACTATCATTACTGTTATTAAGTTTTGTAGATATACACAAATCTATCATAGATATTGTAAACACAGTCAGATGTAAAGAGATGATTTTCTTATGCACAGTATCATTTAATCCAATACCAAAGTGTTCATATGCAATAGGTAAACAATCCAACTTGTGAGAGCACTGTATTTAAAACCTACAGTTTTTGTGCAACAAGCAACTGATCCTATTGATGTTGAAGCACAGCATCTGCCCCCACAGTGTTCATACACAACATACACTTGGCTCGTAGTGATGCTATAGTGCATCACTTACATCCACAATGTTCACATGTAACAGATAACTAATTATCTGAATCTTACTGCACAGCATTAAGGACTACAGTGTTCATATACCACAGTGGTTATCCATACAGAGTTGAAGAAGTTAGGCAACAGCGAGAGTAGACATTACAAGTTAAAACCAAACTGGTCATAAAGGTCTATCCTAAACCATACAGATTATAGCTCCTGGACTGCTTCAGAAAAGTAGCTCAACTGTAAGAGTTGTGTAGTAGGAGCAGCCACAACCTCTGTAGGTAAGAGGTTATATATTTGAGGAATGCCTGAGTTATCTCACTGCCTCTATGACAATGGAAAATCCTAGACTGATGCTGCTTTGCCACCCTGCTAGCAGGTGCCACTGAAGCATTTTTTTTCCTGGTTCCCATGCCTGCTGGCCATCAAGCCTTGAGGGCTACCTTGCCCATTTGTTCCCTATCACAGTGGCAAAAGCTGGTTGAGGAATGGCTGTGATGCAAGCGGCCTCAAAGGATATTCCATTTTCTGGCTCAAAGCCCTCTCACTCCAGCTGCCACATGTGATTACAGACACTAGCAATTTACTATGCCTTCTGCTATCAGTGTATGAATTCCTACACACGCTCCATGAAGGTTACTGAGCAGATTCGGCTTGGTAGAATCAAGAAAAAATCACTCCCCAAGATGTGGGGCCTGGCACCAACTTCTCGCTGTCATTCCTTCTTACTGTCTCTTTCAGTGCATGTATTGCTAGTCAACCCCAGGTGATCTGCGTACAATCAGGGATTTCTTCCTCTGTGTCACAGAGCTGAACCTCTGAAAAATATTTCTGAACACAGTACTGATGTCTTTGTGCAGTACGTTGAATGCAATTTTGTTTGAAAGAGGGGAAAAGCAGACAACACAACAGACATATTTATGCAGCAGATAGATTATTCTTGCAAAATATTAGTTTTAACGTCATACTATTTGCAAGTTCAGACTAAGGAAATGACTGTAAAAATTACACCTCTTCCCTAAGCTGATCAACCTACCTTACTGATAGCATGCAATTCACATAGAATGGGGAACACTGTAGTTCCTGAATATGTTACCAGTGGGTTACCCAAGGGTCAGAGAACAGCAAAAACTAGAAGATGGCAAAGTGTGTAATGGTTTTCTACTTGGTCTGCAGTGGTACAAATACCAAATTCTGTCATACAGGTACAATATAATTAGTATAGATAAAAGACAACATGCTCCAATCTAAAAAAATGCCAATAAGAATGTGTATAATTATGTATAATATAAGGTTACATGGGAACTATAGATTGATATCACTTGTTTACCACTCAGTGATTAACAGAGAGATACTATGTCAATGTTCTCTAGAGGCAATCAAAGCAGTATAAACATGGCAAACCAGAAGACAGCATACCATCCTTGAGCATCTAGGCAAAATCCAGTTTGTAGGGAAAACATATTTGAGTTATGTAGGCAGGTAGGGCTCTTGCGCTCAGTTATGGATTGTGCTCTTCAGTGTAGAGGACAGAACAGAAGTGAGGAGAAGACTGGTAAATGCCAGAGACCTGGGATTTGTGTATGTACTTGCTTTCCTGTGAAAGAGGGAGTACATAAGAAGTTGATTCCTAACAACAGAGGAATGGAGTAGTTTCTCAGTATTTCCAGAAAAAATTGTTAAGGCAGGATTGCCTGGAATGTATATACTATAACTGTTGCTTAGACCACTACAGCACAGAAGAGAGAACAGCAGCAACAACAAGCAGGAGAGGACTGGTTTAATTTGCTCTGTGTCCCTACAACACTTGAGAATCTTTTCACTCATCAAGGGACTTCTTTGGGACCTACTCTAAATTAGTCCTGCCTGGGATTTGTGCCTCTACTTGTGTAATGCTCGACAGGATGAAAACGTTAATTCTCACTGCAATAGAAGTGGTACAGTTTCTCAGGGCATCCAGTGATTTGTTAGCTTTCATCTTGGTGGAAACTCTTGAAATTTGAAACTGTAGTGCAAAATAGCACTTTGTTGCACTCAGTGCCGAGGCCTTCAGGACAGTTTAGGAGGGCTCAAACAACTCTGTGACAGTAAGCTAGTTTGTAGTGCAAAATAGCATTTTGTTGCACTCAGTGCAGAGGCCTTCAGGACAGTTTAGGAGGGCTCAAACAACTCTGTGACAGTAAGCCAGTTTGTAGTGCAAAATAGCACTTTGTTGCACTCAGTGCAGAGGCCTTCAGGACTGTTTAGGAGGGCTCAAACAACTCTGTGACAGTAAGCCAGTTTGTCAGCTGTATAGAAGAACTGGTCTAGTTAATACCAGGTAACCTTTTGTCTTTTTACAAAAATTTGATTGTTAACTTCCCATATTGTTTGGATTGTTTTATACCTCATATTTACCTTCTCTTTATTTTACAGTGTTAAAACTCGATTTGTTACTTTATCTGTTCCCACATGGTTTACTTCTCCTGCTGCTGCTCACTGCTGTGTTCTGTTAGTAGCTACGAAATCTATCAAACACTTGCTCATTTTGCTAGAGTTCGCCACGTCTTCCTAACTGTTGCTTATTGTTTTTACAGCCTCAGTGCATCTGCTGCTTGTGTTTACCAACTGTACTAAACTGATACTTATTTGTATTACAAAATGCAGAGTGCACATTGCAGTGTTACAGCAGACATACTTGCAAAGAAATGAGCACGTGAAGTTGATAAAGAAATGATTTCAGGAAGGATATTCAACAGAGTATCAAGGACAAAGGAAAAGGAGACTACTTATACTAATTGCTAGAAGACCTCCAATACTGCTACAAGAGGGAAAAAAGATAATAATGGTAGATTTGTGGTAATAAGGGGCTACTGGCAATTGAGGAAGATTATGCTGCCATGTAGTTATATTCCAGTTAAAACTACTATTAAATAGCTTAAGAAAATGTTGGTAGAAATAATCAGCTTTCAGCAGGGAATATTACTTATAGGTGGAGACTGGAATTTGATTTGCAACAGTGAGGATTTATCTGGGGGTTTAGAAGGGAATGTAAAACAAAAGAGGGTAGATTTCTGAAAAAGTTTATGAAAACATTTGGTATGGAAGATGTGAATTCAGTAGTAGGAACTTGGAGAGAATTTACAAATTATTCCCCAAGGTACAATAACTGGGCCAGTCTACACAAAAACAAAAGAAATGTACTCACCATAATGATAGATCCATGTTGTCTGATTTTCATCCAGTTCAACAGATGGCTTGTTGGATCTCGGCATCAACTCTGCAGCTGATTTTGTTTCAGTGCTCTGACTCCTCCCCTAACCATAACACCCTGTTCTCCACCTAATACCTCAGATCGAGTTTTCCCCCATGTAGTACAAATACTCTACAGCTGTGTACATATAACAACAGCAACACAAAGGATAAAGAAAGGGGTGAAGGCAACAGTCACAGCAGAGCTGTTCACAAGCAGGGAATTGAGTAGCAACCACCCAGTTATCCCAAAATCATATGTGTCAATTTAGGAAGGGGGAAGGCAGGAGGTTGAACTGGATGAAAATCAGACAACACGGATCTATAGTGATGGTAAATACATAACTTTCGTATCTAATATTGTCTATTATCGCTCGATTCAACACATGGACAGATTCTCAAGATGCATATGTGGGTGGTATCAAGGAAAGATTTTCCTGAGGATGGTGGAGCAAAAAGAAGAACATAATCTGGATTGTACATCCAGTTTATAATGAGACACAAAGGTATGGATTGTGAACCAAGTCGCTGCAGCACAAATATCATCAATGGGAAGTCTTCTGGAGAATCCTGTTGAAATAGAAATTGCTCTAGTGTAATGAGTCTTAGGTTTAGATAATAGAGCTAATTGTTTTTGTTATAGACAAATGAAATGCAGTCTGACAGCCATCTAGAACGGGTAACCTTCGTGACAGCTTTTCCCAATTGAAATGGCGATAAACAACTGATCTTGTGTTCTGTATGGCTTCATCCTATGAAGATAAAACCTGAATTGATGATGAATATCTAACAAATGTAACAGAGTATCTGGGAAAAAATACCAGAAGATATATGGACTGATTTAAGTTTGATTCAGATGCCACCTTGAGAAAAAATGCTGCATTAGTTCTAAGAGAAACCCTGTCCTTGTGAAAAACTAAATAGGGAGGTTTACAAGAATATATAGCTGCTACCAGAAAAATTGTTTTCCATGTGAGAAACTTCAGGTTTGCCATGGCTGCAGGTTTAAGGGGTGGTTGGTTTAGAGCCTGTAGCATAATGGTAATATCCTGTGGAGGAACTGGATCCATGATGGGAGGACCTAAAGGAAAGGTTCCTTTCAAAAAAGCCTTAGAAATATTAAGGGAAGCAACTGAGGAATCATTATGGCCTATGTGAAAGTTGGAGATAGCAGCCATTTGAACTTTGATGGTGGAATAGCTGGAACCTTTAACAAAGAGTCCAGCAAAAAATTCTAAAATGGATGGAACAGGGGCAGAGAAAGGGTCCGATCCTATAGAGAATGCCCAAATGGAAAATCTCTTCCATTTGCTATAGTATACCATTTTTGTGGCTGTTTTTTGAGAATTGGATATGATCTCGACTACTGTGGTGGGAAGCCGGGCATCTCTGGCTACTGTCAAAACTAGAGAGACCATACAGTTAGTTTTATGAATGTCTAGTCCGGGGTTGGCAATACGGACATGTGAGAGAGAAGATCTGGATAATGATCGAACATCCATGGGGGATGTACTAGTAGAGGTTACAGGAGGGAGAACCATGTTTGTTGGGGCCAGAAAGAAGCAATGAGGATCACCCTGGCCTTGCATTGTCTGGCTTTCTGGATGAACTTGTTCATTAAAGGTAAGGGAGGAAACACATACAGGAGATCCAGCGGCCAACTGTGGACCACAGCTTCTCTCACTGACTGATCCTGTGGAGGGATCAGGGCAAAGTAACTGCTGCATTTGTTGTTGAGGGGAGAGGCAAAGAAGTCGGAGCAAGGTTGTCTCCAGCGATAGAAGATCAATGTTGCCACTGCTAGGTTGAGGGATCATTCATGAGGCATCAGGATAATACTGCACAACTTGTTCGCTAATACAATGGATGAACCCAGAATGTGCATTGCTATAAGAAAGTGGTATGAAGACATCACCCATTGCCAGACCCTCATGGCCTCTCAACAAAATAGATGAGTATGGTTACTCCTGGTTTGTTTATGCACCATACCACTGTCACATCGTCTGTGTGTATGGATATCATGCCATTGGGAAGGAGAACCTGAAAGGCTTGCAACATTAGGTGGATCACCCTCATCTCCAACATGCTGATGTGTAGATTGACTTCTATAGGCAACCATGCACCTTGGAGCACCTTGGATCATCCTCCATCGAAATGCCCCCACCCTAAAAACGAGGCATCCATGGTTATTACTCCTATCTGTAAATCCATGTGAAAGGGGTGACCTTTTATCACAGAGGATAATGTAAGCCAACAGGCAATGTGCTATTTGCATACTTCAGTGAGATGAACTTTCACATGTGATGAATGTATCTTCTGAGACTACTGTACTGCTAGGGTCCACTGGAGTACTCTCATGCGGTACCTGGCTAGAAGAACTATCTGTATTGCAGAAGTCAAAAGACCCAAAAGCCATAGGATCAGCTTCACTGGGGGTGAAGGATGATGAAGCACTTGCATTGCCATCAGGGGCAACAACGAAACCCTGCTTTGGGGAAGATTGACGATCTGTAAGTTGAGAACAAGGTTGCATCCAATGAATTCTACTCTTCTGTCCTGGTGTAAGGTGACATTTCTGAAAAAAAAAAAATAAAAGGTATGTACTCACCGTAATATTCCATTTGTGTTGTCCATTTTCATTCTTACTCACCTGATGGGTTCAGATGTGAGACTCGGATCTGACTCGGCCACTTCTACCAGATTAATGGATCCTACAACTCTTGAGCTTCTCCCTTTACCTATAATGCTGCGCCAACCTAACATACCTCAGATTGAGTTTGCTGCCCCTAGATATAAAAGGGCAACCTATTAAAGAAATATCCAAAGGTAGAAAGGAAAATGGAAGGTGGAGCTCAAGCAAGGGACGAGAAGTTCCTGTACAACTCTTAGATCTCTCCAGAAGCAAAAGGTGGATGTAGGCGAGTACGAAGCTGAGGAAGAATGAAAATGGACAACACAGATTAAACATTACAGTAAGTATATAACTTTTTTATCTAATATTCTGGAATAAACTGTAGGAGATTTTGGTAAAGATAATCCTAATTTATTTTGGACAAAGGTTATACAGTCAGTCAACCACTTATCCAATGTAACTTTAGACACTGGTTTGCCAAATCTGGTAGAAGAAAAGGAAACAAATAACTGGTCAGACTTCCTAAACTCTGGTTCTATGAAGGAAAAATCAAAGTTGTTTATGTACATCCAACAGGTGTAACATATACTCCCCTTTGTTTAAAAAGCTGGGAAAGAAAACTGGGAGATTAATGACCTGGTTTATATTTGACTCAGAAGCTACATTAGGTAAAAGGGATGGGTTTGTTTACAATGACACCCTGTCTTTGTGAAAAATCATGTAAAAAGGCTTTGATTATAGAGCCTGGAGTTCAGATACGTGTCTAGATGATGTAATAGTCACTAAAATTTTTTTTCTAAGATAAAAATTTGAGGTCTGCCTTTACTGAAGGTTCAAAGGGCAATTGAGTTAAGGCCTGGAGCATTAAATTTAAATCCCAAGGAAGAGTAGGATCTTTAAATGGAGGATTTAGCAAAGGAGCTTGAGAAAGGCATTGCATAGTTTAGAAGATGATAAATAGTTATTTTCACCTAGGTGGAAATTAGAAATGGCAACCAGGTGAATTCTAATAGTTGAGAAACTAACTCCTTCAATGAAGACTGAAGCTAAAAACTCAAGGATCACTGGCACAGGTGCTTAGAAAGATTCCACATTTTTGCTAAGGTTTCAAAATCTCTTCCATTTACTCTTGTAAGTCTTTCTAGTGGAAATCTTATGGGGAAAAACAACAAAATCTGACAGACCAGGGAGGAGAGCCTGGGCTGTCAAGCAATCAGTGGAAAACTGCAGTCAACTTGAAGCCTGTAAAGTCAGGATGAGTCTGTGACGCCCCACCACTGGACCAGTAATCAAGGAGCCACAATCCTCACCAATGGCAACAGTAGGGGATGTACACTGGGAGGATGAGAAGCACAAACACAGTATTTCCAGATGCAGCTCTCTGCATCAACTGCAATTTCCCTTAAGAGTACACAGAGACCACAGTCAGTCCGGGGTTGGTTTCTCCCTCTTTCTTCAGATTCCCAATAAGACTCCCAACTGGCACAGCTATAGAGGTGAGTCCTTAGCCAGGATTCCAAAGTAGCTGACACGCACAGACACACACGGCTGGCACAGGTTTCCTAGCTATGTGTAGATCAATATGTGGCATGTATCTTTAAGAAGCTATTCAAGGGCTTGCACAAGTGTATAAATACTGAGCACATGCAAGTCTGACTGCCATTTTGTAGTAAGCTGTTGAGATGTAAGCATGTATGTATATAAGGTCTGTCTGTTAACCAGTTTGTTCATATTTTAGGATGCCACTATCCATACTGATGTGTTTCTATGTATTAAAGCATCTAAATGAAATACTCCGCCTGCTTGTTATCTATGTTAGAGAGGGATAAGCGACACTATGCTCCCTTCTGCCCTGACTGCAAGGTAGTTATCACTGCCACCAGAACCCTTTATCAGCTACTTTAAGGCTCTTAACAAAGGGTGTCCAATCTTACTGTGTAATGTTACTATTAATACAAATGGTAGTTTGACCAAGAGCTATTATGAGTGGCACACACAGTGTCACCAAATAAATATGCAAGTACTCTCAGAACTTAAATATCTTTAGACAGACTAACCACAATGAAAGGTTTAAATATATTTAATGATAAATATTAAAATAACAAAAAAGTAGTATATATTTACAGTGACATCAAAATTCAAAATCACAGGAAATAATTAAAACAATGTTGCAGGGCAGTCTCAAATAAATAAAGAAAAATATCTAAACTAAGTGTTGCTATATTCCTGACTACATCTAAGAGAAATACTATATCTTAGTTAACTTCCTTCATCAGAGCAAGGCAGATGTCTGGTGAATAAGCCTTCTCTAGTTGTTGTTGTCAGGTCAAGGACAGAATATAGAATGCTGTGTCTCTCTCAGAGAGTTCTCAGATTAAGATGTCAAATACAACTGCTGGTATAACTTCCAGAATTATATCATTGCTTGTCATCTGATTCCTAGTTCCCAGGCTCAAAACAACCATTGATGGCAGCTGGTAGCATTTAGCATCTACCTGTAAAAATACATAGACAAGGGCTTTTCCTCAGATCTTTGGCAAATACTGGAAGTCATAGGTTCATAGGTTCATACTAGGCTAACTGCCCTAGGGCATTTGTAAGCCTAGCCAGAGTGTGTTTGGCTTTCACCACCCATTAAAATGAATTTTACTATGCCCTTTTTCGAGGTTTAGTCTACTGTGCCTCTGTCTAACAGTGACACAGAAGTGATACCCGGGGTAAACCTATGATCTCCCATCCACTCATCAAGATTCCTCTTGAAGAGAGTCAGTGAGGGACTCTGCCTAACCTGGACTTGGATTTTATTCCAGAGTGAAGGGAGCCTCTGGGTTATGAATCTGTCCCTCCAGCATGTCCTATTTATTTCAGTGCTGAGGTTCAAGTACCTCGAGCTCGTAGTTCGATGGGATTTGGATTTTCTGAGGTGCGGCATGTCCATTAATTCCGGGTTGGATATGGCTTTATACGTCAGGCACAGATCGCCTCTAAGCAGGCGGTATGCAACTGAGTAGAGCTGGAGTTTCTTTAACTGGGCAGCATATGGCATCTGTTTGAGCCCTTTGATCATCTTGGTGAGGTACTTTTGGAGTCTTTCTAGTTGCTGCAGGTGTCTGGTAAGGTACATCCCAAAAGGGGCATTGTACTCAGTTATGGGCCTGGTGAGGGATGAGTAAAGAGGCACAATGACCTCCCCTGATCTAGATGTGAATCCCTTCATGATTAGGTGGGCTATATAGAATGTTTTTCTAACCACTTTGGCTACGTGGTTGTCAAATGAGAGATTGCTATCAACTTGGGTCCCCAGATCCCTAATTACTTCTTCCGTACTTAATGGATTACCACCTATGTGGTAAAATGTGGGCACTTTGTTTTTTCCAAAGGGGATGACTATACACTTTTGGGCGTTTAGCTTGAGGCCATGGCTCTGGCACCAGTTGTCTGTTTCTATGAGACCCTTTTGGAGGATGCTTGTGTCAGCTGGAGAGTTGATTATAGCGCCCAGTTTGCAGTCATCTGCCAACTTGGTCAGCCACAGTCCTTCCGTGTTGGCCTGTACCTCTGAGAAATATATACTGAACAAGAGAGGTCCCAAGACTGAGCCTTGTGGGACGCCACTTGTAAATGGTTTGGAGTCTGACATGGCTCCAGTAATTCTAACCATGTGGGTTCTGTCCTTGAGCCAGTTTGCAACCCATCTAGTGACATAGGGGTTTATATTTAAGCTGGATAGCTCATGTATGATGCCCGAGTGGGGTATTGTATCAAAGGCTTTTGCAAGGTTCAGGTAGGCTGTGTGGACCACCTTCCCCTAGTCAATGGCCTTGGTGACTGTTTCAAAGAAATCGACCAGGTTTAAGAGGCAGGATCTGCCCTTAACAAAGCCGAACTGGGTAGGATCCAGTGTCTGTAGGTCCCCACTATCTTTATTTATGAGGTCCATGATGATCCTTTCCATAGCCTTGCAGACCAAGCTAGTCAGGCTTATGGGGTGATAGTTTCCAGGATCCGTTGAGGCACCACCTTTGTGGAGAGGGACCACTGTTGCTGTACGCCACTCTTTGGGTACATATCCTGTAGTAAGGCTGAGATTGAACAGTAGCTTTATGTTTGGGTTCAGCTCATCTTGGAATTCATGTAGGACGCAGCCTGGGACACCGTCTGTTCCCATTCATGCTGTGTTTTTTGCTTTGGAGAGGGCGGTTCTTACCTGAGCATCTGAGATGTCAGGGGGGCAGCACTCTGCTGGAATAGATATCTGATCTTTTGGTGGGGGGGGGTGTTTGCACTGAAGCTGTTGGCCAGGATGTTGGCAATGTCTGTGGGTTCAGTGTATTTTTTGTCATTTTGGACTAATTCTAAGCATATCTGGGAATTCCCACCCAGGTTCCTAACATAACTAAAGAAAGCTTTGTGATTATCTTTAGTGTCCTGTGCAATTTTTCTCTCGAAGCTGGCCTTAGATGATTTTATGAGTGCCCGTAGTTTTTTGCTAATACTGATCAGAGATGCCTTCCCTTTTTGGGATTTTGCTCTATCATGTAGTAATTTCCTTCTCCTATTGTATAGTTTGTTTATGGCTGGGGTCCACCAGACAGGATGCCTGCCTTTGGGGGATTGGGTCTTAGTTTTATTTGGGATTGCATGATCCATGCATTCCTGAAGGTGTTCATAGAATGCGTTTATAAAGGATTCTGTGGTCTGGGCCGTATTTTCCACAGGCCCAGGGGCTTTGAAGGATTCCACCTCGGTTTTGAGTAGTGTGAAGTTTGCTTTAGAGAAGTTTTTCACTGTGGTTTTCTGGGCAGGGGGTGGGGTCGGGATGTGGATATCCACTGAGATTAATTTATGGTCTGATCTTACCAGTGAGGGATACACTTTTGGTCAGGAGCATAGAGTCCCCATGTTGGTGATGATCAGGTCCAGTATGTTTTCCCCTCTTCTGGGAGTGGTCACAAGTTGTTCCATAGCATTTGAGTTTATAAATTCTAGGAACCTTTGGGCTAGGGTGTTGGAGCTAGAGTAATGCTCCCAGTCTATGTTTGGGTAGTTGTAGTCACCCAATATAATGGTGTTTGGAGAGACCTTCATATTTTCCAGTGTTCTCAGGAAAGCCGAGAGGGGTTCCTGGGTTTGGAAGGGTGGTCTGTAGCAGGCTATAAACTGGAAGGCAGTTTTACGCACTGTTAGTTGCACATGGATAGTCTCCGATGCTTCGTGCTTTGCCACCAACCTGGAGGTGTGGGTATCTTTGACGAATATTGATACTCCCCCTCCTTTTGTGGTTCGGTCTGAGTTTTGGGGCCGAAAAGCATGATATGAGATATAACCTGGTAGTGCTGGGGTGCTCTCGGGAGCCTTGAACCAGGTTTCTGTTACTGCATAGATATCGATGTTCTCCATGCTAAGGAGAGTTTCGAGTGCGTGCATCTTGAGGTTTAGACTTCTGCCGTTGAGTAGCATTCCTCTTAGTTTCTTATCCCTTGTGATACCTATGGAGGTGGGTTTGTCTTTTGAGCCTTGCCTAAAAAAGGCACTATGGGGGTGGCAAGAGCCTTTGCCAATATCCGAAAGCCCAGGGGTGACAGGTGCAAGCCATCCCTAGCGAAGCAGCGGGGCTTGTCGAGCATGTCATCCCAGGCTGACAGGCATTGGATCCCCTTTGAATGACACCAATACTTAAGCCAATTGTTGAAATTGATCATCTTGTCTTCATATTGCGGCATCATTCTTGGTGAGGGTAAGATGCTACTCAAGGTCAGGGTCATACCGGCTTGGGCTACATGCTCAGAGAGCTCCTCTATGTCTCTTTTCATGTAGTCCAGGGAGGTACGTCTTAGGTCATTCACACCAGCATGGACAATGACTGAGTCATATTTGTATTTGCCTTGGAGTGACCTGAGTGCTTGTGTTATGTGGCGGATCCTAGCGCCCGACAGGCAGCTCACCGTGACTTTCTCCTTGTTCAGCCTGGTGAGCGGGACGTCAGTGTGCCTGACGATAGAATCACCTATTACAAGTGTATCAGGTGTGTTGTTTAGCCTTAAGGGCTGTGACTGTTTGGCACACTGGCTTTGTGAACTATGTGTTGCACGTGTTTTGTTTTGGGGTAGCGGTTGCCTGGGTGTCTGCTTTGGAGGTCTCTGCTGCTTAGGCAGATTTTTATTTAAAGCCTCCGAGTATGTTTTTGTGTGTTTATCTATTTGGTTTGCTGTCATGGTAGGTCTATGTGAGACTGGAATTGTAGTGAGTGTGGATGCCTTTTCCTCCTGACTGGTTACGCCAGTACTGAGTTGAGAGAGCTTAGCCTCCAGTTTGGCTATATGGTTGCGTCTCTCACATATGTTGGAACTTGTTGGGAGGAGGAGAGGGTTGTCTGTGTACATGAGGCAGTTGTAACATTGCCTCAAGATTCCCAGATTCACCAGCTGGACCGGAGAGGAGACTGCCAACTGACCTTTGGACATGCTAGAATAGTACAGGGAACTCCTTTAAAATTGAAAAAAGGGCCAATGGGGAGTAAGGTACTCAAGGGGAGTTTGTGAGGGTGTAGTGTTTTTGATTTTTTAGTGTTGACTTATATAATTGCTTTAGTGAGCAAGTGCCAGGCTTTAGAGTAGAAATAGGGTGCTTATTATGAGAGCTACAGCAGTTCTAAGGGAAAATCATAAAACAATAAAACACTTCCAAGACAATACAGAAAGCTTTTCAGCACAGACATTATGTCTGTAGCTGCCATAAAGTAATTTAATTTCAGCTATTTTTCTGAAGTTTTGCCGGACTAAAGTTAACCTCTTGTATTTCAGTTTCCATTGTTAAAATATATAAATGTAAACAGTTACAATAGTGCATGTACATTCCTGTTCTATTCCAGTAGAGCATGCTGTGGTTACATTTTAAACAGCACTTTGCAAAAACCCTTCCAACACACACTTCTGTACCAGAAGTTTGATATACACATGACATACAGTTCTAATACAGTTGTCACACAAGCATCTTATATAAATAATTTCAATATTCACCGATGGCATAATTATTTACAAACTTCCAGACAGCTGTACTGGCAGTATATCCCTTTGTCACATAGTCAGGTTTGTCAGCTTAGACAGGAGGTCTGGAGATGGAAGCAGAATTCATGTTGGATGTAGAAGATGAGGCCAGAGGAATGGGAAACAAATCTGTTAAGCCAAAAAGTGCAATGAGGATAACTGCTTTTCAACTAAACTGTTTTCTATAGAAACTTGTAAATTAGTGGCAAGGGTGGAAACTCATAAAGGAGACTGAAGGGCCAGTCATGAACTAGAGCATCTTTCAGTGACTCCCACAACTTGAGGGATCAGAGCAAAGAACCTGCTGCAGTTGTTGGTGGGAGAGCAAATAAATCACAGCATGGCTGGCCTTATTGACAGAAAATTCTCTCTGCTGCACTGATACTGAAAGACCATTCATAAGGCATCAGAATGGACTTGCTTAGTTTGTCTGCTACCATGTTGGCTTTCCCCAGAATGTATGTTGCTATTAAAAAGTGATTGGAAGATATAGCCCATTGCCATATGCTCATAGCTTCTTGATAAAGAGGGTAAGATTTGATACCACCTTTGTTTGTTAATGTACCAGACTACAAACATATTGTCTATCTGTACTGCAACTGTCCTGGATGCGAGAATGTCTTGAAAGGCCAGCAACTCTAGGAAGACAGCTCTCATCTGCAGGACACTGATGTGTCTTGGACTCTTCGGGGCACCAAGTGACTTGGACTGTCCTTCCCAAGCAGTGCTTCCCCACTTGAGTTGGGAGGCATCCGAAGTCACTGTGGCCTTACGAAGGAAAAGAATAAAGCAACGGCCTTTGTGGAGCTAGTTCAAATAACTCGACCAGAGAAGATATCTTTTGCATGCATCAATGATCTTGACTGGCATGGATAAATGTTGCTGGAGAATGTACCATTGAGTCGACAGAGTCCATTAAAGGACTCTCATATGGAACCTGGTCAACGGAACAAGATTTATAGCTGCTGCCATGAAACCCAAAGCCTGCAGCATCAGTCAGGCTGGATGAGATGAATTCTGGATCACTTTCTCAACTTGGGACTGCAGTGTGTTTATTTGAGTAAAGGGAAGAGAGGCTACCTGACTGACTGTGTCTAAACAAGCACTGATAAACTCCAGACTCTGTGATGGGATGAGTTGAGACTTGTTGTAATTGACTGTTATTCCTAGATGAGCATACAACTGAAGCAAGTAGTCCCTTGCCTGTAGTATTTGATGCTGGGTTGGGGGCAGGAAGGAACCAGTCATCTATTTAAGGAAACACTTAGAATCCCAGCAGTCTCAAGTGAGCTGCCACCATTGACATACATTTGCTGAACACCCTGGGGGCTCTGGTGAGATCAAAGGGCAGTTCTCTAAACTGGTAATGACTGATTCCCAGCCAGAAGTGTAGATATCTCTTGGAGTGCCTGTTCATTTTGATGTGATAGTATGCATCCTGAAGATGTACTGAGCACATCCAATCATCTTTTTGCAGTACAGGCAAAATGGACTGAACCGTGACCATGTGAAAACTTTGTATACTGAACAAACTGATTTAACTTGCTGAGATCCAGACTTGGTCTCAAGTCCCCTGTCTTTTTTGGCAGCAAGAAGAATCGTGAATAAGTTTCAGACCCTCTGTGGTCTGGGGGAACCTCTAGGATGATTTGTTTTTTCTACCAGCTTTCTTATTTGTAGACATGTTGCATCCCTTTGACTGGGTGGAATATCAGAGGCTTTATGCATAGTTCTGGGAGGGGTTAGGGAAAATGGTATGATATAAAAAGAAGTTATGTACTCACCATAACGTTCCATCCGAGTAGTTTGAATTCATTTGTCATTAACCTGTGGGATGTCGATCCGGATCAGATCTGAGACGGCAGTTTCACTAGCATCTGAGCCGAGCACCAAGCTCCTCCCCTTACCCATAATACCCCTCCATCTCCTTCCTTCCCTCAGATCGAGTTTGCTATATCCCTAACATGAACCCGACCCTAAAAACCTTCACAAACATGGAAAAACAGAAGAGCCGCAAGGGCACCTTCTCCTGTCTGCCAAGACAGAAACACCAAGAGAAAGTCAGGGGGAAGGAGGGAGGGACAGTTGATGACAAATGAAGTCTAACTACTCAGATGGAACATTATGGTGAGTACATAACTTCTTTATCTGAAGTAGTTAACTTCATTTGATCATCAACCTGTAGAACAGAGTCCCCAGCTACCAAACAAAAAACCCTGGGTGGCCCTCATGGAAGAATATTTCAGAGCACCGCGGAACCAAAGGATGCTCTCCCTCTGGAAATTATGTCCAATTTATAATGAGAAATAAAAGTATGAGATGAGGACCAAGTAGCTGCCGAACAAATATTGTCCAAAGACACTCTGGACCAAAAGGCAGCTGACGTAGCTATGGACCTGGTAGAATGGGCATTTGTCCCACCCGGAAGAGACATGTTTTTATCTTTGTAGACCTGAAGGATGCATAGGGAAATCCATCTGGCAATAGTCACCTTCGAAACTGGTTTGCCCAGAAAGTACATAGCAAAAGACACAAACAACTGGTCAGACTTGCGATGGGCTTTAGTCCTGTGTAAGTAGAAGCATAATTGTCTATACACATCTAACAAATGCAATTTATATTCACCCATTTTGAAAATTTGGAAAGAAGACAGGTAAGTTGAATGATTGATTTATATTTGTTTCCTAGGCCATTTTAGGCAGAAAGGAAGCATTACTACGAATGGAAACCCTGTCTTCATGAAAGATCATATATGGAGGTTTTACAGATAATGCTTGGAGTTCTGATACTCTCCCAGCCAATAACCACTAAAAAGGCCATCTTCCAGGATAAAAAGTTCAGGTCCACAGAAGCAGCAGGCTCAAAAGGCGGAGCAACCAAGGCTTGCAAAACTAGGGTAAGATCCCAAGGAGGAGTAAGATCCTTAACTGGGGGTCTTAAAAGAATGGTACCTTTAATAAACATTTTACAAAGACTGAAGGAAGCTAAGGAAGCCATATTCTCACCCACATGAAAATTAGAAATGGCTGCCAATTGAATTTTTACTGTAGATAAGCTGGCACCCTGATGGAAAATGTATGCCAAGAACTCAAGGACCACTGGAATAGGAGCTGTGAAAGGGTCCAAGTCCCTCTGTGAAGCTCAGACAGAAAAACACTTTCATTTGCTATGGTAAATTTTTCTGGTGGATGATTTATGAGCTGCCACCAGAATAGACTTAACTCGGGAAGACAAACCAGGAGCCCTAGCAATCAAAGGAACTGGACCACCCAAGCTGTGAGCTTCAGACTGCCCAGGTCTAGATGAAGTCCCCTCAAGGGGTGCGAAATGAGATCCGGTATGGGATCCGGGATCCAAGATCCAAGGAGGAACTATAAGATGAGACCAAAGCAGGGAAACCAGATTTGGCGAGGCCAGCATGGGGGTAATGAGGCTAATTCTGCACCCCAACCATCGAGTCTTCTGTATAAATTTTGTCATGAGAGGCAAAAGGCGATAAGCATAAAGAAGACCGGGAGGCCAAGCATGCACCAGAGCTTCCCTGTGGGGGGATCAGAGCAAAGAACTTGCTGCAAATCACATTGGAAGGAGATGCAAAGAGATCGCAGCAAGGCTGACCCCACTCTGGGAAGATCCGCTCCACTACAAAAGGATTCAGAGACCACTCGAAAGGAATTAGAATGGTCCTGCTCAATTTTTCTGCCAGAATATTGGACCAACCCGGAATGTGCATTGCTACCAGAAAACGGCTGGTGGAGATCGCCCATTCCCACACTCTCATGGCCTCGCGACAAAGGGATAAGACCTGGTTCCTCCCTGTCTGTTGATGTACCAGACCACTGACATATTGTCTGTCTGAATTGCAATCATTTCCAGAGGAAGAAAGGCATGAAGGGCCTGCAATGCTAATAAAACCACACTCATCTCCAGAACATGGATCTGCAGTTTGGCCTCATTCAAGGACTACATGCCTTGGACCGTCCTGCCAGAATAATGCCTCCCACCCTAGTTGGGAGCTGTCCCTGGTCACTGTGGCTTGGGGAGGGGCTACAAGAAACGGACGTCCCTCTATGAGCTCTGGGGAGGGTATCCACCATAACAGGGACTTCCTGCACACGTTGCTTATGTGAATAGGATGGGTCAACAGCAGATCTAAACCGAACCATTGGACCGCTAACGTCCACTGCAAAATTTGCATATGAAGACGAGCACAGGGCAGAAGAGTAATGGTGGCTGCCCTGGAACCCAAGGCCCTCAAAACCACCTTGATTGGTGGTAGATAAGACTGTAGGATCACAGATACATGAAGTCATAGGTTCTGGACTATTTCTGGAGTTAAAAAAGCCTTGGTTCGAGATGTATCAATTCTCACTCTTATACAGTTCAAGACCTGAATAGGGTCTAGACAAGACTTGGATATGTTGATTGTGATGCCCAGCAAGTCTGACAATTCCAGGAAATAGTCTCTGGCCTGACAAAGTAGATCCCTGGTGGGAGTGGCAAGGAGCCAGTCATCCAGGGACGGATAGACCTGTATCCCCTTAAGCATCAGGTGAGCCGCTACTACTGCCATGACCTTGGTGAACACCCTGGGGGCTGTAGCGAGACCAAAGGGTAGGACTCGGAATTGATAGTGATTGGCCCCTAGGCAAAAGCGGAGGAACCTCCTGGAGCATATTTGCATTTTCATGTGATAGTACGTGTCAAGGAGATCTATGGAGCACATCCAGTCGTTCTCCTGCAGGTAAGGCAGGATGGATTGTAGAGTGACCGTCTGGAAATTAGAAGTTATGTACCTACCATAACGTTCCATGTTAGTTGTCCTCTCTCACCTTCTTTCTTGCTGGATGGGTTCGGAGCCGATCCTCGGCTCCGACTCGGCACTTGCTTAGCTTGAGAACTCCTTTTACCAGCTCGAGGCAACCCTATATCCCATGATGCAAGGCGGGACTACCTCAGATCTCGTTTGGTAGCTAACCTACCCTGCTAAGGACTAACCTAATATATATTAGGAAAACCAAGTTTATAATAAAGGAGTCCTCTAATGAAGGCTCAGGAGGAAACAACCTGATAGGAACTCTTCAAGATCTGTCCAGGCCAGGGGGAAGGAGGGAGGGCTTAAGAAAGAAGCGAGAGAAGACAACTAACATGGAACGTTATGGTAGGTACATAACTTCTAAATGTTAAGTTGTCAATCTCGCCTTCATTCTTGCTGGATGGGACCGCGTCCCTAGCACCTGTATCCCGGGTGGCTCAATGGAACAGACTCTTGAGAACTGTGGAACCAAAACTGGCCCTGTCTCTGGAGGCCAAATCTAACTTGTAATGAGAGACAAAGGTATGAGGAGTGGCCCAAGTAGCTGCTGCACAAATGGTATCAATGGGTAGTCTATCCTGAAAGGCTGCAGAAGTGGATAGACTCCTGGCTAAGTGTGCTTTCGGTTTAGAAGGTAGTTGTTTGCCTCTGAGTGAGTACACATTAGAAATGGTGGAAGACAACCATCTGGATAAGGTCACTTTAGACACTGGGAGACCTTTCCTGTTTTCTGCATAGGAGACAAATAATTGGTCCGATTTCCTGAATTGTTTCGTTCTATGCAAATAGTACCTGAGCTGACGATGGACATCCAAAAAATGAAGCTTTTGTTCAGCTCTGTCAGAATAGTTTGGGAAAAAGACTGGTAGATCGATGGATTGATTAATATTGGTTTGAGAAACAACTTTGGGGAGAAAGGACGGGTTCGTTCTTAAGGATACCCTGTCCTTGTGAAAAACCAAGTAAGGGGAACGGATGCAGAGAGCTTGAATCTCGGAAACCCTTCTTGCTGAAGTGACAGCCAGTAAAAATATAGTTTTCCAGGTCAATAATTTCAATGAACATGAAGCAGACGGTTCGAAGGGTGGTAACATTAAGGATGCCAACATTAAATTTAGATCCCATTGTGGAGGAGGATGTTTTATTGGCGGCTTTAGGAGAAACACTCCTCTCAGAAAGGCCTTGCATAGTCTATGAGACATAATGTTGTGATCTTGCAAGCCAACATGATACTTGGAAATAGCAGCCAGTTTAACTTTTACTGTAGATGAAGAAGATCCTGACTGAAAAACTTCAGCCAGGAAATCTAAAACAGAATGCACAGGAGCAGTAATGGGATCAATATTTCTGGAATTTGCCCAAATGGAAAAACGTCGCCACTTGCTAGCATAAACGGTTCTGGTGGACGACTTTAAAGAAGCCCCTAAGATATCTCTGACAGGATCAGAGATCATAGGAAGCCTGGCTAGGGAAGGAAGTGGAGCAACCAAGCAGTGAGGTTGAGAGAATGAATGGCCCGGTGCTGTTGACCCGACTGGTGGATCAAGAGATCTGGAACTGGGTCCAGATGCCAGGGCTGCACCAGGAGGTGACGATGCAGAGACGGAAACCAAATTTGTCGAGGCCAGTAAGGGGCAATGAGAATCAACTTGGCCCTCAAAGCGGTGGCTTTCTGAATGACTTGTGGAATCAAGGGAAAAGGAGGAAAAGCGTACAGAAGTCCCGGGGCCAATCCTGGGTTAGAGAGTCTCTCAGGGGTTGGCCTGGTAGGGGAAAGAGTGAAGAAATCGGGGCACTTGTTGTTTTGGGGTGTAGCAAAAAGATCGCAACAAGGTGTGCCCCACTTCAGAAAAATCTGGTCCACTACAGATTGATTGAGAGACCACTCGTGAGGCATGAGAATGGATCTGCTCAGCCTGTCCGCCAAGAGGTTGGACCTGCTGGGGATGTGCGTTGCTATCAGAAACTGATGAGAGGAGATTGCCCATTGCCAAAGTCTGAGAGCTTCTCGACACAACGGATAGGACCTGGTCCCGCCCTGCTTGTTGATGTACCAGACCACGGACATGTTGTCCGTTTGTACTACAATAGTCCCCGCGGGAAGAAAGTCGTTGAGGGCTTGCAACGTTAAAAGCACCGCTCTCATCTCCAGGACATTTATGTGCAGATGGTATTCTATGGGTTGCCACGTCCTGTGGACCATCCTGGCCTGATAATGCCCCCCCCCACCCGATCAGAGAGGCATCCGTAGTAACTGTGGCAACCGGAGGAGGGGGAACAAAAGGTCGGCCCTGATGAAGAAGAGGGGAAGATATCCACCAGTTCAGATGAGTCCTGCACGATTGTGTGACTAAGATTTCGTGCCTCATCGGAAGACTGTGGAACGACCACTGAGTGAATAACATCCACTGCAGAAGATGCATGTGGAAGCGAGCCAGTGGTAGTAGAACAATGGCTGCAGCCATAAGACCTAGAACCTTTAGTATCAATCTGGCTTTTACTTTGCTGCTCTGCAATAGAATCCGAACGTATTTTTGGATGTCCAGAATTCTTTGATCTGTTAGTCTGGCAAACATTTTGACGGTGTTTAATTCTGCGCCTATAAAGGTGATAGATTGGCAAGGCCGCAGAGAAGATTTTTCGAAATTCACTGAAATTCCTAAACTCCTGCAAAGCTGCAGAGTGTAGTCTCTGGTCTGAAGAAGCTGACACCTGGTGGTGGTGGAGAGGAGCCAGTCGTCCAAATAAGGAAACACCTGGAATCCTTGACGTCTCAGATGAGCTGTGACCACTGCCATGCATTTGGTAAACACTCTGGGGCTGAAGTGAGGCCAAAGGGCAGGGCTCTGAATTGGTAATGACTGGTCCCTAGCCGAGCGGAGAAACCTTCTGGAGCGCCTGTGAATCTTTATGTGATAGTACGCGTCCTGAAGGTCTATAGAGCACATCCAGTTGTCCTTGCCCAGAAAGGGCAGAATGGACTGAAGCGTGACCATCCGAATCTTGCCTTCTTGACAAATCTGTTTAGACTGCTCAGGTCTAATATTGGTCTCCAATCTCCTGTCCTTTTGGGGACCAAAAGAATCTCAGTAGACGCCGGATCCTACTTGGTCTGCCGGAACAGTCTGGACGGCTCTTTTTCTAGGAGCTTTGAAACCTCCTGTTCTGCAAAATCCCTTTGACCGTGCGTGGTGTCTGGAAGGGATTGTTGAGGTACGGGATACCTTTCGAAGGGGATTTTGTAACCCTCGGATATGATCGACTGTACCCACATATCTTGTGAAAGAGAATGCCAGGCTACTGGGTACAGCGAAATCCTTCCCCCGACTGCCTCCAAGGGTGGACAGTCGGGCAACACCTCAGGGGTGCTGAAAGGGCTTCTCAGGAAGAGACTCCCTGTTGCCCTGGTTCTGAGGACTCCCCCTGCCTCTAGGGCGGCATCTATTATTGTTACCCCCTCTGCCTCTGGGGGTAAACTGACCACGTGTGTCCGGTGTAGCTCCTTGGGCTTTGCGGAACCACATCTTCCCTCCCTTCTGACCCTTGGGATATGGTCTAGAAGGGGTGGAAAAATGGACTCCAACAGCAGAAAGAGTTTTACCGTCCTGCTCACACCTGGTCAAGGTATCCTTCACCTGAGGTCCAAACAAAGCCAAACCGTCAAAGGGGGTATTGGTGAAGGATGCCTTAAAGGGGTCCGCAAAATTACAAAGCGGCATCCAGGCTTGACGTCTAAGAGCCACTCCTGTGCCTGCGGCCCTGTTCGCTCCATCGGCCGCATAGGATATGAGCCGCATGGAAGAGTTGGATAAGGAATTCAGGATTGCTAGCTGTGAGGCAATCTTTTCTTGAGCCCCAGCAGCAGAAGGATCCTGGACCACTTCACCTAGTTCCTTGAGAATATCTCTTTGAAGCCTGGTGAAGTGACAAAGGTAGTTCAGCGAACGCATAGCAAAGTTCGCTGAAGAAAACATCCGCTTTCCATACCTGTCCATGGTCCTAGAATCTTTGCTAGGAGGATGGACAGGTACTGAAGGATCCGCAAGTTCCTTCTTAGTGGCCGCCACCACCATAGCATCCACAGAGACGCCCTTGGAAAGAAATTGTTTGTCCGTAGGGGCCGTAATAAACTTGGATGGTCTCCTGGGGACAGGTTCCACAGAATCTGGAGCTGCCCACGCCTTTCGAGCCACTACCTGCATAAGTGGGTCGAAAGGCGGAGACACCCAGGAGGTGGAGGGTCGGGATCCAAAAGCCTCCAGGTATACCGACTCATCCTCGGAGGGGTCAATGGAGGGCCAATTCCCCCTCTGTTTGAGGAGCTCAAGGATGTCTGAAAAGGAGACATCCTCAGAGGGGGATCGTGGGGAACCCTCCGACTCATCCAAGTCGGTATCAGATGTAGTAGACTCAGGGGAGTCTGTGTGTTTCCTCTTACACGTCCTCTTCTGAGGGGGTTCCCCTGCAGAATCAGGAGAAACCTCGGAAGAGGAAGATATTCCCAATGGGGAAACCTGGGGCGATGGATCCCTGGGCCTGAGAGCAAGAGGCTGGCAAGAGGCGTCTACAGGCACCGAAGAGGGAGGAGCTAGAGGGATGGACCGTTGACCTGGCTCAGGTGCCATGACACTCCTCATCACCTCAAAGGCTCCCCTCCCTGGGAGACCGGAATATTCCCGTTCCGAGGAAATAGGAATTCCCGGCTCCACTGAGAGGGAAGGCTCCGAGGCCGATGTCGGTGCCGAGCTTACCAAAGCCGAAGCCCCGAGAGGGAGAGCGGGGTCGGACAAGGGTCCGATGCCACTAGCCCCCTCGGAGCCGACAAGGGAAACTCGACGACCGGATCCCTCCAAGGAAGGTCTCAAGGAGGAGATCGGAGCCGAAGATGACGGAGCCGAAAAAGGATTATCGGTTCCGGCGCTGACACAGTCGCTGTCCCGAGAAGCTCCGGCTCCGAACTCTGGTGGGGAGTCGGAGGAGGAAGTTCAAGGGGTGAAGCAATAGCCGAAGTCTGCTGAGACGGGCTATGGAGCATTTGGGCCAGTGCCTGCGACTTTAACAGCCTGCTTATCACCCTCTCTAAATCGTGGTCAGACAGCCTGGAAGATCTCGAAGATCGGCTCCGATGACTCCGACAAAAGAGGAGACCCCGGAGCCGAGTGGATAGATTCCAAAGACGGGGACCGAGATCTCTTCTTGGATGAAGTCATCGGAGCCGACGTCCTATGGGTTCCAGATGGAGCCGAAGGCTTCTCGGCTCCGATACTGGATACTGTGTCGGCTCCAGCCAGAGCCGACAAGGCAACAGCAGAATGGGTGTCGGAACCGACCCTAGCTGAGAAGGAGAAAGATCGGCTCCGGCCGGAGCCGATCTCGACTCCGAAGGAGTCGGAGCCACCGGGGAAGGCTTGGAAGCTGTAGCCTGACCCTTAGATGGCTTGGAAGGCTTACTGGACCCAGGTTTAGTGGGTGAACCTTCCGGCTTTAGCAAGCCACGGAGGATTAACTTATTCCTCCTTTCCTGCAGGACTCGCTGGCTAAAAGAGTGACACAAAGCACAGGAGTCCTGCAGGTGTAAAGGCCCCAGGCAGTAAACACAAGAAGTGTGACCGTCTGTCAGAGACATTTTCTGACAGTCACACTTCTTGAAGCCCGGGACCTTTACCTCTTTAGACATAGTCTAAGGAAAAGAGTAATAAAATACTCACACACACACACACCCCAAAACAGTCACACAAATTAATCCCACAAACACAGACACACAGGTAGGGATTAATAAGGAAGGCCTAGGCCTAACTGAAATTTTTAAACTTTTTATAAAGTAAAATTTTTTTTAACTATAAGGGGAATAGGGTGATTGTATGGACACTACACACTAAAAAATAGGAAAAGGGAAGATAAACCCTGACTTAAGCTGTTTGAAAAACTCAAACTTACCTCAGCTGGCAAAAAAGGAGACCTCTTCGCAAAGCGGCAAACGAGATCTGGGGTAGTCCCGCCTTGCATCATGGGATATAGGGTTGCCTCGAGCTGGTAAAAGGAGTTCTCAAGCTAAGCAAGTGCCAAGTCGGAGCTGAGGATCGGCTCCAAACCCATCCAGCAAGAATGAAGGCGAGATTGACAACTTAACATAAGAAGTTATATACTCACCATAACGTTCTATGTTTGTTGTCCATCTCGCCCTTCATTCTTACATGTGGGTTCGGAGCCGATCCTTGGCTCTGACTCAGACGATTATAGAAGCTCAAAGTCTCTAAGTTGGCTCGTGGCAAGGTAGGTATCCCATTATGCAGCGGTATCAGTCCTTAGATCTTGTTTGCTGCTGACTATAATAGAAAAGTGTTATACTGTACCCCCAGGTAAAGGATAAACAATAGTGAAAGGTCTCCAACATAAAGGAAAGAGCAAAATTTTCCTACCAGGTCCTCTAGGATTATTTGGATGAGGGTAGGTGGGTGGGTTCGAAAGAATGAAGAGCGAGACGGGCAACAAACATAGAACGTTATGGTGAGTACATAACTTCTTTATATTATGTTGTTCTATCTTGCCTTCATTCTTACATGTGGGACAGCGTCCCTAGCACCTTTTTCTTGGGGGGCTCACGGGAATACACTCTTGAGCACTGTGGAACCAAAGGAAGCTCTGTTGCTGGAGGCCAAATCAACTTTGTAATGAATGATAAAAGTATGTGAGCTTGCTCAAGTCATGACTGCACAAATACTATCCATTGAAATTCTGGCTTGAAAAGCAGTGGATGTTGCTACTGACCTGGATAAGTGACCTCTAACTTTGAAGGAGAGTTCCTTGTTATTGGAGGAGTATATAAAAGTTATGCAATTGGAAAGCCAATTAGATAATGTGATTTTAGAGACTGGCATACCCTTTCTTGCCTCTGAAAAGGATATGAACAACTGATCTGACTTCCTGAATTATTTAGTTCTGTGGAGATAGAACCTAAGTTGTCTATGCATATCAAGTTGGTGAAGTCTGTATTCTGCCTTGTTGGTATGGTTAGGGAAGAACAGTGGAAGCTCAATAGATTGGCTAATATTAGATTGAGAGCAAATCTTAGGGACAAAGTATGGGTTAGTTCGAAGCGAAACCCTGTCTTTATGGAAAATTAAATAGGGTGGTTTGACTACAAGCACTTGTAGCTCTGAAACTCTTATAGCTGAGGTTATTGCTACCAGAAAAAATTGTTTTCCAAGAGAGGAACTTTAGATCGCATATGGAAGAAGGTTCAAAGGGTGGTGAGGTTAAGTCCGATAGGACAAAGTTTAAGTCCCATGGAGGGAAAGGTTCTTTAAATGGAGATCTCAATAAGGAAGTGCCTTTCAAAAATGCTTTACACAGTCTATGTGCCATCAAGTTAGGTGTATGCTGTCCTAAGTGGAAATTGGTTATAGCTGCTAGCTGGACTTTAATTGTAGCAGTGGCTGAGCCTTGTTGGAAGAGTTCCGAAAGGAAATCCAAAATTGAAGAAATTGGGGCAGTGAAGGGGTCTATGTTTCTGGTCTCCGCCCAGAAAGAAAATCTTTTCCATTTACTAGCATATAGTTTTCTGGTAGAAACCTTATAAGAGGATATCAAAATGTGTTTTACTGCTGGAGTGAAATCCTGAAGCCTGACTAAAGTTGGAAGTGGAGCAGCCAAGCTGTCATGCTGAGGGTGTGGCGAGAAGGATGGAGCATTCCTGACATGTGTCAGCAGGTCTGGAACAGGGTCCAGAATCCATGGATCACCCAGTAGACAAGGCCGAGAAAGGGGAACCAAATCTGACGAGGCCAATATGGAGCAATGAGACTCATCTTGCTTCCCAAGGATTTTGCTTTCTGAATGACTTTTGATATGAGGGGAAATGGGGGGGGGGGAGCATAAAGAAGTCCTGATTGCCAACTGTGAACAAGTGCGTCTCTCGGTGTGTCCCCCAGAGGGGGAATTAGGGCAAAGTAGCTGCCACATTTTGCATTCATAGGAGTGGCAAAAAGACTGCAGCAAGGCTGGCCCCATTTAAGGAAGATCTCTTCCGCTATGTTCTGATTTAGAGACCACTCATGAGGCATCAATATTACCCTGCTGAGCTTGTCAGCTATTACACTGGACTTTCCTGGGATGTGCATTGCTACTAGAAAGCGTTGGGAATAGATTGCCCACTGCCAAACCCTCAGAGCCTCTCAACAAAGTGGGTACGATCTGGTTCCTCCGTTTGTTTATATACCATACCACTGACATTTTGTCTGAATGGATTGCAATCGTCCCTAGAGGAAGAGAGTTGTATAGTACTTGCAGTGCCAGAAGTGCTGCTCTCATCTCTAGAACACTGATGTGCAAATGGGCCTAGTGTTTTTGCCATATGTCTTGGACTGTCTTTCCCAGGTAATGCCCCCCCCCCCCACACTCTATCTGGGAAGCATCCGTGGTCACAGTAGCAACATGTTGATGTAGAACGGATGGTCTCCTGATGGTTAACTCATTAGATTGAATCCAACAACGAAGATCCTTCTTGCAAGTATCTGTTATTATGATTAGGTGAGATAGAGGAAGTTCCTGAAGCAACCACTGGGAGAATAGTAACCACTGTAGAATTCTCATATGCATCCTGGCTAAGGGAATGAGGGTTATGGTTGAAGCCATTGTTCCCAGTAGTTTGAGCACTATCATTGACTTGACCTTGTGTTTGGGAAGAAGAAGCAATATCTGTTGTTTGAGATTCGCAATTCTGTTGGCGGGAAGGTGAGCCATCATCAAAACGGTGTCTATTTCTGTGCCTATAAAGGTAATATGTTGAAAGGGCAACCAGGCAGATTTTTGCAAATTTACTGTAATGCTTAGCTGAGCACAAATTTGTAGGGTCATGTCTTTGGCCTGTTGAAGTAAATGCTTGGCAGTGGCAGTTAGGAGCCAGTCGTCCAGGTACGGAAACACTCAGAATCCAAGACTTCTCAAGTGAGCCGTTACTACTGCCATGCATTTGGTGAACACTCAGGGGGGCTGTAGTCAGACCAAAGGGCAGAGTACGAAACTCAAAGTGACTGGCTCCCAGCCGGAAGCGTGACTCCTCAATGCTCTGTCCATTTTTATGTGGTAGTACGCATCTTGGAGGTCTTTTGAGCACATCCAATTGTCTTTCCCTAAAACAGGAAGTATCAACTGGAGTGTCACCATTTGGAACTTGGACTTCTTGACTGATTCGTTTAGTTTGATGAAATCTAATATGGGCCTCCAGTCCCCTGTTCTTTTTGGTACTAAAAAAAATCTTGACTAAGTTCCGAATCCTATTTGGCTGCAGGGATGGTTTAGATGACTCTTTTGTTTAGCAACGTTTGGATTTCTATAGTTGCTTGATCCCTGAGATTGGGTGGAACATCCCGGATTTTTCTGGTTCGAGGAGGGGGGGTAGGAAAAGGGTATGGAGTATCATCTGGATATTATGTTTTGTACCCACGTGTCTTTTGTGATGTTGTGCCAGGCTTTTGGGTACAAAGATAAACATCCCCCGACTGGCTCCAGAGTACCACAGTCCGGCCTCCTTTCAGGAGCACTGATAGGGACGTCCATGAAAGGAATCACGGTCTCCCTGGTTTTGCGGGCCCCCTCTGCCCCTAGGACGTTGTCTACCATTATTTCCTCCCCCTCTGCACCTGGGGAAGGAATCACCTCATCCGTCTGGGAAAAATATCTGGGATTTCTTGAACCACATCTTGCCTCCTTTCTGCCCTTTAGGGTAGGGTCTTGAAAGGATGGAAAAACATACTCCAAAGGCAGAGTTTTCCCTTCCTGCTTGCATCTGGTGAGTGTATCCTTAACTTTTGGTCCAGAAAGTGAGGAACCGTCAAAAAGGCATTAGTGAAGGTAGACTTAAAAGGTTCTGCAAAATTACACAAGCGTATCCAGGAGCGTCTCCTAAGGGAAACGCCTGAACCCGCTGCCCTATTTGCTCCATCTGCTGCATATGATATCAGTCTCATGGAGGAATTCACTATGGAGTTTATGGTGGATAACTGAGTGGTAACCTTTTCTGGTACCCCCGCAGTTGAAGTACCTTGTAGAGTATCTCCTAGTTCCTTCAGGAGATCTCTCTGAAGCCTTCTAAAATGGGTAAGATAATTCAGCAATCTAAGGGTAAAAGCCGCTGAAGAAAAAATACCCTTCCCATATCTGTCCATCGTTCAAGACTCTTTGTTCGGTGGATGGACAGATGAGGATATCTCTTCAAGCTCCTTCTTGATGGCTGCTGCCAAAACCATAGCATCTACCGGCACACCTTTAGTCAAGAAATCTTTTTTCTAGGGGGCTGACAAAAACTTGTTTGGCCTCCTAGGGACTGGCTCCATCGTGTCAGGTGATTTTCACGCCTTTTGACTGATCAAGTCCATGAGCTCGTTGAAAGGCAAGGACACCCAAGAGGCTGAAGGTTGAAATCCGAAAGCCTTCAGGTACACAGACTGCTCATCAGAAGGGGTGATGGTAGTCCAGATGCCTCTCTGTTTTAGGATCACAAGGATATCTGCAAAAGAGATATCATCAGAGGATGACTGTGGGGACCCTTCTGACTCCTCGAGGTCAGTGTCAGAGGTGACAGACTCATCAGGGGAGTCTACATGCTTCCTTTTGCCTGTTTTCTTCCAAGGAGGCTCCTCATAAGGGTGCTCTGGGGAGGTCTCGGAAGAATGGGGATTACCCAGAGGGTGTTCCTGAGGCTGCGGATCTCTGCTGTCTTGTGAATAGGGTGGTGCCAAGACAGACACCGGTGTTTTTGGGGGAAGAACATCAGCATCCTTGTGTAGAGCTGTAGATTTGGCCAGCATGCTCCTCATCAGCTTGAAGGCAGACTTCCCCAGTTCCAAGGACACCATCGGTTCTGAAGAAGCAGAGGTAGCCCCCAGTTCCAGGGAGATTGGCTCCCAAGTAGATGTAGGAGCCGAGCTCAGTCGAGCTGATGCACCGATAGGTAGAATCAGAACCAAAGAGACGCGGGTCTGAGAATTTCCCTCGGGGCCGACCAGTGAACTTCGGCTCCTAGACACTACGGATGGCACAGAGAGTGTCGGAGCAGATATAGCTTCCAGTAAGGCCTCATGGGGTGCCAGAGCCAAAGGTTCTACTGTTAGCGGTACTGGATATTCTGGCTCCGATAGACCGGTATGACTCGGAGGAGGAACAGTAGTGGATGTGAAAGATTTGGAAGGCTCCGAGGCCAGCTGGGCAGGAGCCGAGAGCAAATTTGCCAGCCCCGGCGCCTTTAAGAGTCTGCGCACCACCCTCTCTACATCTTCATCCGATAGGCTCCTAGAGGACCTGGAGGAAAGGGTTGGGGAGCGAGATCTTTGAAAAATAGGTGATCTCAGAGTAGGGGAGGCCAGTGGAATATCTGCTGACAGGCTCTGAGCTAAAGAATCCTTTTTTGGCTCTGTAGTTCTTGGGGCTGATATAGACATGTCAGTTGTAATAATCTCAGTCGGCTCTGAAGGCAGTGGAGTCGATGAGGTGGGAGTCTTAGCAGTTTTTGGTATTTTCATAGGAGGTCCAGATTTCTCAGAGGGCACTGAAGATGGCCTTTTAACAGTCTTTTCTTTCCGGCTAGAGGGAGACTTTGTAGATTGTAAGGAAGAAGAACTACCTAATACTTCCTCAAAGGATGGTTTCAGGAGACCTTTTAAAATCAATTTGTTTTTCCTTTCTTGAAAGACTCTTGAGCTAAATGAGTGACAAAAAGTACAAGTTTCTTGTAAGTGAATGGCCCCCAAACAGTAGACACATACACCATGCCCGTCCGTTATGGACATTTTCTGACTACATTTTTGACATTTTTTAAAACCCGAAGGTTTATGATCCTTTTCTTTCAACTCATAATTTTCACACTGTAACAAAGGCAGAAAGCTATAAGGTACAAAAAGGAATTAGGTCCTCTAACTAAAATAGACCCTAACTACTGGAAGGAGGAGAACATATCACACCACACTAAAATGTAGTAAATGCCAATGAGAGGACTAGGTCCTTTAACTTAAATGGGCCTAACCCTTGGAAACAGTTAACTAAGTTACCTAAACCTAGACAAACACACACACAGGCAGAACGCTAATACCAAAAACATAGACTAAAAAGTAAGTCCTGCAATGTAATGCACACTTATCAAAGCTAGTAAAGAGCCAACAAAGGGGCTCAACAAGAAGAAACAGCAAATTCTATATAGAAATGATCTTAACTACCACTACGTGATACCGACAAAACAGGCCTGCGGAAAAAACATCGGCCAAACAGCTGACAAACCAGCGGCAACTATTTAACAATACCCAAGATTAACTATTATCTAAACAAAAGTATTCTAACTATATTTTATCTAAGAAAGACAAGCTATATATATGAAAACATATAAGAAAAAGTTTAACTTAGCCATGGCCAAGAGGAGCACTTCTTCTGAAGTTGTAAAGCGGCAAATGAGATCTGAGAATTGATACCACTGCATGATGGGATACCTACCTTACCACAAGCCAACTTAGAGACTTCGAGCTTCTGTAATCGGCCGAGTCAGAGCCGAGGATCAGCTCTGAACCCACATGTAAGAATGAAGGCGAGAAAGGACAACATAACATCTCTTTGGCAACTGACAGGATTAGTGTGGAAAGGTCCAGAATGGTCATTAGGTCCCCGTCCTTCTTGGCACCAAAAAGAAACTGGAATAAATGCCTGATCCAGACTGATCTAGGGGGATGGGCTGGATGACTCGTTTCCTTAGCAGCTTTCTGATTCTACTGCTGCTGCCTCCCTTTGCTTGGGTGGAATGTCCAGGACATGTTTTTGAGGAATGGGAGGAGTTAGAAAGGGAATTGTATAACCTCTGGATATTATCTGCAGCACCCAATGGTCTGATGACACGGCCTCCCATGTCATCAGGTGCAGTGAAAGCCAACCACCGACTGCCTCCAGAGCAGAGCAGTCAGGCAACCCCTCAGGGCTGTTGCATGGGTTTGTCCGAGAACGGTTCTCGAGACCCAAAATTTCTCAGACACCCCCTGCCTCTGGGCCAGCATCTGTCCTGACCCCCACTGCCTCTAAGGGAAAGTGAGTCCCGAGTGTTCTGGGAATACTGAGACTTCCAGAACCACATCTTTTTTTGCCCCCTCTGGTTCCTATAAAAGAATCTTTGGGAGTTACAGAAGCGGATTCCGATGGCAGACAGTGTCTTCCCATCCTTCTCACTCTGGACTAACGTTTCACGAACTGTCTTCCCAAACAAGGAAGAACCATCGTAAGGGGCATTCTCAAAAGACGCCTTAAAGGGTTCCATGAATTGACAAAGCCTAAGCCAGACATGTCGCCTCATGGCAATGCCAGACACGGCAACCCTTGCTGCTCCTTCAGTGGCATGTGAAAGGAGGCGCATGGACATATTCGTAACCGCTTTGAAAGTGGCCATTTTCACGGAGAATGTGCATTTATCCTCCGCACACATGGACTCTGGGGGTGACTCAGTGAACTCCTTGATGAGGTCTCACTGTAGTCTAGTAACGTGGACCAAATAATTCAACGCCCTTATAGAAAAGGTGGCTGAAGCAAATGTCCACTTTTCCAGATGATCCATCGTCCTGGACTCTCGGTCAGGGGATGGACCGTAGAACTTTCCTGGGCCAGTTCTTTCTTGGTGGCAGCTGCTACCACCATGGCATCTACAGAGGACCCTTTGTTCCAGCTCGGTCTGTCCACTGGAGGGCTCAAGACCTTATTGGGGCACCTGGGGATTAGCTCCTCAGTGTCCGGCTCCTTCCATGCCCTGGTGGTAATTAGGTCCACCAAGGGATCCGTGGTTGGGGCACCCAGGAGGTAGATGGGCCAGTGTTGAAGGCCTCCAGGAACACCAACTCATCCAAGGAAGGTTTGGGGGCAGATCAAACCCCCCCCCACCCGCTGGTGCAGGATTTCCATGATGTCTCCAAAGGAGACATCATCGGTTGGTGATCTGGGAGAACCTTCCCCCTCTTCCAAGTTGATATCAACAGTGAGGGACTCTGGAGAGGAGTCCAAGTGCCTCCTTTGGCATGTTCGCTTGTGAGGGATCTCTTCGGTGTGACTCTCCAGAGAGGCCTCGCAAACTACTTGTGGTTCCTAGAGGGAAATGGTCTGGGGCTCCCCGAGCACAGGCTGTCCCTGCATGGGCAAAATGGCAGAAGACGCACCCAGAGGCGAGAGAGTCTGGCGGAATCCAATGAAATAGTCAGGGGCCTCGATCCCCTAGAGAGACCCCTCTCCACCACATTGAATGCCGAGGGAGAACGAGCCTCCTTAGGAACTGGCAAGGAAACTGCTGTCCCCGGATCCATTGTGGGGATCGGCGCCGAGCCTGACGGAGCCAAGATACCAAAGTGTAGACCTTGACCCAACAGTGTTGGTGCCAATGGAGAAAGGCCTGACTCCTTGGATCTGATGCCCAGGCACCAGCTCGGGTCCAAACCAGTTGGATCCGATGTGCTCAAGGAAATGGCCAGCGTTGACATACCTGGTACTATTGGCACCGGGCCCCTGACTCCGGGACTGCTTGGATCCAAGAACTCTGATACTGGGGGTCAGAATGGAGAAGGAGATATCAGGGCAAAGAAGGGAAGTGAGCCTCCCCCTCCAGAGGGAGAGGGAGCTGGCAAGACCCCCATCTGACTCTGGATGCAAACAAACCTTTGCATCATTTTGTCCATTTCTACTTCAGATAAACTATGGATGGACCGCGACAAGGCCACCGACACTGGCCAGGAAGGTTGGTGTATGGAGACCCAGGAAAAAGGTCTAGGCTCCTCGGCTCTGGTGAGAATCTCACCAATCAGAGCTGAGGAGAAGCTGGCCTGGAAAAAACTGTCCAGGGATCTATCCCCTCCCCTTGTCTCTCTCTCTGTCCTTGCTCCTCTCTTGCTTGGATTCCCTAACCACAGGCCTGTGTTCAGGAGGTTGAGTCCCAGCCTGGGAGGGAGAGGAGACCGTGGCCGAAGGAGAAGGTGTGGTCACGGCTGTGACCGCAACAGAAGAAGAGGCAGCCATATCTGTAAGCAGGCAAAGTCCCTTAAGGATCAATTTTACCCTATGATCCTTTAGGGCCCTGGGGTTGAACCCTGCACAAATAGAGCAGTCGAAAGATAAATGGGCTGCCCCCAGACACACAACACACAGAGTGTGGCCATCCACAGGGCATAACTTATGGCCACACTCTGTGCAGTTCCTAAAGATCAGCTTGGCCTGCTGATCAGCCATATCGAACACACAAAAAAGTTTAACCTAGAAAGGTTTAACTGAACTACCCAACCCAAACACTTACATGGACTCACTTGGAAGGTAGTAGAAGGGAGACAAGGCCTAAACTACTTAACAAGACACAGCTTTTTTTTTTTTCTCTGAGGAACGTGACGCAAAACGAGGGAAGGGGAAGCAAGGGACAGTAGGAAGCCTACCTACACTTCAACAACACAGAACACCCACAAAAAAACAAAGAAAAAGTACCTACCACACTTGGAGCTCTAGACCACGCTGCTTGGCAAAGTCATGGCAAACGAGATCTGAGGGAAGGAAGGAGATGGAGGGGTATTATGTGCAAGGGGAGGAGCTTGGAGCTCAGATCAGATGCTGGTGAAACTACCATCTTGGATCCGACATCCACAGGTTGATGATAAAATCAAGTTAACTACTTCAGATTCTCTGGATATGATCCTCTGCACCCAGGAATCTTTTGTGATAGTTAGCCAGGCTGTCTGGTTCAGGGATAAACAAACCCCAACTGCCTCCACAGAGGCCTATCTGAGAATAAAATCTTTAAAGCCCTAGTTCTGTGGAACACCTCTGCCATGATGATGGCATCTTCCATTCAAGTTCCCCCCTCTGCCCCTGGGGAAAATATCTCTGCATGAATCTCGGAAAGGACCCTGGGATTTCTTAAATCACATCTTTCTACCACCTCACTGATTCCTAGAGATGGGTCTCTGAGGGGTAAAAAAATGTACTCCATGGCAGACAGGTTCTTTCCCTCTTGTTCACACCTGGAGAATGTGTCCTTAACTTTGGGGTCAAACAGAGAAGATCCATCGAAGGGTGCATTGACGAATGATGACTTAAATGGTTCCACAAAATCACATAATCACATGCAGGCATGTCTTTTGATGGCTATGCTGGACCCACTACCAATGAGAAAACTTCGGCAGCATGGGAAATCAACCTGATGGACGCATTTGAGATAGACTGGAGGGTGAACACTTGTGGGGAGATTCTGTTTCCATCCTCAGAGGACATGGACCCAGAAAGACATCTGGTAAGCTCCTTGATCAAATCTCTCTGCAGTCTCATAAAATGTGCCAAGTAATTTAGCAACATAAGGGCAAAGGTTGCTGAAGCATAAAAACACTTCCCAAATCTGTCCAACCCCCTGGACTCTCTATTAGAGGGATGGACAGAAGAATTCTGTTCTGCTAACCCCTTCTTTGTAGCTGCAGCCAAAAACATGGCATCAGCTGATACTCCCTTGCTCCAGTGTGCATGGTCTTTATGAGGGGCTAGAATCTTTCTTGGCTTTTGGGTATTGGCTCAACAGTGTCTGGCTCCTTTCACACTCGCTGAGAGACCAGGTCAATGAGCTCATTGGCTGGGGGGGGGGGGTTCACCTAAGAAGGAGATGGGCCAGACCAGAAAGCCTGCAGGAACATCGATTCCTCTTGGGAGGAGGGGGGGGGTGTTGGAAAACCAACCATTTTTTTTTTTTGTGAGGAGTTCCAGGATGTCTCCAGGAGAGACGTCATCAGGTGATAATCTGGGGGACCCCTCCCCCTTATCAAAATCAGTGCCCTTTGTGAGAGATTCCTGGGGGAATCCAAGTGTCTCCTCTTACATGTCCTCTTTTGAGGGACTTTCTCAGTGGGGTGTTCTGGGAAAGTGTTAGAAGAGATAATGTCTTGACAGACCTGCTGGAGGCTTGTTTGGGTTGGTTGTCCCAGTGGAAGAGATGGTTGAGGCTCCAAGCAAAGTACAGTATGAGGCAGGGTTGTCTGAAAGAGGTAGGGAAACAGTCTTCCAAGACAAATATTTTAACGAAAATGAGTGAGAAGGATCAAAGGGAGGGGATGTCAATTTGGACAACACAAAATTTAAGTCCCAAGAAGCCACAGGTTTCTTGTAATGGTGGTCTCAGTAAAGTGGCTCCTCTCAAGAAAGTCTTGCATAGCTCATGAGACTTAAGGTTGGCATTTGGGGACCCTAAATAAAAATGAGAGATTGCCGCCAACTGTACTTTGATGGTGGCCACGGCAGATCCCTGCTGAAAAAGCTCCGAAAGGAATTCCAGAATCACAGGAATGGGAGCGGTGTAAGGATCCATGTTCATTTTCTGTGCCCAAATAGAAAACCTTTTCCATTTACTGTCATACAGCCTTCTGGTTGAGGGTTTATGCGAGGATAAGAGAATATGTGACACTGAGGAAGAAACATCATGAAGCCTAACTAGAGATGGAACTGGAGCAGCCATGCTGTCAATTTGATGGTGTGGAGAGTGGGATGTAGTGAACCTGACATGTGGGTCAATAGATCTGGAACTGGGTCCAGAATCCAAGGATTGTCCAGGAGAAGAGGCTCGAGGAAGGAGAACCAGATCTGACGAGGCCAGTAAGGAGCAATGAGGATGAACCTGCTTCCCATCTGACTGGCTTTCTGAATCACTTTGGGGATAAAAGAGAATGGAGGAAAGGTATATAGAAGTCCCGTGGGCCAGTCATGGACCAGAGCATCTCTGGGTGTTTCCCCCAGAGAGGGAATCAGGGGAAAAATAGCTACTGCACTTGGCATTGACTGGGCTGGCAAGAAGGTCACAGCAAGGCTGTCCCCATTTCCGGAAAATCTGTTCCACTATTTCCCATTTCAGAGACCATTCGTGAGGCAGTAAGATTGCCTGGCTTAGCTTGTCATCTATCACGTTGATTGTCCCCGAAATGTGCGTTGCCACCAGAAAGTACTAGGAAGAAATCGGCCATTCCCAAACTCGCATGGCCTCTCAACAGAGTGGGTAAGATCTGGTACTGCCCTGTTTGTTGATATACCACACAACCGACATGTTGTCCGATTGTATCGCAATCGTCCCTGGAGAAAGAAGGTCTTTAAGTGCTTGCAACGCCAGAAGCACAGCCCTCATCTCCAGAACACTGATATGCAGATGAGCCTCATGTTCATGCCATGTGCCGTGGACAGTCCTGCCAAGATAATGCTCCCCCCACCCGACCTGCAAGGCATCCATGGTCACAGTGGCAACGGGTTGGGCAAGAACGAAGGGAGTTCCCATGAACAAGTGGTTGGGGGCTATCCATCAATGAAGGTCCTTTTTGCATGATTCCATCAGCAGGATAGGGTGACTCAGTGGTAGATATTGGAATGACCACTGGGAAGACAGAAGCCATTGGAGGATTCTCATGTGCAACCTGGCTAAAGGTATTAACAGAATGGTTGAGGCCATTGTACCGAGAAGATGAGGAACCCATTTTGCTTTGACTTTCCAAAGCGGAAGAAGATGCTGAACTTGTGAGATGAGGTTTTGTGCTCTTTCGGCGGGGAGATGAACTGTCATATCCACTGTGTCTGCCTCTGCGCCTATAAAAATTACAGATTGCGAGGGCAGTAATGCAGATTTTTCCCAGTTTATGGAAATCCCTAGTTGAGCACAAAGTTGAATGGTTGCATCCCTGTTTTGGATGAGTAGATGCCTGGTGGGGGCGATCAGGAGCCAGTCGTCCAAATACGGAAACACCTGGAATCTCTGACGTCTCAAGTGAGCTTTCACTACTGCCATGCATCTGGTGAACACCCTGGGGGCTGTGGTGAGACCAAAGGGCAGAGCACGAAACTGATAATGACTGGCTCCCAGCCAGAGGTGCAGATATCTCCTTGACGCCTTGTCCATTTTTATATGGTAGTAGGCATCTTGGAGATCCAGAGAGCACATCCAATAGTCTTTCCCAAACAACGGGAGTATAGACTGCAGTGTGACCATCCGAAATTTGTCCTTCTTCACAGATTTGTTTAATCTGCTGAGGTCCAAAATTGGCCTCCAGTCTCTGGTTCGTTTTGGGACTAAAAAGAACCTGGAGTAAGTTCTGGATCCTGTCTGGTCTGCTGGGACGGGCTGCATGACTCTTTTTAAGAGCAACTTGTTGATCTCCACAGTTGCCTGATCCCTGTGATTGGGTGGAACATCTGGGATCTTTTTGGGAACAAACGGTGGAAGGGAAAAGGGTATGATATAGCCTCTGGTAACAACTCTTTATACCCACTTGTCTTGGGTGATATTTAGCCAGGCTTCTAAATACAAAGAGATGCGACCCCCGACTTGCCCCACAGAAATGCAGTCAGGCCCCACATCAGGAGCACTGATAAGGCCACCCTCAAAAGGAATCACGGCCTTGCTGATATTGCGGACCGCCCCTGCCTAAAGCCGATATCTACCATTTCCTCCTCCTCTGCCTCTGAAGGAGGATTCACTCTGTGTGTCCAGAAACACCCTCTGGGACTTTTTGAACCACATTTTGCCTCCCCTTTGACCTTTGGGGTATGGTCAAGAGGAAACGGTAAAACGGACTCCCATGGCAGACAGAGTCTTTCCTTCCTGCTCACACCGAGTGTTTTTTTTCACCTTGGGACCAAACAAAGAGGAACCATTAAATGGGGCATTGGTGAAGGTGGACATGAACGGCTCCGCAAAATTACACAGGTGCATCCAGGAGTGTCGCCTAAGGGCAACTCCTGAACCTGCTGCTCTGCTCACTCCACCAGTCGCATGGAGGAGTTAACTACAGAATTTAGGGTGGACAACTGAGCAAAGATCCTATCAGGGACTCCCTCAGGACAAGCACCCTGTATGGAATCTCCTAACTCCTTGAGGAGATCCCTCTGCAACCTCGTGACGTGAGTAAGATAGTTCAGAGATCGAAGTGTAAATGCCGCTGAACTGAATACATACTTCCCAAATCTGTCTATCTGTTGAGACTCCTTGTTTGGCGGATGAACAGAGGAAGAAGTCTCTGCCAACTCCTTCTTCATGGCCACCGCCACCACCATGGCATCTACGGGGACACCCTTAGATAAGAACTCTTTTCCAGGAGGGGCAGACAGAAACTTATTTAGTCTCCTGGGGACTGGCTTCACGGCATCGGGAGTATCCCACACCTTCCGACTAACCAGATCCATTAGTTCGTTGAAAGGTGGAGACACCCAAAAGGCAGAGGGTTGAGACCCGAAAGCCTTCAGGTATACCCACTCCTCATCAGAAGGGTTGACAGTGGGCCAGTCGCACCTCTGTTTAAGGATCTCCAGGATGTCCACAAAGGAGATATCATCAGAGGACGACTTGGGGGACCCTTCTGACTCCGTGAGGTCAGTGTCCGATGTCAAAGACTCATCCTGGGAGTCAATATGCTTCCTCTTGCATACCCTCTTCCGGGGGGGGGGGCTCCTTGAAGGGACATCGGCTTCGAGATAGATGCAGGGTCCGAGCTCACCCTGGTGCAAGCACCGAGAGGAAGGCTCAAAACTGAAGAAGATCGATTCAAACCCTCACCATCGGTGCCGACAGAAGAGCTTCGGTCCCTGGACACAACGGACGGAGCCGAGCGTGTCGGAGCCGAACTCGGCTCCAATGCATCAGCAAGGGGAGCCAGAACCAAGGGTTCCCCCACTGATAACAAGCACTCTGGCTCCGAAAGGCCAACATGGCTCGGAGGAGGAATCACAGACGAGGGCAAAACTGAATCGAGTGGCTCCGGATCTGACTGGGTCGGAGCCAACAAAAATTTAGGCAGAGCAGACGACTTCAGGAGTCTCGGTACTACCCTCTCCACATCTTCTTCCAAAAGGCTCCTGGAAGATCTAGAAGATAAGGTAGGAGATCTCGACCTAGGAGGCACTAGAGACTTGATTAGCAAGGAGACCAGTAGGGATTCAACTCAATTCAGTAGAGTCAACTGCTATTTCAAAAGGTTCAGAAGTCGGCATAGAAGCACCTGTTACCAACTCTGATACCATGGTGCTCTCCTTCAGCTCCGAAGACTGAGGAGTCCAGGAGGCAGATTTTGGTAATTTGGAAGGCGGCTCCATGACACCAGCTGGTGCCGGAGAAGGCCTTTAAGAAGCTTTCGGTTTGGATTCAGATCTAGATTTTGTAGACTTGGAAGAAGCTGACGAACTAGCTAAAGCTTCCTCAAAGGTTGGTTTCAGAAGACCCTTGAGTATCAGCTTGTTCTTTCTCTCCCACAACAATCTAGGAGGGAAAGCATGACAGAACAAGCATGATTCCTGCAAATGGATGGCTCTCAAGCAGTAGACACAGCAACTGTGGCCATCCGTTAATGACATTTTCTGGGAGCATTTCATGCATTTTTTGGAACCCAGAGAGTTTATGCTCTCTGCTATCCTTAGACATTGCAGACACACATGCGAAACCAGAGGAGAGATAGGAAGAGAGAGGATAAATGAAGACTAGGTCCTCTAACTAAAATGGGCCTAGCCCTGCAGAAGAGTTACACGAGGACTAGGTCCTCTAAGTTAAACGGGCCTAGCCCGGTGTAAGAAAAATTCGGTCTTCTAACTTAAACAGACCAAGTATTTAACACAGACACACAAAGAGGTTCAGTCACACAGGAAAAAATTTGAGATGTCCAAAAAATACAAATACAAGAGTTACACAAGGACTAGGTCCTCTAAGTTAAATCGGCCTAGCCATGTGACACAGAAAACTAGGTCTTGTAACCTAAACAGATCAAGTATTTAACACAGACACACACAGGTGTAATCACACAGGAAAATTTTTGTAACAGCAATCCTATAAATACCACCTTAGCGGATCCCCGCCAAAGACAACAAGTTAACAGTCAACAGCGACCAACAAAGGTTTGAGCAGTACAAATAAATCAACAGGAGCCCCTGTTGATTAAGAGTGGAAAAAAACGCCAAAACAAATGCTCTACCTAGGCAAAAAAGCACAACGGCACCTAACTAACTGGCACACAGGATACTAAAACTACTACAGTGAAAAAAGTCCACAAGGACAACTTAGGCAAAGGTCTATAAGATAGCAACACTAATATAACACTTGTTTCTTTCGGCTTTTCACAGTTAGGGGTCACCACAGTGGAACTCCGGTCCGCTAATGATTGGTAGTTGATTTTTACATGCCGAGTTACCATCCCTGACGCACAACCTTCAACAAAGGTACGCCCATTCACGCATGTCTCCACGCAGAAGACGCTCTAGCTGAGAATTGAACCAGACAGCATCTTACTGTGAGGCGACAACGCTACTTAAATATGCAATATCCACTAAGCATGTAAATCGGCCGAGTCGGAGCTGAGGATCGGCTCCGAACCCATATGTAAAAATGAAGGTGAGATTGGACTACCTAACATCAGTAGTTCACAATGAACAAACAAGACAAATGTGTGAGACAATACAAAAATCATACCTGGGAATACTGCCCCCTCAAAAAGTCAGTCACTGTCTACGCATCCCTCTCGTGTTAGATAAGGGAGAAAAGCAGAGGTTTAAATGGCCACAAGCATGTATTCAAGTGACGTCTCTCACACACACACACACACACACACACACACACACACACACAGCATGCTTCCTCAGCTCTACCCACCAAAAGGCAGTCACCTGTACATGCCTGATGTGTAACTGTGAGAATGTGAAAAAAATATTAGCAGTAATGTTTTCAAACTTGCTATTCCTAGGCAGTACACTGCCCCTGCTCAAGCTATGGTAACCTTATTTGCATACCTCTGAGGTATGTGAGAAAAGAAACAATGACTACACTTTCTTCAGCTGCAGCACAAGCTATAATGACCTTCTGTGCACACCTCTGACGTTCAATTGTGGGGAAAATTTGACCACACCATTCTGAGTCCTCCCAAACAAGCACCATTAACCTTCTGTACACACCTCTGAGCAGGGCTGATTTTAGGAAAAAATGCAGTTGAGAGCGGAGGCCACCACTAATTCCATGTTCAAATCCATTTATAGAGTCTGGAGTATGAGGGCCACCAGGTCCTTACAAGCTCTAAATGTCTGAATATTCTGTTATGTATTTTATACCTTATTATTTAAAGATAATAACTGGTAAACTGTATTTTTTACTGATACCCAGAAAACATATGTATGAACCCAGGATTATTTTGTGTACAGGTGCATGAGTGTGTTTGTGTGTGGGTGTGCCCAGATAAAAATCAGTGATGCTTTTTATGATATACACACACACGCACACGCACGCACGCACACACACACACACACACACACACACACACACACACACACACACACACACACACACACACACACACTGTCTCTCTCACTTCCTCTCTGTATTTTCACCTTCAGGGAAAGTGGAGGAATACCAGTACATCTACTGCACATCTTCGATGTGCTGGAGGAAACCAGAGCACATGGATGGATATGCACAAAGACAGCGAGAGCACGCAGACTACACAGAAAATGTTACAGCCAAGAACTTAAACAGAAAAAAAAACACCATGAAATGACAGTTCTACTCAACACTCTGCTGTGCAATGAGTAGTTGCTTTCACACACATTCTGTTCCTGCTAAGCCATCAAAAATAGCCAACTAACATGTGTAATGTCTATGCCTATGATGTTAATGTGAAAGAAATTATGGCCAACGTGTTGATCTTAATTACTGCTGTCATCATCTCCCCTATACACAATTATAATGGCAGTGCTGATGTTTGTGACATAAAGTGAAACAGCAATCAGCTTATTACTCTTTCACTGCAACCTTCCTCTCTTTGTCTCACACACACACACACACACGCACACACACGCACACACACACACACACACACACACACACACACACACACACACACACACACACACACACACACACACACACACACACACACACGCATACACCATAACAATACTAGGTTTACAGAGATTTTAGCAAATAGCAATACATTGTGTGGCACTAGTACTGCCACTCCAGATCAGTGATTGTTGCTTAGCAGTCATCAGAAGTAATGCATGCCTGTCATTGTCTGATTTTGCCTCATATTTTTGCCCTGTCTCTCACAAACATTTTGATTTTTTGATAAGTCGTTCAGGATTATACAGTTAATAATGCCAGATATTAAAGTTTCATACTTCTTATAGTCCAAAAATGGATATTGATGCAAAATGTGTTAATTTATTACCTTTTAAGTGAATTAGAGTAATATTTTAAAAGTATTCCCGATTTTGGCCCTTTATTCTGCCATTATTTTTTGGCTTTGCCTAGAATTCTTGACAAATAATTGAGAATTATAGTGTCCAGTGTCCTAACAGTATTTATAAAACTCCAAGAAATAGAAAACCATCCCTGAAGATTGGGAGCATCTGCTCTTCCTAAAATCCGAGATAAGCACTGAGATCTGGGCTGATGATCTCTACATCTTATCTCTCTCATGTTCATTCACTGATTACCAGCTTTATCCTAACAGGGTCATATCACAACCCTGTTTAGGATAAAGTGTGCAATCAATGAATGAAAGATCTTTTTTAGGGTTTTTTTTTGCCTCATATATCTCAACCAGCAGAAGCTTTTTTGGGCCCCCAAAGAGACAAGGATGACTACCCCACCCCACAATCCACCATGTGCAGCCACGGGATATCAGTGATGTTAGGTGTAGTGAAGGGAATGCCACCAGCAAGATTTAACTAAGTCATGGGCACTATGTCAGTGGTAAAATATGTAATGAAATTATGAAGCCTGGTAGCTGACAAAACACAGTTACTACAACCAGAAATATTTTTGAATTTTAAAAGAAAAGTGATGCCAGTCATTAGAATTCTTCATGGTATGAATTACTAATACACACCTGGTTTAGTAAGTATACAGGATTGCTGTACTAGTGTTTGCTTGTTGGACAAAGCTGTAACAAAATATAAAATAAAATAACTTGTTGTGTTTGTGGGGCCCCCAGCCACTCCAGGGTTCACTGGTGCCTAAATCTGGCTCTGGGTGAGTACCTGAAAGGCATTTTGAAATATTCTAAGAAAGCTAACATATTTCCAATGTATGTTTCTTAAAATGTTTATTGCTTCACTTGGATTTCCTATCTGCATTCAAAGGCATTGTAAAAACAATCACTGCTGTGAGTTATGCTTGTGTATGTCTTGGGGAGTGGGGGTGAAGTGTATATAAATGCATATACGATGCCCCACCACTGGCCCAGTAATCAAGGAGCCTCAATCCTCACCACTAGCACCAGTGGGGGACATACATTGGGAGGATGACAGGTACACATACAGTATTTCCAGATGCAGCTTTCTGCATCAAGTGCAATCCCCCTTAAGAGCACTCAGAGACCACAGTCAGGCTGGGGCTGGTTTCTCCCTCTTTCTTTGGATCCCCAGTAAGACTCCCCACTGGCACAGCTATAGATTTGAGATCTCAGCTGAGTGGCCAAGCCAAGAACTCCAGCACCCTCTCTATCCAACCAGTGCTACATGTCCCCTGCCCAAGTAGCTGACACACACATTCTTTGAGGTTTGATTTAGACATGCACACACAGCTGGGAAAGGCTTGCACAGGTTTACTAGCTATGCCCCCTTTTGCCCAGACTATAAGGTAGTTATCACTGCCACCAGCCAACTCTTTATAAGCTACTTTAAGGCCCTTAACAAAAGGTGTCCAAACTTACTGTGTAATGTTACTATCGGTACAAATGGTAGTTTGGCCAGGAGCAAGGCTATTAGGAGTGGCCTACACAGTGTCAACAAATAAATACACAGGTACTCTCAGAGCTTAAATATGTCTAGAAAGACCACCCACAATGAAAGGTTTAAATATATATAATAATAAGTATTACAAGAACAAGAAATCCTCAATATATAAATTTACAGTGACAGCAGAGTTCAAAATCACAGGAAATATTTAAAACAACAATGCTGGGCAGTCTCAAATAAATAACAAAATATCTAAGCTAAGTTTTGCTATACTCCTGACTATATCTGAGAGAATTATACTATAACATAGAAACTTACTCAGAGCAGCAAGACATATGTGGAGAATAGATCCTCTAGCTGATGTTATCAGGTCAAAGACAGACTATAGTATGCTGTCTCTCTCTCTCTGAGACTTCTTAAATTAATATCTCAAATATTACTGCTGGAATAGCTTGCAGAATGACATCATTTCTTGTCATCTGACTCTATGCCAGGTAAAACCCCACTGCAGAAAGCTAGCAGTATTTTGCATCTACCTGAGAAAATAACATAAACAAGGGCTTTTCCTCAGATCTTTGCAGATCCCGAGGGTCACAAAACAATAAAACATTTCCAAGACAATATAGAAAATGTCTACAATATAGAAAATGTCTCAGCACAGACATTGTGTCTGTTGCTGCACTGAAACTGAAAGATAACATCTTTTTATGGCCCAGCCATAAAGTAATTTAATTTCAGCTATTTTTCTGAAGTTTTGCAAGTTAACCTTCTGTATTCCTGTTTCCCCCTGTTAAAATATATACATTTAAACAGTTATAACAGTGGAGGTATATTTGTGTTCTATTCCAGTAGGACATGCTGTGGTTACATTTTAAGCACTTTGCAAAAACCTTTTCAACACATACTTCTGTACCAGCAGTTTGATATACACCTGATACAGTTCTAATACATTTGTAACACAAGTACCTTACATGAAGTATGTTGACATTCACAAATGACACATAACCCTTTACAAAATTCCAGAAAGCTTGCTGGCAGTATCTCTCTTTGTCACACTTCTATTTAAATAATGATATTCACAAAGGATGTATAATTATTTACATAATTCCAGATAGCTGTGCTGGCAGTACCTCCTTTCATGACAGCATATAAAAGCAACAAGTTTGCCATAAATTCTTTGACTTTCCATCACTGTCAAATATCAACACTGTACCCAACAAATGACTATTTTTGGTGGTCTGGGCAAGATGTGTGGGAAAGGATCACATCACTGATACAGTGGCTCAGAGTTGTCATTTCACAGCTTTTTTCTCCCTTTCTGAGTTCTTGGCCGCTGCTTCATCTGTGTGAAGTCTGCATGCCCTATCATTGTGTGGGTTTTATTCAGGTGCTCTCATTTTCACCAACAATGCAAAGACATATCACAGGTGAAATGATGTCACTCCCAATTTCACTGTAGAAAGCATGTTTTGTGTGTGTGTGTGTGTGTGTGTGTGTGTGTGTGTGTGTGTGTAAAAATAACACTGGCAGGCACATACATAAATCTACTGGGTAGTGGAAAAATAAGGATAAAATGCATAACATAACATATAGAAATAAAAAGCTTCTGGGGCCCATCATTTCTAGCTGAATACATGACTTAGTATTGTCCCCTGCCATGGGTCCTGCCTAGTCTAAAACTGACCCTACTCAGAGGTGGGCACAGAGATTGCTACAACTTGTGTTTGCTGAAGACAGTGTTGTCATTATTTGTTTAACTTTCCTCAAAATCAGACCTGCATAGAATGTCACTGTAGCTTGTCTAAGGACAGTTACTGTGTTGAATCAACAAGTTGGAAAGAATGACTGAGTGTTATTTATTTATTTATTTATTTTTTTACTTTTTCCACAATTGAAATCAGATGTCTATACAAGTGGATATCTTCTGGCAGTAGGGGAAAGAAGACATGTTGCATATGTAGAGCTAACAGCAACAGTGCACAACAACATATTTTCAACTTATTTGTTCTTTCATTTTCATCCTAGTTGGACTTCTAAGAGCTATGCAGAAGCTGTCTTTCTATTGGAGTTAGTGCTGAGGAGGTATGCTGTGTAGATGTGTGACACCAGCAACCTAAAACACATGAATATGTGCAGTTGTCCTTTCATTTGCATCCCAATTTAATGCCATATAGGTACACTGACAACCACTATCTTTTGTGAGGGTTTGGGTGGAAAGCAGTCAATCCCAGCTATGACTTGTGCCCTCACAAGCATTTTGTTCTTAGTTTATGAATAACTGCTGTTCTGTTTTGTTGTAACTACTGTATCATCAGCCTTGGATATAACCTATTTTTTTCACGAAAGAAAAAAAAAATCCTTTGTCATTATTTTTTTTATTCTGACCCTCATTGTACCAAAGGTTGTAGAAAAAGCTCTAAAATGCACTTCATAGCATTTAGAACTATGCAGCTTCTGGGGGGCTTTAAATTCTTTCCACAGCAGTTATTACAATACAGTCTTTGCTAGTTAGGATGTGTTACAAGGATGTAGAAAAAAATCTGACAAGTAAGACAAAGTGTAAGAAAATATAATAAAAGTACTCTGGATAGTATGAGGAGATGAGGAAGAAAGGGAAACATGGGAGTACTGGTGTGCATGACAGGGGTGACAGTAGAAAGTGGAGGTGGGGAGTGCCATGGGATATTTGCCTAGGGATCCAAGGCTGCCCATGCAATGACTGTACATGATATTTAAAAACTGTATCTGAGTGGGGCTTGCTAAAAGGGACATGGCTACCTTGTGGCAAGAGGGTGGACTTTCGTTATGCAGGGTGAATGGCTTATTTGTGCATAAATGTAAGGATGCAAAGGTGGTAAACCTAGTCTTGCTAGCACTAAAATTGTTGAGGCAGTGTAGCACATGCCTCATATTTATTGACAACCCCTTACTTCTGGGCCATTCTGACTCCATTTGTGAGAGAATTACTCAAACTGGAGGCACATCTCTGCACACCAGCTAATGTCAGTACACAGTAACAACACCAAACCAGCATACGCTGAAATGCTTAAAATAGCACTGCCAAAGCCTCCCAGGCACCCACCTAGTAAATCTCGGTCACCTAATCTTTACCGACACCTACACCTGCAAATAAGTACCTCTAAGGTGAATCACCATGACTACCAATCTTAATCTCTAAGGTCACACAGACCTGCACAAAAATCACATATTCCTTATTACTGGTGACTCCACTGTTAGACAAATAGCCATTGTACTCATCAGACTGGACAAAGACAGGGTAAGAGTAAGTGGGGTTTGGCGGGGGTTCTAAGGGTCTCCACCATGAAAGAGAGATACAGGTACAAAAATTAGCTGCCCCCTACCACAGGCAGGTGAAAACTCAATGAAGGTTTCAGAAGACACTGTTTGACAGTTACTGCAGAAGATTCAGGCAATGAGCTGTTAACAGTTTGTTTCCTAGGGTCTAGGGTTTGATCCCCTCAGCTTTTGTCAATTATGTGACCTTCAGCAAGCCACTTAACCAAAAAAGAAGTTATGTTCTTACCATAACGTTCCATGTTTGTTGTCCTTTATCTCGTCTTCCTTCTTGCTGGTTGGGCTCGGTGCCAATCTCGGCTCCGACTCGGCCACTTTTAAAGCTCAAAAACTCCTTACTGGCTCGAGGCTAACCCCTTATCCGAGCATGCTTAGTGGTAGCTACCCAGATCTCATTTGTGAGAACTAACCACTAGATAGGAGAACTATAAATTACCCAATAAAGGGGGTAACTAAACAATACTGCTTCCTTGTACTGAAAACAACACAACAATGGTGACAAGGACTATACCAATAGCTGAAAAGCAAAGGAAACTCAGCCAAATCAGTCAAAAAAAAGGAAATTCCTCTCAATCATCCAGGATGGGGGAAGGAGGGAGGGATGCAAAAAGGAAGGCGAGATAAAGGACAACAAACATGGAACATAATGGTAAGAATAAGAAGTTATGTACTCACCATAACGTTCCATCTGAGTAGGTATCTTCATTTGTCTGCAACCTTTGGGATACGGATCCGATCTCGGATCCGAGCCGGCAACTTCTATCACAGCATAGATCCGAGCTCCTAGCTCCTCCCTTTACCCATAATCCCCTGCCAACCCTGACTGACCTCAGGTCAAGTTTGCCCCATAGCACAGCTAGTACTGTGTCCCAGAGGGAACTAATCTAAAGAACCCTAAGTAGGATCATTTTGGTCAGGGGGAAGGAGGGGGGGATGGTTGCAGACAAATTAAGATACCTACTCAGATGGAACATTATGGTGAGTACATAACTTCTTAATCTGAAGTAGGACTTCATTTGTCAGCAACCTTTGGGACAGAGTCCCCAGCTACCTAAATCTTGGGTGGCCTTCATGGAAGGATATTCCGGAGCACTGCAGAGCCAACCGACGCCCTACCTCGGGAGACAATATCTACTTTGTAGTGGCTGATAAAGGTATGAGACGAAGCCCAAATGGCTGCGGAACAAATGTCATCCAGAGAAACTCTAACCTTGAAAGCAGCCGATGTAGCAATGGCCCTCGTAGAATGAGCACGGGCTCCCTGAGGTGCAGGCCTTCCCGAGCTCTGATATGCTAAGAGAATACAATTAGATATCCATCGGGAGAGGGTAACCTTAGAAACCGCCTTACCAAAGTTGTTTTTGGCAAAGGAGACAAACAACTGATCGGATTGCCTATGACCAGTAGTTCGATGAGTATAAAAACATAGTTGTCTGTGCACGTCTAAAGAGTGTAGCTTATACTCTCCTTTGTTTTGATAGTTGGGGAAGAATACTGGAAGATTAATAGATTGATTGATGTTAGCTTCCGATGATACCTTAGGTAGGAAAGATGGATTGATCCCGAGGTGAACTCTGTCTGGGTGGAAGACCAAATAAGGTGGTTTGACACAGAGAGCCTGGAGTTCTGAGACCCTCTTGGCTGAAGTTATGGCCACCAAAAAGGCTGTTTTCCAAGAGAGGTATTTAAGATCAACAGTGGCCGCCGGCTCGAAAGGGGGGCTAGTCAATGCCTGTAAAACTAGAGATAAATCCCATGGGGGTACCACCTCCTTGACTGGGGGCCTGAGAAGGAAGGTACCCTTAAGGAAGGTCTTACACAGTTTGGAAGTAATAAGCGGCCCTGATTCCTGACCTACATGGTAGTGTGAAATTGCTGTAAGTTGCACTTTGACCGTGGAAGAACTAGCCCCCTGGTGAAAGAGAGAAGATAGAAAATCTAGAACCGACGCTACCGGCACCGTGAAAGGGTCTAACTGACGGTGTTCTGCCCAAATGGAAAAACGTTTCCATTTGCTCCAATATACCCTTCTGGTGGAGGGCTTGTGAGCTGCTACTAGGATGGCTTTGACTGGAGATGAAATTCCGGGAGTCCTTATCAGGAGTGGAACTGGAGCAACCAAGCCGTCAGCTTTAGGTTGGCCAGGTTTGGGGTTGGAAGACCCAGGGGGTGTGAAATGAGATCCGGAAGGGGATCTAACATCCAGGGCGGATGAATCAGGTGAGACCATAGGTAAGGGAACCACGTCTGATGAGGCCAGAATGGGGCAATGAGGATCATTTTGCTCCCCAACCAACTGGCTTTCTGCAATAGTTTCAATATCAGCAGAGGCGGGTAAGCATAAAGCAGACTGGGAGGCCAAGCATGAACTAGAGAGTCTCTCGGGGACTCCCCCGGAGGGGGGATCAGAGCGAAGTAATCGTTGCATTTGGTATTTGAGTGAGAGGCAAAAAGATCACAACAAGGTCACCCCCATCGGGCAAATATTTGCTCTGCCACTAGAGGATTGAGAGACCACTCGTAAGGAGTCAGGATAGTACGACTGAGCCTGTCCGCTAATATGTTGGACTGTCCCGGAATGTGCGTTGCGATGAGAAAGCGGTTGGTGGAAATCGCCCATTCCCACACTCTCATGGCCTCGCGGCAGAGTGGGTAAGACCTGGTTCCCCCCTGTTTGTTGATGTACCAGACGACTGACATGTTGTCCGTCTGTACTGCAATTGTCCCCACCGGAAGAGGGTTGTGAAGCGCTTGCAACGTCAAAAGCACCACCCTCATCTCCAGGACGTTGATATGCAAAGAGGTCTCTATGTTGTTCCACGTGCCTTGGACTGTTCTGCCCGAATAGTGCCCCCCCCACCCCAGGTGAGAAGCATCCATGGTCACTGTGGTGACTGGTGGAGGCAGCGAGAAGGGGCGTCCCGTGTGGAGATTGGAGGACTGGAGCCACCACACGAGCAACCTTCTGCAAACCTTGCTTAGGGAGATGGGATGAGACAGGGGATTGCGATATAGGGACCATTGTACCTGGAGGGTCCAATGTATGACCCTCATATTCAACCGGGCCAATGGCAGCAGCGGAATTGCTGCCGCCATGGACCCTAGAGCCCTCAGGACCAATTCTGCCAAAGGAGCTTGAAGTTGAAGGATGGCCTGCACATGCAACCTCAGGTTCTGAAGCCGATCTGGAGTCAAGAAAACAAGCATTAGTCTGGAGTCCAACCTCGCCCCTATGAAATCCAATATTTGTGTAGGAGCCAGGGAGGATTTGGCTGTGTTGATGGTCAACCCTAAGAGTGGAGCCATGTTGAGGAAATAATCCCTGCATGAGCAAAGAAGATGCCTTGTTGGGGCGGTAAGGAGCCAGTCATCCAGGTACGGAAAGACCTGAACTCCCTGGAGTCTCAGGTGGGCCGCTATCGCTGCCAAGACCTAGGTGAACACCCTAGGGGCTGAAGAGAGACCGAAGGGAAGGGCCCTGAATTGGAAATGGCTGGCTCCCAGCTGGAAGCGGAGAAACCTCTTGGAGCATCTGTCCATGAGAATATGATAGTACGCATCCTTGAGGTCTATTCAGCACATCCAGTTGTTCTCCCTTAGTAGTGGGAGGATAGATTGCAGAGTGACCATCCAGAACTTTACTTTTGGTACTGCCAGGTTCAAGAGAGAGAGGTCCAAGATAGGCCTCGCGTCCCCCATCCTTTTTGGTACCAGAAAGAACCTGGAGTAAAATCCTGATCCGTGCTGATCTGGGGGGACGGGCTGGATGGCTCTTTTTTGTAAGAGCTGCTGAATTTCTGCAGCAGCCACCTCCCTCTGATTGGGTGGTACACTGGGGAGGCTTCTGATACTGGGGGTTACAAGAAAGGGAATTTGGTATCATCTGGATATAACACGAAGCACCCAACGATCCATTGTTATGGACTCCCACATTGCTAGGTGCCTCGAGAAACGTCCCCCGACTGCCTCCAGAGTGGAGCAGCCGGGTAACCCCTCAGGGGTTCTGTGTGGGCCTCTCAGAGAAAGGTTCTCTGGACCCAAAGTTCCTGGGACCCCCTCTGCCTCTAGTGTGGTGTCCTCCCTGTCCTCCTCTGCCACGAGAGGACTGGTTGTCCAGAGCAGACTGGGATTGATGCGATTTCCAGAACCACATCTTCTGACCCTTTTGGTTCTTGGTAAAGGACCTCTGGGGAGCAGAGAAGCGGACTCCAATGGCAGACAACGTCTTCCCATCTTTCTCGCTCTGGACAAGGGTGTCGTGAACGGTTTTGCCAAACAATGCAGGACCATCAAAAGGGGCATTCGCAAATGACGCCTTAAAGGGTTCCAAGAAGTCACAATGTCGGAGCCAGGCTTGCCTCCTCATGACCAGCCCAACTCCACCTGCTCTAGCGGCTCCCTCAAGTGGCATGAGACAAGAGCCGCATAGAGGTGTTGGAAATAGAATGCAGGGTGGACATTCGGGAGGAGTACAGTTGCTTGTCCCCTTTGACATGGACCCCGGGGGGGGAGCAGCGTATTCTTTGATTAGATCCCGCTGCATCCGAATGACATGTGCCATATAGTTCATGGCCCTCAAGGAGAAGGTCGCTGAACTGAAGGCCCACTTCCCAAGGCGGTACATCGCGCGAGACTCCTTGCTCGGTGGATGAACCGTGGGGCTCTCCTGAGCCAACTCTCTCTTGGTGGCTGCCGCCACCAACATGGTATCCACAGGGGGACCTCTGCTCCAATGGGTTCTCTCTGACGGGGGGCTCAAAATTTTGTTTGGGCGCTTGGGAACAGGCTCTACAGTGTCCGGCTCCTTCCAAGCCCTAGTGGCTATAAGATCCACTAAGGGGTTGGGGGGAGGGGACACCCAAGAGGTAGATGGCCCTGCCTCGAACACCTCATCAGAGGAAGCCTTGAGGGCAGACCACCCCCCCGATTCTTAGCATTTCCATGATGTCTCCAAAGGAGACATCCTCGGGGGGTGACCTTGGGGAGCCTTCCCCTTCATCCAAGTCCGTATCCTCAGTGAGGGACTCAGGGGAGTCCACATGCCTCCTTTTGCACTTCGACTTGCGAGGAACCTCCTCGGGGGGCTGTCCGAGGAGTCCTCACCAGCAATATCCTGTTCCAATGGAACACCTAGAGGCGCTGAAGCAGGCTGCCCCGAAGGCTGGGTGAGGGGAGCCAGGACCAGTTGAGATGGAGTGCAAGGGGGAGCCGAAGCCAGGACCGGGGGCCTGGATGCACTCAACAGCACCCACTCCACCACCACGAAAGCCGAGGGGGAGCCTCTCTCTGACAGATCCGAGATCTGACTCCCACTCGGATCCGAGGAGGGGATCGGACCCGTAGCCGAGACTATCGGATCCGAAGGACCCGCGTGCTCCGACCGGGACGGGGCCGAGAGCACACTGAGTCCCTGGGATCCGAAGCTCGGCCCACGGCTCCGAGAGGTCGGATCCGACAAACTCGAGGGAATAGTCGGAGCCGAAGTGCCCAGCACTGTCGGTTCCGACCCACTCCCGGATCCAACGCAGCTCGGCTCCGACAGCTCCGAACCCATGAGACAGGTCGGAGAAGGAGCTATAGGAGCGAAAAAAGGGGTCAAGCTCCCCCCCGGAGTGGGGAGGCAAGAGCACTCCCATCTGCATCTGGGCCTGGATGAACCTCCTCATCATCCGGTCCATGTCCGCATCCGACAAACTGAATGTGGACCTCGAAGAGGTCACCGAGGCAGGCCTGGAGTGCTGCCTCGATGACCTCGATGGGGACCATGTCACCTCCTCCTCCTCGGGTCCCGGGGAGAAGCAAGGGGATCGGATCCGAGGAGGAGGTGAACCAGAAACCCTGGAGGGAGAAACACACTTGGTAGGCGGGGCCGAGGAGGAGTCCTCGGCCCGCCGCTTAAGGTGCTTCTCCCTCCGCTTCTCTTTCCTGGCCTCCCTCACCTCCGAAGCCACAGTGGGAGGTTGAGTCCCGGTCGGAGGGAGGGGGGCAAGAGTGGCCGTTACCGAGGACTGGGTAACGGTCACAGAAGTACCTGAGGCCGGAGCTGGGTCTGGGGGCAAAAGGCCCACCAGACCAGCTCTGACCTCCGATCCTTAAGTGCCCTGGGGTTGAACACAGTGCAAATCGCGCAACCCGAAGAGAGGTGTTCAACCCCAAGGCACCTAACGCACCGAGTGTGGCCATCAGCCGGTGAAAGCTTGTCACCACACTTGGTGCATTTCGAAAAAAATGGCTTTAGGGGCCTCCGACATAACTAAAGTAAAACACACTCACTAGGCCCCTACACTCTACACACACACACACTGCAACCAGCGAGGGCAGGGAGGAAAATTTAAATTAAAATTTAAGCTAATTTAAGCTAAAAAGTAAGAAAAATTAGCGTTAAGGGGAAACCTAAACACACACACACACAGACACTCGATTAAGAAATAAAGAGAGAGTTGAAAACTGTTTTTTCTCACAGAATCACCAAGAGCTCTGGAATCTAGCTGTTGCTTGAAGAGTGGCAAACTAGATCTGAGGTCAGTCAGGGTTGGCAGGGGATTATGGGTAAAGGGAGGAGCTAGGAGCTCGGATCTATGCTGTGATAGAAGTTGCCAGCTCGGATCCGAGATCGGATCCGTATCCCAAAGGTTGCTGACAAATTAAGTCCTACTTCAGATCATAACTTCTTTGTTATGTTTTCCATCTCGCCTTCCTTCTTTCTGGTTGGGACAGCGTCCCCAGCACCTAAATCCTGGGTGGCTCACTGGAAAAGGGACTTCAGAACCGTGAAACCAAAGGATGCCCTGTTCCAAGAGACCATGTCCACCTGTAATGATTAATGAACGTATGGGGAGTAGCCCATGTTGCTGGCGCACAAATAGTATCTAATGGAAGCTTAGCTTGAAAGGCTATGGAGGTAGCCAAGGACCTAGTAGAATGTCCCCTTACTTTTCCTGGGACAGACACATTCCGAGACTCATAAGCATAAGTAATAGTATTGGACAGCCATTTTGACAAAGTCACTTTGGAAAATGGTGAGCCCTTCTTACTCTGAGAGAAGGATACAAACTGCTGATCTGATTTTCTGATGTCCTTGGTTCTTTGCAGATAAAATCGTAACTGCCTGTGGACATCCAATTGATGTAACTTACACTCTGCCTTATTGCCATAATTTGGAAAGAAGACAGGAAGTTCAACTGACTGATACAAATTATACTGTGTACAGACTTTAGGTAAAAAGGAAGGATTAGTTCTAAGAGATACTCTATCCTTGTGAAAGATCATATAAGGCGGGCAAATGAAAAGTGCCTGTAACTTGGAAACCTACCTAGCTGATGTAACAGCAATCACGAAGAGTGTATTCCATGATAAGTACTTTAGAGGACAAGAAGTGGCTGGTTCAAAGGGAGGGAGGTTCAGAGATGCTAGTACTAAATTTAAATCCCAAGGATGGAGAGGTTCTCAGATAGGAGGACTTAATAGGGTAGCACCTTTCTAAAATAACCTACATAGCTTGTGGGATATGAGGTTAGAACCTAGAAGGCCCACATGAAAATTAGAAATAGCAGCCAGTTTAACTCAAATCGTAACAGCCACTGCTCCTTTTTCAAAGGTTTCTGCCAGGAAGTCCAAGATTTTTGAAACTGGAGGTGTAAAGGGATCAACATCATTTTGCTCTGCCCAGAAGGAGAATCTCTTCCATTTACTAGCGTAAAGTTTCCTAGTAGTAGGTTTATGAGAAGAGACTACAATATGTTGAACCATAGGTGAGATATCCAGGAGCCTGGCTAGGACTGGAAGTAGAGAAACCGAGATGTCAACTTGAGAGCTTGAATGGAGCGATGAAGAGCACCCGACTGATGTGTCAGGAGGTCTGGAACTGGGTCCAGACTCCAAGGCTCCTCTTGCAAGTAATGCTAAAGGAATGGGAACCACATCTGACGAGGCCAGTATGGGGCAATGAGGATCAGCTTGCGACTCAGCAACTTTGCTTTCTGAAGAACATTCGGAATTAAAGGAAAGGGGGGAAGGTATAAAGAATCCCGGGGGGTCAATCATGGATAAGTGCATCTCTGGGTGACTGTCCCGGTGGGGGAACTAGGGCAAAGTAGCTGCAGCATTTGTTGTTTAGGTGACAGGCAAAAAGATCGCAGCATGGCTGGCCCCATCTGCGAAAGATCATATCCGCCACATCTTGTTTCAGAGACCACTCATGGGGCATGAGAATTACCCTGCTAAGCTTGTCCACTATCATGTTGGACTTCCTGGAATGTGCATTGCAACCAGAAAACGCTGAGAGGAAATCACCCATTGCCATACTCAAAGAGCCTCCTGACACAAGGGGTAAGATCTGGTTCCACCCTGTTTGATGAGGCTGCTCTTCCTCTTGAGACCAGATCCAGTTCATAATGAGTAATAAAGGTATAAGGACTGGCCCAAGTTGCAGCCGCACATGTCATCCATGGAAGCTCTAGGGAGAAACACTGAAGAAGTTGCCATGGACCTAGTTGAATGGGCTCTTAAAGGTCTTGGTAAGGATAGACCCAATTTGTTGTAAATAAATGATATACAATCCATCAGCAATCTGGCTAAATTTACCTATGCAACTGATTTACCCAATTTAGCACCTGCAAAGGAAACATATAATTGATCTGTCTTTCTAATATTTTTTGTTCTATGTAAGTAAACATGCAATTGTCTATGAAAAGACAGTAAGTGCAACATCAGTATATTCACCTTTGTTTGTAAATTTAGGAAAGAAGACTGTCAGATTAATGGACTGGTTAATATTGGATTATGACACTACCTTATGAAGGAAAGAAGGCTTGGTACGTAATGATACTCTATCCTTATGAAAAATCAAGTAGGGAGGTTTAGAGGACAATGGCTGAAGTTCTGAAATTCTTCTAGCAGAGGTAGTGGCCACTAGAAAAATAGTTTTCCAGGTCAGAAATTTAAGATCACATTTTGCTCCTGGTTTAAAGGGGGAATGAATTAAGGACTGCAGTACCAGATTTCAATCCCATGATGGAGTAGGAAATTTATAGGGCGGTCTCAGTAAAACAGTGCCTCTAAAAACAAACTTTATAACTCTTAGAGGAAGCAAAGGAAGAATTCTCAGACCAAATCTAAAAGTTGGAGATTGCTACTAAGTGAACTCTAATGGTTGAGGAGCTAGCTCTCTCATTAACAATTGTTGCCAAAAACTTGAGAACACTTTGTACAGGAGCTGAAAATGGGTCAATGTGTTTCTGGTTTGCCCAAAAAACAAGCCTTTTCCATTTACCTCTGTAAAGTTTTCTTGAAGAAGCCTTATGGGAAGATAAAAGTATATGATGGACGGAGGAAGAGAGCATCGGCTGTCTGGCTATTTACAGAACCACACTGTTAGCTTGAAGTTTGAGATATCCAGATGAATCATGCCTGTTGAGTGGGACAGGAGGTCTGGAATCGGATCCAGAATCCAAGGTGAGTAAAGTAGATGAGGCCAAAGGAAGTGGAACCATATCTGCCGAGGCCAGTAAGGTGCAATAAGGATGACTTTACTCTTCATCAAGTAGCTTTCTACAGAAGTTTGGGAATTAGAGGAGTTGGTGGGTAAGCACAGAGGACACCGGGTGACCAATTGTGGAGTAGACGATCCCTTGGTGATTCTCCCAGTGGGGGGAATCAGAGCAAAGAAGCTGCTGCACTTGTTTTTTAGGGGAGAAGCAAAAAGATCATAGCAAGGCTGGCCCGACTGATGGAAAATCATTTCTGTCACTTTTATGTTGACAGACCACTCATGAGGTAGTAAAATAGACCTGCTCAATGTGTCTGTTATCACGTTGGACTAACCCGGGATGTGATTTGCGATCAGAAAGTGGTTAGAAGAGATCGCTCATTGCCACACTCTGAGGTCTTCTCGACACAAGGGGAAAGACCTGGTTCTTCCTTGTTTGTTGATGTACCAGACTACTGACACTTTGCCTATCTGAATTGCAGTTATCCCAAAAGGAAGAGAGGCTTGGAAAGCCTGCAACTCTAAGAGCACCACCCTCATTTCCAGGACAATGATATGCAAATTGGCCTCTTCGGGGGATGACATGGCTTGGATTGTCTTCCCCGGAAGTGCCTGCACCAGAGAATGAAAGGGTGGCCTTATAGAACCTAGTCTGATCGAATCCACCACTAAAGGTATCTTTTTCATGCAGAGTGGTTCTTATTTGGGCTGACATGCGTTGATAAAGAATTGACCACTGAGTCGCTAACTTCCATTAAAGAATCCTCATATGAAATCTTGCTAGAGGAACTAAAATTATGGCTGCTGACATTGACCCCAAGGCTTGAAAAATCAAATGGGCTGAAACTGTGGTACTGTGAATTATTTTCCTGACCTGGAATCTGACAGTTTGTACTCCTGAAAGAGGAAGAAAAGCTGTCACTGATAACACGGTGAGATTTGTGGTCCCCTATTACATGATCAAAACCTTAGGCTATCGAACACCTAAAGGTCGATCACAAAATGTCAGTCTGAAAATTGCGAATGGCCGTTTCCACACAGGGAAACGAGTCGTTTGGCTGTTAGCAGATTTTGTTCTTTCTCCGCTGTAGAGCAATCTTGGAGTTGGTATATTTAGTTAGGGGGGGTGTGGGGGCCACAGCCCCCCACTTTATTTCTGTTTACAACTTTTTTTTTTTGGCCAACGGCATTGTTTCCCATGTGGAAACGGCCGTTTTCGATCTTAAGGGTTCAACATTTTGTGATCAACTTTTAGGTGTTCGATAATTATAGTTATGTACTTACCATAACTTGGCATCTGTGTTATCTGTAGTCACCATTCATTATGCTAGGGTCTTGGATCTGATATCGGATCTGAGCAGGCAGACAGAAAACAGCTTAGCTCAAGCTCTTCCCCTCCCATAATGCTCCACTGCCCATCCCTCAGATCGAGTTTGCATAAGGAAAAAAGACAGACTAGAGCACTAACAACAAAACAGAACCACCATAATCCAACCAATTTTCAAGGAAGGGGGCTGGAGGGTGGGACCATGATGAATAGTGACTACAGATAACACAGATGCCAAGTTATGATAAGTACATAACTATAAATCTGATATTATCTAGCCACCATTCCTCATGCTAGGGTCAGAGTCTCCAGCTACCTAAATCCTGGGAGGTCTCAAGGAAGGACATGCCGAAGAACCGTGGAGCCAAAGGAAGCCCTTCCTCTAGAAACCAAATTCAACTTATAGTGGGAAAGGAATGTGTGAGAAGACCACGTTGTTGCTGCACAAGTGTCATCTAAAGACTGACAATCTGCAAATGCAGTTCAGGTAGAAACTGCCCTGGTGGAGTGAGCCCTCACTGGTGCAGACAAGGGAATACCTTCTGAAGAATAAATGAAGGAAATACATTGCGAAATCCAGTGGGGAGACCATGACTTTCAAAATTCCTTTGCCCTTTCTATTCATAGAAGAGGCTACAAATAACTGGTCTGAATGTCTAAACTCTTGCGTTCTATGCAGATAAAATGAAGTTGATAATGAACGTCTAATGTGTGAAGGATATAGTCCCCTTTATTGGTATAGTTAGGAAAAAATACTGGAAGATGAATGCATTGATTGAGATTCGCTGTTGAGGCCACTTTAGGCATGAAGGATGGATCTGGCTTCAGAGACACTCTGTCCTTATGGAAAACTACGTAGGGTGGCTTGATAGTAAGAGCTTGCAGCTCCGAAACTCTCTTCGCCGAAGTTACTGCCACTAAAAGGGCAGACTTTCAAGAAAGAAATTTTATATCGCAAGATGCTGCCGGTTCGAAGGGTGGTTCTGTCAATGTATGCAGGACCGAAGTCAAGTCCCATGGAGGAGAAGGATGCTTCACAGGAGGCCGTAAAAGAAAGACACCTTTTAAAAAGGCCTTACAGAGATGCGAAGAAAAGGCAGAATCATCACTAAGGTGAAAATTCGAAATTGCTGCCAACTGAACCTTGATCGTGGAAAAACTGACCCCTTCCTTAAAAAGAGAGGTCAAAAAGAGAAGGATCTTGGAGATAGAGGCAGAGAAGGGGTCCAGATTCTTATTCTTTGCCCAAATCGAAAACCTCTTCATTTACTGGAATAAACCACCCTAGTGGAAGACCTCTGGAAAGAATAATATCCTTTATGGGTGAAGCTAGCCTGGACTTAGCCAAAATCACTGGAAGTGTACATACCACGCTGTCAGATGCAAGGTTTGAAGGTTTAGGAGCGGGAGTAGAGATGGATGAGACAAAAGATCCGGAATTGGATTGAGCACCCAGGGTGGATGCCTCAAGTGAGACCGTAGAAGGTGGAACCACACCTATCGAGGCCAGAAGGGGGCAATGAGGACCAAATGACTCTTGAGGCATCTGGCTTTCTGAAGTACTCTGGGAATTAAAGGCAAAAGAGGAAAGGCATACACGAGACCTGGAGGCCAATCGTGGGTGAGCGTGTCCCTAGGGGATTCCTCACCTGGGGGATCAATGCAAAGAAGTGGCTGCACTTGTGGTTGAGAGGAGATGCAAACAGCTCACAGCTCGGATAACCCCACCGATGGAAGATCTGTTGACCCACCACTGGATTCAGGGACCTCTCGTGAGGGGTCAGGAAAGCCCTTCTCAATTTGTCTGCCAACACGGATGCTCCGGGGATGGGTGTTGCAATGAGAAAGCGCCCCGTGGCCATCGCCCATTCCCAGACCCTCATGGCCTCGTGACACAGCAGGTAAGAATGTGTGCTCCCTTGCTTGTTTATATACCAAACAACTGCCATGTTGTCTGACTGAACTGAAATCGTTCCCTGAGGGAGGCAATCTTAAAAGGCTTACAATGACAGAAGAGCTGCCCTCATCTCCAGAACATTGATGTGCAGTCTGGTGTGTGATGGCAACCATGACCCTTGGACCGTCTGTCCCTGAAAATGTCCCCCCCACCCAAGGAGGGCAACATCAGAGTTGACCTTAACCATAGGACTAGCAGGTCCGGTGAGCGAATCCACCATGAAATATGCTTTCGACACACTGGGTGTGAGATGAGTGGAGAATGATAGGGGATGCAGCAACGATGACCAATGAACTGCAAAGGTCCACTAAAGATCTCTCACATGGTACCGAGCCATTGGTATCAAATAAATGGCAGCCGCCATGGATCCTAGAGCTCTGAGAATGAGTGATGCCAGGGACATGTTTGCACCAACAGAACCTGAACCTGGGCACAAATAAAACACCCGGCAAAGAGGAAGGGCTGCGATCTGTATGGTGGTATAGAACAGAGAGGGAAGCAATAAGGCCCAACTCTGTCTGAGCTTTTAGAAAGGCCTGCATCATCCTGTCCATATCCATAAGAAGGGCACGCCTGGAAGATCGGGAGGATTGGGAGGACCTGCTGGGAGAGCCATGCCTGAAGATCTTCTCTTGTGCTCTCTACAGTGAGACCTACTAGAAGAAGACAGGGCCTGCATTGAAGACAAGGGATCCAAGGGAAGATCCTCCACTATAATTGGCTCTGGCACGACTCTCAGATCTGGCCTAATCGGCCAAAAGAAACAGCATAATGGTTAAGGTGCTCTCCTCAAAAAACAAAAGATACAGGGTTTGACTCTCAGCCAAGCCCACACAGATTTAACTGAGGGGGTGGAGCTAGGAACTAACACTTCTATTTAAGGGGTAAAATAAAACATTTCAGAGCTTTACTAGAAAGGCTCACAAAGACTCTGCTATACTTTGCTGTGAGTGAAAGGTTAGTTTGCTTTTTAATTGTTGTATTTTGTATTAATGTATTGCCTTTTTCTATTTTGAATACTGTGATTTGTTTTCTTTACCTTGTGTTTTACTTGTATTCTGCTCTTAACTGCATATTAAAACTTGAAAACAGACCACAGCTCTGTCTATTGTGAGTCAGGCAGAAATTTTTTCCCCACCTGGTTACTGCTGTGTTCTTAAACACCACAATCTTTCTAGATGCCTGCCCCTTATGTTAATTTGACTGTATATCTCATTTCCTCTCTGCTTGTACTGGCTTGTGTGAGCAAAATTATCATTTTGTGAAATCACTCCCCTTCAACTATTTAAATTTATTGGCCATCCTACTATATTCCATAGTACCAGAATACAAAAGTGACCACCCCCTTTCGATTTATCTTGCTGTTTTAAAAAATATTGACTTTCCACTAAAACTTAACTTTTTAGACAGGTAAAACTTAAGTTACCTACTTTCACATCTTACTCCTCTAGTGCACACTGCAGCGTTTAGGATAAACCTTTTTTTTTTCATCTTACCTTTAAGCATCCCTGTGACTAGCACTTGCTCTGAAACCTGCTGGAAAGCACGAGGAAGCCTTAAACTGATACAAACACTCAACTCTCCTTGTTAATAAGGAGAAATTAATTGTAGGCACTAAACAGCCTATAATTGCAAAGTACCTTGCTAAGGTAAGGGAAAACAGCTCTTGTACTTTATAAAAAAAAAGCACCAAACCAGGCATGTCCAAGAGTTAGCTCCCAGTGATGTCTCCTGTCCACCTGGTGAATCTGGGCATACTGGGGCAATGCAGCAATTGCCTCATGTACACAGACAACCCTCACCTCCTACCACCCAACACTACAACCTGCAAGAGATGCACTTACATATCCAAACTGGAAGCAAAGCTCTCTCCACCCAAGATTGTGCTAAACAGTCAAGAGGAGAAGGTTAACACCTGCATTACACCTCAAGCAACTCAGCCCTTCTAAACCCACACCACCAACACCCTCACATAGCAACACTAAACCCCCATATGCAGAGGCCCATAACAGTAACCTGCCCAAGCAACAAGGACCTCCGAAGCTGAAACATAAACAAACACCAATCACAACCAATGTACCACATAGCTCACAACACCAGTGTGCCACCCAACAGCCCCTAAGGCAAATCAATGTACCCAACACTTTAGTTGTAGGTGACTCTATTGTCAGGCACACTGATGTGCCACTCACCAGGCTGAACAAGGAGAAAATTACAGTCAGCTGCCTGTCAGGTGGCAGGATCCGCCACATAATGCATACATTCAAGTCACTCCACAACAAGTACAAATATGACTCTGTCATTGTCCATGTTGGAGTGAGTGACTTGAGACGTACCTTCCTGGACTACATGAAAAGAGACATGGAAGAGCTCTCAGATCATGTGGCCCAGGCAGGTATGACCCTAGCCCTGAGTAGCATTCTGCCTTCGCCCACAATGATACCACAGTATAAGGACAAAATGATTAACTTCAACAATTGGCTAAGCTTCTGGTGTCATTCAAAGGGGATCCAGTATCTGCCTGGGACGACATGATCGACAGACCACAATGCTTTGCCAGAGATGGTCTGCACCTGTCACCCCTGGGAATCAGGTTACTGGCTATGGCTCTTGCCACCCCTATAGTGCCTTTTTTAGGCAAAGTTAAAAGAACAAAACCACCACCGTAACAGTTACAAGAATGCAAAATCTGAAGGTAATGCTAGAAGTCTAAACGTCAAAATGCACTCTCTCAAGGCATTCCTAAAAATGGAGAACATTGATATCTGTGCAGTAACTGAGACCTGGTTCAAGGCCCAAGAGAGCACCCCTCCAATACAAGGCTACAACTCTTACCACACTTTTCAGCCACAAAACCAGGACCGAAACACTAAAGGTGGAGGAGTGTCCATATTCACCAAGGATATTCCCACCACCAGGCTAGTTGCCCAACGCAATGCGTCTGAAATTCTCCAGGTGCAACTAACACTAGGTAAGACTGCAATCCAAATTGTAGCTTGCTACAGATCCCCCACCATGCCCCATGTTTCTCACTGCACCTTTCTAAACATACTGGAAAATATTAAGATACAACCAAACACCCTAATACTGGGTGATTTAAACTACCCTGCCATTAACTGGGAAAACTACTCTTGTACCAACACCTTTGCCCAACAGTTTTTGGAATTCATAAATTCCAATGCCCTGGATCAACTAATTCATAGTCTCACCAGGGGCTCCAATATCTTAGACCTGGTCATTAGCAACATGGGAAATCAATGCTCCACACCTATGGTCACTCCCTCGTTGGTCAGGTCTGACCATAAGCTAATCATCCTTGACATCCACATCCCTCCCCCACCTATCAGTAAGGAACCTCTGTAAAAAACTTCTCCAAAGCCAACTTCATGCTAATCAAGTCAGAACTGGCAAACGTCGTGACACCCATGCAGAAGGTAACTGAAAGTTCGATGCTGAATCCTACACTAAGGCATTGTACGAGCACATCCACTTGTGCATGAATTGTGCCATCCCAAACAGAACCAAGATGCTCTCCTCCAAAAAAAGGAAGCCAATCTGGTGATCCCTGCCATAAACAAACTTTACAACAAAAGGAAGAAACTGTTGCAGAAAAGAGGAAAATCCCAGGATGCAAAAAACACCCTTACCAGCCTCAGTAATAAGCCGAGATCCCTCATAAAATCCTCCAATGCCAGTTACGAAAATAAAACTGCCAAAGATTCCAAAGACAACCACAAGGCATTCTATAGCTATGTCAAGAATCTAAATGGCAATACTCAGATATGATCTGAGCTACAACAAAATTGCATTAAATATACTGATCCCAAGGATATTGCCAATATCCTGGCAGATCGATTCAGTGCCAACTTCACCCCCCTCTCACCCCCTAAACGGCCCAGCTCAACACTGCAAGATTGCCAAATTCCGGTAATAACGGCCACACAAGTAAAAAAACGCACTCTCCAAAGCTAAGAATACAGCATCCATGGGACCAGACAACATCCTGGGCTGTGTACTACATGAACTACAAAATGAACTAGCACCACACCTAAGTGTCATGTTTAATCATAGCCTCACCTCAGGATTCGTGCCCACTGAGTGGTGCACAGCTACAGTTATCCCACTCCACAAGGGGGAATCCACCTTGGATCCTGGGAACTACCACCCCATCATTCTGATGAGCCTAATCTGCAAGGCCATGGAACGTATTATCATGGAACTTATAAACAAAGACATTGGCAACCTTCAAACACTGGACCCCCACCCAGTTTAGGTTCGTGTAGGGCCGATCTTGTATCCTGAACCTGATTGACATCTTTGAATCAGTCTCCAGAGCTGTGGACGAGGGTAAGGCGGTCCACACAGCCTATCTGGACCTCGTCAAGGCCTTCAACACCACCCCCCACTCTGGAATCATAGATAATCTTACCAAGCTGGGCATTAATCCCTGCGTCACTCGATGGGTTGCCAACTAGCTTACTAACAGACCCCACACTATAAAAGTAGCCGACTCCAAATCCAGCTCCAGACAAGTGACAAGTGGAGTACCTCAGAGTTCAGTCTTGGGACCGCTCTTGTTTGGCATCTACTTCTCTGAAGTACGGGCCAACACTAAGGGACTCTGGCTAACAAAGGTCACAGATGACTGCAAACTGGGAGCCATTTTTGAATCCCCAAATGATGTGGATATTCTACAAAAGGGCCTTACAGAAACAGATGCTTGGTGCCAGAGCCATGGGCTCAAGCTCAGTGCCAAGAAATGTATAGTTATCTCATTTGGGAAAAAAACATGTACACGTGAATTACAACATAGGTGGCAGTACACTAAACACCAAAAGTTTGATAAGAGACTTAGGAACACAGGTGGACAGTGGTCTCACCTTCGATAACCACATCACCACAACAGTCAGGAAATCCTTCTATGTGGCACACCTAATCACTAAGGGCTTTACAGCCAGAAAAAAGGAGGTAATTGTCCCTCTGTACTCATCCCTCATTAGACCCATTAGAGAATACAATGCCCCGTTTGGTATGTACCTCTCAAGACATCTGCAACAACTGAAAAGGCCGCAAAAATACCTCACTAAAAGAATCACAGGCCTAAAGCAGATGCCCTATGCTGACCATCTAAAAAACCTCCGGCTATACTCTGTCACATATTGTCTACTCAGAGGCAATCTCTGCATAACATACAAGGCCATGTCAAACCCAGAGCTGTTGGACATGCTACACTTAAAGAAATCCCAATCCCTCAGAGCCACATGCTCCATGGATCTAAACTTTGTCATTACAATGAATAAAACATGCTGGAGGGATAGGTTCCTGTTCCAGAGACTCCCCAGACTCTGGAATAGACTGCCCATACATGTCAAGCAGAGCACCTCTTTGGCCATCTTCAAAAGGAACATTGACGATTGGATGGAAGATAGGAAATTCACCCCGGGATCACGTCAATCGCCCTGCTAGACAGGGGTCCAGGGAAGTAAATACTGTGGGAAGAAATAGCCAGGGAAATGTTATGGCTAGGCTTGTATAGGCCCTAGGGCTGATAGCCTAGTACCAACCTATGAACCTATGAAATCAATGATGGATCTAAAATAACAACCCTCGAATCTCTCGGATCTGAGAGAGTCGAATCTGTGGGCACGGCTCCTACCCTCGGATCCGAAGGTCTGGAGTCTGGACCCCTGGATCCGGGAGAGGGAGCCAAAGGAATCGGATCCGAAGGCTTTGGATCCAAACCCTTGGATCCAGGAGTGGACTCCCTGGACGTTCTGGGACCCAAGGATCTCAGATCCGAAACCGCCCTGGCTGCAGCCGGATCCGAAGACTTAGGATCCGACAGCCTGGGATGTTTGGATGGGGCCTCCCCCACAGGAATCCTCTATCTAGCCCCTGAGAAGCCCGCCTTGGTTGGGGAACTGGTGAACAAGGGGCCTCCTTTGACAAGCAATTTGACGCCGGCCGACCAATGCTCTAGGATTGAAGGCAGCACAAATGCCACACTCCACCTCTAGGTGGTCGCCACCAAGACAATACAGATACTCCTCATTTGGGTTGTAAATAGGCATTTTCCAACCACATGAGGAGAACCTTTTAAAACCCATGGGTTTATAAAACATAACTAAACCTAGGGGAAAAACTTTTATCTAAGTCAAAGAGAAGCCAAAGTTCAGAAACGCACAACAAGACCATACGAAACACTCACCAACCACTTACTACTACTTAAAACAACTACTCTAGACCAACACAGTACACAAGAAAACACAATAAACCCAGGAAAAGGGCACCAAAGAAAAGATAAATAAAAAACAACCAGGATGGGATATAAAGGTAGGATAACTATCACCAGCGCTAGAGCAACAGAATAACCCAATAACAAAAAATTATCTCAAAGATACACTTACACCAAATGAGGAGCTGAGCAATCTGCATCTGTCTTACTGAAGCCGAAGCGGCAAACAAGATCTGAGGGATTGGAGGGCAGTGGAGCATTATGAGAGGGGAAGAGCTTGAGCTAAGCTGTTGTCTGTGTCTGCCTGCTCGGATATCGTTTCCAAGACCCTAGCGTGAGGAATGGTGACTAGATAACATCAGATCCTAAGGTTTTGATCACGTAATATAGACCCGAAATTTGTTCCTAGAATTCCAATGCTTCAGACAGTTCTGAGATTTGTTGTAATTTATGATTATCTCCAGATGGGAACAAGTCTCTAGTACCTGATCACATGCTCGTATTAGTAGATACTCCGTCGAGGTGGTAATGAGCCAGTCATCCAGGTAGGGAAACACTCAGAATCCATGCAGTCTGAAGTGAGCTGCTACCACTGCTATGCATTTGGTGAATACTCTGGGGGCTGTAGTGAGGCCAAAGGGCAGTTCTCTGAACTGGTAATGATTGGCTCCCATCCGGACATGTAGATACCTTTTGGATTGTCTGTTCATTGTAATGTGATAGCATGCATCCTGAAGGTCTATCCAGCACATCCAGTCATCCTTGCACAAGAAGGGCAGAATGGACTGAACTATGACCATCCAAAACTTTGCGTGTCAAACTGGTTTGTTCAAGTTGCTGAGATCCAAAATTGGTCTCCAGTTCCCTGTTTTCTTTGGCACTAAAAAGAATTCTGAGTACGTTCCGGATTCTATATGGTCTGGTGGGAAGTTTTGGATGACTATTTTTTCTAGCAGCTTTTGTATTTCTAGTGCTGCTGCTTTCCTCTAAGTGGGTGGAACAGCGAGAAATTTGCATACAGATGGAGGTGGAAGGGAAAAGTGGATTATATAACCTCTGGAAATGATCCTCTGCACCCACGTATCTTCTGTAATGTCTAGCCAGGCTCTCTGGTGCAGGGATAATCAACCCCTGATTGCCTCCAGAGGGGGACAATCGGGTCTCCTTTCAGGAATGCTGGTAGGGTCTATTGGAGAAGAGATCTCTAGACCCTTGGTTCTGCTGGTTTCCTCTGCCACATGGGCATCGTCATCCATTCCTGTTCCTCCTCTGCCTCTGGAGGAACTATCTCTTCATGGATCTTGGAAAGGAACCTGAGACTTCTTGAGCCACATTTTATGACCTCCACATTGATTCCTAGAGAAGGACCTTTGAGGAGTTGAAAAACATATGCCCATTGCAGAGAGGGACTTCCCATCTTTTTCACACCTGGAGAGTGTATCTTTAACTTTAGGGCCAAACAACGAACTGCCGTCAAAGAGTGCATTGACGAATGAGGATTTGAAGGGCTCTGGAAAATCAAACAAGAGCTTCCAGGCATATCTCCTAATAAGACTCATAGATGAATTAGAAAAAGACTGTAGGGGCTACAGAAGTTTGAGTCTTGGCAGTAGGGCTCCCAGAAAGGGATTTTGACATTTCCTTTATCAAGTCCCTTTGTAGTCTCATAAAGTGTGCCATCTAGTTCAGTGACCTAAGGGCAAAAGTCACTGAAGCATACACATGCTTCCCAAATCTGTCCAATGGCCTAGATTCCCTATTAGGGGAGAGACAGAGGCATTTTTCTGAGCATGTTCCTTCTTTGTGGCTACCGGCATGACCATACCATCTACGGGCATTACTTTGCTCCAAAATTCCCTCCCTACAGGTGAAGCCAGTATCCGATCTGGTCTTTTGGGGATTGGCTCAATTGAGTCAGGCTCCTTCTATGCCCACTTATAGATCAAGGCAATGAGCTCATCAGTAGGCAGAGTTACCCTGGAGGTAGACGATCCAGGTCCAAAGGCCTCCAGGAATACTGATTCTTCTGGGGAAGGGTTATCGGAGGACCAACCACCCCTCTGCTTAAGGATCTCAAGAATGTTTCTGAATGAGACGTCTTCAGGTGATGATCTTGGTGAACTTTCTCCTTCATCGAAATCAGTATCCTCAGTGACCAACTCCTGAGGGGAGTCCAAGTGCCTTCTCTTGCATTTCCTCTTCCTAGGGACTTCTTTGTTGGGATGTTCTAGTGAAGTATCAGAAGAGATTGTAAAACCCTGCTGGGTAGCCTGAAGACTTTGAGCTGGCTGTCCATGTGGCATAGAATGATGGATGTGGCTCAAGGCACAGAGACATCTAGGATCCAGAGGAAATATCTGAGGGGGTAGGATCCATCCATCCTGCCAGAGCAGAGAACACTCTCTTCACTACCTCAAAGGTAGAATACTCCGGGGAGAAGGAAGACATTGGAGCCAAGAAGCCAAGCTTCTGACCTATTGGTTTCCCCCTGCCCTTACCTCGGAGCTGAGCTGTCCAATGCAGAGGCCACGAGGGGTAGACACAGCTCCAAAAACCACGGAGTTGACTCTAACACCTCGGATCTGATTGGGAAGCTTCAGTTCCAAGAGTCATCCAGCACTGAAGACATCAAAGCTGGTGCACTCAGGGACAACTTCGGATCTGAAGATAATAACATCTTCAGACGCAAACCAGACAGACATGAAAGATAGGATCCAACGACTCTGAAACAATCAGTCAGATCAGAAAAGGAGCTGAAATCTGCAGAGTGGTAGAAGGATGGGCTTCCTGACCCGAAGGGGTAGGTGCCACGAAAACATCCATATGTATCTGTGCAGAGAGGAATCTCCTCATCATTCTGTCCATGTCAGCTTTGGTCAAATTTCTGGAAGAATGAGAGAAAGCCAGGGGTAGGGACCTAGACTAGTGGCATTCCAAAAAGGCAGAAGATACTCTGGAAGATACCGGATCTAAACTTGGAGAGTATCTGGTCCTGAGTAAGAGTTTTGGATCTGAAGTGCTTGGATCTGAGGAGGATTTTGTTGGATCCAATGGCAGCAGAACTGCAGCATCCTTTGGATCCAATTTATCCTTTTTCTTTGGCAGCTCCGAGGATGATGTAGTCGAGGCTCCTAAAGGTTTAGGATGCTTAGTAGAAGGCTAAGTCTCCTTTGATTTAGTTTTGGGGGAATGAGCCCCAAGAATAGCTTTTGAGAAAGAAGTAGGAAGTGACTCCTTTAAAATAAGTTTATTTTTTCTGTCCGTAATTGCACGTGGGTTAAAGTTTTTGCAAATACCACAATCAACTTGAAAGTGGTCCGGGCCCAAGGAATACGCACAAAATGTGAACGTCAGACAAAGGCAACTTATGCCCATACTTCTGGCACTTCTTAAAACTCAAAGGGCCTTTTCTGACATCCTGACACACTATAACAAAAAATCAAATAATAAAGTAATTTTTTGGCTTTTTTTAAAACAAGGAAGAAAAAGATAGAAAGAGAGATGTCAGCAATCTTATCATGAATTACACAAAGTGTTAAAGAGAAAAACAATTAGAGTATAAACAATACCAACTATGGTAAGAAAGAACTACATGTAGTGCAATAAAAGGGAGGATAAACTATTAATAAGATTTGAAAGAAAAATATCAAAACACCTGTTCTCACCCGAGAGCTTAAGATGACCACGTTTAATCGCAAAAGCGGCAAATGAGATCTGGGGTATGTTAAGGGCTGGTGTATTATGAGTAAGAGAGGAGTTCAAGAGTTATTTGGGGCTATGAGTTAAAGTAATCTCTGTGTCAGATCTGAGGATTGGATCTGAACCCAACAGTTGAGGATAGAATGAAAACTGACAACTGGGGTATGTTAAGGGTTGGTGTATTATGTGTAAGAGAGGAGTTCAAGAGTTATTTGGGGCTATGAGTTAAAGTAATCTCTGTGTCAGATCTGAGGATTGGATCTGAATCCAACAGTTGAGGATAGAATGAAAACTGACAACATCAGATCAATAATGTTTTGGGGTATGTCCAAAACCAACTACTTATATGCTTGATAAATCTGAAAGGCATAATCCTCCAAACAACCCAATAGCTGGTTACTCCCTTATACATAGATGCATCGAGGGCATCATTACCATATACCACAAGTACAGTCATAACCTCAAATGTAAACTGTATGGAGGAATTTCCACATAAACTTTATAACAAAAACAGGAGGCTTCTAGCCATCTGTAATAATCCCTGCTCTTTCAATATACAGTAAGCAAAACTTTTGTACCATCAGGGTGTGCAAGTACAGGTACAAATTAAGAGTCACCACCAATACTAAACTTAACCCTAAAGCCCTCTCCAGTTACCCTGAGAAACTTAAAAGTAAAACTTTGCTATATACCCAAGCCTTTACTGTAATGCAACATCCTGCTCTGACCCTGAAACCATTGCTAATATTCTCCTGAACAGATTAAACTCAAACTTCATGCCTCTTGCCAGTCTCACCATTACTCTCATCCCAAGTACCATGCCCTCCCAATGTCACCTTAAAACAAGTGCTATCAGTTCTTTCTGAAACCACAAATACTAGTTCTGTGGAGCCTGATTATATTTCAGCTACTTGCCAGTAAGTGCTAAGGACCACATAGCCCAACCCCTCCCAGACCTCTTCAGTCTAAATCGCTCTGTAGGGTATGAGTAATTGTACAAATATTAGTTTAACAAATACCTGAATAGTTATGGAATGTGTAACTACTTGGCTAATAAACAATGACACAGGCAACCTTCAAATCCTTGAGCCAAACCAATTGAGTTTTATAAATGGCAGGTTGTCTACTCAGCCTGGTTGACGTCGTTGACATGGCCATTGAAGGCACAGTGATAGCCTGCCTGTCCATAATGATTTGATTGTATTGCATTGATAAGCATTAACAACGTAGTATTCACCCATATGTAATCTGCTGGACAGCTAACTACCTCTCTGATAGAACCCATGCATTAAAGACAAGTGGAACCTCCTCCTCTTGAAAAAATGGCATTCTGGGAGTTACATAAAGCTCTGTAGTGGACCCACCCACCTCTTTAGCATGTACATTTCACCAGTCTACTCAGTTAGACACAGTCCTTCTCTGTCTAAGTTTGCTGATGACTACAATTTGGATGCAGCTGTCCAGTCTTTCAGCATTCAGCTTCTCCAGCGTGACCTGAGTCAGACCAACATCTGATGCACTGTTCACAGGTTCACCTTAAACAGAAACATGCACTACAGTTACTTAGGTAAAGCTACTATCCTTTCCTTTTATCACATTGCTGGTATCCCCATAAAATGGACACTATTAACAGGGACTTTGGTACCATTGTTGACAATGGGCTTTCCTTTGACCATCATGACTCAGAAACATCTAGAAAATCCTCCTACCATGAATAAATTATCTGTCAGGGTTTTCACTGAAGTCCAAAGAGGTTCTAGTCTTCCTAGATCTTCCCTCAAATGCAATCTTCCCTTTCAATTTTACCTTTCTCCAAGTGTTTGATCAACCTTAAAGACTCCAAAAATTCCTGATAAAGATCATCTCAAGTTTTAGGCAACTTACGCTTCTTTGAGGACTACCTTCTATTTTACTTTTTTTGTACAATGAAAAATCCTGCTCTTATCAGTCTCCTTCACCTTCATAGAACTGACAGTCAACAAAACACTAATTCATGATTTTTTAAGTAAAAGCATTGCCTGTCTTTGAAATAGTCTCCCTCTACACACCAAACGAAACAACCCTTTACATACCTTCAAAACCTACATGATTGGACGGCACTTCATAAATTTATGCTGTAGGGTATGTGAATTTTTTTTAACTAGGGGTAACTAATATAGAAGATGGCCTTCTGGTCATAAGTTATGCTTAGTACATACCCATGAACATATGGACCTATGACTGGATTAACCTGAGCAGAAGACAAAATGCAGGGATGCAGGTAGTGACATAAGGCTATAGCTTATACAATTACTGTTACTCTATACCCAGTTTTTAAGTAAAGTGGTGAAACTAGTTAATTTCTGAACCAAGTGGCAGGTGCTAAATAGTTACCAGCTTTGGTAAAGGTACAAATTAATGGTCTGCTCCTACTTTGTTACCTTGGGAACATTTAGAATGTTTGCACTGGATGAACTTAGGGTTCTGACTGACTTTCACCAGTTAATGTGTAGGCTTCTTTCCAAAACTGCAACAAAATATTCAAATAAAACAAGCAATTCACAGCAAGTAGGGAATGTTTTTAAGAAAGAGTTGCTGCCACTTATTTGTAAGCTAGTTCAGGAGCAAGATGTTTGCATTGTAGTCTGTATGTGAATTTCCCTCTCATAAAGTGACATCCTATTTCAAAGGTTCAGCCATCCAAAATTACTTAGAACTGCAGAGTATCAAGGTGTATATTAGCTGGAAAATGAGCCAGTTGTTGGGTACTCTGTGTTGAGAATGTACTGTTGCTGGTAATGTAATGGTGACACCAATTTATCAGTGGGAATTTTGAAGGGATTCCCTGGTCTTGGAATTAAGACTACTGGAAAGCACTTCATTTCGGTAAATATTTTAATACTTTGTACCTGCTAAAAACATGATTCATCCCTCTCAGACTGCTGAAATCACAGAAGTGGAGCAGTGTCCATATATAATTCTTTTTCATTTATGGCTAAATCAGCTATTGCTACTTTACAGGGAGACCCTAGTGTGGGAGCTATAAGAACTGGAGGAGAATGCAAATTAATCTGAGATACAAGGGGAACTCCTCGACTTTCTACAAGGATGATGTCACAGCAGACCAGTAATATGAATAGTAGGAGGTCCCAAAATGCTCTGTACTTTGTGATTTATGATGATAGAAGATATAACATATCAGCTGATTTTCCTAAATACTGAATGCTGACAGGACTTCCACGATGGCTGCTCACTGATCAAAAGGTTGATTAGAGCTCTCCCAGAGTAAAAATTGTGAGATAAAAAACAGTAAAAGTCATCAATTAGGGTAAAGTCAGTTACTGGTTAGCAAGTACACTGTTGGATATGGCAAAGAAGACAATCCCTTTAAATCACGTAATCCTAAACCACAGTGCTCTGTTGGGAAGATCAACTTATTTCACTTAACTCTTGCCCTCTTCCCTGACAGAAAAAAAAAATCCTTCAACTCTATTAATTATTGCCCACAACTTCTTTGGTGATGAAAATAAGCTTGACTTGTACATAAAACTAAAGGGACTAAAACACTTTCACTGCTGGTACCTTACTGTTCATATCCATAAAAAGAGATTCCAGTTTGTCAGTTTTTATATTATCTTTTTTTTAGTCTTTTCCCATACATCCTTAGCTGCCATAACAGAAAGAATCTTTTTTAGCCCGTACTCCTAATTACTTCATCTTATTGTGTCCCCATAAATATGGGTATTGCTGAACCAATTCATATGTGGGTATATAATTAATCCTTCTCCTCTACTGAAGTTTTCCTTGACAAGTCCAATCTGCTATACAACCCAAACAAAACTAAAATTGTACTGTTCTTTAAAAACAGTACTCAGACTTTAACAATACCTTCACTAAAACATCAGCACAAAATACTACACCTGAAGTAGTTTATACTAAATTACTAGAATTAATCCTACACGACAACCTAAAATTTGACTTACATATTGACAATTCTGTTAAAAAAGACCCATCTAAAAGTAGGTCTTCTCTCGTTATCTCATCTTACCTGTTGCCAACCCTCCCCTATGCATTACCTCTACTCATTAATACTAACACCTGCCTTTTACACAAACTAGAACAATGCTATAAAAAATGCAAAATTTGCAACTAATCTTCTGCTAACTTAACTGGGTGGAGTTTCCCAATTAGCAGGCATACTTCCAACTCAGATTAGCTCAAAGGATACTACATCACCAAAATAAATGTGAAACTTTAAAATCAGTAATGCTGTGGTACTTTCCTCCTAGATGACTCACATCTAAATATAAGTACCTAGCACAGATTCTCAAACAAAACCTCAGGTATGATGAAGCCATGTATACCTCACATGTATCCATATGCGGGAATGCTCTACCACATAACTTAAGACAAATCAGAAATCCAAAGCTTTCCAAAGCTAACTTCCAGCCCCAATTACTACACCTTAAGTTATGTTCCTCTCCTGACTAAACTTTATATATCTCATCCCCTCCCACCCCTAATGAAAAATATATCAATATACAGTATCATTAGACCAATATTCAGTAGAAGAAACTCTAGATACATAATTGCTTGTCCTCCAGTCTATCTAGCTATTGTCACTGTACCAGTAACATCTAATATTTCATTTTTGCACAAATAAAATGTAAAGAGTAATAATATAAAAATGTTTTTTACACAAACACACACACACACACACACACACACACACACACACGCTCATATAAACACAGAGTATATAACCCAACTCAAATATACAAAATACTGAGTTTCTTGAATTTTCTCTGCTGTGTATTTTGTTTCTGTATTACATATTATTAAGTAATTATGTTTGTTTCAATATAATATATTTGTAAACATGATGTTCAGATTTTACTTAACCTGTCTTTCACAAATATGTAAACTTGTTCTGCTTTTCTTCCTGCTGAAAAACAGCCTCTCATAGCACAGTCAGACTTTCCTGGTAATCATAGGTTCATAGGTTCATACTAGGCTATCTGCCCAAGGGCATTTATAAGCCTAGCCCATAGTTATGTGGCTTTCGCCACCCCTTTAGTTTGAATAAAAACTATGCCTATCATTTTTCTGTGCCTCTGTCAAGCAGTGACACTGAAGTAATCCCTGGGGTATATCTGCGATCTCCCATCCATTGGTCAAGATTCCTCTTGAACAAGGCCAGCGAGGTGCTCTGCCTCACATGTACCGGGATTTTGTTCCACAGCATAGGGAGTCTCTGGGTGATGAATCTGTCCCTCCAGCACGTTCTATTTATAACCGTGTCAAGTTTTAAGTCTCCTGCCCTTGTGGTTCTGTGGGATCTAGATTTTTTGAGGTGAAGCATATTCATCAAATCTGGGTTTGACATGGCCTTATATGTCAAGCACAGGTCACCTCTGAGCAAGCGGTATGAGACTGAATAGAGCTGGAGTTCTTTCAGTCGGGCAGCATAAGACATATTTTTGAGACCCTTTATCCTTTTGGTGAGGAACTTTTGGGGCCTTTCAAGCTGCAGCAGGTGTCTGGTCAGTTACATTCCGAACGGGCATTGTACTCAATCATAGGTCTAATGAGTGATGAGTACAGGGGACGATGACCTCCCTTGATCTAGATGTGAATCCCTTCATGATCAGGTGGGCGATATAGAAGGTTTTCCTAACTACTTTAGCAACATGAGTGTCAAACGAAGGCTACTGTCAACTTGGGTCCCCAGATCCCTGATGACTTTTCTGTGCTCAGTGGATTGCCACCTATATGGTAGCTAGGGGTAACCTTGTTTTTCCCGAAGGGTATGACTATGCATTTTTGGCGTTTAACTTCAGGCCATGGCTCTGGCACCAGTTATCCGTTTCTGTGAGGCCCTTCTGGAGGATATCTGTGTCAGATGTGTTTTCGACTATGGCCCAGTTTGCAGTCATCTGCAAACTTTGTCAGCCATAACCCTCCTGTGTTTGCTTGTACTTCAGAAAAGTAGATGCCGAACAAGAGTGGACCCAGGACTGAGCCCTGTGGGACACCACTTGTGACAGGCTTTGAGTCTGACATGGCTCCAGCAACTCTGACCCTGTGGGTTCTGTCACTTAGCCAGTTTGCAACCCATCTTGTGATGTATGGGTTTACATTCAAGCTGATGAGTTTTTCGATGATACCTGAGTGGGGTATTGTGTTGAAGGCCTTTGCCAGGTCGAGGTAGGCTGTATGGACTGCCTTTCCCTCATCAATGGCCTTGGTGACTGTCTCGAAAAAGTCAACCAAGTTTAAGAGGCAGGATCTGCCTTTGACAAAGCCAAACTGGGTTGGATCCAAAGTCTGCAAGTTCCCTATGTCTTTATTTATGAGTTCCATTATGATCCTCTCCATGGCTTTGCAGATAAGGCTTGTCAAGCTAATGGGGTGGTAATTTCCAGGGTCTGTGGAGGCACCGCCCTTATGAAGTGGGACCACAGTCGCGTCGCCACTCCTTGGGTAACGTATCCTGAGGTGAGGCTAAGATTAAACAGCTGTCCTAACTGTGGGTTTAATTCCTCGTTGAGTTCATGAAGCACACAGCCGGGGACACCATCCGGTCCCATGGATGCTGTGTTTTTGCCTTAGTGAGGGCAGTTCTCACCTGGGCGTTGGAGATGTTTGGGGGCTACAATCCTCTGGAATAGATATCTCTCCTTTTGGGGAGGGGAGAAGTTTGCACTGAACCTGTCAGCCAGTATGTTAGCAATGTGTGTAGGTTCAGTAATTTTCACATCATTTTGAACTAATTCTGAGCATATCTGGGAGTTTCCTCCTAGGTTTCTAACATAGCTAAAGAAGGCCTTATGATTGTCTTTAGAGTCCTTGGCGATTTTTCTCTCAAAATTTGCCTTGGATGATTTTATGAGAGCTCTTAGTTTTTACTTATAATGATCAAAGGTGTCTTACCTTTCAAGGATTTTGCTCTATCTTGTAGTAGCTTCCTCCTTTTGTTGTAGAGCTTGTTTATGGCTGGGGTCCACCAGACTGGACGCTTGCCTTTGGTACAGAGAGTCTTAGTTTTGTTTGGGATTGCCTGATCCATGCAGTCCTGTAGGTGCTGGTAGAAGGCATTTGTAAGTGATTCAGCAGTTTGAGTAATGTTTACCACTGGCTCAGGGGCCTTAAAGGAGACCACACTAGTTTTTAGAAGTGTGAAATCGGCTTTTGAGAAGTTTTTCACTGTGGTCTTTTTGTTTCAGGTGGGGCGGGATGAGGACCTCCAGCGAGATTAGTTTATGATCTGATCTCACCAGTGAGGGGTATACTTCCGGTGTTGAACATTTTGATCCCATGTTCGTGATGATGAGATCAAGTATGTTTTCTCCTCTTGTGGGGATGGTGACTAGTTGTTCCATGGCATTTGAGTTTATGAACTCCAGGAATCTTTGGGTTAGAGTGTTCGGGCTTGAGTAGTGTTCCCAGTCTATATTAGGGTAGTTGAAGTCACCTAGTATGATGGTGTTTGGAGATACATTTATCCCTCCAATGTTTTCAGGGAGGCCATGTGAGGTTCCTGAGTTTGAGAGGGTGGCCTGTAACATGCTACAAATTGCAGAGCAGTCTTGCCTATGGTTAATTGCACCTGGATGGTCTCCGATGCATCGTGCGTTGCCACCAACCTTGAGGTGTGGGTGTCCTTTATGAATATGGACACCCCTCCTTTCTTGGTGTTGTCCGGATTTTGGGGCGGGCATGATATGAGGTGAAACCTGTTAGTGCTGGGGTGCTCTCAGGAGCCTTGAACCAGGTTTCTGTCACAGCACAGACATCGATGTTCTCCATATTGAGAAGGGCCTCGAGTGTGTGCATCTTGAGAGTGAGACTTCTGGCATTGAGCAGCATTACCCTTAGTTTTTTCCTTTTGGTGTTCTAGGGTGGTAGGTTTAGAATTTGAGCCTTGCCTAAAAAAGGCACTATGGGGGTGGCAAGAGCCTTTGCCAATATCCGGAAGCCCAGGGGTGACAGGTGCAAGCCGTCCCTTGCGAAGCAGCGTGGCTTGTCCAGCATGTCATCCCAGGCAGACAGACATTGGATCCCCTTTGAATGACACCAGAATTTAAGCCAATTATTAAAGCTGATCATCTTATCACTGTATTGTGGCATCATTCTAGGTGAAGGTAGGATACTGCTCAAGGTCAAGGTCATACCTGCCTGGGCTACATAATCAGAGAGCTCCTCGATGTCCCTTTTCATGTAGTCCAAGGAGGTACGTCTCAGGTCGTTGACACCAGTGTGGACAATGACTGAGTCGTACTTGTACCTGCTGTTGAGAGACCTGAGTGCTTGCGTTATGTGGCGAATTCTAGCGCCCGACAGGCAGCTTACTGTGACCTTCTCCTTACTCAGTCTGGTGAGCGGGACGTCAGTGTGTCTGACTATGGAATCACCAATGACAAGTGTGTCTGGCATTTCGTTTGGCCTTAAGGGCTGTGACTGTTTGACACTCTGACTGTGTGGTCTATGTGTTGCATGTGTTGGGTCGTGAGGTGGTAGTTGTTTGGGTGTCTGCTTTGGTGGCCTCTGCTGTTTTGGTAAATTTTTGATCAGAGCCTCCGAGTATGTCTTTGTGTGAGTATGTGTATGATTTGAAGTTGTGATGGTACCATGTGTGACTGGGTATGTATTGTGTGTGGTTACCTTCTCCTCCTGTCTGGTCTTGCCAGTCCTATGTTGAGAGAGCTCAGCCTCCAGTTTGGCCGTATAGTTGCATCTCTCGCTTGTATTTGTGTTTTGTGGGAGGAGGAGAGGATTGTCTGTGTACATGAGGCAATTGTAACATTGCCTCAATATTCCCAGGTTCACCAGTTGAGCTGGAGAGGACACTAGCAACTGATCCCTCGACATACTAGAAGTAGTAGATAAAGAGACATTCAAAGGACTCCGGGGGAAGTGGGTTTTAGGCTGGTGGGGTACTATCTATAATAAGAGTGCTTTATCAAGGTGCAAGTACTGTAGGAGTAAGTGCTAGGCTTTACAGATAGAGAATAGTCTACTTGGGAATCAAGTAGAGATGAACTTTTCAGTTACAGGATATGCTGGTTAGATCAGCAGTACAGCTCGAGGAAGGTAGTTCTAAGGGAAAATTTGAAGAGTGGAATTTAGATGGCGAATAGTTTAACCTTGTTTAACCGCTGCTCTTGTGTGCAACAGTGGCAACTCTGCTAAATCAGCTAACGCGTTAGCGTGTTTTATAGCAGGGGCTGAAGGGAGCTAGGAATTGGCCCAAAACGACCAATGGACTACTAGTTTCTGGCTGAAACTTCACCAAATCGGACAGAAAGGCAGCTCAGTGCTTCCCACTCCCACTGGTAAGCAAAGAAACTTCCCTCCTTCCTAATAAGGCAATGGATCAGTAACAGGAACTAAAAACAAAGCCCAGGGATCAGCAACTCTGAAACTGGACTACTCTAGTTCAGTAAGGCGGAAAACAAGAGATTTTTTGTTTTATTACAGAGATAAGGAAAAAAACAGACAGTAAATGCTATAAATGCTGTAAATCGGCTAGCGCACTTTAGTGTGTAGCCTACAGAAACAATTTGCAACAATTAGTAACTTAAAGTGCAATAAACAGTGTAAAATGCAGAAATCACTTAAAGTAGCAGTAAAACAGGCAAAATGCAGTCGCTAGCTTAATAACAGTGGGAAAGCCACAAAAATACTTATATCTGGTAGAAAGTCACTCTTTTAGCTCTCTGCTGCTTGGATTACTCTGCAGGCCACCACGAGGATCTGTGCTGAGTTGGTACAAGCTGGAAAACGCGTGTTTAGCGTGTTTTATAGCAGGGGGCTGAAAGGAGCTAGGAATTGGCCCAAAACGACCAATGGACTACTAGTTTCTGACTGAAACTTCACCAATTCGGACAAAAAGGCTGCTCAGTGCTTCCCACTCCCACTGGTAAGCAAAGAAACTTCCCTCCTTCCTAATAAGGCAATGGATCAGTAACAGGAACTAAAAACAAAGCCCAGGGATCAGCAACTCTGAAACTGGACTACTCTAGTTCAGTAAGGTGGGAAAACGGAAAAAAACAGACAGTAAATGCTATAAATGCTTTTAAGCGGCTAGCACACTTGAGTGTGTTAGCCTACAGGTAAAATTAAGCAACAAATAACTTTTTAAGAGTGCAAAACAGTTAATCAACACAAAAACAGTTTAAATAGAATGCAGAGCTGTATAAACAGGCTAAGATGCAGTCGCTAAGCAGTAAATATTCAAAAAGCCAGAAAAAAATACTTAAATCAGTTATAGCAAATACAGTTATAACAAATGCTCTGAAATATACTGTATATTTCCAATATGTTTGAGAAGGACAGTCAGAACACAAGAAGGTTCAGGCGAAAAAGAAAAAAAAAAGTTTTGTTTTACTTTTTGAAAAGGGAAAAAGGAGGAACAGAAGGCCTTATCAAATGTGAATGAGCTAATGACACTAGATTGGGAGGTGTGTCACAGTAGGGGCGGGCAACTGCAAAGCCACCAAGTATAAAGCACTACAGAGTCAAATGAAAGTTTTTAAACAGATAAGGATTTGTGAAGATTCTGAATAGACAAAGTACTTTATATATATTAAATTATAAAAACAGTAAAATGCTAACAAACAGTGTAACATAAAGACAATACAAATTTGTCTCAAAAAGTGAGACAAATTTTACATCATTTTGTCATGTAAATTTTACAAATGAAAAGACAGAATCAGAGGAGTAGCAAGAAAAGAGTGAGAAGCAGGACTGGCCTTGGAAACTGTAGGGAATAACACATATGTTTTGAGGACACAGCACAGGAGGTATGTAATGGTAAAAATATAGAGTCCAAGGAGGCAGAATGGCTAAGAAAGGTCAATAATGCAAGATGACCTACATGATGTGTGTGTTCCAAATCTGACCTTGAGAAAGCAGTCAAGACATATATTAGCAAAGATGCAAACTAATCAGCAGAAACTTTTAGTTATGTACTCACCATAACTTCAGATGTTTGGGATCCATCTCGCCTACATTCTGACTGATGGGCTCGGAGCCGATCCCTCGGCTCCGACTCGGCACGCTTATGCTATAGAGCGAGGCCTCTAATTGGCTGAGCTATCTTTATCCCAGGATGCACCACCACTAATCCCCCAGATCTTGTTTGTCCGCATTCATGCACACATGCACAGCTTGTTTATATAACATTGTTAGATGTTTCAAGATGAAACAACAGGATTCGGACCTTCTGATATCCTCTGATCTCCAAGGAAGGGGAAGGAGGGTGGGTTATTAGGAATGTGCGAGATGGATCCCAAACATCTGAAGTTATGGTGAGTACATAACTAAAAGATGTTATGTGATCCTATCTCGCCTACATTCTGACTGATGGGACAGCGTCCCTAGCGCCTAAATCCCGGGTGGCTCATTGGAAAACACTCCTGAGCACTGTGGAACCAAATGAAGCTCGTCCTCTAGATGCCACATCTAATTTGTAGTGAGAAATGAAGGTGTGCGGGGAAGACCATGTAGCCGCAGCACAAATGTCACCAATAGCAAGCTTAGAATGAAATGCTACCGAAGTAGCCATAGCCCTTGTAGAATGAGCCTTGACAGAGGTGGTAAGCTCTTTGTTAGAATAAATATAAGCTTGAGTAATACAGTCCCTGATCCATTTGGCAATAGTGACCTTTGTGACAGCGTTGTCCAATTTGTTTTCTGCAAAGGATACAAACAACTGCTCTGTTTTCCTTGATTGTTTGGTCCTATCCAGATAAAAACGTAACTGCCTGTGGACATCTAGTGTGTGGAAAATAGACTCCGCTTTATTGGAGTATTTTGGGAAAAAAACTGGGAGCTCTAACGACTGTTGTAAGCATAAAGTAGAACAGACTTTAGGAACAAAAGAAGGATTTGGTCTGAGGGACACCCTGTCTGTATGAAAGACCAAGTACGGGGGTTTCACTGACAAAGCCTGAAGTTCTGAAACCCTTCTGGCTGAAGTAATCGCCACTAGAAAGGCTGTCTTCCATGATAGAAACTTTAGATCACAGGTAGCTGCCGGTTCAAAGGGAAAAGAAGTCAAGGCACGTAATACAATATTGAGATCCCATGGAGGTGCAGGATGAGAAATCGGAGGTCTTAATAGAGCAGCACTTTTCAAGAAGGTCTTACACAACCTGTTGCTCATTAAAGGTGGGTCTATGGATTCATGAAAATTAGAAATCGCTGCCAATTGTACTTTGATGGTAGAGACTGAAGAGCCTTGATTGAAAAGAGAGGTCAGGAATTTGAGTACTTCTGCCACGGGAGTAGAAATGGGGTCCAGGCCCCGTAGTTGAGCCCAAATAGCAAACCTTTTCCATTTGCTAGAATACAGTTTCTTCGTAGCAGACTTGTGGGCTGAAGATAAAATGTGCACCACATCTGGGTCCAGTGCATGTCTCCTGACTATCGTCGGAAGAGGAGGAGCCAGGCCGTCAATTTTAAGGTGTGTAGGGACTGGTGTAGTAGTCCCGACTGATGAATCAGTAGGTCTGGAACCTGGTCCAGGAACCATGGACCTTCCAGAGCATGTTTCCGAAGATAGGGAAACCAGACTTGACGAGGCCAGTAAGGAGCAATTAAGATCATCTTGCTCCCTAAGAGAGATGCCTTTTGAATTACCCTGGGGAGGAGAGGAACTGGAGGGAAGGCATAAAGCAGGCCGGTGGGCCAAGGATGGACTAATGCGTCCATAGGGCTCTTCCCCGGCCGGGTTAGGAGAAAAATTCTTTGCACTTGCATTCAGAGGAGTCGAAGAGGTCGCAACACAGAACTCCCCATTCGCTGAAAATCTGCCTTGTAACTGTCATATTCAGAGACCATTCGTGAGGAGAGAGGATGGTTCTGCTCAACCTGTCGGCTATGACATTGGACTTGCCCGTATGTGAGTAGCCACTAGGAAGCGTTTGGTGGAGACTGCCCATTCCCAAACTCTCATCGCTTCTCTGCAAAGAGGATAGGATCTGGTCCCTCCCTGTTTGTTCAGGTACCAGACAACTGACATGTTGTCTGAGTGAACAGCAATCACACCCTGAGGGAGGTAATCGTGAAGGGCTTGAAGGGACAGGAGTACTGCCCTCATTTCTAGGATGTTGATGTGGAGAGGGGTCTCTTCCGGGTGCCATTTGCCTTGGACTGACCTGCCCAGGGAATGCCCCCCCCACCCCATCTGGGAGGCGTCCGTGGTCAAAGTGGCCGGAGGAGGAAGAACAAAGGGTCGTCCCTGATCCAAGTTGGAGGACACTAGCCACCAGCGAAGGTCCCGTTTGCAAGATTCTGTGATCCGTATGAGATGACTGAGAGGGAGTTCCTGAAAGGACCACTGAGTTGAAAGAACCCACTGGAGGATTCTCATGTGTAACCTTGCCAAGGGAACTAGCAGAACTGTGGCAGACATTGATCCCAATAGCTGTAGGACCATTCTGGCTGGGGCTTTGGACCTGGGGAGTAAGGCTCGAACCTGATTTTGAATGGTCTGAATTCTGTCTGCAGGTAGATAGACCCGCATCTGGTTTGAATCTATCTCTACCCCTATGAATATTATTCTTTGAGATGGCCGCAACACAGACTTTGGCCAATTGAAGGTGATTCCAAGGGAATTGCCCAGTGATATTGTGGCTTGCAGGCTCCGTAGAAGTAGATGCTTGGAGGTGGCAGTTAGGAGCCAGTCGTCTAGGTACGGAAACACCTGGAATCCTAGACTTCTCAAGTGAGCAGTCACTACTGCCAAACATTTGGTGAACACCCTGGGGGCTGTGGTGAGACCAAAGGGCAGCGTGCGGAACTGAAAATGACTGCCTCCTAGGCTGAAGCGCAAGTGTCTCCTGGACGTTTGATGTATTTTGATATGGTAATACGCGTCCTTGAGGTCTATGGAGCACATCCAAACACCTTTCTCCAACAATGGGAGAATGGTTTGTAAAGTGACCATTTGGAACTTGGACTTATTGATTGAACGGTTTAGGTTGCTTAGGTCCAAAATGGGCCTCAAGTCCCCAGTCTTTTTTGGCACCAAAAAGAATCTTGAGTAAGTCCCTAATCCGATCTGGTCTGCGGGGACCGGTTGGATGACTCCTTTTTGCAGCATCTTTGAAATTTCTGAGGCTGCGGTATCCCGTTGACTGGGTGGTGGGTCCGGGATTTTTTTGGACTGAGGGGGGGGGCAACAGAATGGGATGGAGTAACTTCCGGCGATAATTCAAAGCACCCATCGGTCCTGAGTGATCCCTTGCCAGGCCTTCAGGTGCTTCGAAAAACGACCCCCGACTGGCTCCGGAGTAACACAGTCGGGCAATCCCTCAGGGACTATGAAAAGCTGAAGAGCCACGAAAGGACTCGCGGTCTCCAGTGTTGCGAGGGCCTCTGCCACCTCTGGGAGGGCGTCTTCCTGATGAATTTCCCCCTCCTCTGCCTCTGGAGGGGGAACCTTCCTGCTGAGAGGGGTAAGACTTCTGAGATCTACGGAACCACATCTTCCCTCCTCTTTTAGTCTTGGGATAAGGCCGAAAGGGAGTGGAAAATCGTGCCCCTACGGCAGTCAGAGTCTTACCCTCCTGTTCACAGCAGGTAAGTGTGTCCTTTACCTTGGGCCCAAACAGGGAGGACCCATCAAAGGGGGCGTCGGCAAATGAAGACTTGAAGGCCTCCGCGAAATGACACAGGCAGAGCCAGGCTTGTCTCCGTAGAGCAATGCCTGTATCCGCCGCTCTACTCGCCCCTTCGGCCGCATACAAAATGAGCCTCATGGACGAGTTCGAAATGGACGACATTGTAGCCAGCTGAGATCCAGCCGTCTGGGCCAGCTCCTCAGGCAAGTTACCTAAGAGGGTATCGGATAGCTCCTTAATCAGATCCCTCTGAAATCTCGTAAAGTGCGTCAGGTAGTTCAAGGACCTCAGAGTAAAGGCCGCTGAACTAAGGGTGCGCTTACCGTACCGATCCATGCTCCTAGACTCCTTATTAGGAGGATGGACGGACGTAGAAGCCTCTGCTACATCTTGCTGGGTAGCAGATGCCACCACCATAGCATCCACAACCACACCTTTCGTAAGGAACTCTCTATCTGGGAGCGCCGAGAGAAATTTGTTTGGACGAGCGGGCACCGGTTCCACAGAGTCTGGCTGTTCCCACGCCCTTTGACAGATCAAATCCAAGAGCTCGTCGAAGGGCGGAGACACCCAGGAGGTGGAGGGCTGAGCCCCGAAGGCCTTCAGGAACACCGACTCATCAGCAGAGGGAGGTTTGGACTGCCAGCCGCCTCTTTGTTTTAGGGCTTCCAGGATGTCTGCAAAGGAGACATCATCCGAGGACGACTTGGGGGACCCCTCTGCATCATCGAGATCGGTGTCGGATGTCAAAGACTCGTCAGGGGAGTCAACGTGCTTCCTCTTGCATGTTCTCTTCCTGGGAGGTTCTTCCGAAGAGGCTTCAGAAGGACCTCCAGGAGGGGGAGAAACCCCAGCGGGGGTAACCTGAGGCCCAGGGGCTCCGCTGTCTACGGACAGGGGACTGCCAACGACCCAGTCTCCAAATGTGGGGAAGGAGCTGGGGAAACTGTGGAGGTAGCCAATGAAGATTTGGCTAGAGCACTCCTCATAGCCCTGAAGGCGGGACCACCAGAATCCTGGGAGGGTCCCCCCTCCGTGGCCACGACAGTGGACGGTACTCCCGCCACCGACGCACCAAGAGGGAGACTTGGGACCAAGAGCATCAATCCCGAAGCCTCCCCCCCAGGGCCGAAGGAAGAAGTCCGTGCACTGAACTCCGACCCAAGAGCCGGAGTCGGAGCAAGGGTCAAGCCTGACCCTAACACCTCCACTGGTTCCACCAGCACCTGCTCCAACGGTGCCGAAGCTATTGGAGGAGGAAGTACAGTAGGGGAGTAGACCATCGGCTCCGAAGCCAAATGGGCTGGAGCCGAAACCATCTTTTGGAACACCGGAGACTGGAAGAGTCGAAGTAGCACCCTGTCGATGTCCGAATCAGACATCTTGGATGATCTCGAGGATACCGATCGGGCCCGAACCGATTTCTCCATCGGCTCCGAAGGGCTCGGTGACCGGCTCCGAAATGACTCAACAATTATCGGCTCCGAGGAAACCTTCAAGGAAATTTCCCTCAGTGCCGATAAAGACTTCGGCTCTGAGGGGGAAGTGTCTGAGCCGATGACCCTTATCGGCTCCAATATCAGTGGAGCCGATGAGGGTGACCCACCTCTCGATGCCCCAGACCTCGGCTCCGAAACCAGAGGAGTCGAGGCTGGAGGCATCGAGGCAGACCGTTCCGACCTCGGCTCCGAAGTCCGTGGAGCCGATGGAGAAGTCTGCTTAGTTTTCTTAGCCGTCGGTTCCGACTGACTGGTCGGAGCCGGTGCTTTCTCTTTTAGAAGGAGGAGGAGAGGAAGATAAAGCCTCCTCGAAGGAAGGCTTGATTAATCCTTTGAGGATTAATTTGTTTTTCCTCTCCTGGAGGACTCTGGAGGAAAACGCATGGCATACACTGCACGATTCCTGCAGATGTTTGGCGCCAAGACAATAGGCGACGAGTGGTCGTCCGTTATGGACATTTTGAACCCACACCTCGTGCACTTTTTAAACCCTGAGGGTTTACGTTCTTTAGACATAATCCTACAAAAAAAACAGACAACAACAGTAAACTTAAGGGTTTGACACACAGGAACAAATATGTATGCCACTAACTCAGAAATATTTAAACTGAAGTAAAATTTTTTTTTTTTTTTTACACACACAGAATGTGAGAAGAGAAAGGGGAAATAAGGAGGGTCAAGACCCTCTAACTCAAACGGGTACTTGACCCACACACAACCACTAAGAAGTAGTAACCACAGGGGAAGGCCCCTCTAACTTAAACAGAACCTTCTCTGACAGGAAATTATACTAAAAATTCAATCAAATTGCTTGAAACACACTCTTACACAAAGAATAGCCGTTAAAACAGCTTTTGGGTTTAAATGAAGCAAATACTGACAGGAAAAAGACTATATATATAGTACTTAGCCCAGCCAATGTTGAGACCACGTCCAAGCTCTGTAAGCGGCAAACGAGATCTGGGGGATTAGTGGTGGTGCATCCTGGGATAAAGATAGCTCAGCCAATTAGAGGCCTCGCGCTATAGCATAAGTGTGCCGGCTCCGAGCCCATCAGTCAGAATGTAGGCGAGATAGGATCACATAACATCACCTGTTTTTGAAAAAACTGTGACAGAAATGAAAAGTATTAAAATTGAACACATCAGAGTAATTGTGGAAAATGATTATTCATTGTATACCAGGCAACAGAAAAACAAGGGTATCCAAGCAATCAAGGAAAGTTGAGAGGCAGGTATGAGATTCATGCTGCTGTATCCAGCTGTCTTCAGAATATTTCTTTCCTAGAAGATGAAATACATGTTTTAGATGCAGAACAAGCTAATGAGGTAATAAAGTTTAACCTACAAAGACTGAGTTGAGTCAGCAAGCAGAAGAGGACTCTGCTTCGTATTCTTTTGAAATATCAAGTCCAAACAGAGACTTTGCCAGTGAACCCTTCTCCACTGTTTCAAAGAAGAATGCTTCAGTGACAAAAGAAAGCATAGGAGCTGACGTAGAAGGATCAGAACAACACTGGACTTGAACCAGAGACTAGAGTTGAGAGATGGAAAAGATTAGGAAGAAGACCATCAAACACTGTGAAACAAGTGAATAAATGGAAGACTATAATGATCATCCCATTATACATAGGATTACACATCTGACCTGTAGCTTTGTAAGAAGGGGTGGTTGTGAAAGACAGAAACTTTGTTGACTGTTTTAAACTGGTGGATAAAGTATAAAGCTTATCTCCCACACTTTATGTCCTTAATGTTTACAAGTAACTCTACTGCATTTATGTAAACATTTCATGAGGTAAAATACATGTTATATTATAAAGAAAAGGAGTCTTATCAGTGACTGATGTGTATTGCAATGCACCCTGGCTTTACTTTGTGGCAAGGTAAATGCTGGAGTGAGACGGGTTAAAGTTAAAATATTGCTGTGATCTTGGGCTGCTAGGATGGGGATGTAAAAGTATATTGATCACATTAAATGTGCAGCTAAGATAATTTTCAGTTTTTACAGTGATACACAAGTTAATGTCCTTTGTTTAAGCTGTAAGCAAGGGTTTTGAAACAGACATGAAAAATAAGACAAAACTGTGAACGGCATGGACAATTATATATTTTTTACTTTTATTCATAGCAAGTGCTCTTAGTGGGAGACAATAAGTCTACCTGTGTATGCAACTGATCATGAGAGGTCTGAACAGTGTATTCTGAGTGAAATTTACAAAGAGTCTTTCATGCATCTGTAAAGTCACTAGCTGTTTTCTTTTCTCTCATTACCAACTGTTTTTACTTGAAGCAATTTGCCTGTATAAGCAATTAATTATGAGAGCTCTGAAAACCTTGCGCTGAGTGAAATGTGCCAGGTACAGTGCAAATAATAATTTAATGTACATTGGCAAGCAGTTCAGTGAAAAATAAATGAAGCTTGAAACTGTGGTAAGTGAATACGTTTGACAAGAATTTGCCTTTCAAGCAGCCTTAATACGTTAATACATTGAATATAACAGTGCATAATTTAGTTTGCTTTAAGGTAGTATGTGCACTTTTTGTTAAAAGTCAATGTTTGCTGAAAGCTTGCATGCTATATTTCAAATCTAAAGGGGGGACATAGACAAGAAAAGAACAAGTAGAAATTAGTTTAAATGGAAGCACAGCCTCTGACATACACTTTAGCATGGATAACTAAGTTTAGAATAGGTAATCCCTCTAGGTGCAGCCATCAATTTGGGGCAGCTGGTCTTATCTGGAGGAGTAAAATTAATTTCTTTAAAAATGTGTACACTGTTTTGAACATTTACAGTAAGTTAAAAGGAGATGGGGGTTCTGAAGATGTATTTAGTTTTTTTGTGTTTTCAATTATGTAAAAAAGTCTTGAGAAATATCACACAAGTTTGAATGGAGATGAGAAAAAGCAGCTACATAAGAGATCCTCCTCCCAAACATTAATGTGCGTATGTAAGCTGAAAGCTAGAAATACACATTCAAAAGAACTGTTATGAATAACAGGTTGGAGTAATAGCTTGGCTACTCTGTCTATATTATTATTACAGAATATAAATGACCTTACAGGTATTAAGATATGCAAGACCCAAATACCAATGCAGCAGAAGACACATTTGAATAGAAATGAGCATCACAATTTGACAAAGAAAATGTTTTACAGTAGATATTTAGCAGAATATGAGGGACAAAAGAAAATGGAAGAAATAATACTGACTGCCAGAGGGGCGTGAACAGTGATAGAACAGGAAAAAAGACAACAATTGTATATTTGTGGTAGTAAAGAGTTAATGGCAGGGGGAGGAGGGTTACTCTGGCATGTATTTATTTTCACTTTAAACTATTATAAAACTTCAAAGACTTTTGAAGAAATAATAAAAAGGGGCAGGACTTCCAAGATGGATGCAGACTGAGTAAGAGCTTAATTCTACCTCTCCCAGTGCAAAAACAGAACTTAGCAGAGAAAGACAGTGGACCTATACATCTGGGTAAATTTCAGTAACTGGCTAGTAAGTGTACTGCCAGGATACCAAGAAAAAAAGAAATACAGAGGACCTCAAGGAAAATCAGATACAAAAGGTGAGGAAAGAATACAGACTAGAAAAAGTACTGCAGCTATTCAACAAAAAAACAGTGAAAGCTTCAGACATGACTTCCAGTAACCTAGAGGAAAGCATAAGAGAATTGCACACAGACCTGGTTAAAATAAATGAAACAGTGATGGAGTATATCAACTCAAACAACAAATGGTGGGAAAAATGAAAGAAGCTTTAAACAGATATTCAGATGAGGTGATAAAACTGTAAAACTCAGGGGTAGAAATGAAGAAAAGGCTGGCTGAATATGAGACTGCACAAGAAGACATGCTTCAAAAAATAAAAGAATTAGAGGACAGAGCACATACAGAAAATGTGAGATTTTCTGCTGACCCAGAGAAGCTGGATGGAACAGATGTATTAATTTTATGAAAACACAAATAAGCAGCTCAACTGGTATTCCACAACAGGAATTGTTAATTGAAAGGCACATTGTGTATTTGCTCCAAGCCTGGCTATTAGAAAGCAACCTAGACCTTTAATAGTAAAGATGCAATCTTATAGGTTCATAGGTGTGTACTAGGCTAATGGCCCTGGAGCTTTTACAAGCCTAGCCCATAGAAGTGACCTGGCATCATGCCACCAGATGTTAGTTCCCAGTGACTCTATCAAGTAGAGCCATTGGAGTGATCCCCGGGGTGAACTTTCTATTTCCCATCCACTCATCAAGATTTCTCTTGAAGACGGCCAGTGAGGTGCTCTGCTTGACATGTATAGGAAGTCTATTCCAGAGCATGGGTAGTCTCTGGGTTATGATCCTGTCCCTCCAGCATGTTCTGTTGATTGTGGTAATGAGGTTGAAGTCTATGGAGCATGTGGTGTGGAGGGATTGAGATTTCTGTAGATGTAGCATTTCTAACAGAGCTGGGTCAGACATGGCTTTGTAAGTCAAGCAGAGATCGCCGCTTAGTGGATGATATGAGACAGAGAATAGCTGGATTTTTTAAGTCTGTCCATGTAGGACATGTGTTTAAGGCCCAGGATCCTCTTCATGAGGTATTTTGTGGCCATTCCAGCTGCTGCATGTGTCTAGTAAGGTACATGCCAAATGGGGCATTATACTCGATGACTGGCTTAATGAGGGAAGAGTAGAGAGAGATGATGACCTCTTTTATCCTGAATGCAAAACCCTTGGTAATGAGATGTGCCACATAGAAGAACTTTTTAACCACAGTGGCACTGTGGTGGTCAAAGGAGAGGTTGCTGTCAACCTGTGTCCCCATATCTCTTACAACGCCTTCAGTGTTCAGTGGATTCCCATTGATGTGGTAATTAGTGGGAACTGAGTTTTTCTCAAAGGGGTAATGACCTATTTTTTGGCATTAAGCTTAAGGCCATGGTTCCGACACCAGTCATTGGTCTCAGTAAGGCCTTTCTGTAGGATGTCTACATCACTTGGGGAGTAAACAATGGCTCCCAGCATGCAGTTGTCTGCGAACTTGGTCAGCCAGAGTCCCTCTGTGTTGGCCTGGACTTCTTAGAAGTAGATGCCAAACAGGAGAGGACCCAGGTCCAATCCCTGTGGGACTCCACTCCTGACTGGTCGGTAGTCTGACTTGGAGTCCGCTACTTTCACACTGTGGGTTCTATCTGTGACCCAATTTATAACCCACCTAGTGATATAGGGGTTGATGCCTAGTTTGGTGAGTTTAGCAATAATTCCTGAGTGGGGAATGATATCAAAGGCCTTGGCCTGATTAAGGTAGGCTGTATGAACTGCCTGGCCCTCATCCACAGCTCTGGTGACTGACTCAAAGAAGTCAACCAGGTTGAGCAGGCATGATCTACATTTCACAAAACCAAATTGCATGGGATCTAGAGTGTGGAGATTCCCTATATCCTTGTTAATTATCTCCATGATGATGCGCTCCATAGCCTTACATATCAGACTTGTCAGGCTAATGGGGCGATAATTCCCAGGGTCTGTTGTCCCTCCTCCTTTATCGAGAGGGATGACTGTAGCAGTGTGCCATTCGGTAGGGACAAAGCCTGAGGTGAGGCTGTGATTGAACAGGGCACACAGATGTGGTGCCAGTTCACTTTGTAGTTCATGTACATCCAGGGATATTGTCGGTTCCCATGGAAGCAGTATTCTTGGCCTTGGACAATGCAGCTTTAACCTATGCTGCAGTAAAGCTGGCTGCCTGGCATTCCTCTGGTATTGTGAATGGTCCTTTAGGGAGGAGAGAGGGGTAAGGCTGGCACTGAATCTGTCGGCCAGTATGCTGGCAGTATCTATTGGCTCAGCATAGGAGGTACCATTATGCAGTAACTCAGAGCAAACCTGGGTATTGCCATTGAGATTCTTGATATAACTATAGAAGGCTTTGTGATTGTTTTTAGTGCCTGCTGCAATTGTGCCTTCATATATGGCTTTAGAGTTTTTGATGAGGGATCTCAACTTTTTGTTGAGGCTAATAAGGGAGTTTTTCCAGTCTTGGGATTTCACCTTTTTCTGCAACAGTTTATTCCTTCTGTTGTAGAGTTTATTAATGGCAGGGGATCACCAGATTGGCTTCCATTTTTTGGAGGAGAGCATCCTGGTTCTGTTGGGTATGGCTAGCTCCATGCATTTATGTATGTGTTTGTACAGTGCATTGGTGTATTATTCGGCAGTCATGCAGCTATTTTCCATTGACATGGGTGCCGTGAAGTTAGCCAACTCTGTTTTTGGGAGCCCAAAATCAGCTTTGGAGAAGTTTTCATGGTGGTTACCTTTGTGGGGGTTGCAGGTGAGATGTGGATTTCCATGGTGATTAGTTTGTGGTCGGATCTAACCAGGGAGAAACTGACTACTGGTATAGAGCAATGGTTGCCCATGTTAGTAATAACCAGGTCAAGGATGTTGCTTCCTCTAGTGGGGTTAATGAGGTGGTCCAGGGCTTTGGAATTGATGAATTCCAGGAAGCATTGGGCCAGTGTATTGGTGCATGAGTTGTTTTCCCAGTTAGTTGAAATCACCTAGTATGAGAGTGTTGGGTTGGACCCTAATAGTTTCCAGGGTGCTTAGGAATGTGGAGTGAGAGGCTTGGGACATGGTTGGGGACCTATAGCAGGCTACGACCTGAATCTCTGTCTTACCCAATATTAGTTGTACCTGAAGTATCTCAGATGCGTTATGCTGGGCTACTAGTCTGGAGGTGTGCATATCCTTTATGAATATGGTGATACCACTGCTTTTGGAGCTTCGGTCCATGTTCTGGGGTCGAAAGGTGTGGAATGAGTTATAGCCTGGTAGCACAGAGGTGCTTTCTCCTGCTTTAAACCAGGTCTCTGTTATAGCACAAATGTCGATGTTCTCCATTTTGAGGAGTGCTGCGAGCAAGTGCATCTTGAAATTTACACTTCTAGCATTGAGCAGCATGACCTTCAGACTGCATTTATTTATAGCAGTTGCAGTGGTAATTTGGTCTTTGGAACATCGCCTAAAAAAGGCACTACAGGGGGTGGCAAGAGCCTTAGCCAGTATCTAGAAACCTAGGGATGACAGATGACAGGCCATCTCTGGCAAAGCATTAAGGTCTGTCAATCATGTTATCCCAAGCAGACAGATAATGGATCCACTTAGAATGATACCAGAAACTTAACCAATTGTTGAAGTCTATCATTTTCTGCATGTACTGTGGTATCATTCTGGGTGATGGTAGGATGCTGCTCAGGGCTACGGTCATACCTGCCTGGGCCACATAATCCAAGAGCTCCTCCATGTCTCTTTTCATGTAGTCCAGGGAGGTGTATCTCCGGTCATTCACACTCACATGGACAGTGACACAGTCACTTGTACTTGTTGTGGATTGATCTGAGTGCGTGTGTTATGTGTCGGATTCTGGCACCTGATAGACTGCTGACTGTTACCTTCTCCTTATTCAACCTAGTGAGTGGGACATCAGTGTGCCTCACTATCAACTCACCTGTGATCTTACCATCAGAAGAAGATGATTCTGACAAAATCATGGCAGAAGGACAAAGTACTAAAACTGGGAGACAGAGTGTTTGTGGAGAATGAACACCAGGCAGAACAGGAGTATATTTATTCCATTATTCAGGGAATGTCGAAAAGCAGGTGTAAGATTCAAACTGCTGTACCCAGCTATCTTCAAAATATTTTCCTTGGAGGGACAAAATCATTCTTTGATGAAGTACATGCTAAGAAGGAAATACTAAAGTTTGCCCCACAAAAAGTGAGCTGTAAAACAGGAGGAGAATCTGCTTCTTGTTCTTTTGGTAATAAAGAGCTTAGAGAGACTGTGCCAGTGAAACATTTTCCAGTGGTGCAAAGGAAAATGATTGAGAGAAGGAAAAAAATGCAAGAGTCAACTAGAAGAACTGAGAGTACATTGGAAATGAAGCAGAGCCAGGATTTGGGAGATGGAGGTGAACAGGAATAAAACCAACAACTTGGAAACTGACATGTGGGATAACAAAGCAATACATTTGTGAAACATGAAAGAACAAGCCAGTCTGGAAACATTGGACTTTTTTGGACTTTGTTAAACTCTAAAGCATATGCCCTACTTCATGTCCCACAAAAGGAGAAAACATACTTGATCTCATCATCACGAACATGGGAGCACAATGTTCAACACCGGAAGTATACCCCTCACTGGTGAGATCAGATCACAAACTAATCTCGCTGGAGGTCCTCATCCCGCCCCCACCCGAAATAAAAAAGACCACAGTAAAGAACTTCTCGAAAGCCGACTTCACACTTCTAAAGACTAGTGTGGTCTCCTTTAAGGCCCCTGAACCGGCGGTAAACATTACTCAAACCGCTGAATCACTTACAAATGCCTTCTACCAGCACCTGCAGGGCTGCATGGATCAGGCAATCCCAAGCAAAACAAAGACTCTTTGTACCAAAGGCAAGCGTCCAGTCTGGTGGACCCCAGCCATAAACAAACTCTACAACAAAAGGAGAAAGCTACTACAAGATAGAGCAAAATCCTTAAAAGGTAAGACACCGCTGATCACTATAAGTAAAAGCTAAGAGCTCTCATAAAATCATCCAAAGCTAATTTTGAGAAAAAAATAGCTAAGGACTCTAAAGACAAACATAAGGCATTCTTCAGCTATGTCAGAAACCTAGGAGGAAACTCCCAGATATGCTCAGAATTAGTTCAAAATGATGTGAAGATTACTGATCCTACAGACATTGCCAACATACTGGCTGACAGGTTCAGTGCAAACTTCTCCCCTCCCCTAAAGGAGAGATATCTATACCAAATGATTGTAGCCCCCCAAACATCTCTTCAGCCCAGGTGAGAACTGCTCTCTCCAAGGCAAAGAACACAGCATCCATGGGACCTGATGGTGTCCCCAGCTGTGTGCTCCATGAACTCAATGAGGAATTAAACCCACAGTTAGGACAGCTGTTTAATCTTAGTCTCACCTCCGGATACGTACCCAGGGAGTGGCGCACAGCGACTGTGGTCCCACTCCACAAAGGCGGTGCCTCCACCGACCCTGGAAATTACCGTCCCATTAGCTTGACAAGCCTTATCTGCAAAGCCATGGAGAGGATCATAATGGATCTCATAAATAAAGACATAGGGAATTTGCAGACTTTGGATCCAACCCAGTTTGGCTTTGTCAAAGGCAGATCATGCCTCTTAAACTTGGTTGACTTTTTTGAAACAGTCACCAAGGCCATTGACAAAGGAAAGGCAGTCCATACAGCCTACCTAGACCTGGCGAAGGCTTTCGATACAATACCCCACTCGGGCATCATTGATAAACTCATCAACTTAAATGTAAACCCATACATTACAAGATGGGTTGCAAACTGGCTGAGTGACAGAACCCACAGGGTCAGAGTTGCTGGCGCCATGTCAGACTCAAAGCCTGTCACAAGTGGTGTCCCACAGGGCTCAGTCCTGGGCCCACTCTTGTTTGGCATCTACTTTTCTGAAGTACAAGCAAACATAGGAGGGTTATGGCTGACAAAGTTTGCAGATGACTGCAAACTGGGTGCCGTAGTTGAAAACACATCCGACACAGATATCCTTCAGAGGGGTCTCACAGAAACGGAAAACTGGTGCCAGAGCCATGGCCTAAAGTTAAATGCCAAGAAATGCATAGTCATACCCTTTGGGAAAAATAAGGTTACCCCTAGCTACCATATAGGAGGCAATCCCCTGATCACAGAAGACGTTATCAGGGACCTGGGAACCCAGGTGGACAGTAGCCTTTCATTCGACACCCATATTGCTAAAGTAGTTAGGAAGACCTTCTACATTGCCCACCTTATCATGAAGGGATTCACATCTAGATCAAGGGAAGTCATAGTCTCCCTATACTCATCACTCATCAGACCAATGATCGAGTACAATGCCCCATTCGGAATGTATCTGACCCGACACTTGCAGCAGCTGGAGAGGCCACAAAAATTCCTCACCAAAAGGATAAAGGGTCTCAAAAATCTGTCTTATGCTGCCCAATTGAAAGAACTCCAGTTATATTCAGTTGCTTACCGCTTGCTCAGAGGTGACCTATGCCTGACATACAAGGCCATGTCAAACCCAGATTTGATGAACATGCTTCATCTCAAAAAATCTAGATCCCTCAGAGCCACAAGGGCGGGTGACTTAAACCTCGACACGGTTATTAATAGGACGTGCTGGAGGGATAGATTCATCACCCAAAGACTCCCTATGCTGTGGAACAAAATCCCGGTCTATGTGAGGCAGAGCACCTCGCTGGCCTTGTTCAAGAGGAATCTTGACCAATGGATGGGGGATCGCAGATACACCCCAGGGGTTACCTCAGTGTCACTGCTCGACAGAGGCACAGCAAAATAATGGGCATAGTTTCTCCAAACTAAAGGGGTGGCGTAAGCCACAAAACTATGGGCTAGGCTTATAAATGCCCTCGGGCAGATAGCCTAGTATGAACCTATGAATGTTTGGAAAAATACTTAGGAGAGGGGAAGAGAAGGGAGAAAGCTAACTGTAAGCAAAAAAGAAAAACGTATGTACTTACCGTAACGTTCCATCTGTGTTGTCCATACATGTTCGGTTCCGAGCATCATAACCAACTCGGCTATTACTACAGCCTGTGAGAACCAAAAAAACTCTCAAGCTTAAGTCTTACCCAGAATGTTCCTTTCCATATTACGAAAATCGAATTTGCAGATAAAAAAAAACAGAAAGCATAATCCTAAAAAAACCTTTATACAGACCATATCTGGTATCAGTTATGAAAATGTTTATAACTAGGACCATTATTTTTTTTTTTTTGCGTCTTTCGGCTTTTTCCGGTTAGGGGTCACCACAGCGAAACTCCGGTCCGCTAATGATTGGCAGTTGCTTTTTATGTACTGGCTTGCCAGGCCTGACGCACAACCTTCAACTAAGGTACATCCATTCACGCATGTCTCCGCGCAGAAGACGCTCTAGCTGAGAATAGAACTGGACAGCATCTTACTGTGAGGCGACAATGCTACCGCAGCACCACCACCGCGGGTAACTAGGACCATTATTTGTTCCACCAAAATCCTGACTGGAAGGGGGGGGGTAGTCAAGAATAAATGAAGATGGACAACACAGATGGAATGTTATGGTTACGTACATAACTTCTTTATCTGATGTTGTCAAGCTTCATTTTATCCTTGACATATGGGATAGAGTCTCCAGCTACCTTACATCTTGGGAGGACTCACAGAAGAATATTCCTGACATAGAACCAAATGACCGTCTTCCCCCAGTGACCAATTTGTAATGATTAATAAAGGTATGTGGGGTAGCAGAGGTTGCTGCTGCACAAATATCATCCATAGAAGTCTTAGAATGAAAACTACTGAAGCAGCCACAGCTCTAGTAGAGTGTGCCTTAACAGGCCCTGGTAACTCAACTTTTCTCTTATTGTAAATGAAGGAAATACAATATTTTCGCCATCTAGATAAGGTGACTTTGATGACTGGATTGCCTATTCTAATACTTGAAAATGAAACAAACAGCTGGTCAGACTTTCTTATATCTTTTGTTCTATGAAGATAAAAGTGCAGTTGTCTATGAATGTCTAAATAAATGCAAACAGTATTTGCCCTTGTTTGAAAAATTGGGAAAAATACTGGTAAATCGACTGTCTGGTTGATACTTGTTTCCAAAACCACTTTTGGTAAAAAGGAAGGGTTTGTTCTCAAGGAAAACCTGTCTTTATGAAATATCAAATATGGTGGTTTGCAAGATAAAGCTGAGATCTCTCAAATCCTTCTGGCAGAGGTAATCGCTACCAGAAATATAGTCTTCCAAGATAAGAATTTCAAATCTCAGTTGGCAGCAGGCTCAAAGGGGAGTGCACTATTGACTGTAACAAAATATTTAGGTCCCAAGATGTAGATGGATCCTTATATGGAGGTTTTAACATCAAGGTCCCTTTTAAAAATGCTTTGCAAAGTTTATAAGAAATTAATGAATTTTCTTCAAACCCATTATGAAAATTTGAAATAGCCACTAGTTGAACTTTGATAGGAGATGAAGATACCCCTGTTTCAAAAAACAGACTTAAAAATACTAAGACTCTTTTGATAGGAGCAGAGAAGGGGGTCAATGGTATTATCACGAGCCCAGCAAGAGAACTTTTTCAATTTGCTTTTATAGAGTTTCCTGGTGGAAGAATTATGGGAAGCTAAAATAATCCTATGAACTGGGGAGAAAATTTTATTATGCCTGGTGATCAATGGAATTGGAGACACCAAGCTGTGAGCTTGAGGTTTTGAAGGTTCAGATAAACTAATCTGCCTGAATGAGATAGGAGATATGGCTCTGGTCCATAGTCCATGGTCGCTGAATCAGATCAGGCCAAGGGAAGGGAAACTAAATCTACTCAGGCCAGAAGGGAGCAATGAGGATTACTTTCCTCTTCAACCTGATCGCCTTCTTTAGAAATTGAGGAATTAATGGAATTGGGGGAAAGGCATACAGAAGTCCGGATGGCCAACTGAGTAGGAGAGCATCTCTCTGTGACTCCCCCGGAGCAGGGAACAGGGCAAAGTAGCTGCTGCACTTGTTGTTCCAAGGCAATGCAAATAGGTCACAATAAGGCTGGTCCCATCGACCACCTCATGTGGTGAGGCCAAAGGGCAAAGCTCTGAACTGATAATGACTGGCTCACAGTCAGAAACGGAAAAATCTCCTAGAGTGCTTGTCCATTTTTATGTGGTAATATGCATCCTGGAGATCTATTGAGCATATCCAATTGTCTTTCCCTAGAAATGGGAGAACAGACTGCACCGACACCATCCGGAATTTTGTCTGTTGAATGGACTTGTTCAAAACACTTAGATCTAAAATTGGTCTCCAGTCCCCTGTCTTTTTTGGCACTAAAAAGAATCTTGAGTAAAGTTTGGATTCTATCTGGTCTGGTCGGACCTCTTGGATGACGCTCTTTTCTAGCACTTTTTGAATTTCTAATATTGCTGGTTCCCTCTAACTGTGTGGAACATTGGGGATTTTGTTGGAGTTGTGGGGGGAATGGTATGGTGTATCCTCTGGTTATGATAGTCTGCACCCAAACATCTGAAGTTATCTGAAGCCAGACATGTTGGTGCAAGGCTAAACACCCCCCTAACAGCTTCCAGAGGAATGATATCAGGCCTCCTTTCAGGAGCGCGGGTAGGGTTTCCCAGGAAAGGTGTCCCTGGAGCCCTGATTTTGTGGGTCACCTCTACCACGTGCATGGGGTCTTCCATTACATATCCCACCCTCTGCCCCTGGGGGAGCCACTGCCATGTGTCTCCTGGAAAGGTCCTTGGGACTTTTGATCCACATTTTCCTGCTCCTCTGGTTCCTAGAAAAGGACAGTTGAGAAGCAGAAAAATGTACGCCCACTACAGAAATGGTCTTTCTATCCTTTTCACACCTGGACAAAGTTTCTCCTACTTTACGGCCAAAAAGAGATCATCTGTCAAAGGGGGCATTGACGAATAAAGACTTGAATGGCTCCGGAAATTCGCACAAGTGCATCCAGGTGTATCTTCTTATGGCTACGCCCGATGCGACTGCTCTAGTTGTCCCTTCAGCTGCATGTGTTATCAGCCTCATGGATGAATTTTAAATGGATTCTTGGGTGGCCAATTGAGAAGCAACCTTATCTTGGACTTTGTCAGATATGGTTCCTGCCAGGGTATCTGATAACTCATTAATCTGATCCCTTTGAAGTCTGGTGAAGTGTGCCATAAAGTTCAAAGATCATTAATGCAAAGGTCACTGAAGCATAAACCTGCATGCCAAACCTATTCAATCACCCAAAACTCCCTATTTGAAGGATGGATACTGGAATTTTCCTCTCTCAGTTCCTTTTTTCTGGCCACCGCTATAGCATCTACTGCTAATCCTTTTGCCCAAAACTGATGAGCCTCAGTTGCAGTTAGAATGTTGCCTGGTCTCTTGGGAATGGGCTCTACAGTGTCAGGAGCCTTCCAATCTCACTGCGAGATCAACTTAATGGACTCATCAGCAGGCAGAGTTACCCAAGAGGTAGATGGTTGAGCACTGAAAGCTTGCAGGTACACAGATTCATCTGGGGAGGATTGTTGGGACATCCAGCCACCCCTTCATTTAAGGATCTCAAGGATGTCTCCAAAGGAGATGTCTTCTGGAAGTGACCATGGGAAACCTACCCTTCATCATAATGAGCATCCTCCGTAATGCATTTCTCTGAGGAATTTAGGTGTTCCTCTTACACTTCCTCTTCTGAGGAACCACTTCAGTGGGACGATCTGAAGAGGTGTGAGAAGAGGATAAAACCTGTGCAGGTGACTCCTGTAGCTTCAGTGCTCGTTATTGGAGTTGGTAGAGGCTCTGGACAAGAGGAAGTACCGGAAAAAATGTTCTGACAGCTGTATACACAAACACACATACACACACAATGTACTTAGAGAGTACTAAAAGGAAGGTATAAATATAACACACTTTTTTAGGGAAGAAAAGAAGGGGAATCAAAGATGTAGGTTATCAACTATGATAGAAGAGAGCACCCAAAGGTACGGAAAAAGAAACTAACAACAATAGTAGTTGAGGAAAAACATCAAAGTGTTACAGAGAAACACAGAAAGGTAAGGAGCTATTTGAAAATGGTTAGACTATAAAGGAACACAGTAATTATTAATAAGAGGAAAAATCTACATAAACAGGAATTTAACTAAAATAGAAGAGAAATAAATCACTTAGCTAGAAAGCTATTGGTGATGTGTCTGTCACAGGAAGTGGCACACAAGATCTGAGGTAATTTGGAAAGGAGCATTCTGGGCAGGACTTATGCTTGTGTGTTTTTTGGTTCTTGCAGGCTGTAGTAACGGCCAAGTTGGTTCCGATATTTGGAACTGAACCCATATGTCAAGGATAAAATGAAGACTGACAACATCAAATCAAAATCTTTTTCCTAAAGGTATTATTTTGATAGCAAATTTTCTTAGCATGCCATAAAGTAACATGTTTTCAGTTATTTTTAAGTGTAATGGGGATACTAATGTAAATAGGCAATCCTGTATTATTTTTCTTTTTTCTTCTTCTCTTCTTCTCTCTTTCTACTTGTTCACTTTTAAGAAATCTTGGCACTGCAATTTAAAAAAGAAGAAGAAGAAGGGGAAGAAAATCTGGTTAAAAGAGCACAACAAAAGAAACATTTTTCTTGCAAAGGGTAATGGCTGGATTAAGGCTCCTAGCTTGATCTAGTAACAAGGGATAAGAGAAAGCAAGTAAATGCAAATAATACTGAATATTATAAGGCTTTTTTTCTAGTAAATAAATGTATGCTTATCAATTTTGTATCTGGTTCTAATGCCTCTAAAAGACAATCTAATAAAGAGAAATGGCTGGGAGATCATATTCTCTGAAAGCATTCAAGTGTTTTCCCAGCTGAGAGAGCTATAAAGATAAGACAAAACAAGCAGCACTTAGTAGAACCTCAGGCTGCACCATGCATGGATAACCTTTCTTTTAGGTTAACTCAAGACTATGAGTGTGGCTGTCAGTTTGGAACATTTGTTCCTATTCGGGGGGTAAAACTTCAATACTTGAAGATATACAAGGTTTTTATGTGTTATTAAGTTACTATGTTTTAGGGGTGCATTGGTGGTGTGTTTCTTCTTTTGTTTGAGGGCTTTCAATAAAATAAAAAGTTCTGTAAGATGTGACATAGACTCAAATGGATAGGACAAGAAACAACTGTATAAAAGATCAACCTGCCAAACAGTGTATGCATGTAACACAAAAGCTGGAATTAGACATTTAACAAAAAAAGCTGTTACACATAAAAGATGGGAATAATAACTTTTTAATACAATGATGCTTTACGTAATGCCTTCTTTAAATGACAATGGTCTCACAGATAAATACAAAAAAAGAAAGAGTAGTGAATTGCATTAAGAATGTAGCGTGCAAATAGTTATGCTACAGGAGACACACTTGGATACAACTCAACATGTGAATATGACAAAGAAAGTTTTTCAGGATGGTTATTCAGCAGAATACCTTGGGCAAAAGAAAACAGAGTACTTATATTAATTGCAAGAGGTGCTTCAATAGTGATAGAAGATGATAAAAAAAGATAATAATGGTAAATTTGTGGTACTAAGGGGGCTACTGGCAAGGGAGGAGGATTACACTGGCATGTATTTATATTCCACCTAAAACTGCTATACTGGTGCTTAAGAAAATTCCATTAGAAATAATCAGCTTTCAGCAAGGAATATTACTTAATGGTGGGGACTGGAATTTGACTTGAAACAGTGAAAATGTGTTTGGGTGGTCCAGAAGGGAAAATATATACAGGAGGGAACATTTTGAAGAAATTTATGAACATATTTGGCATGGAAGATGTGAATTCAGTAGTAGGAGTTCAGAGTGAATTTACAAATTATTCTCTAACTGGGCTAGGCTAGACACAATTTACATTTCTGAAAAGCAAAATATGCAAACCTTGTGGCTAAAGGTTGGTTCTCAAAAACAAAGCAAAGCAGGAACAAATGATGTAGCACGTATGCCGGTTTTAAAGGTATGCTCCCATTTAAACCGGGGACTCTATGAGCCTGAAGTGTAATAATGCAATTCATTTCTGCTATTTCAGTTTTATTCACCATGACACCCCCTTTTAAATCACAAGTGAACAACTGTAAAACTAAGAAAAGAAAGCTGTATGTTGCATGCATAATAATATGTATAATCTTCTTTTTTCCCTATATCCCTGACATGCTTAAGGATATGCTCCTTAAAGGAGCGGTTAGTTTTACTAACATACAAACTTGTACACTGGTTGCAGACAGCTAAATAAACTAAATTAGTACTGACACAATTTATTTACTTATTTTATTTTGCATTTGTTTACCAGGAGTGTCTGACTGAGCCCAAAATAAGTCCCATTTTCAGCAGAGGCCCATGGAGAAAAACTCCAAGTTACACAGTAAACAGTGTTACCATAAAGTGTAAAAAAATAACAGGGTAGATAGTAAGCAAAAAAACAAGCAACGGTTATACAAATAATACAGTAAGGATGGTCAGTCACACATATTACACATTATAATTGTGGGTCCTTGAATGCAAGGTCCTTGAATACAATCTGCATAGAATCTAGGTGTAAACGTCTTATGCCTACTGGATGAATAAAAAAATATATCTCTTGAAACATACACGCATGCTCTACATGAGTGGCATGGCAAGGTGCCTAGTCTATCCGAGCTTGGAAAATTATTGTTGTATGGGACATTATAGTTATAACAGAGTTGCCTCTTCAGGGACAAACTATTCTTAAAAGAAGAGCTAGGTTTAGGTCAAACAATGCCCTTAATCACGCCATCTCTTATCAAGACAGACCAATACTTTTTAACTATGTCACAGAGCATCCCAGTATCATGGGTATAAGTTAGTGTCAACCTAGACCCTACATTATGGACCCACTGCTCATATGCATTTCTCTGACCATGAGAGAAGTAAGGTTTGGCAGTATCTACCCTAGTTTCCTTCACAGCATTCATAGACACATTGATTTCCCACTTAGGATATCTCCTCTCAGCAAAATCTTTAGATAAATGCACAAGTGCTTGCTCATAATCTGCATCTTCTGTATGTAGCCTATATACCCTAAAAGACTGCCCTTCAACTACACTGCAATAAATGTGTCCAGGATGCATACTTGTTCTATGTAAAATACTACTTCTTCAGCATGATTTCCTGAACATCCTGGTTTCCAAGTGGCCATCGCCCTTTTTAATCAAGAAAACATCCAAAATGTCAATCATCTCACTAGAGAAGTGTTTAATAAATCTCACAAACATGATCATACTATCCAAATACCAAATAAACTAATCTAGAATATCAATAGAGCCTCCTCACAGCGTAAAGATGTCGTCCATGAACTTTTTGTAATATTTAATATACAGAGAAAACCTATGTAGACTCAAAACATGTTCCTCCTCCCATTGAACCATCCCCAAGTTCACGTATCTATTAGCAAATGCACTTCCCATTGCTACGCCCAGTTTCTGAACAAAGATCTCATCATAAAAATGAAAACATTATTTTCCATGATAAGCTGTAATAAAAACAAATAAGGAAGATTAGATTGTTAGAATAATTACCATGTTTGGATAAAATGATATAATAAAATCAACACCTTCAGGATTGGGTATCACGGTAAACAAGGTACAAATATCCAGAGTACCCATAATGTAATCTGAAACATCAACAAGACCTGTAAAGTCAAACAGTATTTAAAAAAAATGTTCAGTGTCTTTCAAAACCATTGGTGCAGCTTCAAGGACTGGCTTAACTTACTCTCCACAAAAATGGACAATGATTCAGTTAGCCACCCTCTGAGAGAGACGTTCGTCCATAAAGGGGGTCTATGCAAATTCTTATGCACTTTAGAAAGATCATGTATAGTTGGTATAACAAGCTCATCAACTGCCAGAAATGTATATAAATTATAGTCAATCATCTTGTTCATCAGGACATCATACAAATCACTATGAACCATTGAATGAGCTTATTTACTTCAACTCTAGTGATACACGAATATGTTTGAACATCAGACAAAAGAGTTCTCATACTATCCGTATAAAATGACTAATCAAGTACCACAACGGCCCCGTTTATTTATATAAATGTGATTGCCTATGTCATAATAATTTAAAAAAGATGCCTCTTGTTAAAAAAATAAAAAGGGACACATTTCTAAAGAAACATATGAGAACATTTAGTATAAAAGATGTGAATTCAGTAGTAAGAACTCTGACAGAACTTGCATATCATCCCCCAAGGTACAATAACTGGGCTAGACTGGATAGAAATTATATTTCACTGGAACAAGTGTTTTTAGATGAAACTTTAAGCACATCCAATATCTATTCATGCACTGATAAAAATAAAGATGGAGATACAAGGTAATGAAGAAAAATAAGACAATGTTAGTTTCCAACTTATCTGGTACAAAGAGAGGAATTTAAGGAACATTTTTAGAAGTTATAGCTAATATGTGGGAAAAATGTAAATGGAGTTTAAAAACATGGTAGCAAGAGGAGAAAATGTGATTTGGGAAAGAAGTATGAGGAATAATTTAGAATGGGTAAAGTACTGCAGAATAAAGGGAATCTCACAGAACGAGAAGAGAATAATCTGCAGAGTGGTAAAGGGAAAATAAGAGAGTATTTGGATAATATGCATGTGTTTAGAAAAGTTGCTGTTAATTAAGTATATTCTGACAACTCCACAGCACAAACATTTTAGTACAACTTGGGCAACAGAAAGGAGTTGTCACCAAATTTAGGGAGCCTATGACAAAAAAAGATAATCAGAGATTATGTATATTAGAGATATTTGGAAATTTTAAGAAAATTTGCATGAAGCAGAGGAATGTGGAAACCAAGAAAAGGCACAAATGGTAATATCCATGGAAAACATAATAATGCAAAGGTTAAAGGAAGATAAAGGTAAACAATTAGTAGCTAAGATGGAAAGAGATGAGATAAAAACAGAGATGTATATCAGTAAACAGGGAAGTCTCCAGAAACAGACAATATTCCTGTGAGAATTTGGAGTAAAGTGAGTGACAAACATGTGGAATATTTTGTTAAACAGAATTTCTTAAAATGAGGAGAAGTATCACCATCTTGGAAGAAAGCTATGGTTGCTGTATTACCCAAAGTGGGTAAAAGCCAGACAAGATTCAGATTTATATGCAACTATTTCAGTTCTAAGTGTCTGTCTTTCTAGCTAAGAAAAATCGGGAAGGTATTGCAGAAATTGATAGCTATGGATCGGTGTGTTCTTGTGGAAAGGAGGTCAACTTTTGATAAGATTAATAGAACAATGATGATCCAATGGGAAGAATGATATAAGGAAACACCACCATTGTTAGTAGGTCTTGATACATAGAAAACATTCATTGACGTCAATAAACAAAAAGTGCGCAAAAAGAGTGGGAAACTCCAAACAAAAACAAAAATAAAAACACCACAACCAACATGCTGCCATGGAACCTCATTTAATAATATATTTTGTTAAAAATATATTATTAAACGAGGTTCCTTGATGGCATGTTTGTTGTGGCGTTTTTATTTTTGTTTTTTGTTTGGATTCATTCATGTCAGTTGAGATTTTATGAGCAGGGCAAAAAAGAAGAATTTGCATTCCCTGACAGAATAACAAGGATACAAGAATTAAGGAAGGAGGGTTCCTTTCCAACAGTGGAACCATGTAAGAGTGTCCTCTTTCCTCTTTGTTATTTACTTTATACTTAGAACCATTGGCAAGAAAAATAAGGAACTCAAAATTCAAGGATATAACTAGTATGATACTGAATAGTTAGCATTATTTGCAGATATTATTTTGAGCAACATAAGTCCAGAAAAAAGACATTAGGTATTGTTTTGATTATTTTCTGGATAAAAAAATTAAGATAAAACTAAGGCTATAGCAGTAAACTATGTGCCCACATGTAAACTGATCCAGTAATATTCATAATTTTGGGAGCACAATAAGTTAAATTATTTAGGTGTAAGGATCAACATGGATTCTGTTATTAGTTAAGGATATGTGGGAAGAGACTAAACAAAAGGTATTACAAAAATTGAGACACTGGAAGCTCCAGTTTATGAATATGAAGAGTAAGATAAAAGAAACAGAAATACTTTAGTTCCTTTTTTATGTAAAGATCAGGCATATTTTTATCAACCAGAGGAGAAGCTGTGGATGATAATAAAGAATTGAAGCAATTTATTTGGCAGAGGGAAATGGGCAAGAGTTAAGTGGGATAAGTTGATTCTTCCCATAGTAAAAGGTGGTTTAAGATTAGCTGATTTGAAGAGTTACTTTAGAGCTAATCAAAGTGGAAGTGGATGATCATGAAATGGGAGAGTTCGATAAATAAGGAGAGAGAGCAGAATTTTGGATGGAGATCCTTATGTAAAATAATAACAACCATATAAAACAGTATATTCATAAAGTAGCAGAATATATTCTAAGAATTGAGCCAACATTGGAAAGGTGAAAAGAGGTTTTACCAATAGGGTCGCTGCAAGTTTTTTGTTTGTCTTTTTGGCGCCACAGCGGAACTCCGGTCCACTAATGATTGGCAGTAGATTTTTATGGTGCCGAGTTGCCAGCCTGACGCCTAACCTTCTGCAAAGGCACGCCCATTCACACATGTCTTTTGGAGGCCACTCGACCACGGGGAGGATATACAGACTTCACACAGAAGGCACTCCAGTCGAAAGGAGCTGGGATTTACTGGAGAAAATTAGATTAAGAATGAACCTACTGAAAGCAAATAAATAAGGAAGGAACGTTAAAAGAGTGAGATGAGGCCAAGGAACTTGGACTGCAGGTGAGAGACTGACAAAAGAATACAGGCAATGAATAAGGGATACAGGACTGCTAAGTGAAAGACCAGCTATTGTAGAGCTTTTAGCTGAATCTAGAACAGAAACAGCTGTTAAAAGGGGATAATTAGTATGGTATGCAGATTTTTACTTAACTACAAGAATCAATTAGAGGACTTTATTAAAAAATGGGAAGAGATTTTAGGGGCAATTTACTGAAGAGCAATGGAATATCTGTATATATCCCAGGTATGCAACAAAATGCAGAAGGTTTAGAATCTTTTGCATGATAATGTTTGAATATGTATTTTTATACCCCAATCAGGCTGCAGAGAATTTTTCCTCAGATCTATCTAAGGCCTTTTACATTGTCTCTCACAACTTACTACTCTCTACTCTTTCAAACCTTTCCTTCTCCACTTCAGCCACAAACTGGATTCCATAGCTACCTACATGGCCACCAGCAATCAGTTGTCTGGGACAATAGTATATCCCCTTCCCTCCCTGTTACCCTCGGAGTTCCCCAAGGCTCCATCCTTGGCCCCCTTCTCTTTTCCCTTTTCACAAACACTCTACACACTGCCACCAAACATGCCTCCCTCATACAGTATGCCAATGACTCCACCCTCATCTGCTCAGCTAAAACACTAACAGAACTCCAACAGATCACACAAGAATCCTTTTCCTCCATTGAAAGCTGGCTATCTAATGCTCAGCTCCTCGTCAACCCCAAAAAGACCAAACATCTCATATTCCAATCCACCAACACCACCATAAACACCTCTCATTTCAATATCCAAGCCAAGGATAATACCTCCATATCACCAACTGCCCACACCAAACTACTTGGCATACAGATAGACAACAACCTCAAATTTGACACCCACAAATCTCAAACAATAAAAAAAAGTTCACCAAAAACTGGGTGCCCTATACAGAAACCACCAATACCTCACCAAACCAGCTAGGATTTCTATCGCCAATTCCCAACTTATATCAACCCTACTCTATGCATGACCCATACTTACAACCCTTAGACAATCTGACCTAAACAAACTCGAAATCTGCTGCAATAAAATCGCAAAATGTGCCACCTGCACCACATACCGCAACCACCAGTGTGTCTCCCTTAGGAACCTAGACTGGCTTGAGCTCCCTTAACCTCTTCATCTAAACCAAATCACCTTTGCTCATAAACTCAACCACCCTCTCAGTACTCCAGCTCTTCACACACTTCTCTAGCCTCACCAGTCCTCCAGACCCCTACGCTCCTCCAATAAAAATCTGCTCCAAGTCACCAAAGCCAAAAACTTTGCAGGGGAAGCAGTGTTCTCCTAAGCCACATCCAAGTTCTTGAACATCCTACCAACTAACATTACTACCCTCCCTAGCCATCTTTTCAAGTCTGCTCTTAAATCGCATCTAAAATCTCACTGGCTCTGTCCTTGCCAAAAACCCAACTAAATCCAGGATTTACCAACAAATTTTTCATTTCTTCTTTGATCATAACTCTAGTATCAGATAAAGTGTATTCTAGGCATTCTTTTACTTAGTATTTTTGTATGCTGTTTGTATATGTATATACTTAAACCTTAACAAATCTTCCATTGTACTTGACATGCTAACACCATTTACCACTGTAAAATGATACTGTCTAGTCTGTATACCATGTTATCTATATGTAACTTTCTGTGGAGCTTTTCCCCCCGGGCCTCCTCTGAAAAAGGACTTGTGTCCAGTCGGACTTTCCCGGTAAACAAATATAAATAAATAAATAATAAATAAATAAAGACAGATACATGCTGGAGATGTGATAGGAAAGGGAGACGTTGGGAATGTAACAAGGTGGCAGATTTTTTAAATTCCCTACAAGATGTTTTGTCAGAAATATTGGGGAGGCAAATTTTTCAAACTAAAGAAATTATTCTTTTGAACTAGAACAAAGGCACTGAGTTGCCTAGACATAGTAAAGCCATACTAAGTTTAATGCTACTACTGCTAAAAAGCACTTACTAGAAAATGGAATATCAAAATCTAATTATTGTGAAGGAGATAAAATAATTGGAGGTGGGATCCTTAGAAAAAGGAAAGAGTGAATTATATGGAAGAAAAATTAATCTGTGGGAACAATGTGTGCAGAATAATGTTCAAAAGGAGGAATGAAGTTTAAGGGAAGGACAAAATGGAGCAATTTATGCAATGTTGGAGTGAATGCTAAAAATTTAACGTGTATACTGTAAGAAAAAGATGTTGATATGGTTTGTATTCCTTGATATCATTGAACATGTACCTGTGTCACTATTTTTGTTGTGACTAGATGTTGAAAGACTGATGTCTAAAGGAGGGAATTAAGAAAATGCAGACAGCTATTTCATTTAGAACATTTTTAAAAAGACAATCGAGATTTTAATGCGTATGATACAAGCATTAATGGTGAATTTGTTTTTAATATGGCCTCTGAGCTGAAACTGTTACTGGGGCAACTGAGGGCAACATCTGGTACAAAAAGTCATTTTGAATGCAAGAACTTTCATATTTATTATACTACCCACAGTAGCAGGGGAGGATATGAATTCAGATACTGACATGAGGAACTCAAAAAGTATTTATGTTTACCAGGGTAGTGCACGAATCTGTATTAAAACCCACTGATTGGCCTTTTATGTTGATCACAACATCAATGGTTTGAAGTCATCATTTTGTTATATATTAAAAGGGTTCCCATTCAGAAGCCTGAAACATCATAAGCCTGAAAATCAAAATCCTGAAACCAAAAGCCTGAAAATTCAGAATCCTGAAAACTCAAAATCCTGAAAGCCCAAAATCCTGAAAGACCAAAATCCTGAAACTCAAAATCCTGAAAACACAAATAATGCTAATATGTCACTATAAAGACACTAATATCTACCAACTGACCCTGACCCTAACCCTAAGGTCCGTCACTATCGCACACTCACCTGACCCGCGCTAAACCTAACTCACTTAAACCGCCCTAACCCCAATATTTGTCACTATTGCATACATGCCTAACCTGCGCCTAACCCTAACTCACTTAAACCGCCTAACCCTAAAATAAAACCAACCGCACACTTACCTGACCCCAACGCATGACCTAACACCACAGGGCTAACAATAGCAAAGCCACAATGACATCAGTATGTCTATTTTGTGTTTTCAGGATTTTGAGTTTCAGGATTTTGGTCTTTCAGGATTTTGGGCTTTCAGGATTTTGAGTTTTCAGGATTCTGAATTTTCAGGCTTTTGGTTTCAGGATTTTGATTTTCAGGCTTATGATGTTTCAGGCTTCTGAATGGGAACCATTAAAAGACATATGGGATTTTTAAGCAACATCAAGCCAGAATTTTTTCATGAAAATTGATTTCCGGTTACTATTGATGCCAAGGATCTATTTTCATGCATCCCACATGCTGTGGGCTTGACTGGTTCAATGAAATTGTGAGTACACATAATAACTTTGACAATTGGAGAGTCAATATCTTACTTGAATTCATGGAAATTATTTTGAGTAACAATTATGTGTTTCTGAGTATTGCAAACACGTTAGTGGCATAAAAATGGGCACCACATGTGCCCCCCTCTATGTAGACATTATAATGTGGTATTGGGAGTACATGTATGTTTTTTCTTGTACTTATACCAAAAATCTCATCATCAATTTCAGATTTTTTGATATGTTTGTAATTTGGAATGACGTGGAGGTAGAATTAAAAAAAATTCATAGACTATTTGAATGATAGTACATTTTTGTCTTTCACACATAATTTTTCCATTAAAAGTATCAGTTACCTGGATACATTACTGGAGAAAGACTTCAGCCAGAGAAATTTTAAATCTAAGCTTTATTGAAAACCCACCTTCTCCAACAGTTACTTACACTTTGAAAGTTGCACACCCTAAAACAGAATCATAGTTTGATAAAAGGCCAAATGTGCAATTTGCCAGGTTATTTTCAGATGAAGCAGACTCTGAAGCTGAAATAGAGTTTTTAAAGTCTATGCTTCATGAAAGAGGTTATCCTGATGGTTTGCTTGAAGAAGTATATCAAAAAAATAGTAGGGGTAGGAGTTCTAAATTCCTCCTCATTTTGGGAAATGGGGCACCAGTGAGTCTGTAAGCATTGGACAATAATAGGAATGGTAAAAGGAATGATACATCATTTGGTAGCAATCTGGTGTTAAAATATTCCAAAGAGTGTAATAGTATTATGAATTTAGTTAAAGACAACTAGAAAATAATTAGTGGGGATCCTGAAGTGAGAGAATTAGTGGGGGTTGCCCTCACTTTACTTTCAAAAGATGTGGTAACCACAAAAAATGTTGAAAAAGTGTCATTTTTCTGAGTTAAATGTGAAAACAGGTTCCATTAAGGGCACTAGAAAATGTGGTATTTGTAAACAATGCAACAACATTTATGAAGGCAAGGTGATAAAATTACCTACCTGCCTTAAATTACACTTTTAAGTTTGAGCAGTTTTATTGTAACACCACTGGGACTATGTATCTAGCATGTGTTTGCTGTTTTTCATTTTATGTTGGTAATACAGATTGGTCACTTTGTAAGAGAACGTATGCTCATTCCTATGATATTAGGCAGAAAAACGAGGCAAACACATTATATAGGCACAATATTACATGTGGTGAAAACAAAAAAAAAATACTTTTTTTGTTCTGGAACAGGTGTTTCAGAACCACAGGGGTGGTAATTGGGGGTGTATCACTGAATGCAAAGAATTAATATGGTAATTATGTCTTAATGCCAGTGAAAAACCCGGGTGAAATGATGCAATATCTATATCTAGTGCGTTAAAGTTAAGTGGAATGAAATTATAATATGGCCCTCAATGAAAAATGTCAATGAGTTTTCAATGAGTTTTTTTTTTTAAATCATCAATTCTAACATGCATATACATTTTTTATAATTACTTTTTATGATGTAATTGTCATTTATACATTTTAATCTTTATTTTTATTTACATTTATTATATCTCTTTAGAGGATGAAGTTCCTGTAGGTTTAAGCTTTCATTGTTGGTTGAATGTTTAAGTTGGAATATCGATTTTAAGGGACATCCATTCATGGCTATTCCTTTAGTATTTATACATTAGTAATGCTATTAATAGGTTAGATCAAGTATTCTTGAATGTGTTTACATTGACTTTTTACATTAAGGTAATCTAAAAATTGAATTCCATGAATGGGTTAAGTTTCAGTACCTAGTAGATGCGTTTTAATTGGTTTCAATTGATATGTTAATTAATATAACTTGCCAACTAGGAAACTATATAAAATGCATTGAGATTGATTGTTAAGTTATTCTGATGAAGTCACAGCACTTTAGGAGTGGAAAGCATTTAATCTTGGACATTTAACAATAACATTTCAAAGTATTGCATCCTGTTGCATTTGCCATTCTTGGGGCTAGCCCCTCGCCAAGTTTGTTTTTTGGTTCACCAATCAATATTGACCAAATTTCAGGCTCAGCCCACATGAAATACAAAACATTCCACAAAGAAAAATGCAGAAATGTAAGTAACAACAAAGTAGTTCAGACTAATTACAAATTAAAAAAATGTGTTTATACAGTCTAGTGAACAATCATAGTACAATGTACAATCGAGCATAGTACAATGTACAACATATACATTATTTTCAAAAGTGGGTTGATCTTCAGTGAATCTTGAGAGAGGAGAATAGACTCAAAAAGGAGATAGTTTAGGTGATACATCATGTGTTGAAGCAGGAGCATTTGGTTTGGATGACAAAGTGCTTTTTGAGTTGTATTCTGCATTTGGAATAAGTGTTAATTTTGTGAATGATGAGGAGAGCTTGCCAAAGAGTAGGTGCCTAAGAGGCGAAAGCATATGCAGTGCTGTGGAGTTTGGTACTAGGGGTAATATGAGTTGGTATGACTTGTGAGTAGCGTCACAGGTTGTATAAGGAAGCTTTTTCATGAACTCTAGCTGCAAGGGGAGTAAGTGTCTGGAGTTCAAATTATGGCTTGTGCTATTATGCGGAATGTTTAGTAGATGGAGAGTTTGTGCAGATAACTAAGGCTCTGAGCTGTTAATCAAATGTGTCCTATAGTGCACAGTTTAATTCCTTCAGCCTTCATGAGCATACTCTGCAACACACATAACCAGACAGTGCTGTCACCCTTCAAAAGGCAACTTGTGCCCATTGGGCTAACCCAGTTAAGTAAGTAAAATAAAATAGAACAATATAAAACAAGAATTGAAAATAAAATGTATAATAAAGGAATTTGTAACCCAGCCATTTGGGATGCACAAGCCAGTGCATTTCTTTGTGTCGGTCCCAAGCCCGGATAAATGGGGAGGGTTGCGTCAGGAAGGGCATCCGGCATAAAACCTCTGCCAAATGACTTTATGTGGAGAACATTTCATATTTCCATACCGGATTGGTCGAGGCCCGGGTTAACAATGACCGCCACCAGTACTGTTAGCCAACAGGGTGCTGGCGGAAATTGGGCTACTGTTGGCCGAAGGAGAAGAGGAGGGGGAAGGCATGCCTGAAGGCAGGAAGAGAGGAGGAAGGTTAGGAGTGTAGTAGTGAGGGTAGGAACTTTGAATGTTGGCAGTATGACTGATATAGGGAGAGAGCTAGCTGATATGATGGAGAGAAGGAAGGTTGATATATTGTGCGTGCAAGAGACCAGATGGAAGGGAAGTAAGGCCAGGTGTATAGGAGGTGGGTTCAAATTGTTTTATCATGGTGTGGATGGCAGGAGAAATGGGGTAGGGGTTATACTAAAGGAACAGTATGCCAAGAGTGTTTTGGAGGTGAAGAGAGTATCTGATAGAGTGATGTCTATGAAGCTTGAAATTGATGGTGTAATGATGAATGTTGTTATTGCATATGCTCCACAAGTTGGGTGTGCGATGGATGAGAAAGAAAAAATTTTGGAGTGAGTTGGATGAAGTGGTGGTGAGTGTACTCAAGGGTGAGAGACTAGTGATTGGAGTGGACTTCAATGGGCATGCTGGTGAAGTGAACAGAGGGGATGAGGAAGTGATGGGTAGGTATGGTGTTAAGGAGAGGAATGCAGAAGGTCAGATAATTGTGGATTTTGTGAAAAGGATGGACATGGCTGTGGTGAATACATATTTTAAGAAGAGGGAGGAGCACAGGGTGACGTACAAGAGTGGAGGAAGATGCACACAGGTGGATTATATCCTATGTTGGAGGGCCAGTCTGAATGAGATTGGAGACTGTAAAGTAGTGACAGGGGAAAGTGTAGTTAAGCAGCATAGAATGGTGGTCTGTAGGATGACATTGGTGATCAAGAAGAGGAGGAGGAGTGTGAAAGCAGTGCCAAGGATTAAATGGTGGAAGTTAAAAAAGGGTGATTGTGAGGTGGAGTTCAGGGAAGAGTTAAGACAGGCACTGGGAGGCAGTGAAGAGTTACCAAATAGCTGGGTAACTACAGCAGAGCTAGTAAGGGAGACTGCTAGAAAGGTGCTTGCTGTGACATCTAGACAGAGAAAGAAGGACAAGGAGACCTGGTGGTGGAATGAGGAAGTACAAGAGAGTATACAGAGGAAGACGCTGGTGAAGAAGAAGTGGGATTGTCAAAGAGATGATGAAAGTAGACATGAGTATAAGGAGATGAGGCACATGGCAAAGAGAGAGGTGACGAAGGCTAAGGATAAGGCATATGGAGAGTTGTATGAGAGATTGGACACTAAAGAGGGAGAAAAGGACCTGTACCGATTGGCTAGACAGAGGGACAGAGCTGGGAAAGATGTGCAGCAGGTAACGGTGATAAAGGATAGTGAGGGAAACGTATTCACAAGTGAGGAGAGTGCGTTGAGTAGATGGAAAGAGTACTTTGAAGGGCTGATGAATGAAGAGAATGAGAGAGAGAGAAGGTTGGATGACGTGGGGATAGTGAAACAGATTAGCAAGGAGGAAGTAAGGACAGCTATGAAGAGGATGAAGAATGGAAAGGCTGTTGGCCCAGATGACATACCAGTGGAAGCATGGAGGTGCTTAGGAGAAATGGCAGTGGAATTTTTAACCAGATTGTTTAATGAAATTTTGGAAAGTCAGAGGATGCCTGAGGAGCGGAGAAAAGGTGTTTTGGTACCTATCTTTAAGAATAAGGGTGATGTGCAGAGCTGCAGTAACTACAGAGGGATAAAATTGATCATTCACAGCTTGAAGTTATGGGAAAGAGTAGTGGAAGCTAGGTTAAGAAGGGAGGTGATGATTAGTGATCAGCAGTATGGTTTCATGCCAGGAAAGAGCACTACAGATGCAATGTTTGCTGTGAGAGTGTTGTTGGAGAAAAACAGAGAAGGTCAGAAGAAGTTGCATTGTGTCTTTGTGGACTTAGAGAAAGCATATGACAGGGTGCCTAGAGAGGAGTTGTGGTATTGTATGAGGAAGTCGGGAGTGGCAGAGAAGTATGTAAGAGTGGTACAGGATATGTACCAGGGTAGTGTGACATTGGTGAGGGCTGCGGTGGGAGTGACAGATACGTTTAAGACGGAGGTGGGATTACATCAAGGATCAGCTCTGAGCCCTTTCTTATTTGCAGTGGTGATGGGCAGGTTGACAGATGAGATCAGACAGGAGGCCCCATGGACTATGATGTTTGCAGATGACGTTATGATATGTAGTGAGAGTAGGGACCAGGTTGAGGAGACCCTGGAGAGGTGGAGATATGCTTTAGAGAGGAGAGGAATGAAGGTCAGCAGGGCTAAAACAGAATATATGTGTGTAAATGAGAGGGAGGGTAGAGGAATGGTGAGGATGCAGGGAATAGAGTTGGTAAAGGTGGATGAGTTTAAGTACTTGGGATCAATAGTTCAGAGTAATGGTGAGTGTGGAAGAGAGGTGAAGAAGAGAGTACATGCAGGGTGGAATGGGTGGAGAAGAGTGTTAGGAGTGATTTGTGACAGACGGGTACCAGTAAGAATGAAAGGGAAGGTCTACAAGAGGGTAGTGAGACCAGCTATGTTATATGGGTTGGAGACAGTAGCATTGACAAAAAGGCAGGAGTCAGAGCTGGGTTTGGCAGAATTAAAGATGTTAAGATTTGCACTGGGTGTGACTAGGATGGACAGGATTAGGAATCAGTATATTAGAGGGTCAGCTCAGGTTGGACAGCTTGGAGACAAAGCAAGAGAGGCGAGATTGCGTTGGTTTGGAAATGTGCTGAGGAGGGATGCTGGGTATATTGGGAAAAGGATGCTAAGGATGGAGCTGCCAGGTAAGAGGAAAAGAAGAAGGCCTAAGATAAGGTTTATGGATGTGGTGAGAGAGGACGTGCAGGTGGTTGATGTGAAAAAGCATGATGCAGAGGACAGAAAGAAATGGAAACAGATAATCCGCTGTGGCGACTCCTAACGGGAACAGCCGAAAGAAGATGATGATGATAATAAAGGAATTTGTAAAGTATTGATGATGGACAGATGTGTTTAAATGAGGATAGTCCAGAAGGAGACTTTTTGCAAAAAGCACACACTATTTGCAAATAAAAAAAAAGAAAAGAAAAACAGTAATAGAAGTTCACTGATGCTGGAAAAATACACAGATGGGAAGAGGATGAAGCCTTCCCCTTTTCATCCATGCCTTCAGTTACTTGCAATAAAGTACTTGAATATCACTCTATCAGACATATTATGTTGTACTCATAAAAACTTACTGCTGCATCATCTTAGCAGAAACAGTGAGGCAGTTCTCAGCATACTCAGTACTATCTCGGTCACCATAATCCATGACAGTTTAGAGATAGCACTATGCACAGTTATTAAGTAGTTCACCGATTATGCTCACTTGGCATGTGTGCCTGTTTACAGGGGTGACTTGAAAGCATTGTTTGCTTAAGTAATTAGCTCATAGTCACATCTTTTGAAAGAAGAGATTGTGTGAATGAAACTTATTAGAAGCTTATAACTTTAATCATCTTGTGCTAGACTAACAGGCATACTTTTGTAGCAGCATGCTGTTTCAGTCAAGTGAAAAAAACGCAGTTTCTGAATGTTACCACAAGTCATAAAGGGGTGTCAGCTGTGAAACTTGTCACAGTCTCATGGAGAGATTTGTATATGATAAGCAACATACATGCATACAAGACAATGCACATAAATATAATAAAAGCTGTAATACTCACCTTGTCTGTTCACTAGGTAGTCAAGTGTCCATTTGAACATTTCTTTACTTTCCTTCTCTGCATCATCTGTGAGTCAAGGAGAAACAGATTGTGTGGAGAAATGCCACTGGATAGGCAGATTAACAAATAATATACCTGCAAATGTGCCTAGCTGTGTACAGCTCCATAACAACCCTAACAGCAACCAACCATTATCGCAAAGCCATTCTTGTCCATGTGCAATAGGCATTTATACATTTAATATATAACCAACAAACAGTTCATATATCTGCAAATGCACAGGCTAAGACAATGGCATTAAAAAAGAAAAGAAAATATACTGAATCTCTTACATATATCATGAGATGATTATAAGCCAGACAATAGTAATAGACACACAGGCACATACACACAAAGCAAGCTTTCTCTTATATAAGGAATCATGATGTACATACACGCTCTCCTTAGTAAATAATGGTCATTACCGTGTCTAGACTCAGCTCCCTCAGCACCCAGGCAAATTATATAACAGAGGTCATGACTTACCATAGGAATCAGTTGCCAATGATGTACAATTAGATACATAGACTCTTTGTGCTTTAACAAGTAATGAGATATAAGCACAGGCTATCATTCCATGCAGTAACAAGTACAAATGTTTCCAAAAATAAGTCCATCTGGTGACAGTCTTATGCATTCTGCTTGTTAGGCTATCCCTGTCAGTAATCATCACAACCTGTTGGCCTTGTAAGAGAATACTGTCTTCATACACAAGATCTCTGCAATTACTGGAGTTCATTTCATATTATTTGTGACCCTGTGTGCAACTCTTCAGTTAACTCAGATTCGATTCTGATGACACTGTGTATGATACAATTCAATAATACTGACCTTTGCCTGTGCAATTAAACAACTGTAAAAAGTTGTATATAATGACAGCAAATAGTCTGACAACAAAATAAATAAATAATTAAATAAATGCATTCCTTAAATGAGAAGAAGGAATGCGTTACACATCCCGTATGGCTGTAGCTGCCCGTTCATAGATTACAGCTGCAGCGGCAATGCTTTTCAGCCAAATTGCACTACGGCAAAGTGCTGCTGCAGCCGTTTGGTTTCGGCGATGTAGCTTGCAGGGAAATGTCTTGCAAACTACACACCGGAATCCTATTTTAATCTACAGCCTCTATCATTTAAATGCAATCAAATCCAATGAAATGACAAAATCAATAAGAAATACGAAAACCTGCTCTGTAAATAGAAGAATTGGGTAGCAAAACGTCATATGTTAGGAAAATAAATGCCAGAGATAGTTTATGAATTTTTCTGTCCCCACCGCAAGACAAATTTAGATTTTGGTCTGTTGTGAGGCTTTTCTCCCATTGTGTATAATTATATATCAGCTACTACAAAATGATTTTGTGTATGTTTGTGGAACCTTTCTCCCTAACTCATTGTAAAATATTGAATTTGCTGTGCGACTTTTCTCCCCTTGTATATAATTACTTATCAGCTTATTGAGGGTCTATATTACCACATCGAAAAAGCTGTTAATCGAATGGCTTTATAACTGAAAATGCAGTTAATAAAACTTGTTTTTGTGGGGGGGGGGTGCTCCCCCACTTCCCCTGCTAATTATATATACCAGCTCCGAGATCGCATTACAGTGGGGAAAGGGCAAATTTTCAGATCTTCACTGTACCCCGATCTCACAATACACCGTTCTTTTATTGGTATTTTTGATTATAAAGCCATTTGATTAACGGCTTTTTCGATGTGGTAATATAGACCCCTTATCGAAACATAATTTATCTGTCGCAGGGCTTTTCTTCTGATTACTGATTAAAAAAAAATTTAAAAAAAATTTAATCTGTTGTAGCTTTTCTCCCCTGGCCTCCACTGAAAAAAGACAATTGCCTCAGTAGAGCTTCCGAGTTACCACCGGATAAATAAATAAATAAAATTTAAGTGTGTATATATATATGGGAGAAAGCACAAGTGATCCATCCTGCTTCAATTGCATGAAAATGTGAAGGATTATGACAAAACTGCACCAGCACTGGTTTTGTCTTAAGTTCAGCTAACATGATGCTCTTTCATTCGGTACAGTATTATAGCAGTAAGCTGTGCAGTTGAATGAAGATGGACTGAGTGAATGACAGATAACTGAATTAAGCAGACGAAAATAGCTTCTGGCCAAAGAGAAGGCAGAAAGCAAATGAGGGTGTTTTAGTAAAGGTTAGGTCCCTTTGGCTTTACCCTGATACAACATGCAACAGCCTTAGTGATGATATATGAAGTTATGGCATCTGGGGTATTCTGAGGAATAGAGAGAGGGAATTATGGATAAGGGAGGAGTCAGAGCCCTGGATCCACAAGTTTAAAGGTGCCGAGGCTGGATCCAAGTCAGATCTGGGTACTCAAAGGTTGAATCCAATGGGAAAAAAAAAAGGGAACATCGGATTGCAAGTTATGTACTTAACAAAGTTAGATCTAGTTGGCACCTTTCCAGACACTCAAAACCTGTGGACTGGTCACAAAAAGCTAACCTCCACAACAACAACAAAACTCTGCAAGCTAAGTCTCTAGACTGAGTAAAGCTATTCAACTGTTTAAAGTTAAGAAAAAAAGAAGTCATGGACTCACCATAACGTTCCATGTGTATTGTCCATCTTCGCCTTCATTCTTACCAGGATGGGTTCAGATCCGATCCTCGGATCCGACCCGGCCTGTATATGCAAGCTTGAGGTCTTCCACTAGTTCATGGCTAAATCCTATCTCAGCATGCACTAGGAAAGAGCCCCAGATCTCGTTAGCCACTAAACAAGATTGGGTGCTCGTTCTACTAGCTCTGGCTAAGTATAACCTACCTTTCTATTATTCTCTGCTGCAAAAAAATTGCTTATTTTCATTGTTAATTGTTTAAAATTAATAGTTTTTTGTACTGCATAGTGTACTTTCATGTTCCATGTTCCATGTGTATTGTCCATATTCGCCTTCATTCTTACCAGGATGGGTTCAGATCCGATCCTCGGATCCGACTAGGCCTTTATATACAAGCTCGAGCTCTTCCACTAGCTTGTGGCTAAACCATATCCCAACATGCACTAAGAAAGCTTCCCAGATTTTGTTTGCAGTTAGAATAAGAGTAATAAAAATTCAGAGAGCAACAAAGAAGGCCAGAGAATAATGATATCCAATTGTACCAACTCAGTCTTCCAGGAGTAAAAATGGCCAGGAGAAGGAGGGTGGGATGTAAGAATGCAGGCGAAGATGGACAACACACATGGAATGTTATGGTGAGTACATAACTTCTTTATGTGTTGTTGTCCTATATCGCCTTCATTCTTACCAGGATGGGACAGCGTCCCTAGCACTATGTTTCTTGGGTGGCTCAAGGAAGAATATTCTTCAGAATCGTGGAACCAAAAGAGTTCCTGGAGGCCAAATCGATTTTGTAATGAGTGCTAAAGGTATGCGGTCTTACCCATGTTGCCGTAGCACGAATGGCATCAATTGGTAGTATAGCCAGAAAAGCGGAAAAAGTTGCAATGGCTTTTGTAGAGTGGGCTTTAACTCTATGGGGGAGATCTCTGTTATGAGACTTATAGATGATGGTTATGCAGTCTGAAAGTCATTTTGAAAGTGTCACTTTAGAAACTGAAGTACCTTTCTTTGAATCTGAAAAAGATATAAATAGCTGGCCAGATTTTCTGAAGTTCTTTGTCCTATCTAAGTAGAAACGTAATTGTCTATGCACATCCAGTTGATGTAACATGTATTCTGCCTTATTCCTGTAATTTGGGTAAAAAACTGGTAGCTCTATAGATTGGTTCAAATTTGACTCTGAACATACTTTTGGCAAAAAGAAAGGGTTTGTCCATAGGGAAGCCCTGTCTCTGTGGAAAAGCAAGTAAGGGGGTGGGGCTTTATTGACAAGACTTGCCGCTTTGACACCATCCTAGCAGAGGTAATAGCTATCAAGAGAATAATTTTCCATATCAAAAAACTTGAGTTTGCAAGATGAGCATGGCTTAAAAGGGGACAAAATTAAATGAGCTAGGATATTTAAGTCCCATGGTGTTGGGGGGTCTCTGACAGGTGGTCATAGTAATAACGTACCTTTGAGTAACATCTTTCATAGTTTATGAGACATAAGGCTGAAGCCAGATTCACCAATATGAAAACTAGATATTGCTGCTAGTTGTACTCTAATAGTAGCTGCAGCTGCACCCTTGTTGAATAATTTTGCCAGGAATTTTGGAACGGAATTGTCTGGGGCAGTAAAGGGAGTGATGTGATTATGAGAAGCCCATACTGACAAGCTTTCCATTTGCTTCTATATATTTTTCTTGTTGAAGCCTTATGAGAAGAAATTAGAATGTAATCCACTGATGAAGAAAGGTTAGGAACCCTTGCTATGGTTTAGAACTGGAGCAGCCAAGCTGTTAATTTGAGGGTCCGAAGGGAAGAATGAAGTGTTCCTGATGCATGAGTCAGAAGGTCTGGAAATGGGCCCAGAATCCAAGGCTTCTCCCGAAGATGAGGCCACAGGAAGGAGAACCAGATTTCATGAGGCCAGTATGGGGCAATGAGTATCAAGTCCCTTCCCGAGCAATTGGCTTTCTGAAAACTTTGGGTATTAATGGAAAGGGAGGAAAGGCATAGAGGAGATCCGAGGGCCAGTCGTGAACAAGTGCATTCCTTGGTGACTCCCCCGGAGGGGGAATAAGGGCAAAGTAGTTGCTGCATTTGGCATTCATGGATATCGCAAAAAGTCACAGCAAGGCTGGCCCCATTTGTGGAAAATCTTTTCTGCTACCTCCTGTTTTAGGGACCAATCATGAGGCAACAGAATCACTGTGCTATGTCTGGTCCGCTATCACGCTACATTTCCCAGGGATATGGGCTGCTATCATAAAATGTTGGGAAGAGATCACCCACTGCCATACTCTCAGGGCCTCTAGACAAAGTGGGCAAGATATGGTTACGCCTTGTTTGTTTATGTACCATACAACTGACATGTTGTCTGTCTGTATTGCTACAGTTCCCAGCAGAAGAGAGTTCCAGAATGCTTGCAACACTAGAAGCACCACTCTCATCTCTAGGACACTTATGTGCAAATGGGCCTTGTGATTGATCCTGCCAGGTACCTTGGATTGTCTTTCCTAGATAATGCCCCCCTCGCCACCCAATCCGTGGTCACTGTGGCCAATGGTTGGGGAAGTACAAGTGGTCAGCCTAGTGTCACATGGGTAGAGTAAAGCCACCAATGAAGGTCTTTTCTGCAAGTTTCTGTTATCATTATTCTGTGGGACATCGGCAATTCCTGCATCGATCACTGATTGGAAAGTAGCCACTGTAGAATTCTCATGTGTAGACGTGCTAAGGGGATCAGAATTATTGCTGTTGCCATGGTCCCCAAAACTTTTAGGACTATTCTTGCTTGCGCTTTTTTCTTTGAGTGAAGACTTAACACCTGATGCCGTAGGACTTTAACTCTTTCTGAAGGAAGTCTAGACATCATGTTTTTTGAATCCAGTTCTGCTCCTATAAATACGGCATGCTGAGAAGGCTACAAGGCAGACTTCTCAATTTCTAGTTGAGTGGAGAGCTGCAAGGTGGTGTCACTTACTTTTATTAGTAGATGCTTGGTGATGGCAGATAGGAGACAGCTATCTAAATGTGGAAACACCCAGAATCCTACGCATCTCAGGTGAGCAGTGACTACTACCAAACATTTGGTGAACACTCTGGCAGCTGTAGTGAGACCAAAGGGCAGAGCTCGAAACTGGTAGTGACTGGCTCCCAGCCGAAGGCGCAGGTATCTGCTGGATAGCCTGTCCATTTTTATGTGGTAGTATGCATAATGGAGGTCTATCGAGCACATCCAATTGTCTTGTCCCAGACTGCAGTTGTTACCATCTGGAACTTGGAGCTTTTTACTGATTTGTTTAGATTGCTGAGATCCAGAATTGGTCTCCACTCCCCTGTTTTCTTTGGAACTAAAAAGAATCTTGAATAAGTTCTGGATCCTAATTAGTCTGTAGTGACTGTTTGGCTGACTCTTTTGTCTAACAACTTTTGAATTTCTAATGCTGCCTGTTCCCTTTGACTAGGTGGAACTCTGGGATCTTTTTCATGTTTGGAATGGGGAAGGAAAAGGGGATGGAGTAACCTCTAGATATGATGCTTTGTACCCATTTGTCTTTTGTTATTTGTTGCCAGGTCTCTGGGTACAAAGATAAGCAGCCCCCAACTGCTTCCAGAGATGGACAGGTAGGCCTCCTTTCAGGAGCACTGAAAGGGCTTATCAAAGAAAGATTGTCTGTCTCCCTGATTCTGCGGACCCCCTCTGCTGCGTGGACGGTGTCTTCCATCACTACTTCCCCCTCTGCCCCTGGGGGAAGGTTCACCATATGTGTCCTGGAAAGCTCTCTGAGATTTTCAAAACCACATTTTTTCACTTCCCTTCTGACCTTTGGGAAATGGTCTGGTAGGTAGGGAAAAATGAACTCCTATGCCAAACAGAGTCTTTCCTTCTTGCTCTCACCTGGTCAGTGTATCTTTGACTTTGGGCCCAAACAGAGTTGAGCCATCGAATGGGGCATTCACAAAGAAAGATTTAAAGGGTTCCATGAACTCACACAAGCACATCCAAGAATGTCTCCTTAGGGAAATTCATGAACCCGCTGCTCTACTTGCTCCATCTACTGCATAAGAAATCAGTCTCATGGAGGAGGTGACAAATGAATTTACAGTAGAGAGCTGTGAAGAAACTTTACTGGAAACCCCTTCAGCTACTGAACCTTGGAGAGTATCTCCTCTTTCAGGAGGTCTCTCTGTAATCTAGTAAAATGGTTTAGGTAAGTCAGCGATCTGAGGGGAAAAAGTCGCTGAAGAAAAAATGCACATTGGAAATCTGTCTGCCATATGAGACTCCTTGTTTGCTGGATGAACAGAAGATGATGTCTCTAAGAGTTCCTTCTTGGTGGCTGCTGCCATCACCATAGCATCTACTGGGACTCCTTTAGTTAGAAAGGCTTTGTGTGCTGGGGATGTGTTAAACTGATTTGGCCTCCTAGGAACTGGTTCAACTGAATCTGGAGACTCCCACCCCTTCCGAGAAACTAGGTCCATAAGTTCATCAAAAGGTGGAGATACCCAAGTGGAGGAAGGGTGAGATCCAAAAGCCTTCAGGCATACGGACTCCTCTGTCGAAGGGTGGGTGGACATCCAACCGCCTCTCTGCTTAAGTATTTCTAAGATGTTTCCAGAGGAGACATTATCAGGAGGTGACTGTGGGGACCCTTCAGCTTCATCAAGGTCCATATCAGACATGATGGACTCCTCTAGGGAGTCTAAGTCTTCCTCTTGCATAGTCTCTTCTGAGAGACCACCTCAGAGGGGTACTCTGGGGAGGTTTTGGAAGAGTAGGGGGTGCCCTGTGGGGCATCCTGAGGTCTAGGATCTCTGCATCCCTGTGGAAGTGAGGATATAGAGGCAGACACAGGTGCTTTTGGGGGAAGAACATCCAGAGTTGACAGTGGAACTGCCTGTGGAGACAGTACTCTTCTTATCATCTCAAAAGGCCCCCATTCCTAATCCAAGGAAATCTCTGGATCCGAAGAGATTGAGGGGAACCCCCTGAATCAAGGATGATGAGCCTGAGGCTGATGTAGGAGCCGAGCCCACCCAAGCCGATGCCCTGAGAGACAAGCCAGATGCGACAACTGTCGAATCTGACTTGCCTTCCTGCAGCCGACCAGACAGTGTCGGCTCCTAGACTCCTCAAATCTGATGGAGCTGAGGACATCAGAGCAATAGTCAGATCCAAATATCCTGATATCGGTCTCAGATCCAAAGGTTCCACTAATATCAGCTCTGGACATTCTGGCTCCAAAGTCCAAGGTCAGAGCGGTGGAGGAATCGGTGCAGAAGAAGAGGACGCAGTCAGATCCGAAGCCCTCAGGGTTGGATCCGATAATAACTTGGCCAGTGCTGGTGTCCTTAATAGCTTCTGTACCACTCGATCCACTGCATTTTCGATTAAGCTCCTGGAAGACAGAGTTGAGGGGGCTGGAGACTAGGTGACCTTAGGGTCAGAGGGAACAGCTCCAAAACTGGGGACCGGCTCCGAATCTCAAATTCCATTGGCACCAAGACAGATGGTGCCTAGGCTGTAGATTTTTCAGATCAGATATACTTCGGATCTGGTGTTGAAATTTGTGCTAACTTTTTTGATGGCTCTGATGGAGCACTAGAAGAGGAAGATCTCCTCAGATTTATCAGATTTTGCAGTAAGAGATTTGTCAGATTTGTTTAAACCCAGACCTTCTTGTACTGCCTCTGAGAAGGGGGGTTTTAACAGTGCTCTCAATATTAATTTGTTTTTTCTCTCCAGGAGTGCTGTGTGGCTAAAGGAATGACAGATAGAGTAAGACTCCTGGAGATGGACAGATCCTAGACAATAGACACAAATTGTGTCTATCGGTCAACAACATTTTTTGTCCAAATTCTTCGCATTTTTTGAAAACTGATAGTTTTAACTCCTTAAAAGACATTGTAACAGAGAATAGAACTAGCTAAAGAAGTTTTATATATATATATATATATATATATATATTTTTTTTTTTTTTTTAAAGGAACTAAGGATTCAAGAACTAAAGGGAGGGCAAAACCCTCTAACTTAAACGGGCTATGCCCAGGAGATGGAAAGGGATAGGGAAAGGAGAAAGCCCTGTAACTTAAATGAGGTAAGGGATTTTCAGTTCTCTAACTCAAATGAACTGTCTATTGAATAGAAAAACAAGCAGGAAAGAAACAACAACCAGAGAAAGAGCCCTCTAACTTAAACGGGCTAATAAACTTTTAAGGAAAAGCTGGGAGAGGGAGAACAAGGCCTAATCAAAAGACGACAGCCAACAGCAGAAAAAGCCACAAAAAAATGAAAGTACACTATGCAGTACAAAAAACTGTTAATTTTAAACAATTAACAATGAAAATAAGCAATTTTTTGCAGCAGAGAATAATAGAAAGGTAGGTTATACTTAGCCAGAGCTAGTAGAACGAGCACCCAATCTTGTTTAGTGGCTAACGAGATCTGGGGCTCTTTCCTAGTGCATGCTGAGATAGGATTTAGCCATGAACTAGTGGAAGACCTCAAGCTTGCATATACAGGCCGGGTCGGATTCAAGGATTGGATCTGAACCCATCCTGGTAAGAATGAAGGTGAGATAGGACAACGACACATCAAAAGTTATGCACTTACCATAACAATAGATCTGTGTTGTGTCTTTGATCCATTCTCAATTGGATGTGTATTCAGATCCATCTCAGATCCAAATTCAGCCATTCTCAGACTTTAGATCCAAACTCAGTCTTCTCCCCTTACCTATAATCCCCTATAAGTTGAGAGAATTACCAAAGCAGCTTTGAGTGTGGTCACTCCAGACGCAAAGGATAAAGCAATTTGATGAGGAAGAAGGGAGGGAGGGAAGTTGAAGAAGTATGGAAGCAGATAAGACAGATCTGTCTTTATGCTAAGTACACAACTTTCATATCTTATGTTGTCTCTTCTGTCTGTTCCTCAACAGATGGGACAGAGTCCCTAGCTACTACCACACTTGGGAGGTGTCATGGAAGGATATTCCAGAGGACAGCTGAACCAAAGGAAGCTCTACACTTTGATTGTAAATCCAACTTGTAATGGGAAATGAAGGTATGGACATATGACAGGATAGTTTCAGCACAAATGTCATCAAGTGATACTCTAGAGAAGAAGGCGGCAGAGGTAGCCACTGACCTCTTCAAGTGAGCTTTGGAAGGGTTTGGTAAAGCAAACCCTTCTCTCTCTCTAGATATCTAAAATACAATCTGAGAACCATAGAGAAAAAGTCTCTTTATACACCCCTTTCCCAATTTGGCTGAGAATAGGAAACAAACACATGGTCAGTCTTTCTAATCTTCTCATTACAATGTAGGTAAAAAACAAAGTTGATGGTGCACATTCAGCAGATGAAGCATGTATTATCCCTTGCTAGTCTATCTAGGGAAGAAAATGGGAAGGTTGATAGACTGATTAAGTGATGATTCTGAAGCCACCTTTGGAAGAAATGAAGTATTGGTTCTTAGAGTAGCTCTGTCCTTGTGAAAGGCCAAATAAGGAGGTTTACAAGAAAGTGCATGTAACTCCAAATCTCCCCTAGCAGAGGTAATTGCCACCAAAAATAAGGTCTTCCAAGCCAGATATTTTAAAGCAACTATAACTGCAGATTAAAAAAGGGGTCTAGTTAAGGACTGTAAGAGAATAGTAATATCCCATGGAGGAACAGGTTCCCTAAGGGGGTGCTTGTGAAAGACGGTACCCCTAAGGAAAGCCGTAGACAATTTAAAGGAGGCGATGTAAGATTGATTCTCCCCAACATGAAAACCGGAGATGGCTGCTAGTTGAACCTTGCTAGTAGAGTAGCCAGCTCCATTGTGGAAGAGGGATGCCACGAAATTCAAGATTACCAGGAGAGGGGCTGAAAAGGGATCTTTTGCTAGAAACCCAGATGGAAAATCTCTTCCAATTGCCCTTATACATTTTTCTGGCAGAAGGTCTTTGCAAAACGGTCAGCATGTAAATGACTTGGGAAGAAAGCCTGGTCTGTTTAGCCATCATTGGACATAGAGAAACCATGCAATCAACTTGAGGGCTTGAATATCCAGATGAGACATTCCAGATAGGCAAGAGAGAGAAGTACTGGAACGGTGCCCAGCACCCAAGGAGGGTGGATCAGATAACACCAGTGAGAGGAAAAAAGACCTGCTCAGCTTGTTTACTAGAATACTGGACTTCCTCAATATGTGTACTATCAGAAAGTGGTGAGAAGACACTGCCTATTTCCAAACCCTCATGATTTCTCAACATAAGCAGTAAGATCCCCTTCCCTCCTGTTTGTTGATGTAACAAACTGCTGACATATTATCTGTCTGAATGGATAGCACACCTGTGGGGAGAGAGTCCTGGAAGGCCTACAATGCTAGGACTGCTCTCATCTCCAGGATAGTGATGTGAAGACTAGCCTCTGAGGGGGACTGTGTGACCTGGACCATTTTTCCCATGAAATGCCCTCCCCCCCCCACAGCTGGGAAGCATCTGTAGTCACTGTAGCCTAGGGAGAAGGTAGAGCAAAAGGTTGACCATGAATAACTATCAAAGATTCCACCCACCAGAGAATATCAGTTTTGCAGATTTTTCTGAAAAAGACTTGAAAACTCATGGACTAACATTTGATTAACGATTGTGCTGTTAGGGTCCACTGGATACCTTCATGTGGTATCTTGCCAGAGGAAACAAAGTGATGGTAGCTGCCATCGAGCCATGGAGACACCAAAGCAACCTTGCCTGTAGCTACTGACAGGACAGAACTGCTATCGCCTGTTTTTGGAGAGTGGTGATCCTACCTTCAGGTATTCTTTAGTTCAGCTAACATGATGCTCTTTCATTTGGTACAGTATTATAGCAGGCAGCTGTGCAGTTCAATGAAGATGGAGTGGGTGAATGACAGATAACTGAATTAAGCAGACCCAAATAACTTCTGGCCACTGAGAAGGCAGGAGACACAGTAGGGTAATTTTTTTGTCCAAGTGAGCTCCAATGAATTCTATAGCCTGGGCAGGGTGAAGTTGGACTTACCTGAATTCACAGTTATGCCTAATTGAGATTGAGAGCAAATCTGGAGCAAGGAGACCTTGGCACAGAAAAGATGCTCCTGGTGGGTGTGATTATGATCCAGTCATCCAGGTATGGGAACACTTGGAACATCTACAGCCTGAGATGAACTGCAACAACTGCCATACACTTGTTGAGTGCCCTGGGCACTTTGGTGAGACTAAATGGCAGAAATATGAACTGGAAATGATTAGCGCCAAGCCTGAAGTGGAGAAACTTTCTGGAGCATTTCTCCATCATTATATGGTAGTATGCATCCTGAAGGTATATTGAGCACATCCAACCATTCTTTCTCAGCAATGGAAGAATGGACTATACTCTTTAAACATCCAACATGTTGTTAGTTTCATGTACTTGTTCAGATGACCGAGGTCCAAGATGGCCCTGACGTCCCAGTTTTTCTATGGCTCTAAAAGGAACCTTAAGTAAACTGTGACTCCTTGCTTGTTTGGAGGGACCTCATGGACAACTCGATTGTCTAGCAAATCTTTTATTTCTTATACAGCTGCTTTTCTTTGAGAGGGTGGAACACTGAAACTTTTCTTGAGTGAGAAGGGGTAAGAAAGAAAGGGAATGGAATAGCCTCTGCTTATAATCCTCTTCATCAAAACATCTTGAGTAATGAATGTCCATGCTGTGGGATGCAGGGATAAACACCCTGGGCTGCATACAGTGCGTAGCAACCAGACAAACATTCAGGAGCACTGGGCCATCATAGGAAGCATTGATAAAGCCTGTCCTTAAGTGTTCCACAAAGTCATACAGGCACATACAGTCATGCCTCCTAACAGTTAGGCCAGTGCCTACAGCTCTTAAAATGCCTTTTGTCACACTGGAAATGAGATGCATAGACAAGTTTGAAAGGATTGAAGGATAGCCAACTGTGAATAAACAGATTTTATCTCTTCTGCAGATAGGGTACCAGAAAGAGATTTGGAGAGCTACTTGTTCAAATTACTCAGGAAGGATGTCATGTGCGCCAAATAATTCTGCACCCTAAGTGCAAAGGTCACTGAAATATAAACTTGCTTCCTAAATCTGTCCAATGCCCTGGACTCCCTGTTAGGAGGATGGACAGTGAAGCTTAACTCAGTAAGTTCCACTGTGGTGGCTGCTGCCGCCACCACCATGGAATGAATGGTGGGACACTTGCTCCAATAACGGCGATCCTTCAGGGAAACAAAAAAAGTATCAGATTTGCTTGGGATCAGTTCAGCCATCTCCTGCACCTTCCATGCCCATTTAGAGATGAGATCAACCATCTCATCTGCTGGAGGGGCCAACCAAGTAGTAGATGGTCCAGCCCCAGTGACTTGAGAAATACAGACTCCTCCTGGAATGGGCTTCAGAGGACCATCCACCTTTCTGTCTAAGCAGTTACTGGATTTTTTCGAAAGAGATGTCCTCAAGGAGCATCTAGGGGACCCCCTCCTCCTCAAAATATCTTCAGTTAAGGATTCAGAGCAGAGTCAAAGTGCCTCCTCTTACACAAATGTTTCCATGGTGACTGTCCAATGGAATGTTCTGGGGAGGACTCAGAAGCAGAATGGAAGTCCTCAAATCGGACTGTCTCAAGGTTAGGAAGGATTGGCTTTCCTGATGGGATAGAAAGTGTAGAATCGGGGGAACAAATATGGCTGCCGTTCTATAAGCACTGCAGTACTTCAGCTCTTCAAATACCTGAGAAAAAAATCAACCCTGTGGAGTTATACTTAGAGTAAACAAACTAATTGGCAGTTATTACTAATTGACCAGAAGTCACTTTTGGTTCTGAGAAAGAAAAATCGAAAAAAAATACTTGGTAATAGCAGGATTGGATCTGATTGTCAGGTTGACTCTGAACAGAGCACCAAACAAAGGACTGATTGATCTCACTTTTGTAACTTTTCTTTGGGAAATAAATCTTCGTGCAGAATTTCGAAATGTCAAAGGAGGACAAAAATATGGAAACTACAACTTCCAAAACCAAGCTGTCAGTTTTGCAATCACCGGAGAAAGAATCTTTAATCAAGAGACAGAAAACTATCAAACAGCAAGAGACTGCAAAAACAGGGCCATCAACAAAATCTGATCTACAGGTCACAATGGAAGAAATCAAATCAGCATTGCTACCTATACAGGATGGCTTAAAAGAGCTAACATCTCAAACACTTTCATTTAGTGACACATGTAATCGGATTCTTGAAAGAATGGAGAAAGCAGAAACTAGAATTGCTACCAATGAAGACAATATATTAATGCTCACTAAAAGAACAGAGACACATGGAACTGACATTCAAATGATGCAAAATAAAATTCTGGACTTGGAAGCAAGATCCAGACGTAACAATATAATCATTAGAGGGATCCCAGAATCTATTCAATATAATGACCTGATCACTTCTATTACACAAATATTCAAATACTGCTCAAGGACTCTGAGGTTGTTAAGCAGATGGTCATAGAAAGGGCATATAGCATACAGAGAATCTCAAGCTTCAAATATACCCAGACCTGTTTATGTTAAAATATTGAACTACCAAGATGTGAGCAAAGTACTGTTAACTATTAAAAAATCTGGTGGATCTATAATGTGGCAAAATAATAAAATTTCTATAGCACAGGATTTACCAACACAAATAAGGCAATCTAGACAAATGCTGGCTCCATATTGTAAGTTTCTGATTGACAAAAATATCAGATTTCAAATGAAATATCCTAATAACCTAATTTTTACTGTGGATGGCATTAAATACTCTGTAAGCACAAGGAAAGAAGCAAGACCTACTTTTTGAAGATTTTAAGGCTCTCCCATCTTCAGAAATGTGAACAGTCCATTTTGGCTTTCTGCAGCACCAGGGAGAATGGGATGTTTCATTTATGACAATCTGAGGCTTTAAAATCCTTTGTCTGTTCTGTTTCTTGTAGCAGGCCTGGAATTTTATTTTCTTATCTTATCTCGTAGTTCCAGTTGATTGAACTGCCTTTACAGTTTAAATAGCTGAGAAGAAAGAGGAACTGCTGGTGAAGTAAAAAGAAACCTGTTTGGACTTATTTTGCAGGAAAAGGACTGTAAGATAGTGTGTGAAGTCAAAGTGATGCAGGTAAACGCTGTGGAAATGCATTGTGTATTAAAAAAGGAGATGGTTATGTGTAGTGGCAGAATAAGGTACTGTAGTTTTTTTTTTATATATATTTGTTTTCTCTTTTTTTTTCCTATATCTCCCTTCTCTTTACTCATTTCCTTTATTCCTGTAGATAGGTGGTATTATTTCTAACTGATAAATGATGTAAAAATGGTTAGTTGATCAGATTTAAACAATGTGCATATAATAATAAAAGAACATAAAATAAGTTATTTTTTTATGTGTAATTTAAGGCATTTTTTCTTATTTCTTCTCCTTTTGCTGTGCTCCCTTCATGCTTTTTTTTCTCTTTTTTTATTTTAACCCCTTGGTTCCTCTCTTATTCACATATGGTTATTACAAATGAAAGTGCCATTATAGTTTTATTTTGAACTGCATTGGTTTTCAATATTAATATGTTAGTAGGTAAGTTGTAGGGGAAGAACAAAGCAGATTAAAGTAGTTAGATCATTTTATTCAGTAGATACAGGATGTTGGGAAATGTTAAATAACTGTTTGCTTTCTATGTCAACTAATATTTAATACGGTATAGAACAACAAATTAGAATGTTATTTGCTATTGCTGAATATAAAGCTGAAGTGAACTGAAGTACATTAGAATCTCAGGGTACAATTAGTTTATTTGTATATCCATAAATATGTACAGAGCTGAAGTTACCTATAAGTAGTGTTTAGTAGGGAATGTCAGAATTAAGCTTTGTAGACGTAGAAGTAGTTGTTGTAGGTTTTTTGCATGGGGTTTCATTGTTAAATAATAGAATTAGTAGATTAGTTACTCAGATGGTTTCCAGTAATGTAAAAAACCTATGTTCATCCTGGTCCAGAGGAATAGTGGGTAGGCACTGGGTAGGGATAGGATGGCAGTTTTGCTTCCATACAATTGATGATATGCCAACTTATGTTATTCTAAGGTTGCTCAAAGAGATTAGATTTCGAGTTATATTTCTAATGAACGTTAAATGTGGATAATAGAATCTTGGAATGTCAAAGGACTCCAGAACATGAAAGACAGAAAGCTGTTTTTCATTTGTTTCTCAAATCATCAGCATGTTGTATTTTATTACAAGAAACGCATATGACTAATGATCAGTGGGAGTCAGTGAAGGATAAGAAATGGGTTAGGAAGATTGTGACGGCGGAAGGAACAACAAATAGTGCAGGGGTGGCAATTTTAGTTAAGAATCACTTTCAGGGAGATATTAGGGATGTGAAAATGGATCAGGAGGGTAGATGGTGTTTGGTCCTTCTCACATCCAAATGTTATGATAAACCTATAGTACTAATATGTGTATATGCCCCTAATGTTAATCAGCATCATTTCATAGCTTCAATCTATTCCATTTTACAGTCATACAATAATTGCTATATAGTGTTGGGAGGTGACTGGAACTCTTATCAAGATCCTAAATTAGACAAGTTGGGTGCTTCTTCAGCGTTCAATAAACAGGCAATGGTAGCATTGAAAGAATTGAAAATGGATTTCAAACTCTATGACCCTTTTAAACACATACACTCACAAGGGAAAGCAGAGAATTTTACTTATTATTCAACCTGCAATAAAATGTGGTCGAGAATTGACTTTTTCTTAATTTCAGAGGTGTTGATCTCAGCTGACCCTAGTGTTTCTAATCAAGTCAGACAACTCTCAGACCATTCAAAGATAACTTTAACCTTAAACAGTAGTAATATGGATACTAAGAGGCTTCGAGGGTATAATTGGTCCTTGAACCCATATTTACTAACCAAGGAAGATATATTAATGGAAGCCAAGGAGATACTTAAACAGTCATTAAATAATATTTCCCAAAATAGACACCCAATAGATATAGAATGGGCTACAACTAAAATGCAGCTAAGAGGACTATTTATACAAAAAGCTACATATTATAAAAAATTACAAAAGAAGACTCAATTGGATTTAGAAACTAAAATTCAATTACTGGACCAAGATTTGATGAGGAACTATAATGAACAGACAGAAACTGAGCTATTAAGATGTCAAAAGAACTATTTTTACTTCATAATAGAAATTTGTCACTTTATGAACAAAGAAATTTAGTTAAATATGCAAATCATATTCAAACCCCCTCGAAAGCATTAGCTCGTATTATTAACCAGATGAAATCAACACGATTAATTACTGAAATACACTATAACAATACTACATATACTGACAAGGCGGATATCATGAAGACCTTTGAAAAAAATTTTAATCAGATTTATGGTGAGAAGCAGACACTCTTGCAAGATAAAGACAGAAAAGATTTTTACAGAGAATCACTTTCCTAATATTGACAAGGAATTTCATAGAGATTTAATCAAACCGATTACAGTTGAGGAGGTGTCCGAAACAATCAAGAAACTGAAGCCTCACAAAGCCTCAGGCCCAGATGGTTTGACCTCGGAATTCTACAAATCTTTTAGTGAGATTTTGAGCAGTGTATTGTCACAGACTTTTAATTATATCACTCTAAATAGAATTAATGATCCTCATTTTAATGCCTCAAGGACAGTTCTGATATTAAAAGAGAAAGGTGATTCCAAAAATCCTGATAATTACAGGCCTATATCACTTTTGAATATGGACATGAAAATCATGACATCCATTCTGGCGAGTAGGCTGAAAAAGGTAATAAACCCAATAATATCAGAGGAACAGGCGGGGTTTATGGATGGGAGGCAGACCATGGATAATACCTTAACGCTCCATACCTTAATCTCTTATGCGAAATATAAAAGCCTGAATTTGTATGCCCTAATTATTGATGCTCAGAAAGCATTTGATAGGGTTAATTTGGATTATTTATTTGATACATTACCTTATTATAATATACCGCAGGGAGTTTATCTCAATGTTAAGGATACTATTATAGAAATGCATACACAAATTTATTTATAAATCACGAATGCTCGAATAGGATAAAAATCATAAATGGTACCCGACAAGGCTGCCCATTATCTCCCATCTTATTTAATCTTTACTTGGAGCCTTTATTTTTACACCTTAAGCAAAATGTTTTTTATAATTCTCCTGTACTGTATGGAATAAAGGTTAGGATGGCTGCCTATGCAGATGATTTAAACATATATTGTACCACACCTGTTTTCGATACTGAAAAAATATTAGCTGCAATAGAAATCTTTGAGAGAATTTCCAATTACAAGCTAAATTTTAAAAAATCTAAAATATTCCCATTAAAGACACCCACACATTTTTCAATGCTACCATTAATAGGACAAGTATTGACGGAAGAAAAGATAAAATATCTGGGAATTGTCTTCTCAACTGAAAATAGAGATTTTTTTATTAACAATGTAAAGTCATCTACAGATCAAATAACATTGGATCTTGAAAGATGGAGTAGATTGAAGTTACTGATGATGGCAAGAGCAGCTATCATAAGAATGAATGTTCTTCCTAGAATGTTATATATTTTTAGAGCTGCACAACTCAGAATTACCAAAACATTCTTCAAACAGCTTCATATAAGATTGGGAAGATTTCTTTGGGAACCTAGGAAGACGAGAATTTCATATGAAAAATTGATGGCTCCAAAAAATAAGGGGGGGCTGGAATTACCGGATTTCGAAATGTACTATTTAGTGATTCAGGCCAATAGGATTTTAAAGATGTCTTACTTCGATAGTGATAATAGAAAATGGACACCCAAATGGGTGCTCTTAACGTACAAGCATATAAATGAAGTGGGAGTCAACGCTAAAGCATTACCCCTTTTAAATAATTGGACAATGAGTAAATATAAGCTAATGGAGCACATCAAAAGTTATGTAATGGCAATTCAAACTCTTTTCGCTTCCTTAAATTTACTAAAATATATGATGGTTTTCCAACCATTTCATAGGAACCCAAATTTAACAATTGGTGGTCAATTGATTGATCTAAAGAAATTCCCTTTAATCATGGAGTTAACTGTACTCGATTTATATCCTTTTCTAGGAGTACCAGTACAGGATATTTTAAAAGAAATAGAACTCCCTATTTCCTATTTATTTATAGTAAGACAGCTAAAAGACTTGGTTATAAACTATTTTAACAACTTTGAAATGAAAGGGGAAGATTTAATCATTTCTCGTAATCTATGGGAAGCGCTGTTGCAGGATAGAAAATATATAACCGCAGCATATAAATTGATAAAAGAGAGGAAGTATAATAATTATATTCTTTTATCGAGTTACTGGAGAGAGAAATTGATATTCCCAGACGACAATAAGATATTGGAGGCATTTAAATTAACATTAAAGTCTGTATCCCTTCAGAAATTGGTATTTACGCAGCTGATGATATTTAACAATGCATACTATACTCGTCTCACTTTGCACAAATTTGATGCGAAGAATTTACCCATATGCCCACATTGCTTTGATCAGACAGCAGATTTGTTTCACATGTTCTGGAGTTGTAAGTGCATTTATAAATTGTGGAATTCATTAAAATTGCAGTTACAAAAAATGGGTTACCAAAATTCAACACTCTCTTGGGAGTTTATGATTCTTCATATTCCCCGGAGAATCTAAATAAATCAAAACGATTGTAATTATGAATATTTGCCTATTAATGAAATTATATATAGCCACAAATTGGTTGAACCCAGCCCAGACATCGTGGGAAAATTTCAGATTGTTGGCAATAAAACACATCTTAGCGCATAAACTGTTAATTAGTGATCACAAGAAAAATATCAACAACATAAAAATCTGGGAGCAAATTTTTAATATTATTTTGGCTTAAGAGGTTACTATCCACTTTTTCTCGGGAACCAGAATATAGTCTAAATCAACCTTAGATTAGATAGAAAATGTACAGAAAAGACAGATTGTTGGCTTGGATTTGTTAATGTTGGATTTTTTTTTTTAATTATTTTCCTTTTGATTGTGAGTGCTGTACCTTTGATCAATACATGAGGTTGATATATATGTGAAATTAACCAATGGAAGCATTTTGTATATAATGTATATAATGTGTGAATTTGTAATATGGTTGTGAAAAATAATAAAAAAATGATTATTGAAAAAAAAAAAAAAAGAAAGTGTAGAATCAGGACCCAGGGAGCTCCTGCACAGGAGACACAGATCCGAGTAGGAAAGGGAAGTCCACTCCCTACAGTATGTGAGCACCCTCTCGAAAACTTTGAAAACAGAAGTGGAGACCAGACATGAGACAGCTTCTGTTGCAGTCACATCACATAACATATACTGGTCTCAAAGTCTTATTTGAGTCAGCTCCAAAGACGATGTCGGGGCCAAGCTGTCTAGCACTGAGGCACCAAGGGAAAGGGGCAGATTTGAAAACTTTGGAGTTAAGCCAGGAACCTCCCCCCCCCCCAGTTTTGAAGCTGACATCTTGACTCCGAAATCCATAAATCCATTAGGATCCAAGTGACTCAGGACTGAGATGCAGCAGAGGTTGATGGAGACCGTGTCTTTGGATCTGATGTAGACAAATCCTGGGAAATGCTCATACCCAATAGCCTCCACATAAGAAAGTCAGACTGACGAAGTGATAATATGATGAGGGAATGGCCCACACTCATGGTTCCAAAGCTGTCAGAGAAAGGAGAACTCCCAACTGGATTTGAGTCCTGAAGAACTTCCTCGTCTTTCTACCCATGTCCACTTTGGAAAGTCTTCTGGAAGACTGGACTGACCAGAAAGATGAGGAAGCGGAGGAGGGTCTGGAAGAATGATGGGAAATCCTCTTCCTTAGAAATAGGGATAGAAGTCTGGGTAAGACTGACTTCAGGGGAAAATGTGGCTTGGGCAAAGGAAGGGTGCCAGATCCAATGAAAATAGGCTTCGACACAGACGTCAGATCTGAGAGCTTAAGTTTTGGAGCAGGTCCCGAGGAAGAGGAAAGATCCAGGGACCACTTCTTAGAATCTTTGGACTCCCTGGTTTTCACCTTTTCTTTAGACTTATCACCACTCATCTCAGCCTTGGACTCTTCGAAGGTTTTCATGGTAGAAGGTGAGACAGCAAAAGTAGTAGAGTCCAAAAGGGAAGCAGTTCCTGCAGGGGAAGGGAGGAGAGCCTTTAAGACCAGTTTGTTTATTCTTTTCCATAATGGCTCAAGCATAGGAGGCTGTACAAGCAGAGCATTGATCAGCAAGATGAGCAGATGAGCAGCTCCTAAACAGTAAATGCAACTGGCATATGCATCCAAGTTTGGAATTTTATGGCCACAGGCCATGCATTTTTTTAAATCCTGATGGTTTATCAGCCATATCCAGAAGGGCCTATACAAACACGTACCACAATAAACACAGCAACAGTTCACAACCACAAATTACAGTAAACAACAAAAAACACTGGACAGGAAAAATTGCCCCAAAGTACCATTAAGCAAGAAACACTATTACCAAAAATGGTAATGACGAGGGAAACAACACCATAAAAGGTGAAGACAGAAACCCAGATTTAATTTTTTTTTTTTTTGAGTAAAGGAAGTTAAGCAAGAAAGAAAAAAAGAATGATAGCAAAAGGTAAAAAATTTGCTTGGACTTATCTAAACCCAAGCCTGAGGAATGGTGAGCCGATCCACAGCAAATGAATGGCTAATAAGATCTGGGGTAATTCTCTACTTGCAGGGGATTATGGTTAAGGGGAGGAGCCTGAACTTTGGATCCAAAGTCCAAGACTGACCAAAGTCAGATCAGAGGCGGATCCAAATATCCATCCATTGAGGAACGGACAGAAGAGACAACATTTGATCAAAGTAACCAAATTACTTAATGGCCTGGATATTTTAGTAGGCAGCTTTCAGTTTTAGTCCTCTGGTGCATCTCTAGGTTCCCCCTGGATAGGGCAATTTGGAGGGAGACAGATGGGTGAGATATTTACATTAAGTGGATATCTGTTCGGACACGGCAATGTCTTGGTAATCTACTGGTAAGTACATAACTTACATATGATCATCCTTTTTACTTTCCTTAGTTCTCTGAAGCAGTGAAGTCTCTTTTGTTAGAATAGCTTAGGAAAAATAGAAGTAAGTGAATGGATTGTTTTAAACTGACTTGTATAGCAATCTTAAACAGAAAAGTTAGTGCTTAGGAATATCTGATCTTTATGAAATACAATGAAGGGAAAATTGCATGACAATGCATGGAGTTCTAAAACTCTTCAAGCCAAAATGATGGCGGCTATCACAACATTCTTCCAAGACAGAAATTTAATGACCATTGTATCAGTAGGCTCAAAATGAGATAAAGTTAGCTTTTCCAAAACAAAATTCAAATCACATGGAGGAGAAGGTGGTATGGAATGAAAAATGTCCTTAAGAAATTCCTTTGGCGCTCTGGAATGAAACATTTCATTAAGAAATGCCTTTCAGAGTTTGTGGAAGGCTAATGGGGAAGATGCAATAACTTGGCGGTAGGAAGAAGTTGTTGCTGGAAGAAGCTAAATGGAGAACTAACTAGATCCTTTCTGAAAAAGTTCTAAGAAAAAGGCCAAAAAGAGATTAACATTTTGTTCATTTGTCCATAAGGAGACCCTCATCCATTTGCCTTTTTGAACCTTCCTCTGAGAGGCTCTGAGTCTATTATCTGTGGAAGGAGCAGAGGGCTCCTGACCATTACTGGAAATAGAGAAACCAAGCAGTTAACTGAAGGGACTGAACACATGGGTATGGCAAAGCAGAGGAAACCAAATCTAGTGTGGCCAGAATGAGGTGATAAGAATGACCATGGTTTTGCAAATCTTGACTTTCTGAAGGAAACTTGGTATGAGTGTACAAGGTGAAATGTCCTTGTGGTTTCTTCTATATAGGAGAAGCCAAAAGAATGTTTAAAATCAGAATGCAAGAGCATGTTAGAGACATTAAGAATCGACATTTGGATAGCCCTGTGGCATCACATTTTCATGCAGTACACTTGGGGTCTTGTACCAGTTTAAAAGCATCTATTTTAGAACAAGTTCTGATTAAGGATGATGTTGCACTTAAAAATAAACTGTTATATAAAGAAGCAGTCTGTACTTTAAAGTTTGGCACTTTGGTGCCTCAAGGTTTAAACAAAGAACTGGAGTGGAAGCTTTTCTGCACTAACTGTTAATTGTTAGTTAGTTTGTGTTTAGTTAATTGATTAATGATGTGATATTTGTTATTTAAGTGTACCATGTGTTACTGTGATGTGAAAAGCTTGCTAGCCGAGGCGCTGGAGTATTAAAGAATTTTGGATTTTATGCTTCTGCAGTTGGTGTTTTTCGATTTTTCTATTTTTTTTTTTTTCTCGAAATGTGTAAAGGAGCCATTGCAGCCAACTCTGGTTGAATATGTCCCTTGAGGACTCTCCCTCTTGAGGGACATTGGTGAAAAAGTGTTGCATTTGGTGTTGTATAGTATAGTGAAAGTTATTGCAGGAAGGACCTTTCAATTTGTGAAACATTTTAAGGGCTAACAATCTGCTGAGACCTTTTGTGAGGGAGCAGTATCTATCTGCTCAATCTGTCCATGATTACACTGGACATCCCAGTGAAATGGGTTGCTATGAGTAAAATGTCCCATTCTCAAATTGTATGGATTCTTGGCAAAATGGAGTAAGAACAGGTTCTCTCAGTTGATGTACCATACCACTGCATGCTGTCAGACTGTATGGACTCTACACAAAAATCTCTCATTTCCAAGACATTATGTGAAACTTGCTCTCATCTATGATCCAAGTCCCTGGGACCTTGCTGTTCAAAAATGTCCCCCACCCCAGTAAAGATGTGTCTGTGGTCAGAGTAGCTGGTGGGATTTGGTGAATGAAGGAAGTTCCTTAACAGAAATTTTCTGGGTTTGTCTACCAAGAGAGGTGCTGTTTGCAAGTCTTTTGAAAGTTTTATAGTTTTTGTCATAGGTTCTCTCAATACCCGCTGGAGCAATCTCATGTGCAGTTTGGAAAAAAAAAAAAACATTTGAATGGAGGCTACCATAAGGACTAGCACTCTGGGAACCAATGATGCATCTAAAGCAGAGTCTTGAGAGACATTCAGAACTTTCCGGGACTATTGTGGACATTCTGATAGGAGGGAGCAAGGTCATGTGTCTTACTTTGTCCAACTGGCAGCTTTTGAATATTAAGGACTGAGAAGGCTCCAGTTGGGATTTTGGTAGTGTGACTGAGAGCCCCAAGGATAGGCACAGTTGGAGTAAGTACTGTCTTGCCATGATGTGCTTTTCCATTGTAGATACATCAATGAGTTAGCCATTTATGTACGGGAATATTCTTACCTCCAGCAGATCCATGTGGATGGCAACTGCTGCCATACACTTGGTAATTGCCTAGGGGTTGTGCTGAGACCAAAGGGCAGTCTCTGAATTGATAATAACTGGCTCCCGCCTGAAAGCATGGGTATTACCCAAACAGCTTAGCTATCTTGATGTACAGATTTTCTTCGGAGATCCAAAGACAACATCCCATCTCCTGCCTGTAAGCATGGTTGGATAGATTGCACAGTGACCATCAGGTATGACTCCTTCTTTACATATCAATTTAGATGGCTGAGGTCTAGAATTAGGCTGAGTTCCTGGGTCTTTTTGGACTCCAAGAAGAATGGTGAGTACTATCCAGATCCTCTTTGTTCTTGTGGGACTCCTGGATGGCTTTTTTTGAGACGGTTTTCCATCTCTTGTTGGGATGCCCTTCTTTGATGGAACACTGATAGTGGATAGGATGGCATTTGGGCAGTTTTAAAAAAACTGGTATTAAAGTAGCTTCTGGGTATGACTTCTATGATCCTGTTGTCTTGCTTGATAGCTTTTGAGCTTTTCTCCCCGGGCCTCTACTGAAAATGGACATACATCCAGTGAGACTAGCCCGGTCAACAAATGTAAAATAAATAAATAAAAATAAATAAATATCGCATACAGAAGAATTTAAAATAATACACCAAATTTGACTCCCATGCCAAACAGAAACCATTTGTGTGTGTGTGCATGCTTGTCTGCATGAGTGTATAACAAAAGTACAGTTGTGTACACCTACCATAAATGTAGATGTTCGAGTGTCTTCACTGTTGCAGTCATGACTGTAGGGTTCTCCCCTGCCGGCAGGCAGCCCTCGGTCAGCCAGAATCCCAAAGTCTGGGTCCGGCGTCGGCTGTTCAACCATGCTCCCTGACGTCAGAGCACCAGGAGTACAAAGCTGACAGCCGACGCCATCTTCTCCAGTTTTTCTTGCCCCAGATGTCAGGAGTCCCAAAATGAAAAAGGTCCCATAACCTTTGCAAATACACCTCAGAAGAATGGTGAAAAAAGGAACTACACAAAAGTAAACATAAGAGGGGACAGGAGGGAGGGAAACCCAGACTGCAACAGTGAAGACACTCAAACATCTACATTTATGGTAGGTGTACACAACTGTACTATGTTCATCGTGTTTCACTGTTGCAGTCATGACTGTAGGGTAGAATCCCAAAGCTTCAAGAAAGGGAGGTGGTCATAAAGAAGAAGGGGCGGCTAGAAGGCCCTGCAAGACTGCAGATGCAAAGCCTGCCCTAGACTTAGAGTAGAGAGGTAGATTGTGGTGCTTAGAAAAAGTATGCACTGAACTCCAAGTTGCAGCTTCCAAAATGTCTTTGGTAGGAACTCCCCTGAGGAAGGCCGCTGAAGTGCCAGCCGCTCTGGTGGAATGAGTTCGTATACTCCCTGGGATTTGCTTTCCATGGTGTGAATAACAAAATCTGATTCCATGAGCAATCCATTTAGAAATGGTCTGTTTTGAAATGGCTTTACCTTGGGAACTTGAAGCATAAGAAACAAACAATTGTTCTGATTTTCTGATGTCCTTGGTTCTGTCCAGGTAAAAACATAGTTGTCTGTGTACATCCAAGGAATGTAAGATCCTTTCCCCTTTATTTTGAGGAGTGGGGAAAAAGGTTGGCAAGTGGATAGTTTGATTTAAAGCCACTTTGGAAACCACCTTAGGCATGAAGGTAGGATTAGTCCTCAAAGATACCCTGTCTTGATGAAAAATAATATAAGGTTCCACAGCCATAAGAGCTTGTAACTCTGAAACTCTCCTGGCAGAGGTTAGGGCTAACAAGATAGCTGTCTTCCAAGATAAAAACTTGATGTCAGAAGAGGCAGCAGGCTCAAAAGGAGGCAAGGTTAGTTTTTCCAAAACATAGTTGAGATCCCAAGCAGGAATGGGAGGAGATCTAGGAGGTCTTAAGTTCTTAGCTCCTCTGAGAAACTGTCTCATGAGCTGGTGGGAAAAGATGGGAGGGTCTGTATTATAATGAGCAGAAATAGCAGAGGCATGTATCTTAATGGAAGAGAAAGAGAGACCCTTATGTAAGAGATCTGTCAAGTAAAGTAAAATTAAGGTAATGTTAGGAAGAAGAGGATCAGAATCCTGAGCCTGCATCCAGGAACAAAATCTTTTCCATTTTCCTGCATAAGATTTTCTAGTGCTAGGACGTCTGGCTTCTAAAATGACATCCATAACCTGCTTGGGTAGGAAAGAAGAAATCAAAGGCTCTGGATTAACCAGGCCGCCAGGCTGAGAGTCCTGACATGAGAGTGTAGAACCTGACCCTGATGTTGGGACAGAAGGTTCAGAGACTGAGGTAAAACCCAAGGGGGGTCCAGACATAGGTTTTTTAGAGTTGGATACTAAAACTGCCAAGGCCAATTTGGAGCCAGCAAGATTATCATCTTGGGCTTGTCCTGTTTTATCTTCAATAAGACCCGTGGAAGAAGAGGAAGAGGCAGAAAGGCATATCCCGAGAGGTTCCTCCAACTGAATGACAGGGTATCCACTTTCCAAGCTTCTCTGTGGAAAGACCTGGTGCAAAAATGCTGTAGTTGATGATTGAGATGGGATGCAAAGAGGTCTATGGGGGACATCCCCAGACTGCTGTTATCATCCTGAATATTTTGGTGTCCAGCATACACTCATGCGGATCCGAAAGGTTTCTGCTCAGACTGTCTGCCAGGAAGTTTTGTTTCCCTGGTAGAAACTGAGCTTGAAGATCCAGATTGCAAGCTAGAGCTGTGTTCCATAGATCCATGGCTAGTCTGCAAAGGGGGTAGGAATGACATCCCCCTTGCTTGTTTATGTACCACATAACTGTGGTGTTGTCTGTCCGTATTAGTAGTTGTCCTGGTTGTAAAAGATTCCTGAAGGCCAATAGAGCTTTCTGAATGGCTAACATTTCCTTTAAATTGATATGCAGGTGCTTCTGATCCTTTGTCCAAAGGCCCTGCAGACAGTTGCCCTGAAAATGGGCTCCCCAAGCATAATCCGAGGCGTCCGTGGTTAGAATCTGAGTGGCAGAAGGCAGACGGAAGGGTTTCCCTTTGTTTAGAGCACATGCCCTGGGCCACCAAAGAAATTCCTTTTGAAGGCAAGGAAGGATGGAGATCAGTATGTCTAAACTGTGGCAATGCTGAGACCATACACTTTTTAGGTACCACTGTATTTTCCTCATGTGTAGTCTTGCATATGGTACGAGAAGGATGCAGGAGGCCATGTAACCCAAAGCCTGCAGGAATTTCCTTGCAGATAGTTGAGTTAAAGTTGCCAAGGTTTTGAAAGTTGACATCAGCTGTAATTGTTTTTCGGATGTCAGAAATGCCATCTGGGTTGTGGTGTTTAGAAGAGCACCCAGAAAAGTTATCTGTTGTGATGGTGTCAAATTTGACATTTTTATGTTTACAGAGAATCCCAGGAACTTGAGGAGGTTCTGTACAAATTCTAGATGCTGGAGTAAGACATCCTTGCTGTCTGCCTGAATTAGACAATCGTCCAGATAAGGGTAAATTTGAATTCCCTTGAGTCTGCAATAAGCTACTACTGGAGCCAGGCATTTGGTGAAGACCCTGGGCGCAGTAGACAATCCAAAGAGCAGCGAAGAGAATTGAAAGTGCCTCGATCCAGCCTTGAACCTGAGGTATTTTCTGCGATCCTGCCTGATAGGAATGTGTAAATATGCCTCCTTTAAACCCAAAGTTACCATCCATGCATCTTTGGACAGCATTGGAAGTAGCTGCTGTAGAGTAAGCATCTTGAATTTTGGAATCTCTAGAAAGGTATTCAAGACCGACAGATCCAGAATGGGTCTCCATGAGTTTTGTTTCCTTGGGACTAGAAAGAGCCTTGAGTAAAAACCTTTTCCCATCTCCGAAAGTGGAACCAGTTCTATGGCATTCATAGCCAAAAGAGCTTCCACCTGGTTTAAGGCCTCCGTCCATTGATGTTTTGGAAGGTCTGGCCATCCGCTTGGCCTTGGCAAGGTATGAAAATGGAATTTGTAACCTCTTTAAACCACATCCAAAACCCACTTGTCTTGGGTTATTTGAGTCCAATTTTGATAAAAAAGAGAGTTTTCCTCCGAGAGGGGCTTCCAGGCAAGAAGTTCCTGTAGACCAACAGAGGGAGTCATTGAGTTTGTTTCCTTTGAGTTTGTGACCTGTCCTCACCTCCCCTAGGGGTGGAAGCAGTCCACTGTCTTTGTCTATAAGAAGCTTGTGTTTGAGGCCTTCCTCTGGAGCGTCTATATCTACCCCTCTGAGGCCTGTCTGAAGTGGGAAAGGACCAATTTTTTGAAGGCCAATTCCTGCTAAATCTAGGTGGCTGTACTTGTAAGAAATCTTTAACTGTTTGCATGGATTTCGCCTTATCCTCTATCTTTTTAATCACCTCTTCAGCTTTTGATCCAAACAAAACATTATGCTGAACAGGAGCATCCAATAATTTAGCCTTTACTTGGTCAGGCAAATTTTGTTCCTTTAGCCATGCATGCCTTCTAATGACTGTGCTGGAGGCAGCAGCCCTACAAGAAGCCTCCAAGGCATCAAATCCACAGTGTAAACCATGCTTCTCAACTTGTTCAGTGGCATGCAATAAGTCATGTAATTCCTTATCATCTGCACAGGCAGAAATGGAAGTAAGATTTTGTTTTAAAACAGACAAGAGAAATTGCTGGTATTTCAGCATATGAAACTGACAGTTTAAAGCCCTAATGGACAAAGTAGCAGAAGTGTACACCTTTTTGCCCCATCTTTCTAAGGATCGAGAATCCTTTTCAGTAGGAATGGGATTTTTGGCAGAAGTGGCCTTAACTCCCTTAGGACCCTGAGAAATGGTTTCAGGGTCAGCAGAAGGGTTCTTGTATAAAAACTGGTGGGAATCAGGAACCCTGTAATATCTATCAGGCTTAACAGGAGCAGGAGGAAAAGAGTCAGGGGTTAAGTTAGCCTCCGAAAAGGCATCATCCACAATATCCAAAACAGGAGGAATAGCCAGGGGTCTATGTTGGGGAAGAAGAAGAAAATCCCTCAGTCTTTTCTTAGATTCTGAATACTCCTGTCCTTCCCAGTGGAAATGTTCCCTCATTTCATGCAAAGTTTCCCCAAAAGAGAAATCCTCAGGGGGAGAAGCTGAAGGAATGGATTCCTCAGCATCAGAATCCTCATAAGGAGGGAGAGAATATTCCTGGTCAGAAGAAGAAACTGAGGAAACAGAAGCCTGATCAGAGGAATCATAATAAACATCCTGCCTTGGCCTTTTATCTGGAGGGGGATGTGAACCCCTAATCATAGTAAGTAAATCCTCCGCCATCTTGAGTAACTGTTTCTGTGACTTGGGAGCTGGTTCAGAAGAGGTCTGTGTTGCAGTCTTTGATTTAGAAGGAGTCTTTACCTTTGTCTTTGGCTTTGCCTTTATTAGAAGCTGAGTAGGCCTGAAAACCCCTTCGGAAGCCGGTACCTGCACAGCGGCTCTGGACCCATCCGAAGGAGCATTGTCCGAAGGTCCTGCAATAGAAATATTTAAAGGCCTGGTTGGCTCCTCATGAGAGTCCGTTTCAGCCATCGGTTCTGAAATGGCCGACGACAGGGGCTGCAAAAGCGCCTCACTGACGAAGGCCGAACCTGAAGCTGGCTCCGCTTGTGCGCTGTCATCAGATTTGGACCTCGGAGGCCTGTCTTTATCCTTGCGACGTTTGTGAACTCCAGTAGCCGGAACCGTATCTGACGACATTTTGTAGTTAAAGCGCTTACCGAAGTAATGAAAAGCAAAATCGTACCTTTGCTTAATTGTATGTTGATTGAATCTAGCACAAAACCGACAACTAGCTACGTCGTGGTCAGGGCCTAAGCAAGAAATATAATAAGAATGAAAATCCTTATGAGGTATTTGCTTCCCACATGAAATACAATTATTAACTTTTTCTGACATCGGAGTGGAGCAAGAAAAAAGTTTCCTCAACGGGGTACTTAGCTTTGAGTGGAGAAGAAAATCTTCGGACTGAAGTTTATCAGAAAAAATCGTCATGAGTCAGCCTACTGGCACTTGCGAACTGCTATCACCGCACGGCAAGAAAGACTGGAGAAGATGGCGTCGGCTGTCAGCTTTGTACTCCTGGCGCTCTGACGTCAGGGAGCATGGTTGGACAGCCGACGCCGGACCCAGACTTTGGGATTCTGGCCGACCGAGGGCTGCCTGCCGGCAGGGGAGAACCCTACAGTCATGACTGCAACAGTGAAACACGATGAACATCTGTAAGACAGAGCTTCTGTGATCATTATAGTGCTGTTTCTTCATTTCAGAATATTGCATAATACCCCTGACTGGGTTTTCACACACACACACGAATAAAAGCGCTCTCTGTTATTCAACTGTGGTGCATTCCTATAGCATTCCATATTACATGGCAAACAAGCACATAAGACCTCATTAATCAGTTACTTACTTTGTATCATTGTAAGAGTTACTATATCAGAGGTTGGATAGTAATCGGTATTAATAGCTATAATGCAGTAGTACTAATGCATATATGGTCTCCAAGGTGGTTGTAATGTAAAGTAATAAATAGACAAGGAAAGTCTACGGCCTGAAGTGATAAAAGAAATAAAACATAGACAGCTGGAAAAGTAACTCCAACCCCTAAAACACCTACAACAATAGCATACCTGCAGAATCAGGGGAGTCTTTCCACCTGGCAATTCACTGCTACCTTGAATGGCAAAGACAGGTACCTGGAGGCAACAATTAGAAAAAAAAATCCATCTGATTCATGTTTCCAGAAGTCATCACTGAATATAGAATATAAAAACAGTATGGAAAGTGAAACGTCAAGGGCTAGACATGGTACAGATCACCCATGCACATACAAGACATAGTGGTGTAGCATGTCACTACGGTGGAAGACATATTAATTTGCACAATGTTTACAGAAAGTAATATATGGAGGGCCCACATACATCATTCACACCTTCAGATATCTGTTACACTCTAATAACTTCCACCTTGGTGACACTGCATCACCACACATTGTATGTGTATGGGTGGTCTATGACAGGTGTGGCAGTTAATCTGTAACCCTCCCTACTGCTTTCAAACCTATTAACAGCCATGGAAATGTGCTTCCAGCAAATTTCTTTTGGACACCTGCTGATGGATACCTGCTTTCAATGACCAAGGTGTCAGTGATTTTTCTGGCAGCCAGACTGATCACTTCCATAGGTTTCCACATCAGGTCACGATGCACCCATCAATCACAAGATTATCAACACCAGTCTTTCACTATACCACTTGGTACTGCTCATTTTATTTCCAGGCTAACCATCCTCTTGTTTAATTCTATATTAGTCAATCTATTGTGTTTGAGCTGCATTTAATTCTGACGTGTCAAGTAGGAAGGATATGCTGTCAGTAGAAATACATTTAACCACTTTCATATCACACATTTACATCATATGGAAAATGTATATTTGCAACCAGGTACTCATCATGGCATTCTGCTTTTTATATCATGTTCTCACTGTTAATATATTTCTAATTTTTGTTTTCTGACAATTGTTTAGAGTGTTCATAATGTAAATTAGCATCACTGCTGAATAGTAGTACTTTTTAATGAAATGCAGTATAAACAGAAAAGCAGTTATACCTGAGAGGAGTCAAAAATGTTGCTGTCTAGAAAAAATAAATACATCTGCATTCTGAATCAACAGGACTTAAGTGAAAAGATCAGCTTTCCCAAGCAATGAAGTAGCAATTAAAATTAATTGGTATTTGCCTCTGTAACATGACTCATATTAGTCTTGTCTTTCATACTAACAATAATAACAAAAAATGCTTAAGACAAGGCAAATTCATTACACACTGCGCACTCTTAACAAGCCAGGCATTAAGCAGTAGAGATGATAAGTATAGTCTAGTCATCTAAACTGCTGTTTTGTATACACCGAATACACAAAAATATTATAACAACTTCCTCATAGATCTCACTGATACCAGTATATGAAATAAGAAGAAAAAGAAATAGAAGTGTTACCTTTAGAACAAAACAGAGACACATGCTCACTTCAAAACCATACAAGGGTTATAAGTGCCTAAATGCTCTGCAACAGTAAATAGTTTAATGCTTTGCAGGACTTATGGATGTGCCACATAGAAAGTGTGATGATGCTGTGTATCTAATAAGTGGAGTTACAATCAGGCAAACAGCCTAGACGACAGCAATCTGCTCGGGAACTGGAGGTGTGGTGTGAATATCCTGTGAAAAGCTATTAGGGAAAGATTTGTTCATATAGATGTGAGGATATCAAATCATGTGAAGATATCAAAAGATTCTGAATGTGCTTGAGCACTCCTACACAAACAAGCACACGGTTTTGCACAACTCCATATACTGCCTGAAGCATTTTCTTTGGCAAAAATTGCACTGCTTTCCATGCATTGCTGTGCTTTGTCAGCCCTTCCAGCTAGTCCTGGTAAAAAAGGTTTATTTGGGTTAATGCTCTCACACAATCATCAGATAACTGAATGAGTAAACTATACACAAGTCAACCATCCACACCTTTTGCAACTTTCTCTTATAATTAACTCCAAGGTCACATAATCTCAACATTAAAAAATGTACTGAACATTTTGTCTATCTGGCTTATTACCATTTCATAATGCTGCCACATTAACATTTCCTGAAATGATCATCAGGTAACCAAATGCAGAAACTGCAGAAATCGGTAGATTTTCCAAAGTAAGAAATTGCTGTATCCCTTAGTAGTATGGAACACTGACCACTACATGTATAGAAATGCGCACAGCAGACAGTCTTTTACCTAGGTATGTTTGTTATGTAATCAAACAGTAATGCTAAAAGGAGACAGAGAGGGAGACTGATGGACTCTCTTCTTTTTCAAGGATAATTTAGCTTGACCTTGTTTGCTTATTTTTTTTTTTTATTATAGTTTGTCTAAATAAAAAATACTCAATTGTAGTAATAAAAAGATACTTAAGAACTGGTACTGCTAATCTTTCCAAGCCAAGCTGGAAAGTTCGGACAAAGTGTCAGATGAAACCACAAAGCTGGTCATAAATGGTGAGGATTTTATCTATTTATCTAAAAGGCTTTACAGCAGTTAATATTACTGCCCCTCTGCAAGTTGTTCTTCTGTCTAGTTCCTGGCTTTGGTGCATGTCCACCCTGAGTCTGTGTAAGGGCTTCACCTGGGTCTTTGATTTTCTCTGATATCCTAAAATCATACCATAGATGAAATCACATACCTACAAAATGCCCATAAGAATGTGTACCATGTGCAAGTAAGTGCGTGCATCCTATGATAGACTGCTGTCGTGTCAGGGACTAATTTAGCTGTATTTTGTACAATGAATGCTACTTTTACTACTGTTTCATTGTGACCATGAAATCTCTAAGTGGTAATAAGAGAATGAATGAATGACTCCATAAATCAGTCATTCAGAATTTTTCACTGCTAGGACTTCAAAATTATTAATTCGTGTTGAAAAAGTTGATACATCAGGTAAGTCATAATTCTCAAATTATACAAGTTATTCTGTGTTTTATAACTTTATCTCACTGATCTGCATTACTGAGCAGAGGTAGCAAGCAGTTTATTTGAAAATGGTATCCCCTAAATTGTATGATATTTGAAAGTAATGGTGTATTACTATTTTATTTTACAGCATTGTAAATGTTTCTGAAAAAAGTAATGGATGTTACTCATAATGACAAGTTTACACTATATGTAATTTCATCTCTGCTGCTATCACAGATGTCATACACAGCTTATATGGATTCATAGGTAGGTACTAGGGTATTGGCCCAAGGGCCTATGTAAGCCTAGCCAACAAGGTTCCCTGGCTTACGTCACTCAAGAAAGTTATTTTCCTGTCCCACTGTCGAGCAGACACACAGAAGTGATCCCCGGGGTGTATTTCCTATTTCCCATCCACTCATCAAGATTTTTTTTGAAGAGTGCTAATGAAGAACTTTGCTTGACATAGATGGGTAGCCTGTTCCAGAGTATGGAAAGTCTCTGGGACAGGAATCTATCCCCCCAGCATGTCCTGTTTATTGTGGTGACAAGGTTTAGGTCCCTAGAGCGTGTAGCTTGGAAGGATTGGGATTTCTTTAGGTGTAGCATGTCCAACAGCTCTGGGTTTGACATAGCTTTATATGTTAGGCAGAGATCACCTTGGAGTAGGCGATATGCTACACAGTAAAGCTGGAGTTTTTTCAGATGGTAGGTGTAGGGAATTTGTTTGAGGCCAGTAATCCTCTTTGTGAGGTACTTCTGTGGCCTTTCCAGCTGCTGCAGATGTCTTGTGAGGTACATTCCAAAAGGGGTGTTGTACTCTATAATGGGTCTAATGAGTGTCGAGTAGAGGGGAACAATGACCTCTTTTTTTCCTGGATGAGAACCCTTTTATGATGAGGTGTGCCACGAAGAAGGACTTCCTGACTACTGTGGCGATGTGACTATCAAAGGAGAGACTACTGTCCACCTGGGTCCCAAGGTGTCTCATCACACATTCGGTGTTAAGTAGATTGCTGCCTATGTGGTAGTTCATGGGTACAGAGTTTTTACCGGGGATGACACTGCACTTTATGGCACTGAGCTTGAGGCCATGGCTCTGACACCAGGCATCTGTCTCAGCGAGGCCCCTCTGTAGGATGTCCACATCATTTGGGGACTTGACTATGGCTCCTAGTTTGCAGTCATCTGTGAACTTCGTTAGCCAGAGGCCTTCTGTGTTAGCCTGTACTTCAGAGAAGTAGATACCAAACAGAAGAGTTTCCAGGACTGAACCCTGTGGTACTCCACTTGTCACTGGTTTGAGGTCAGATTTGGAGTTTGCAACATTTACAGTGTGGGTTCTGTCAGTGAGCCAGTTGGCAACCCATCTTGTGACGTAGGGATTTATACCTAGTTTAGTGAGTTTAGCTATAATTCCAGAATGGGGGATGGTGTCGAAAGCCTTAGTGAGGTCAAGATAGGCTGTGTGTACCACCTCACCCTCATCTACGGCTTTGGTGACTGCCTCAAAGAAGTCGATCATGTTCAGGAGGCATGATCTGCCATTCACAAACCTGAACTGGGTGGGATCCAGAGTCTGGAGGTTACCAATATTTTTGTTTATGAGTTCCATAATGATACGTTCCATAACCTTGCAGATCAGGCTCGTCAGGCTAATAGGGCGATAGTTCCCGGGATCATTGGTGGCTCCCCCTTTGTGGAGTGGGATAACTGTTGCTGTGTGCCATTCAGTGGGCACAAAGCCTGATGCGAGGTATTATTGAACATGGTGCTTAAGTGGGGAGCCAGTTCGTTCTGAAGTTCGTGTAAAACGCAGCCTGGGATGTTGTCCGGTCCCATGGATGCTGTGTTTTTGGCTTTAGAGAGTGCAGCGTTTACTTTCGTAGTTGTGATTACAGGGACTCTGCATTCTTCCTGTATAGATATGGGCCCTTTAGGGGATGGGGGGGTAAAGTTAGCACTGAATCTATCTGCCAGGATGTTGGCAATATTAGTTGGTTCTGTAATTTTCATGCCGTTGTGCTGTAACTCAGAGCAGATCTGGGTGTTGCCATCAAGATTCTTGACATAGCTATAGAATGCTTTGTGGTTGTCCTTAGAATTAGTGGCAATTTTGTTTCTGTAGCTAGCTTTGGAGGATCTTATAAGGGATCTCAACTTCTTACTGAGGCTGACCAGGTAGCTCCTCCACTCATGGGATTTTACTCTCTTTTGCAACAGTTTCTTCCTTCTGTTGTACAGTTTGTTTAGGGCAGGGGACCACCAGATTGGCTTCCTTTTTTGGAGGATAGTGTTGTGGTTCTGTTTGGGATAGCACGATCCATGCACTTGTGTAAGTGCTTATAGAGCGCATCTGTGTAGGATTCAGCAGTTGTAACTGTATTGTCCACCTGCATGGGTGTCATAAGTTCACCACTTCTGTCTTATGAAGCATGAAGTTGGCTTTGGAGAAATTTTTTACCGTGGTTTCCCTAATGGGGGGTGGGGTGGGATGTGGATATCAAGGGTGATTAGCTTATGGTCGGATCGGACCAACAAGGAGTTGACTTCAGGTGTGGAACACCGGTCACTCATGTTGGTAATGACTAGGTCTAGGATATTGTTGCCCCTGGTGGGGGTGTGGATAAGTTGATCCAGGGCATTGGAGTTTATGAATTCCAGAAAGTGTTGAGCTAAGGAGTTGGTACACGAGTAGTTTTCCCAGTTAATGGTGGGGTAGTTGAAGTCGCCCATTATTAGGGTGTTTGGTTGAACCCTAATATTTTCCAGTACATCACGAAAAGCAGAGCGGGAATCCTGGGGCATGGTGGGGATCTGTAGCAAGCTACAATTCGGATTGCAGTTTTGCCCAGAGTTAGTTGCACTTGGATAACCTCGGATACATTATGCTGAGCAACTAGCCTGGAGGTGTGGATATCCTTAATGAATATGGACACACCTCCGCCTTTGGTGTTTCGGTCCAGGTTACATGGCCAAAAAGTGTGGTATGAGTTATAGCCTGGTAGTGCAGGGGTGCTCTCTGGAGCCTTGAACCAGGTCTCAGTCACTGCACAGATATCAATGTTCTCCATTTTAAGGAGTGCCTCGAGTGAGTGCATTTTGAGATTTAGACTTCTAGCTTTGAATAGCATTACCCTCAGTTTTTGCTTGCCTGTCCCTGTTACGGTGGTGAATTTGTCATTTGAACCTTGCCCAAAAAAGGCACTATAGGGGCGGCAAGAGCCTTAGCCAGTACCCGGAATCCCAGGGGCGACAGATGCAGGCCATCTCTGGCAAAGCATCATGGTCTGTCAACCATGTCATCCCAAGCAGACAGATACTGGATCCCCTTAGAATGTCACCAGAAGCTTAGCCAATTGTTGAAGTCAATCATTTTGTCCTCGTACTGCAGTATCATTCTGGGCGATGGCAGAATGCTACTCAGGACTAGGGTCATACCTGCTTGGGCTACAAGATCGGAGAGCTCTTCCATGTCTCTTTTCATGTAGTCCAGGGAGGTACGTCTCAGGTCATTCAAACCAACATCGACAATGACAGAGTCATAGTTGTACTTGTTGTGGAGTGAGCTGAGTGCGTGGGTTATGTGGTGGATCCTGGCACCAGACAGGCAGCTGACAGCAACCTTCTCTTTGTTTAGCCTGGTGACTAGTGTGTTGGGTACATTGTTTTGCCTTATTGGCTGTGTTTGAGTGGCACACTGAGTCTGCCGGCTATGTGTCATTTGGGTTGTGTTGGGGGATGGAGGTTGCTTGCGTTTCTGCTTTGGTGGTCTCTTTTGCTTAAACAGATTATTAATGAGAACCTCCGCGAATGTTTTTGTGTTACTATGTGTGGATTTTGGTGGTGTAGCTTTAGTGAGACCATGTGATGAGTGTGGTGTGGTGCAAATGCTTACCTTCTCCTCTTGACTGTCAAGTTCAGTCTTGGTTGGAGAGAGCTTTACCTTCAGTTTGGCTAGATAAGTGCATCTCTCACAGGTTGTATTTTTGGGTTGTAGGAGGAGAGGGTTATCATCAATAACAAGGTCATATACAACCTGCACCAATGACACACATGGTGGTGCTGCGGTAGCGTTGTCGCCTCACAGTAAGACGTTGTCCGGTTCGATTCTCAGCTAGAGCGTCTTCTGCGTGGAGACATGCGTGAATGGGCGTACCTTCGTTGAAGGTTGTGCATCAGGGCTGGTAACTCGGCACGTAAAAATCAACTACCAATCATTAGCGGACTGGAATTCCGCTGTGGCGACCCCTAACCGGGAAAAGCAGAAAGACACAACAACAACCACTGACACACATGGATAAAGTGCAAGCAAAATGAAGGCACAAGCAGAGCAGGGGAACACAATATATGCCAAGAATCAGAGACTTCTTCAGAATAACAATTCAAGTAAAGTACACACTTTTATACAGTCATAATTAAATTCACACCCCCATTACATGCAACAAACCAACCAGCACCCACCAAGCAAATGCATATGCAAATAAATTATTACACCATATTTTCTCAAAGAATGACTAAACAGGGATATAAAAAGCCTGAATGTGTTTCTCATTACACCAACTAGGTTATACATGATGTTTAAAGGCTATTGAAAACTTTTAAATTTTTAAAAACTTTTAAATCTATAAATATAAAAATAAACTATTACATATTTCATCAACAATAAAACATTAAATTACTACAATAAATCTCATCTATCCAAATCTTTCAATTTCAGAAAACATGACAGTGAAAATGAATCATTAAGACCCGGCCACTGTGTGAGATTTATTGTAGTAATTTATTATGACCTAGTCGATGTAATTTAATTAATATGGAATTGTTTGGTGGGTGCTGGTTGGTTTGTTTGCATGTAATGTATTCTGAAGAAGTCTCTGATTTGACAGAGATGAAAACGCTCAATCTGAATGTTTTTTATCTGAGTTTTAGTTGTGCAGTGGAATAAATTGTTTTAAACCATTTTTGGCATTTAATTGATTCTTGGTATATATTGTGTTCCCCTGTTCTGCTTGTGCCTTCATTTTGCTCTAGTTGTGGTGGTTCTCAGTTTTTTCGACACAAGGATAAAGTCCTGAATGACCCAAGGTCAAATAGCAGAGATGGGGATTGATGGGAGGAAAAGAAAGATGAGTGTGCAGATTCCTGGGGGAGTGATGATTAAGGACATATTGCTCATACCACTGGTGGAGGCCAAGGCTTGAAGCATTTACCAGGCTGGACATGGTGGCTGGCCTAGGAAGACATGGCCATCTTAAGACCCACAGTAGGCATGCCCATGTAGGCCATGTCTCATTGCCCAACCAGTCTAAGGGATGCCAGCAATCAGGAAAGGAGCTGGGGGGTAACCAAACCAAAGCAAACATCTTAGTTCCCCTGGCAGCAGTGGTGGCTTTCAGGCTTGTGTGTTTCACCATAGGGTAAGCACTGTCACTACAAACAGGCACTGGCAACCCCTGTGCATAGATATTAAACACTCTGGTATTTCTACAAAGAACCCCAAGGATAAGGAGGCCAATCATACTGGTAAGGTATCATAGGTGACCTGTGACGCAAGAGAGTGAAAGTGCACTTGCAAAAAACAAAAAACAAAAGCTTATGCACAGCTTTAAAACAAAAATTTTTTTTTTGCACCTACTGTTTCTACAAGAATGCTTATTTCTAGGACAAAACAATTACTTCTGTATTTTCATTTACACTTCATGTTCTCGTTTAGCTTCAGCAGAAGAGAAGTTAACTTGCAATAATTCATATATGCACTGGCAAGTAAATGTCCTGCAGCCACAAAGTTGTCAACATATCAATAGTCAGTGACTATATGATTAAAGTAGTCATAAGAACTTCCTGTCATTATGTGAAATAACACAACCTCAAGGACCCTAAAATTACTCTGAATAAAGTAAAGGATAAATAGCATGTCCAGCTTAGATTTTATTCATAAATCAATAAGCTCTGTTTTTTGGAAAGCAAAAATTGCATTCCTCTGTGACAGGAAAAGAAGAGCATAGAAGATCAGAATTAAAGGAGTGTAAGCTGCTGAAAGGATCAAGTCCATCACCAAAGTTAGCATAGAATACAGCAGTGACAACTAAAAAGAATAGAACTTGGATAACTCAAAAACTAGGAAGGCAAAATCTTTTCCAGATCATCCTCAGTGGACAGTATTAGCCTACAGTTTGGAGAACACTTGGACAATAGATCAGTAGAGATTTCAGAGAAGCCTGTATTTAGGAACACCAGATTAAAGTAAACTAGATTCAGAAAAAAAGTTGTCACCACCAAGGTGCTTACACTTATGCAACCAGAATTACACTGCACTTTGTCTTTTTAACACTTTAATTAAATTCTCATATTTTAAACAAAGACACAACTCCACATACATCAACAGAAAACAAACCACATCACCACTTTTTCATTGTCATGCATTATACACATCCATTTTCTTTTTAACAATTATTCACTCCAGCATTACATATAATTGCTCAGTTCCTGCCTTCTCTAAAAACCTTACTCCTCCTCCTCCTGAGCATTATTCTACATATATTGTTCCGACAAATTCCATTTATTTGTAGGTAATTTGCTCCTAAAGATTCCACCTCCAGTTCTTTTATCTCCTTTACAATATTCAGTACTTCAATTACAGTTGGTTAGATTTTGATTTCCATTTTTCTAGGAAATGCCTGGTTAGATTTTGATTTCCATTTTTCTAGGAAATGCCTTTTTTTGGCAGCCAGTAGCATTAAACTTTGGAAGGCCTTGCTAAGTCTGGGCAATTCAGATCATATATCCCAGATCAAAAGAATAATTTCTATAGTTATAACCATTTGCTCCATCAAAACTACTATGAGGTAGCCTGTAGGTTTTTTTTGTAGGATTTTTTAACCTGCTAACTTAGTAAATCCCCCAAAACACATTTACAATTACCACTCTCTTTTCCATCAGACTTCTAGCATTTGCTATCTACCTGAGGAAAAATTATCTGAAGTTTGCTTGAGGTATAAATTATCTGTGCAAACACTTCTGAGCTAAAACTTTAAATCTTGTGGATTTTGTTGCATACTTGGGTGCCATGCAGACATTCCAAACTGTTCTTTTATACTTTTTCATTTTCCATTCTTTCTCTCTCTCTCTCTCTTTTACCAATCACTTCTAACCTCCTCTGACTGCTTCCTATATTTATCATGCTACAAGAGCTGGTCTTTCACTTAGCCATCCCCCATCTTTTTCTCTTTGCCTACACTCTATTTATTATTATTCCCATATAGAGAAAGCAGTCTTTAAACTGCAGTTCAAGCTTCTGATTAGTCTTAACCCACTATATTAGCTTTCTCTCTCTATTTATTTGTTCCCAGTAACTTGGTTCCTTTGCAATTTTTTCCAGTAAATTACAACCCCTTGCCTATTTTCTACACGGTTACTTGCAGTCATTGCTATTGGTAAAATCTTCCTGCATTCTGATGCTGCCTTAGTTCTTAGAATACTTTCTGCTGTTTTGTGAATAAAATACTCTGCATGGTTGTTATTCTGTTTACGGATCTCCATCCATAATTCTGCTTACTTTTTGAACTCTCTCTTCTTGTTTCCTCATCTCCCTTTCCACTTTGATTTACAACCTTATGCTTACGTTATGCCTTAACTGAATAACTCTAAAGTAGCCATTCAAATGATGCAATCCTAACTAAACTTCTTTTATGGAGAAAACCAACATAGACCACTAAACACTTGCCTTCTTCCCCTCCCAAACAAATTCTTTCTTATTTATTAATTATAGCCCACAACTTCTCTGTTTGATAAAAATATACCTGACTTCCATATAAAACTAAAGGGACTAGAAATATTTTCACTGCTTGTATTTTACTATCCATAATCATGAGTTTCCATCTTCTCAATTTTTTGTATTATATTTTTAGTCTCTGCCTACACATATTTAGCTCCCATAACTGAATCCTTTTTAATCCATACACCTAAATACTTCATCTTATCACGTCCCCATAAATATGAGTATTGCTGAACCAGCTCATGTGAGGGTACAGAGTTTACACTTTTAATTTCTCCAAGTCTTTTGGGTTTCTAATACCATGATGGGAATGGACCCCATTCCTAAGTCAAAGTTTGATTAAAGTTCACAAAATCTTTGATGTTAGCCAGAAGTCCTCTTCGCAGCATTCGCAATGTGCCTAGTAATGACTCCTGCAATTCGTATGGAGTAACATGTATTGGTAACATATCTAAATACGACTGTAAATTCTTTTTTATAAGACAAGTTACTCCTACTACTTTTGGAACTACACAAAAAGGCAAACACACAAACTAAGAATCAAAAGCACCAAAGGCTTAGCAGATTACTTGAAACAAACAATTTATTGAGTTAGCGCTTTCGGAAACAAACTGAAGAAGGAAAAACACAGTTTGTTTCCAAAAGCACTAACTCAATAAATTGTTTGTTTCAAGTAATCTGCTAAGCCTTTGGTGCTTTTGATTCTTACTTTTGGAACTACCTTGGTATCTTTCTTTCACATTGCTCTCTTTTCTGCCTGCAAATCCTGATATTTTATGACTTTATATCTTTCTGTATGCAAGACACTGTAGTCAATGGGTGTAGTGATTTCAATGATCAATGCTACTTTTGTCTTCTTTTCATGGACCACTGTATCTGGTTTTCTCGCATTTATCTTTTGAACTGTTAGTAATGGGTGATCCAATGTGATGTAGACTTCATCATTTTCTATGCTTTGTGGCTCATGTTTCCAGGGTTTTTCAGCCACTTCAATACAATAATGTTTGCACAATCCCCAGTGCAACAGTCTTGCCACATTATTATGCCTTTCAGTATATAATCCTTCTGCCATTAGTATATCACAACCAGCAAAAACATGTGCGACTGCTTCCAGTTCTGTTTTACAAAACCTACATTTTCTGTTTCTCCCACATATGCAATGGACTTTTTAAACCAATGTGCATGTAGCCCAATATCTTGGGCCGCCAATATTAGCCTTTCATCTTTTGGTTTGAATTTGCCTCTCCTTAACCATTCCTGCATTTGATCCTGATCAACATGAGGTTGTTCCAGGAGCTTTCTATACTTGCAACTATATTTATGCATTTTCCACATTTCTTCCCTTCTCATCTGATCATTCACTTTATATTCTTTCTTTTGTTTTTTGGCACATTCAGTTGCTGCCTGATTTTTATATATTTCTGGTTTGATTTCCATTCCCACTTGACACAGTATGCTTCTGCTAGACTAAGCAGGGAAGTCATCTTAGATTTATTCCCCTCATGTTTCAAAACTTTCACTACATTTGGGTCTTGTGAGGTCAGCACACCTGTGCAGTCCCACAATTGCAGATCTACACATGTAATTAATTTCAAGGAGGCTCCTTCTCCCTTCGGAATGGGGAATATATAATCTTGGTATGAACTGATTTTTATGAATCACTTGATGAGCATGAAGCATCCTTCTTGTTTTCCTATCTAATCTATCCAACACCTTTTGAAGCAAGTCAATCACTCCAAAACTGTAAGTTAGGACAGGAATAGCAAATTGGTTTATAGCTTGAATTTTGTTCCTAGATGTCAATGCATTTTTCAGAATTAATGTAAGTCTTCTAAAATATTCCTAAGTTTTATTCGCATGTGTTCTTGTTTTATTGTTGATCCATCATCAATTCCCAAATATTTATACACTCCCTCTTCCTCAAGTTCTTTTGTATCACATTCTTGTCCTAAAAAAGAAGTTATGTACTCACCATAACATTCCATGTTTGTAGTCCAACTCGCCCTTCATTCTTATATATGGGTTCGGAGCCTCGGCCTATTACACAGCTCAAAGTCTTCTAGTTGGCTCGTGGCTAGGTAGGTATCCCATAGTGCAGCAGTACAATCCCCAGATCTTGTTTGCTGCCAAACTATAGAAAGACAGAATTACAGCTATCCAGAAAGAACAACAATAATGAAAAGTCTTGTAAGAATGAAGGGCAAGATGGACTACAAACATGGAACATTATGGTGAGTACATAACTTCTTTATGTTCTTTAGTCCTATCTCGCCTTCATTCTTACATATGGGACAGCATCCCTAGCACCTTATTCTTGGGTGGCTCATGGAAAAATACTCCTGAGTACCATGAAACCAAAGGAGGCTCTACCCCTAGAGATCAGGTCCAATTTGTAATGAGTAACAAAGGTATGAGGGGTAGCCCAGGTTGCTGCTGCACAAATATTGTCAATTGGAACTCTGGCTTGGAAGGCAGCAGATTTAGACTGGGATCGTGTAGAATGAGCCTTAATCTTGAACAGTAATGTCTTTCCATTGGAAGAATAAATTAAAGAAATACAGCTCGAAATCCAATTTGAAAGGGTCACTTTGGAGACTGGGAGACCTAGTCTGGAATCGGAGAATGATACAAACAATTGGTCTGATTTTCTAAGTTCCTTAGTCCTGTGAAGATAGAACCGTAATTGTCTAACATCCATCTGATGAAATTTGTATTCTGCTACGTTGGAATGATTAGGGAAAAACACCGGCAGCTCTATAGTTTAGTTCAAGTTATTATGAGAGCAAACTTTAGGGATAAAGGATGGATTTGTGTGAAGAGAAACTCTGTCTTTGTGGAAAATCAAATAAAGAGGCTTGATAGACAGTGCTTGTAACTCTGATACTCGTCTAGCAGAAGTGATGGCTACTAGAAACAAAGTCTTCCAAGACAGAAACTTCAGTGGATACGAATGAGCAGGTTCGAAAGGCGGAGAAGTTATTTTAGACAGGATGAAGTTTAGATCCCAGGAAGCTACCGGTTCCTAAAAGGGGGGTCTCAGCAAATTAGCACCTTTAAGGAAGGTTTTACACAATGTGTGTGAAATCAGGTTAGACTCATGTTGACCCAAATGAAAATTAGAAATCACTGCCAACTGAACCCTAATTGTGGCAGCAGCAGATCCTTGATGGAAAAGTTCAGACAAAAATTTTAAAACCACTGGGATGGATGCGGTGTAAGGGTCAACATTCCTTTCTTCAGCCCAGATGGAAAACTTCCTCCATTTGCTACTGTATAACTTTCTAGAGGAAGGTTTATGTGAAGAGGTGAGAATATGGGTCACAGCAGGTGAAAAATCATGAAACCTGACTAGGGATGAAATTGGAGCAGCCACACTGTCAAGTTGAGGGCTTGAGGGTGTGGAGGGTGGGGTGAAGAGAGCCTGACATGGGCGTCAAGAGGTCTGGCACTGGGTCCAGAGTCCATGGATTGTCTAATAGATGAGGCCCGAGAAAGGGGAACCAAATCTGACGAGGCCAGTAAGGAGTGATGAGAATCAATTTGCTTCCCAACAGCTTTGCTTTCTGACTCACCTTGGATATGAGAGGAAAGGGAGGGAAAGCATAGAGGAGACCCAGAGGCCAATCGTGAACAAGCGCGTCTCTCTGTGACTCCCCCGGAGGGGCGATAAGGGAAAAGTAGCTGCTGCATTTGAAGTTGATCAGACTGGTGAAAAGATCTCAGCAAGGCCATCCCCATTTGCGGAAAATCTGTTCCACTGCCTCTTGCTTCAGAGACCACTTGTGAGGCATCAAGATTGCCCAGCTGTGTTTGTCGGCTATCACGTTGGTTGTCCCTGGGATGTGCTTTGCCACTAGAAAGCACTGGGAAGATATTGCCCACTTCCAAACATGAATCGCCTCCCGACAAAGGGGGTAAGATCTGGTTCCACCTTGCTTGTTGAGATACCATACCACAGACATGTTGTCCGACTGGATTGCTATCATCCCAAGAAGAATAAGGTTGTGAAGTGCTTGCAACGCTAGCAGCACCGCCCTCATTTCTAGGACACTGATATGCAGGTGAGCCTCGTGATCTTGCCATGTGCCTTAGACAGTCCTGCCTAGATAATGCCCTCCCCACCCTATCTGTGAGGTGTCCATGGTCACAGTAGCAACGGGTTGGCGAAGAAGGAATGGAGAGCCTGTTGTTAGTTGGTCGGGTTAGAGCAACCAACGGAGGTCCTTTTTGCAAGACTCTGTTAAGATGATGTGGTGCGATAGAGGCAGTTGTTGAAAAGACCACTAGGATGACAGAAGCCATTGAATAATTTGCATATGTAGTCTGGCAATAGGGACTAGCATTATGGTGGAAGCCATGGTCCCCAAGAGTTCCAGCACTGTCTTTGCCTTGGCTTTTTGCAGAGGAAGTAGACAGAGAACTTGTATGATGTTCTGTACTCTTCCTGCAGGAAGATGAGCTAACATGGCGACTGTGTCTATTTCTGCACCTATAACAGTCACAAATTGAGAGGGTGATGAGGAAGACTTTTCCCAATTTATAGTAATCCCCAACTGGGCACAAAGTTGGATAGTGGAATCTCTGGTTTGAAGGAGTAGATGCCTGGTGGAGGCGGTCAGGAGCCAGTCGTTCAGGTACAGAAACACTTGGAATCCTAGAGGTCTCAGGTGAGCTGTCACTACTGCCATGCATTTGGTGAACACCCTGGGGGCTGTGGTGAGACCAAAGGGCAAAGCATGAAACTGGTAGTGACTGGCTCCCAGCCAGAAGCGTAAGTGGCACCTTGATGCTCTGTCCATTTTTATATGGTAGTACGCATCTTGGAGGTCTATTGAGCACATCCAAGTGTCTTTCCCTAACAGAGAGAGTACAGACTGCAGTGTCACCATCTGGAACTTGTCCTTCTTTATGGATTTGTTTAGTTTGCTGAGGTCCATGATGGGCCTCCAGTCCCCTGTACGTTTTGGCACTAAAAAGAATCTGGAGTAAGTTCTGAATCCTACCTGATCTGCAGGGTTGGTTTGGATGACTCTGTTTGCAAGCAACTTTTTCACCAGTTGCTTGATCCCTCTGATTGGGTGGAACATCCGGGATCTTCTTGGGAACATGAGGTGGAAGAGAAAAGGGTATGGAGTATCCTCTGCTGATAATTCTTTGCACCCATTTGTCTAGGGTGATGCTTAGCAAGGCTTCTGGATACAAAGAAATGTGACCCCGACTGGCTCCAGAGAAGCACAGCCAGGCCCCACATCAGGAGCGCTGATAGGGACAGCCTCAAAATGAATCACGACCTCCCTGGTTTTGTGTGCCGCCCCTGCCTCTAGGCCGACGTCTTCCATTTGCTCCTTTTCTTCTGCCTCTGAAGGAGGAGTTACCCTGTGCATCCGGGAAAAATCTCTGGGACTTCTTGAACCACATCTTATCACCTCTCTGACCCTTGGGATATGGTCTAGAGGGGACGGTAAAACGTACTCCCATGGCAGACAGCGTTTTCCCTTCTTGCTCACACCTGGTGAGTGTGTCTTTTACATTAGGTCCAAACAACGAAGAACCGTCAAAGTGGGCATTGGTAAAGGTAGTAAACACAGAAAAGACACCAAGGGATCCCAGGCAGCAAACAACGATAATACGTCTCTCTCGAAAATAGCCAACTGCTAACCAGAAAAACACCACAACGAAATACTATTAAGTATAAGTATTTCGTTGTAGTGTTTTTCTGGTTAGCAGTTGGCTATTTTCGAGAGAGACGCATTATCGTTGTTTGCTGCCTGGGATCCCTTGGTGTCTTTTCTGTGTTTACTAGTTTTGGTGGACACCTTCCTGTGTTGGTTTATTAGTAAAGGTAGACTTGAATGGCTCTGCAGAATTACACAAGCGCATCCAGGAGTGTCTCCTAAGTTAAACTCCTGAAACCGCTGCCCTGCTCGCTCCATTGGCAACATAAGAAATCAGCCTCATGGAGGAGTTAACAATGGAATTTAAGATGGACAACTGAGCAGACACCTTACAGACTCTGTCAGTAGATGTACCTTGTAGAGTATCTCCAAACTCCTTAAGGAGATCTCTCTGAAGCCTCATAAAATGTGTTAGATAGTTCAGCGATCTGAATGTGAATGCCGCTGACAAAAAGATAAGCTTCCCGTATCTGTCCATCGATTGAGACTCCTTGTTCGGCAAGGTGAGATAGGACTACTAAACATATGATGTTTTCTTGGTGCTTACCAATACAGCCCTTGTGTTATTTTCATAGGTACCTTTCCTAGACTACTGATCTGTGAGGATCTTATGAAGCCTAGCCTTACATTCCAGTGGCAGATTCTAGCCTTTATATGTTGCATATAAATAACCTACAGAGGGGCTGAACAAAGATACTTTGGGACATTTACATGTTACTATCCATAAGAGACAGGGGCTCCTAAATCGAGGTAAATTTGTAGTTACCCATCCATTCATCCAAATTACATTTGAAACAGAGTAAGAAACGTATGTGGAGTGGAAGACGGTTCTATAGAACCAATATTTTCTGTGATGCATACCTATCCTCCAAAATGTTCCATTTATTTTGATAAACAGATCAAGATCCCTTGAGTGGCTGTTTGCAATACCAGTGGGCTTATGAAAGTGTAGTAGGTCTGACACAAAAGGGTCTGCTGAAGCTGTATACGTGAGGCACAGGTTGCCTTTCATTAGCATTTATGATATTAAGAAAAGGGATAAGGCCTTGAAATGGTCTACATGGTGTTTGATTTTGCTCCCCCCCCCTTTTTTTTTGTGAAAAAGCATTGTGGTCATTCCAGTTGTGACAACTGTTTGAACACATACATAATGAAAGGGGCATTATACTCAATGACTGGCCGAATGCTTGCGGAGTACAGTGGAACAATTACATCCCTGGACTTGGATGTGATACATTTAGATATAAGCTGTGGGATAAAAAAGGACTTCCTTTCAAAAGTAGATACATGGTGATCAAAGGACAGCTCATTGTTGACGTAGGTTCCTGGATCTCTAACTATGGGATTGATTTTCAGGGCTGTGTTGTCAACGTGACAGTTACAGGGGGAGTCATGCTTGCCAGTGGACATGATTATATACTTTTTGGCATTTAGTTTTTGTCCAAGGTTTTGACACCAGCTATTTGTTTATGAGAGTCCTGCTTAGAGGATCTTAATGTTCTTGGGTAGCTTATGATGGCACCAAGTTTGTAGTCATTTGCAAACATGATCAGCCATAAACCCTTAATATTAGCTTCGACCTTTGAGAAGTAAATGCCAAAGAGGAGTTACCCAAGTACTGAACTCTGGGATACACTACTAGTGATAGATCTTTTGGAGGTGATAGAGCCCACCTACCCTAATTTCCTCTGTTCTGTTTGTGAGTCAACTTGCTGTCCAATGAGTTACATAGGGATTGACCTTTAGCTGGAAGAGTTTACCTGTAGTATGGGATGGTGTTGAATGCCTTTACAAGGTCTAGACATGCAGGTGTACACTGTTTTGCCCTCATCCACTGCTTTGCTAACTTCTTCAAAGAAGTCAACCAGGTTAAATAGATAGGACCTGCCCTTAACAATGTTTTCTGCAAAAATGGTATAATCAACAGAGTTGGAGGTATGCATACAGCAGACTTGAGGGCTAAGTATGGACTAGTGCATCCCTCTATGACTGTACCTTCTGGGGAATCATGGCAAAGAACTTGCTGCACTTTGTGTTGTACGCTGTTACAAACAGGTCACAGCAAAGTTGGACCCAGCAACTGAAAACGTCTGTTACCACTGTTGGACTGAGGAGACTACTACTGAGACATCAGAATACTCTTGCTCAACTTGATTTCCTCAGGATATGAGTTACAGTCAGAAAGCATTGGGAAGACATCGCTCACTGTCACCCCTCCACAGCTTCTGAACACAGGCAATAAATTCAGGTTCCACCTTGTTTGTTGATATACCAGACCACAGCCATATTATTGATCTGGATCTTTATCATACCTTTGAGGAAGCAGATGTAAAAAGCCTACAACACCAGGAGGAACACTCTCATCTCCAAGACACTGAAATGCAAGTTGGAATCCATCTGTGACCATGTATCCTGGACCATTCTAACCTCAAAGCACCCCGCAGGAGAGAAGCATCCGTGGTCACTGTGGCTGAAGGAGGGAAGAAGGACAAATGGGCAACCTGACAACACACTGTTAGATGTCATCCACTTAGAGATGTGCCATCGACAATCCTCCATCAATATTTTGGGAAACTGCATAGGATGAATCGTCAAGAGAACAATGCATAAAGAGTCCACTAGAGAACCCTTTGGTAGAATCTGGTCAAAGGAACCAATAAGATTGTAGATGCCATCAACCCAAGCAGAAGGATAAGAGAAGTGGGTGGCCTCTGAGAAAGAAGAAGAATCTAATTGGCTTGAAGATGCAGTGACAACAGCCTTGACAGAGGAAGCCTGATAATCTGTTTGTTTATGTCCAGATGACAACCTACGAATTCCAAGGTCTGGACCAGCTCTAGCTTGGATTTGTTGAAGTTCAGTATTATCTCTAGGGTTAGGCATGGCTGGTGTAAGAAGTCTCTCACATGAACTATCAATGCACTTGAAGTTGCCATAAGGAACCAATCATCCAGGTAAGGGAAAACCCAGAATTCCTGCAGCCTGAGTTAGGATGTTACCATTGCCATTTGGTGAGCATGCAGGAGGGGCTGTAATGAGACTGAAGGGCAGTGCTCAAAATTGATAGTGACTGGCTCCCAGCCAAAAGCGCAGAAACCTCCTGGAATGTGTGACTACCTTTATATGATAGTAAGCATCCTTAAGGTCCGCTGAGCACAGCAGTCATCCTTCCTCAGAAGAGGTAGAATGAACAGAATTTGGTCTGTATGACAAAAAATTTACTTTGCTTACATCTAAAATTGTCCTGAGGACCCTGTTTTTCCTTTTGCAACAAAAAGAATCTTGAAAAGCCCCCCAGTTTCTCTCTGGTTTGGTTGGGTCTCCTGAATGACACATTTTCCCAGCAGGACTTTGAAGGAGATAAGGAACCCTAAGGGGAACCCTGACCTGGAGCTGCTTGAAGTCTTGAGGTGCCGACTGTCCCTAAACAGTTGATGGAGATAGTAGGTAGACTGAAAGACTGGGCTGGAGCAGACATGGAGCATGGTTTCCCCTACCTAATGAATGATATAGAGTCCTCTCTGTGACCTTGAATGCCAAAACAAGGAGGACGGCACAGTGGTGCAGCGGTAGTGTTGTCATCTCACAGCAAGAGGTTCTCTGGTTCCATTCTTGGCTGGGATGCAATGTCCTCCCTGTGTTCATGTGGGTTTCCTCCCGGTGCTCCGGTTTCCTCCCACATTACAAAGACATGCACCCGGAGCATTTCTCCCTGGGCCTCTGCTGAAAATTGGCTTCGTTCCAAGTCGGACTTTCCTGGTTAATAAATAAATAAATAAATAAATAAACAAGAAAGGACCTACTCTGATCATAGGATCTAGGCCCCCACACCAGCTGCTAACCTGTTTAGATCTGAGGCAGTGATAGAAGAAAAGCTGTCCAAGGCCCCCCTTCTAGGGGCAGAGACAGTTTCAAAAGCCTCAGAATCAGTTCCGACCCAGTGCACCCATCCCCAACCTACTGGCTTCAGAATGCAGTTGGCTCAGAAATGGCCAGAGTCAAACATATCAAAGTCAAAGTTAGAGCCAAAAGCATTCAGGCTGTTGGCACCTTAACAGAAACCATATAGGAGAAAAACGGATCATAAAGCCACCAGATCCAATGGATGGGCCAGAGAAGGAGCAACCAAAATGGGAGCAGAGTGGGAAAATTCTCTCTCAGGAAAGGAATGATCTTCAAATCAGTCTATGCCTGAAAAAAGATCCCCATTATCTTCTCCAAGTCTACCTCTCTAATACTCTGACAGGACCTCATGGATCTAGAGGACACCATCAACGACAACCTAGTGAACCGGTATAGGGGTCTGTCTGAGTCTTGGTCGTTAAGAGACAGAAATAAGAGGCAAGATTATGATGGCTTCAGGAAAACACCGGCTCAGCTATTGCTGCTAGGCTTGGTGAATGGTACTGGAGATCTGCAGCCAAGAAAGGACTCTGCACTCCCACAAGTCCGGACCAAGGCTGCTCTATCACTGATGCTGAAAGAGGCTGGGATCAGGATCAGAGAGGTGCCAATGCAGGATCCAAGGAAATAGACGAGGAAACAGAAGTCCCTGGTGTCTTCTGAAATGTCTCATCCAAAGCTGAAAAATAGGCAGATCCCCTTCTTGATTCTCTCTCGTTCTCGTTTTCTCTTTCTTTAGACTTGTCCTTTTCTTCTTCTTCCTATCTTTGTCTTTATGTCTGCCTGACTTAGCTTCCCCAAAAGTTCTTTTAAGTGGAGAATCAGCAACAGAAGGAGAAGAAGAAGAAGATGCTGAAAGAGCAAAAGCAGGAAAAAGCAATTTTATCACCAGCTTACCCCCATCTATCTACCAAAGATACAACTTGTGGACACATTCTGAACAATTCCTAAAACCCAAAGTCTTCCCTGCCACTTCTGCAGAAACAAGCACCAGAAAAACTACAAGCCAAGAATGGTCCTAAACCCCCAACACACAAAGCCTATCAACAATTCTGGCAAAATACTAGGAAAGTACCACAAAAACTTACTTCTAGTAAGAAAATGGAGGAGAAATGAAATGATAAACAAAGAAAACTATAACTATAGAAAACACATAAAAAAAATGCTATGAAACACTTTTCTTGAGTGGAGCTCCAGACACCACATATATCTTCAAATTCAGCAAATTAGATCCATGGAGATTAGGTAGTTGAGGGCCATGGGAGAAGTGCTTGAACTTTAGAGCCAAAAGTCTAAAGTGCCAGCTTTGGATCCAGTCAGATTAATCCAAAGGCTGAGACAGATGGAACAGACAATATCTGATCCTTATTTATTATTTCCATAATGATTCATTCAATAGCCTTACAAATGAGCCTGGTCAGGCTTATGAGTCTATAATCACCCAGGTCAGGTGAAGGCCCACTTCTGAGCAAAGGAATAGCTGCTGCAGTCCTCTATTAAGAAGACCATTTTTATTTTAGCTGACATTGTGTAGCTTCTGTAGGGGATAAGACAAGTCACATTTCAGCCTGGCCAGCAGGCAGCCTGGTATGTTATCTGGCCTCACAGATGTAATGTTGTTGACCTTGGATAGTGCCTTGAGAATTTGTTCTTGGGAGATTTAAGGGGTGGGTGTAGGTGCAGTTATGTGATCTGAGAATACTGGAAGTGAGGAGAGGGATGTATGAAGTTTGAGTTAAATTTGCATGTTAGTAGACTGGCTATGTCCTTTGAGTCCAAGTATGTGTTATTTTCTATTGGTCAAAACAAAGCTGGGCATTGTTTCTGAGATTTTTAACATATTTAAAGAAGGCTTTGTGATTGTCCTTCACTTGGGTAGCTGTTACCTCATATCTGGCTTTAGTTGATTTGATCAGAATACAGAGGTTCTTGTTTACCAGCAGCATTTTTAGGATCTCAAGTGGTAGGTTAATTTTTGCATGTAACAAGTTTTTTTTCTTTTATTATAGAGCCTGTTTATATTTGTGTTCCACCATAGGGGCTTATTTTTGAATTTGGCATTGTATTTATTTCTGAGGGGCACAGACACATTTCTGTATGTATATACATCTGCAAAGAATTTGGCAGTGAAGAATTCTACAAAAACAAACAAAAATGATTGCAGAACTGTAGACTAACCTATTTAAAAAGATGCATTTTAAATAAGTCCATAGTTCTGCAATCTTTTTTGCCATTATTTGAGTTGCTGAATAGACATTTTTGTTCTATACTCAGCTTTTTCTATATTAAAAGTTGTTTCTGATGTTCCATTATCATATAATTACTTTGTATGACTCAAAATTAAAACGTTTTTTTTTTCAGAGCATGTTTATGTATTGAACTAACACTTCCTTAAACCACTAGAAATGACTTGGATAGATTGAAAGGATGACTACTTATGTAGAATTCTTCACTGACAAATTATTTGTAGATGTAAATAGCTGTACAAATGCATGTGTCCCTCAGAAATAAATACATGGAAAAGGAATTAATCAATAAAGCACATGTGGAAAAGGAATTAATCAATAAAGCATATATCACAAGACTATGCAAAAAACTGACATCAGCAAATAATACTAGCATTTATTCAGAGCAGAAACACATTGACAATGTAGATGAAATACATATTTGAATGCTATTAAATTAACTTCCCTCTTTCCTTGATGGCACACCACTGACCTCCCAGCTTATCCCTGCACCTACTCTCTGCTATCATCAGATACCACTATATTCCTTTCCAGCACTCCTGCATCCTGCATGTACCTCTTCATGGGGCAAGCCCCCAGCTACTTGAGAAGTGGCCTTATGGCGTAATTCTTAAGACAAGGGAGTAAGATCTAATAGGTAGCAGTTGATAGTGCAGCAACAGCGATCATGTAGCACTGGCTGTTCAGTGTCTCTAAACCCAATGAGGAACAACTGTTGTCTGTATTGGCTATCAGGCAAAGTATGTTGTGTCGCTCCCTCTAAATGAGGTATCCCGGGTCTCCACAAGCAATCACACATACACATCCATCTCTTTTCCTACTCTCTCCCAGGATAGAAGAATTGGCCCATCACACACTTCATCCTATCCCCAACAGCTGACCCTATCACTAGCCTGAGTCTATTCCTGAATTTGATTCACTAGCAGTGCAAACTGGCATGTTGCCTTTTCATCATCAGGCTAGCAGTCCACAATTGTAATATTTTGGGGGAAAAATGGTACAAATAACTATGCAGTGTTCTTTCAAATTTATTTTGTGGTAGAACAGTCAAGAGAGATCTTCAGCATGTGCTGTTAAGATGTGAAAGATAAAAGGAGATCAGACAGGATTTCTGAGAACGTTAAGACCAGGATATAAAGACAGCATTGGAAGTAATGAATAACTTTGCAAAATTATTTTTAATATAAATGTTTATACAATGTATGTAATACTTAAAGCAATATGCAAATGACAAATTTAGATAAACAGAAACATTCACGAAAAGATACTTTTACTCTCAGTTGGATTTGTGGGCTTTAGTACTACCTTTAATACAAATGATTATTATGCAATGTGAAAAGTACAAGTATTGTGCAAAAATGGAATTTAGATAAACTGAAAATGTCAAGAAGAGCTACAAGAACCAACCAAAAAAGTTTAATTTCAGTTGGCTCTGTGTGATTTCGTCAAGCAAAATTTTGAAACTGCTATAAAGAAGTATGTGATCAACTGTAAGAAAAATTATTTTCTGTGAATCATGCAACCCAGGGAGTCAGCACTGTAATTAACATACAATGTCATTTATTTACAGTTGCAATTTTATATAAACATGAATGTTTTTCTTTATTATAACTTCTTGACTGAAACAAACAAATTCACACTTCTGATCGATTTCCATCTTCTGTACACTAACAATATGACTGTATCTCTTGGAACTGAAACAGAAGTTGTGCATATTTCCCAGCTGACCAATTCACAAAAGAATGGAAAATGTAGGATCTAGGACAATCGGCTTAATTCACTCTTCATGCAAGTTATGCATACCATCTGTCCCCACTATCCAAGTAGCTACCTGCATCCAATAACAGTGCAATTATTGTGATAAAAATAAACGTAAAGTTACAAAGCATACTTCTTCCTTATTTTACATCCCATTATAGGTTCATAGGTGTGTACTAGGCTAATGGCCCTGGAGCCTTTATAAGCCTAGCCCATAGAAGTGCCCTGGCATCATGCTGCCCAACACTAGTTCCCAGTGCCTCTAACAAGTACAGCCACTGCAGTGATCCCCGGGGTGAACTTTCTATTTCCCATCCACTCATCAAGACTACTCTTGAAGATGGCCAATGAGGTGCTCTGCTTGACATGTATGGGAAGTCTATTCCAGAGCATGGGCAGTCTCTGGGTTATGAATCTGTCCCCCCACCATGTTCTGTTGATTGTGGTAATGAGGTTGAGGTCTCTGGAGTGTGTGGTGTGGAGGGATTTAGACTTCTTTAGATGTAGCATTTCTAACAGGGCTGGGTAAGACATGGCTATGTAAGTCAAATAGAGATTGCCTCTTAGTAGACATATGAGATTGAGAATAGCTGGAGTTTTTTGAGTCTGTCCATGTAGGACATGTGTTTAAGGCCTAGGATCCTCTTCGTGAGGTACTTTTCTAGCCTTTCCAGCTGCTGCATGTGTCTAGTGAGGTACATGCCAAATGGGGGATTATACTCAATGATTGGCCTAATGAGGGAAGAGTAAAGAGAGATGATGACGTATTTCTTCCTGGATGCAAAACCGTTGGTAATGAGATGTGCTACATAGAAGGACATTCTGACCACAGTAGCAATGTGATGGTCGAAGGAGAGGTTGATGTCAACCTGTGTCCCCAGATCTCTTATAATGCTTTCAGTGTTCAGTGGGCTTCCATCAATGAGGTAATTAGTGGGAACTGAGTTTTTCCCCAAAGGGGATGTTGACGCATTTTTGGCATTAAGCTTAAAGCCATGGTTTCAACACCAGTCACTGGTCTCAGTGAAGCCTTTCTGTAGGATGTCTACATCACTTGGGGAGTTAATAATGGCTCTCAGCTTGCAGTCGTCTATGAACTTGGTCAGCCAGAGTTCCTCTGTGTTGGCCTAGACTTCTGAGAAGTAGATGCCAAACAGGAGAGGACCCAGGACCAATCCCTGTGAGATCCCACTCATGACTGGTCAACAGTCTGACTTGGAGTCTGCTACATTCACACTGTGGGTTCTGTGACTCAATTTATAACCCACCTAGTGATATAGGGGTTGATGCCTAGTTTGGTGAGTTTATCAATAACTGCTGAGTGGGGAATGGTATCAAAGGCCTTGGCCAGATCTAGGTATGCTGTATGAACTGCCTTGCCCTCATCCTCAGCTCTGGTGACTGACGCAAAGAAGTCAACCAGGTTGAGCAGGCATGACCTACCTCTCACAAAACCAAATTGATTGGGATCTAGAGTTTGGAGATTCCCTATATCCTTGTTAATTAGGTCCATGGTGATGTGCTCCATAGCCTTACATATCAGACTCATCAGACTAATGGGCCGATAATTCCCAGGGTCTGTAGGCACTCCACCTTTATGGAGAGGGACGACTGTAGCAGTGCGCCATTCGGTAGGGACAAAGCCTGAGTTGAGGCTGTGATTGAACAGGGCACACAGATGTGGTGCCAGTTCACTTTGTAGTTCATGTAGAACACATCCAGGGATACTGTCGGGTCCCACGGAAGTTGTATTCTTGGCCATGGACAATGCAGCTTTAACCTGTGGTGCAGTAATGCTGGGTACCTGGTATTCCTCTGGCATTGTGATTGGTCCTCTGGGGGGAGGGGTAAAGTTGGCACCGAATCTGTCGACCAGTATGCTGGCAATATCTGTTGGCTCAGTGTAGGAGGTACCACTGTGTAGTAACTCAGAGCAAACATGGGTATTGGTGTGGAGATTCCTGATATACCTATAGAAGGTTTTCTGGTTGTTTTTAGTGTCTTCCGCAATTCTCCCTTCATAGTTGGCTTTAGAGGTTTTGATGAGGGATCTCAACCTTTTGTTGAGGCTAATAAGGGAATTTTTCCAGTGTTGGGACTTCACTTTTTTCTGCAACAGTTTCATTGTGCCTCTTCAACAGACTGCAGATGTCAGACAATGCTCTACTGATAGCTACATGCTTTTATTATAACAAACGTTATTACCATCACAATAAACAAAACATGCTGGAGGGATAGGTTCCTGACCCAGAGAGTCCCCAGACTGTGGAATAGACTGCCCATATATGTCAAGCAGAGTGTCTCTTTGGCCCTCTTCAAAAGGAACCTTGATGATTGGATGGGAGATAGGAAATTCACCCCGGGGATCACATCAGTCGTCCTGCTAGACAGGGGTCCAGGGAAGTAAATAGTGTGGGAAGAAATAGCCAGGGAATTGTTATGGCTAGGCTTGTATAGGCCCTAGGGCCGATAGCCTAGTACCTACCTATGAACCTATGAAAATGCCATGTTGTAGTACTTTAATAGTACTTGTATGCTTATATGTGAATATTTCAGCAGTAGTTTCACAGACTGCATGATAGACTTTCACTTGCATTAACAGTGTGGATATTACAGATGTGATACAAGAACAGTATCAATATTTATTTTGTTCAACATTTTGACAAGGTTTTGCTACCAGAAATGCTTACTTCTTAACACTATTTATGTATTTTCCATTCTTCTGTTTTTGTTTTTGATTACTTATTCTGTAACTACTGTCTCTGTTTTGTTCCGTTGTGGAGCTTTTTCACATTGGAAATGTTCAGAAAATGGGATTTTCCAAATGGACTTCACCCTTACAAAATATAATAAACAATGTAAATAAACAAAAAAGCTAACAGTGATCCTACAGTGTTCACTGTATCTGTACTTCAAAATGAAACCGGACAGCCACTTCATTTATCTACTGGATACAGATGTATACTGAAAGCACTCATACAATGCAAAGATTATTTTGAGCTTCATCTCTTGCCTTCATCAGTCTTAACCAGCTGTGTTATTTACTGCTGTATTAGTTCCCAAATGACTGATGCATTAAGACATTTTGCAGACTAGGACTGATATAACTATATATGCTCCAAAATTGTCCGCTGTTAAAACATATACATAAAGAGAGAGAAATTAAGATTGTATTAATCACACACACTCACGTCCAAGGAAATGCGGGAGGCTTTGTACCTGAAAAAACAGCTCACTCAACTTTTAGTTCCAATAAACAGAATAATACATTGGTATTCTCTCCACTATACACACAGCCTTTTAAAGCACTTCCAACATAAAATAACTGGTTTTAGACTTGATATAATGAGGACCTCAGCAAACCATCACCATTCTGGTCATTAGTTCAGCCCGTGAGTCACTGAACTAGTAGGGTTGTAGGGACAGTGCCCAAAGGCACTACCTGGTACTGCCATTTATCTGTTTAAATTGCCATTTCAAAGGGGCATGGTCATTGACGTTGAAATACCTATTTAATAAATAGGAGTTTAAGGAACAGATCACTTTTAGTACTCACTTTGTTCTGATGACTCCTTTCAGCAGTGCTTATTTTCTTGTTGATTCAATACATGGTGAATGTCTTGGAGGGGGCAGCACTACTTGCAGACCTAGCTCTGAGTGTGAGTGTGTGTGTGAGTGTGTGAGAGTGTGAGTGTGTTAGTGCGAGTGTGAGTGTGTGTGTGTGTGTGTGTGTGTGTGTGTGTGTGGGTGTGTGTATGTGTGTAGGTTCATAGGAAGATACTAGGCTATCTGCCCTAGGGCATTTATAAGCCTAGCCAGAGTGTATTTGGCTTCCGCCTCCCTATTAGATTAGCCTACTGTGCCTCTGTAAAGTAAGTCACAGAAGGTACCCAAGATTAGTTTACTGTGTCTCTGTCTAGCAGGGACACAGAAGAGATCCCAGGGTTGAATTTGTGATTTCCTATCCACGCGTCCAGATTTCGCTTGAAGAGGGTCAGCGAGGGGCTATGTCTAACATGAATTGGGATTCTATTCCAGAGTGAGGGGAGCCTCTGGGAAATGAATCTGTCCCTCCAGCATGTCCTATTTATTTTTGTGCTGAGGTTTAGGTCCCTGGAGCGTGTAGCTCTAAGGGACTTGGATTTTTTGAGGTGGAGCATGTCCATTAATTCTGGGTTTGACATGGCTTTGTACGTCTGGCATAGATTGCCTCTGAGTAGGCGGTAAGCAACTGAGTAGAGCTGGAGTTTCTTTAGTCGAGCTGCATATGACATCTGTTTGTAGCCCATGATCCTCTTGGTGAGATACTTTTGGGGTCTCTCCAGTTGCTGCAGGTGTCGGGTAAGGTACATCCCAAAAGGGGCATTGTATTCAATTATGGGCCTGATGAGTGACGAGTAGAGGGGCACAATGACCTCTCTTGATCTAGATGTGAACCCTTTCGTGATAAGGTGGGCTATATAGAAGGTCTTTCTAACCACTTTGGCAATGTGATTATCAAAGGAGAGATTACTATCTACGTTGGTCCCCAAATCTCTAATTACTTCTTCCGTACTTAATGGATTACCACCTATGTGGTAATTTGTAAGCACCTTGTTTTTCCCAAAGGGGATGACTATGCACTTTTTAGCATTTAGCTTGAGGACGTGGCTCTGGCACCAAGCATCCGTCTCTGTGAGACCCTTTTGGAGGATGCTTGTGTCAGCTGGAGATTCGATTATGGCCCCCAGTTTGCAGTCATCTGCAAACTTTGTCAGCCATAATCCCCCCCGTGTTAGCCTGAACCTCAGAGAAGTATATACCGAACAAGAGAGGTCCCAGAACTGAGCCCTGTGGGACGCCACTTGTAACTGGTTTGGATTCCCACATGGCACCTGTGATTCTGACCATGTGGATTCTATCTCTGAGCCAGTTTGCAACCCATCTTGTGATACAGGGGTTGATATTTAAGCTGGTAAGCTTATTCATGATGCCCGAGTGGGGTATTGTGTCGAAGGCTTTTGCGAGGTCCAGGTAGGCTGTGTGGACTACCTTGCCCTCATCTATGGCTTTGGTAACTGTTTCAAAGAAATCGACTAGGTTTAAGAGGCAAGATCTGCCCTTAACAAAGCCGAATTGGGTAGGGTCCAGTGTCTGGAGGCTCCCAATGTCTTTGTTTATGAGTTCCATGATAATACATTCCATAGCTTTACAGACCAGACTAGTCAGGCTTATGGGGCGATAGTTCCCAGGGTCCGTTGTGGCACCACCTTTGTGGAGTGGGACCACTGTAGCTGTACGCCATTCTTTGGGTACATATCCTGTAGTAAGGCTAAGTTTGAACAGTGACTTAATGTGAGGGTTCAGTTCTTCTTGGAGCTCGTGTAATACACAGCCTGGGACACCGTCCGGTCCCATAGATGCTGTGTTTTTTGCTTTGGAGAGGGCAGCTTTCACCTGTGCATCTGTGATGTCAGGGAGGTTACATTCAATTGGAATAGGCATTTGCTCCTTTGGGGGAAAAGGGGGGGAGAAGTTTGCGCTGAATTTGTCTGCCAGGATGTTGGCTATGTCTGTAGGTTCGGTATATTTTGTATTGTTATGCAACAATTCACAGCATATCTGGGAGTTTCCACCCATGTTCCTGACATAACTAAAGAAGGCCTTGTGATTATCTTTAGTGTCTAGGGCAATTTTTCTTTCGAAAATGTCCTTTGATGATTTTATGAGGGATCGAAGTTTCTTGCTAATACTGATCAGAGATGCCTTCCCTTTTTGGGATTTTGCTCTGTCATGTAGTAGCTTCCTCCTTCTGTTGTATAGCTTATTTATGGCCAGGGTCCACCAGACCAGTCTCCTGTTTTTGGAAGAGTGAGTCTTGGTTTTATATGGGATAGCACGATCCATGCATTCCTGCAGGTGCTCATAGAATGCATTTGTAAAGGATTCTGTGGATTGGGCTGTATTATCCTCTGGCCCAGGGGCTTTGAAGGATTCCACCTCAGTCTTGAGAAGTGCAAAGTTGGCTTTTGAGAAATTCTTTACAGTGATTTCCTTGGCTGGGGGTGGGGACGGGATATGGATGTCCAGGTAAATTTGTTTATGGTCTGATCTTACCAATGAGGGGTTTACCTCTGGTGTGGAACATAGAGTCCCCATGTTGGTGATGACCAGGTCCAATATGTTGTTCCCTCTTGTGGGAGTGGTGACCAGTTGTTCCATTGCATTAGAGTTTATAAATTCAAGGAAGCGTTGGGCGAGGGTGTTTGGGCTTGAGTAGTTTTCCCAGTCAATGTTTGGATAGTTGAAGTCACCCAATAACATAGTGTTTGGAGAGACCTTCATATTCTCCAGTGTTCTCAGGAATGCCAAGTGGGGTTCCTGTAATAGGGAGGGTGTTCTGTAGCAGGCTACAAACTTAAAGGCAGTTTTGCCCGCTGTTAGTTGCACATGGATGGTTTCCGATGCTTTGTGCAGTGCCACTAACCTGGAGGTGTAGGTATATTTGATGACTATAGATACTCCCCCTCCTTTTCTGCTTCGGTCTGAGTTTTGGGGCCGAAATGCATGGTATGAGGTATAACCTGGCAGTGCTGGGGTGCTCTCAGGAGCCTTGAACCAAGTTTCTGTTACTGCACAGACATCGATTTTCTCCATACTGAGGAGAGCCTCGACTGCGTGCATCTTGAGGTTTAGACTTCTGGCATTGAGTAGCTTTACCTTTAGTTTTTTTATCCTTGGGTTGTCTATGGAGGTGGGTTTGTCCTTTGAGCCTTGCCTAAAAAAGGCACTATGGGGGTGGCAAGAGCCTTAGCCAGTATACGAAAGCCTAAGGGTGACAGGTGCAAGCCGTCCCTAGCGAAGCAACGTGGCTTGTCGAGCATGTCATCCCAGGTTGACAGACACTGGATCCCCTTTGAATGACACCAATACTTTAGCCAATTGTTGAAACTGATCATTTTGTCTTTATACTGTGGCATCATTCTTGGTGAGGGCAAGATGCTACTCAAGGTCAGGGTCATACCAGCCTGGGCTACATGGTCAGAGAGCTCATCTATGTCTCTTTTCATGTAGTCCAGTGAGGTACGTCTCAGGTCATTCACACCAGCATGGACAATGACGGAGTAATGCTTGTACTTGCTTTGGAGTGACCTGAGTGCTTGCGTTATGTAGCGGATCCTGGCACCCGACAGGCAGCTTACAGTGACCTTCTCCTTGTTCAGTCTGGTGAGCGGGATGTCAGTGTGCTGGACAACAGAGTCCCCTATAACAAGTGTATTTGGTGTGTTGTTTGGCCTTAAGGGCTGTGACTGTGAGGCACACTGATTTTGTCAGATATGTGATTTGTGGGTATTGTTGACGGGTGGCTGTTGCTTGGATATCTACTTAGGAGGTCTTTGCTGTTTAGGCAGATTTTTATTTAGAGCCTCTGAGTATGTTTTTGTGTGTTTATGTGTTGGATATGCAGATGCAATAGGTCTGTGTGAGACTGGATTTGTGGTGTGGGTGGTTACCTTTTCCTCCTGACTGACTGTGCCAGTCTTGAGATGAGAGAGTTCTGCCTCCAGTTTGGCTGTGTAGCTGCATCTCTCACATGTATTAGAGTTTGTTGGAAGGAGGAGAGGGTTGTCTGTGTACATAAGGCAATTGTAACATTGCCTCAAAATTCCCAGATTCACCAGCTGGACTTGAGGGTAACCTTGAAACTGACCCTTGGACATACCAGATTAGTATAGGGAACTGTTTTATTACTGATCAGATTAGGGAAGGGAACTGATTTTTCACTTGATCAGGAAGGACCAATCGGGAGCCTAATACTTATGAGAAGTCAAGGAGGGTGTAGTGCTTTAGTTAGTTAGAGTTTCCTTATAAGAGCTGAGCAAGTGCAGGGCTTTAGAAAAAGAATAGAGTGATTACTTTGAGAGTTTGAACAGTTCTAAGGGAAAAAGTGAACAGCAGACTTTGTGGAGCCTGGAATAGTTTAAACCTGTTTAGGCGGCGCTGCCCGATGCTGCTCAGTGCGCAAAACCGCGCAAAAAGATATATATATATATGCAAATGTATTTACATATATATATATGCAAATGTATTTACATATATATATATATATATATATATATATATACACACACACACACACACACACACACACACACACACACACACACACACACACACACAAACACACACACACACACACACACGCACACACACACACACACAGTAAATTCCTTAGCAAGATCAGGAGTTGCCAACACTGGCTCAGAATACAGGATCCTTTGGGTCTATATTATAATACCGAATGTTCACAACTGTGAACACCTAAACAGCGACACATAAACGCCGAACTCCAAAAATAGCAAAGGACATCAACATCGAAATCTGGAACACCAAATGTATTTCCATGGCCAACAGGGTGATTGTGGGGAAGAGGAAATATATCCTTTTCCCCACTGTAGTGCGATCTCGGAGTTGGTATATTTAAGTAGGGGGGTGTGGGGGAATGAAGTTTGTTTATGTATGTTTTGCTTACCTGTATGGCACTGTTGTTGTTGGAAATGCGTTAGGCATTCTGGATTTCGATGTTTACGTCCTTCACTATTTTAGGTGTTCTGCATTTATGTGTCGCCATTTAGGTGTTCGTGGTTGTGAACGTTTGGTCTTATAATATAGACCGGATCCTTTTAGGTTCATTAAGTGTCTCCTTACTTCAAGGGACCACTGCACCATGACAGAACCTTTTCCTCCTGTGAGACCTATCAAAGGACAGGCAAGAGTTACAAAACTTTCAGTGATGCCCAGAAAGTCTAAGGAAAACCCTCCCTGTCATTTAGTGAAAATAAAAGTTAATCCTTTATGGCTTCTGCCCTTTCTGGCTTTGGTCTTACTAGCCCTCTTCCAAGGCACTCTCTCTGGAAAGTTTTTCAGCCAACTGCAAATAAATGATGCACTTCTCTTTCTCGAGTGGATATTTAAGTATTGTATCTAACATCAATCACTTAACTCCTGATGAAGGGCTCATGCCAGGCTCAACAGCTCAAGTAATTACAAAGCATTTGTTGGTCCAATAAAAGGTATTACATGATATCTGTGCTCCAGTGTATTTATGTGTACTTCAGGTAGGCATTCTATGGTCCTTCACATATAAACTTCAACTTGGAAGTTAGCCAAATAGCATTATACTTCTTTCCATGGTTTAACACATTAATTTGACAATGTTGCTCTGTTTTTCACTACCCAGGCTGTCTAACTTTGTAGTTTACTGTATTGAATCTATCTAGCATCTCAAATGGCCTTTGCCACCTAGCCAAAAATTTGTTCTCTGTGGTGGTCACTAATACTAATATCTGATCTCTTTGGTTAACGTCATATAAAATTTCATGAATTTCCTGGAACTATTGGCATGACCAGCTTTTATCTAGCCACAGAATAATGTAGTGTTCTATCACACTTTCAAGCGGTGCCCTCTCTACTTCCCAAGTCTTCTTATTAATACAAAAGTCCTTTCATATACTTGTCATACAAAAGTCCAAAGGAGATAAACTAGCTGAAGCCTGTTCTACCTCTCTTATAGTGAAGAGTGAAATATAGTGACAACTGGTTTTGGTTCTTTCCATCTACATCAACAACCTTCCCCCACATGGATTTCAGTGTTTTATGAAATCGCTTTACTAACCCGTCTGTGGATGGCAGACTGATGTCTTCAGCTCTCTGACTAAGTCACTGGTGTAGCTGATGCAATAGTCATGACATAAAGGGAGTGCCTTAAACAAGTAATACTTTAGGGAAAACCACACCATTAGATCTCAGGCAATAGACCTAGCATTAGCTTTTTGGGAATTTTGTAGTATAGTAGTAATATGTAATGATACCCATTTTACCACTATCCCCAAAATGTCTGCGGTAATTTTCTCAAATAGCAGCTTGATTAATAGGCACTGGGATTAATAGACTCTCAAATCCAGAATGTTTTCTGACATTCTGGACAAGAAGCAGATAACTACTGATGACTGCCAAGATGGCTGCACATTGAGTAACAGCTTATTTCTAGCTCTCCCAGTGTGAAAACAGAAACTCAGAAGAGAAGGCCAGTAGACTTGTGTTTATGGGTAAATTTCTGTAACTAGTAAGTGCACTTCCTGGATGCCAGGAATAGAGAAATACAGAAGACCTGGAAAAAATCAAAAAAATCAGCTACAGAAAGTGAGGAAGAAAACTGACTGGGGAAAGTTCTCCAGCTCTTCAGCAAAAAGCAATACAACCTTCAGAGATGACTTCCAGTAACCTACAGGAAGATATAAGACAACTGCATAGAGACCTGGTTAAAATAAACAAAACACTGATGGAGTATATCAACACAAACAACAAAAGGCTGAAAAATGAAAGGAGCTTTAAAAAGATATTCAGATGAGATGATAAACCTGAAAAAATCAGAGGTCAAAATAAAGAAAAGGCTGGCTAAAATATAAGACTGCTCAGGAAGGGATGGTTAAAACCAGAATTAGGGGAGAGAGCATGTAGGGAAAACCTAAGATTTTCAGCTGTACCAGAGAAGTCGGAAGGAACAGACTGCATTACTTTTATAAAAGCACAAATAAGCCACTGGACTGGTATTCCACAGTAGGAGCTGTTAGCTGAAAAGTTACATCAAGTGTATGCTCCAAACCTGCCTATAAGAAATCAACCTAGACCTTTAATAGTAAAGATGCAATCCTACCAACAGAAGAAATTGATTCTGACAAAATTGTGGCAGAAGGACAAAGTACTAAAAGTGGGAGATGGCAGAGTGTTTGAGGAGAATGATTACTCATTGTACATCAGACAAAAGAGGAGCAAATTTATTCCACTATTTAGGGAATGTCGAGATGCAGGTGTGAGATTCAAATTGCTGTACCCAGCTGTCTTCAACCAAATCATTTTTTGATGAAGTACATGCTAAAAAGGAAATACAAAAGTTTTCCCATCAAAAAGTAAACTGTGAAACAGAAGGAAATTCTGCTTCTTGTTCTTCTGGTAATAAAACCCACATAGGGACTGTACCTGTGAAACCTTTTCAACATTTTCAATGGAAAATGTTGGAGAAGGAAGGGAGCATGAGACTTGACTAGAACTATCAAGAGTGTGTTGGAAATGAAGCAGAGTCAGGATTTTGTAGATGAACAGTAATAAAAACAGTAACTTAACTTAATATAGGATTACAATGCAATAATTATATTTGTGAAATATGACAGAACAAGAAAATCTGTAAATATTGAACTTTTTCAGAGCTTGTTGGAATTGGGACTCTAAAGCAAGTACCCTACTTCATGTCATTAATACACAGAAAAGTGGTCTGGGGAAGGCAAGGGAGGGAGAAAGCTAACTGTAAGTACAGATTTTTTCTTAAATAGTATCAATTTTGTGGCATGTGGTTTTCCTTATATGCTATAAAGTAATTTTTAAAATTATTTTTAAGTGTAATGGGGATTGTAAACAGGTGCTGTTCTTTTTTCTTTTCTCTTCTCTCTCTCTTCTTGTTCAGTTTTAAGAGATGTATAAAAAACGGGTTAAAAAGCATGATAAAATAAAATTTAATGTGCTCTTTCTCACTCTTGAATGGGAAAATTTCTGGATTAAAGACTTTAAATTGATTTAGTGACAAGTTTTAAGAGAGAGCAAGTAAATGAAAAAGAACACTGAATATTCTGAGGCTTTTTTTCCTAGCAAATACATGTATGCTCAGTAACAATTATGCAGCTGGTCTTCATGTTACCATGGAAACAATCTGATAAACAGAAACTGGCTGTCCAGTTCTCATGTCTTCATGGAGACAATCTGATAAGGAGAAACTGGCTACAGTCTGGTGGAGAGTGATTGACTGAGAGAAAAAAAGAAAAGAGAAATTGGCTAGGAGATAATCTTCTCTGAAAGCATTCAGGGTTTTTTTCCCCAAAGTAGATAATGTTCTCTGAAAGCATTTAGGGGCCTTCCTAAGGTAGTTAATGTTCTCTGAAAACATTCAGGGTTTTCCCAGCTGGGAGAGGTCTAATGATAAGACAAAACCAATCAGCACTTAGTAGAAGCACAGGCTGCACCATGTGAATTAGAAATGGATGACCTTTCTTTTAGGTTAACTCAAGTCTATGCCTCTGGCTGTCAGTTTTGGCTTTTGTTCCTATTAGGAGGGTAAGACTTCAATATATGAAGGTGGACATAGTTTTTTGTGTTAGTATTAAGTTAATAGTTTTTTGAGGGGTATTGGGGGTCTGTTTTTTTTTTTTTTTTGTTTGAGGACTTTCAATAAAACAAAAAGTTTTTAAGATATGACATAGGCTCAAATATATATATGACAAGAAACAAACTATATAAAAGTTCAACCTGCCAAACAGTATATGTGTGTGACACAAAATCTGGAACTAGACATTTAACAAAAGTGTTATACATAAATAGTAGGAATAATAACCTTTTAATACAATGATGCTTTCTTTAATGTCTTTAAATGCAAATTGCCTAATCAATAGATACAGACAAGAAAGAGTTGTGAACTATATTAAAAATGCAGAGTGCAAATAGCTACGTTACAGAAGACGCACTTAGAAAGAAATGAACATGTGAATTTGATAAAGAAAGGTTTTCAGGATGGTTATTCAGTGGAATACCTGGGACAAAGGAAAAGAGGAGTACATTTTATTAGTTGCAAGAGGAGCTCCAATAGTGATAGAAGAAGATAAAAAAGGTAATAATGGCAGATTTGTAGTGCTAAGGAGCAGGATTACAGTGGCATGTATTTACATTCCACCTAAAACTGCTATAATGGAGCTTAAGAAAATGCTGGGAGAAATAATCAGTTTTTGGCAAGGAATATTAAGTGTGCAATGGAACTTGATTTGCAGCAGCTATATGTGTGGGGGGCCCAGAAAGCAACATATAACAAAAGAGGGTAGATTCTTGAAGAAATTTATGAAAATATTTGGCATGGAAGATGTGAATTCAGTAACAGGAGTTTGAAGTGAATTTATATATTATTCCCCAATATATAAAAACTGGGCTAGGCTAGACAGAATTTACATTTCAGAGGAACATGTGCATTTAATTGAAGGTCTTGATATCCACCCAATAATTATTTCAGATCATGTGCCAATAACAGCTAAAATAAAAACACAGGGTCATGAAATAAAAATGAGACATTGGCACTGTCCCACCTATATGTTGAAAAGAGAGGAATTTAAGGAATTGGGTAGTGGAGATTATTCAGGAGCTGTTAGAGAGGATAGAAATTTCTTCGGAAAATATAGCTAGGGAGTGGGATAAAATTAAGGTGGAGTTTAAAAATAGTGTGGAAATGAAAGAAAGGGAGCTATGGTTAAGAAGTAACAAGAATTATTTAGAGGGACTGACAAATGTTAAAGTATTTCAGAATAGGGGGAATCTCACAGAACAAGAAGAGGATCTACTGCAAAATACTAGGCAGAAAATAAGGGATTACCTTGATAATATTCATGAGCTTAGAAAGATTGCTGTTAAGTAGCTGTTTTTTGATAATAACACTATAGCACATAAACTTTTAGCACGGTGACTCAGGCAACAGAAAGTAGAAAGGGCTGTCACCAAACTTAGGGAGGCTATAACAAAGAAGTTAACAAGAGATCCTGTAGAGGTTTCAGAAATATTTTGGAAATTCTATGAGTGTTTCTATAAAGCAGAGAAATATGAAAATCAAGAAAACATAAATGGAAATGTTTATGAAAGAATTAAATATGTCAAGGTTAGAGGTAGATGAAGGCTTATTATGATTACTAAGAGGATAGGAGGAGATGAGATAAAAATTGTGATGTATAACAAATCTGCAGGAAAGTCCCCATGAATACATGGTATTCATGTGGAAGTTTAGAAGCTAGGAGGAAAAAACTGATAAAGATCTGGAAGGTTTTGCTTAACAGTATCTTAGTAGGAGAAGTATCACCGTCTGGAAGAAACCAGTGGTTGCTGTAATAACTAGAGAGGGTAAAGATCCATCAGATCCAGTTTCATACAGGCCAATTTCAATACTAAACCATGATTATAAACTGTCCATGTTTATAACGGCCAAAAAGAATGGCAAATTAATGCCAAAATTGATAGATATCGATCAATGTGGTTTGTGAAGGGGAGGCAAACATCTGACAACATTAACAGAAATCTGATGATCCAGAGGGAAGCAGAATGTAAGAAAATAATATTGTTGTTAGGTCTTAATGCAGAGAAAGCATTTGACAGAGTAAGCTGGGAATTCATGAACAGAGCAATGGAAGCATTTACATTCTCTGATAAAATTATAAGGTTGATTAGGAGGATATATGAGGGATCGTAGATGAAAATTAAAGTGGATGGAGTCCTCCCCGATAATCTCTGCTTGAGCAGAGGAACCAGGCACGGGTACCCTCTCTCCCCTTTATTTGCATTATATTTTTAACTACAGGCAAAGAAAATAAAGAACTCAGATATTCAAGATATAATTGGTATGGTAGTCAGGAAAAGATGGCTTTATTTGCATATGATATTATCTTGTACCTGACAAAACCAGAAAAAGACATTACAGTGTTGTGAAACATTTTGAAACAGTTTCAGATCTTTTCAGGATACAAAATTAATGAAGCTAAAACAAAGACAATAGTGGTAAATTATGTACACACACATGAACTGGTTCAGAATACCCATATTTATAGGGACATGATAAAATGAAATATTTAGGAGTATGGATTAAAAAGTATTCTAGTGTGGCAGCTAAGGATATGTGGGAAGAGACTAAACAAAAGATAATACAAAAACTGGGAAAATGGAAGCTTTGTTATATGGATATGGATAGTAAGATACAAGCAGTTAAAATCTTTTAGTCCCTTTAGTATATACACAGGTCACACATTTTTATCAAACAGAGAAGTTGTGGATAGCAATTAATAAACAGCTAAAGACTTTATCTGGGAGGGGAAGACGTCAAGAGTCAAGTGGGATAAGCTAATTCTTCCAGAAACACAGGGAAGATTGGAATTACCCAATATGAAGGAGTATTTCAGATCTACACAGTTAAAGACTCCTATACATAGCACAAGCAGAAAACTAAAATTTAAAGTGGAAAGGGGTGGTGATGAAACATGGAGGAAACTCAACAAACAAGGAAAAACTGTGATGTTGGATGCAGACCTTTAAGGAGAATAACAATAATCATGCAGACTATTATATCTATAAAGTAGCAGAAAGTATTCTAAGGACTAAACCAAGAAGGGAATGGAGAAAGGAGGTTCTGCCGATAGGGATAACTGCAATTAGGGATACAGACAACAGGCAAGAGGGGGATGGAATTTATTGAAGAAAACTTGCAAAGGAACCAAGGTATTGGTAGCAAATAACTAGAGAGGGAAAGATGATAGAATGAGAAGACACCAAGAATTTATTTAGACTGCAGGTTAGGGATTGCCTTCTCTATCAGGGATTGATATCAGAGTATACTCAAAGTGAAAGAAATAGGGGGGGGGGCAAATGAAAGACCAGCACTGGTAGAGTTTTAGTAGAATCTAGAACAGAAGCTGCCATTAAAAAAGGAATAATTAGTAAAGCATATAAAATACTGCATGATAACTATTAGAATCAATTAGAGGAGGTTAGAAAGGATTGGGAAGAGAGATTGGATAAGCAATTCACAAAGAAACGATGGGAGGATATATGTATGCATCCCAAGTATGCAACAAAATCTAGAAGATTTAGGATTTTTGCCTGGAAATTTTTACACATTTTTCTACCCAAAGTAGACTCCAGAGAATTTTTCTTCAGGCAGACAGTAAATGTTGGAAGTGTGAAGGGGAAGAAACAGGTTATTGGGAACATATTTTCTGGGAGTGAGGTGAGTAGGTGGACTTTAAGGATTGTCTGTGCGATGCAGTGTCAGAGATACTGGGTGGGCAGATTTGTCTGACATGGTAGATTGTTTTTCTGAGTTATGATACAGAATCAGAAATGCCTAGACATGGTAAGGCCTTGGTGTGTCTAATAATGCTGGCTGCTAAAAAAGCAATTGCTAGAAAATAGAAATCAAAATCTAACCCAACTATATTGGAAGAAGTGAATATAATAACAGAGATAAAACAACTGGAATTGAGATCTTTAGAAAAGGGTAAGAGTAAACTACATAGGAAAAAAAATGGGAATTGTAGGAACAATACATACAAGGAAGGAATGAGGCCTAAAAGGCGGCAGAACTTAAATGAGGTATGTAATGTTTCAGTGAGAAAGACTGGGTAGATTATTAGTGATGTATAATGCTTGTGACTGGCAGTGTGTCAGTATAGTTTGTGATGTAAAATGCTTGCTACTAGGATTATGTTGGTGTGGTCTGTTTTCATTTTATAAATGTATGTTTGCCTATGTAGTAAGTGATGGTTTAATGAAGATGTTTCTTCTTTTACAAAAAAGGCAGGAATTGAATAATTTATGCAATAATGCTTAGGTTATACGATATATATCAATATATGTGAAGTATAATGTCTTCTATGTTAATATAGTTTGATTACTTTTATATTTTTATTTTATTTATTTTACATGTGTTGACTGGGATAGTCCGACTGGATGCATGTCCATTTTCAGCGGAGGCCCGGGGAGAAAAGCTCCAAGGGTAAGCAGATACAGCATTACATAATACCAGCATTGCATATTACAAACAGACTATTTACAGAGATTACATAAGTAAGCAAGTTAAACAAGTTCCACAGGTTAGAGTTAATCCTGAGCGCATGTCAGGATTAAATTAAATTACACAGTAAACTGGTTAACAGATTTTTACACATTCTAGAGGGAGTTAGCCAGGCTTGATACATTGACATAGCCAGTTAACTGACAAATGTTGTTTGAGTCTAGTTTTAAATTGACCTAAAGTGGAAAGTAAGGTAATATCAGCTGGAAGAGAGTTCCAGGATCTACTTACAGAGTTTGCAAAGAGAGAGTCACCGGCTGTGTTATTAATTTTGCTAGTCTGAATTAGTAGTTTGTTAGAGGATCGAAGCGGTCTAGGATTGTTATAGAGGGTGATAATATTTTTAAGTGCAGGAGTATTGTCTGGATTATAGAGGATTTTATATGCCATAATCAGTTGGTTATACTGGATTAGGCTGGGTAGTTCAAGCCACCCAAGCTGATTTAGATTGATGCAATGATGTGTCCTAAAAGGCAGCCTAGTGGCAAACCTGGCAATGTGGTTGTAGCAAATTGAGAGTTTGTTAAGGACAGTCCTGTTTAAATTTGAGATTAGAGGGGATGCATACAGAAGGGTTGAAAGAAGGTGAGAGCGAGCTATGGCAATTTTAGCTGGTGGGGTTAGGAAGGCTTTTATTCTGTAAAGTGACCCTAGTTTTTTATTGATGGTTTTGATAGTTTGGTTAACATGTAGGTCGAATTTTAGATTATTGTCTATGATGACACCTAATAGTTTTGTAGAGAGGTTAGGGGAGATTATTGTGCCATCATTTGAATTTATGGTAAAGGTGAAAGCGGTAGACCTACGTGTTGGTGAAAATAACAGCATTTTAGTTTTTTTGGGATTTAGGATCAGACGTTCAGAAAGCCAGTTTTCTATTGTATTAAAGGTGGTCTGGGTAGCTGACCATAACTCTACTGGAGATGTGGCTGAGCAAATCAGAGTAGAGTCATCAGCATATTGGCTACAGCTAACTTTTGGAATGACAGTATAAAGGTCGTTAATGAAGATGGAGAACAGCAAGGGCCCTAGTATAGAGCCTTGTGGTACTCCAAGGGTGTTAGGTAGAAGGTTAGAGAGTTTGTTCTGCTAGAGGACAGCCTGCTGTCGACCATTCAGGTAGGATTGAAACCATTGAAGGGCTCTAGTATCTAGACAGAAGGTTTGCAGGGTGTGGATTAAAAGTTGGTGATCAACCATATCGAATGCCTTGGAAAGATCCAAGAAGAGGGCTGAGGATATATAATTATTGTTGCGATTATGGTTTATGGTGTTGGTAAAGGCTAGGAGGGCTGAAGTAGTTCTGTGATGAGGACAGAAGCCATGCTGAGTGTCTGCCATTAGGTGATTCTAGATTAGGTGGTGCATGAGTTGTCTATGAATACATTTTTCCATAATCTTTGCAAGTGGAGAGAGTATAGCTATTGGCCTATAATTCAGTAGAGCTGCCTCCTTTGTGAAGTGGGATTACATAGGATATTTTCCAGATGGTGGTAATTTTAGTTTCTACTATGGTTCGATTGATTAGTATTGAGACGGGGTAAGCAATAGCATCAGCTGATTTTTGTAGGTGCTCGGCAGGGAGTTGATCAGCAGAAAGTGTAGTGGGTTTTAATTTTTTGATCAAGGTACGGATAAGTGAAGTGGTGACTGGTTGAAGCTGAATGCGAGTAGGTTTCTAGGGGTGCTACATTCAGGACCAGGGGAGTTAGGAGGTAGTTGGCTAGCTAGGCCTTGAATTGTCTCAGTAAAGAATCGGTTAAAACTGTCAGAAACATCTTCGGGGGTTTTATCAATAGTAGCAGCAGGGATTGGGGTTGAAGTTTGTCCAGGATGTAGTAGATTATTTAAACCTGCCCAAAACTTCTGAGGGTTATTTTGATTAACTGTCTGTAAATTACAGTAGTATTGTTTTTTGTCTTGTAAAACTCATTTTTTGGTTTCGTTCCTGGATTGCCTGTATTTAATGTGATCTTGAGGGTCTTTAGAAGAACGCCATAAAGCCCATGCTTTGTTTCTAAGGGTAATTTTGAGTTTAGACTCTTTAGAAAGCCATGGTGTAGTTTTTGCCTTTGTTCTCTTTGAACGAACAGGTGCATGCAAATCAAGGATCTCAAGGAATTTGTTGTTAAAGTATGCTACTGCTTCCTCTAAGGGGAGGTGTTTTAGAATAGACCAATTACATGAGTTTAGTTCTTGTTGGAATATGGCGGGGTCAAAGTTTTTATTGTTTCTAACCTTTCTGAGTAAGGGTTGTTGGGAATTAATGGTTTTGTGCTTAATTACATATGTGAGAAGGTGATTGCTTAGGCCATCAAGGAGGGTACCAGAGGTGTACAGTTGGGGGTGACTATTTATGAGTACCCAGTCAAGTATGCTTTCTTTTTGGTTGGGTTTACCTATCCTGGTAGGGGTGGATATAATTTGTGTAAATGCATGCAGGTTAATATGGGTGGTTGGGGATTCTGAGGAACAGGTGCCCCAGTCTATGTTAAAGTCTCCAAGTAGTAGGGTTTCTTGGGGGTAGTGACATGATAGCCAGTGCAGGATATCTTCAAGTGTAGATATATTGTTAACTGGGGGAATGTACATACAGATGATATTAATGCATTTATTTTTATTAAGTTGCAATTTGGTGGCAAGAATCTCTGAGTTATTAATCTGAGGTGGTTGTATTACATCTATGGTGACATTCAACTCAGATTTATATAGTACAGCTAACTCACCACCCTTCCTCGAAGCACGATCCAGCCTGTGTATGTTGTACCAGGTGGTAACACTTCATTGTCTTTAGTGTTAGGTTTTAACCAGGTTTGAGATAAATAGAGAATCTCAGGGGAGTGGACATCCAGAAGTGCATGCAATTCATGTACCCTGTTATTAATGCTTCTAATATTGAGATGACAGGCTAGGAGAGAGTTAGTTGGCCTATTAATTGTAGGTTTGTAGCTTAGATTGCAAGTAGAGGGGGTATGTGTATCTGAAGTGGGTGGGCCAGGGTTGGGGTGAATATCACCACCAAGTATTAGGTTGAGTCTATACTTGGTGATGAACTTCAAGAATTTGTTTATTAGTTTGTGGTAGTGTTTGGATCTAGAGCTAATGTGCCTGGGGTTGAGATGTTGATAGACTGAACAAGATATTGGATAGGATCTGGTACTGTAAGTATGGTTGAAGGTGGAAGGATTTACAGCTGGGGAGATAGTATGGCCTTTTGGGACCTGAAATCCCATCAGAAACTGGTTTTCATACAAGGTAAGGCGATATGGTGCAAACAAGAGGGGTAGTAAAGAGGAGTATATCATTATCTGTGATTCAGCTAGTGAGTTAAGGAACTGTTTTACCTGGTGATACAACACCAGAAGATAGAGTGGTGAGGTAAAGGTACTGGAAGGGGGATGGGACAATACCAGAAGAAAGCTAATAGGTGCTATTAAAATGTAGTTAGAAGAATGGGGATGAGTGGAATTATCCCAGATGAAAGCAGATAGGATCTAGAAAGTAGGGGAGTGGCTATAGTACTATAAATTTAGAGGTACTGGGGGTGGGAGGGAATTGGGAGCAGGGAGGGGAGCGAAGAGAGCCCGAGCATAGCGAGGGCGAACATAGCAAGGCTATTGCAGTTTACAAGGTTTCCTAAGGTGTCCTAAAGCTATAAGGTAAGTATTATAGCTCTTAACGTAAGAGTCAGTTTACTGAAGTTACAGGGGAAGGAGGCAAACACTCAAGTAGAAAAAAAAGAGCCCTATGGCTGACCAATATGGTGACCTGCTTAATTACACAGCACTATAAGTGAAAGCTTAACAAATGCTTTTTGTGTGCAACCTACTCTGTTTAAATGCTGAGAGAAACTGATTGCAGTCCTGTAGACACCGTTTTGTAGGGAACTGTAGAGTTCAATCTGCTTAAATGCTGAGAGAAACTGATTGCAGTCCTGTAGACACCGTTTTGTAGGGAACTGTAGAGTTCAATCTGCTTAAATGCTGAGATTAACTGATTGCAGTCCTGTAGGCACCGTTTTTTCTAGGGAACTGTAGAGTTCAATCTGAGTCACACCAGATTAGCCAAGGGGGGAAGAGAGAGGGAAATCATAAAAACCTAGATTTGAAAAAAAAAAAAAAAAAAAACATTATATGAATGTAAATTTGCCTGTCACAAGTGATAATTCAATAAAGGTGTTTGAAAAAAAAAAGAAGTACATAGATATTCTCTGTTTCATTATACAAGGCCAGTAAATCCTAGCTAGTACTACTGCCTTACTTTTATCCATCCCCAGGTAATCTCCTAACATGCTTTATTGTATAGTTTTTTACTGGCGTTCTTTGTTTTGTCACAAGTAACTGATGTCACATTTCCTCACTGTCTTTACTCTTTTATTCCACACAAGAGGTCATTTTTTTAAACTCAAAACAGGGGTAAGTAGTGATGGAAACACCCTGCTTACTGTCCTCCCCTACCATTTTGGTTTTATCATCTTTTCATTTTGCTTTCTTAAAGCTTGTGTGGCTTATCTGTTAAGTCCATTAATTCAGGGGTACTTTCCTCAGTAACTTGTCTAGAAAACATACAGAGTCCTCTCTCAAAACACTGGTATTACAAGTTTTTTTTGTGTCTTTTCCCTACAAACGTCCAATTCTAGAAAAAAAAATCACTGTTAGTTTTAATGAGAGGAGATCGCAATTTTACGTTCTTTTCTTTCTCTATACTGTCCTCCCTCTGCAAAAGGAAACCCAGAAAAAAATCTTCAGTTTTAGTTGTGTATAGACATACAATCCACCTTGTTCTATTGGAAGAATAAACTTACCCCACATAACTCTTGCCCTTGCCCCTCCCAGAAAAAAAATCCTTCAACTCTTTATTAATTGCTATCACTACTTCTCCTGTGGTTGATAAAAATATGTCTGATCTGTGCATAAAACTAAAGGGCCTAAAAACATTTTCACTGCTTGCATCTTGCTATCCCTATCCATAAAACAGAGCTTTCAATTTTGCGGTGTTTCTATTATCTTTTGTTTAGCCTCTTCCTACCTTAGCTGCCATAATAGAATCCCTTTTAACCCATGCTCCTAAGTACTGCACTTTGTCATGCCCCATAAATATGGGAATTGCTGAAGTAATTTGTGTGTGGGTACATAGTTTAGAGCTATTGCCTTTGTTTTAGTTTAACTAATTTTACATCCTGAAAAGACATGAGACCATCTCAGAATGTTCCACTACACTGAAATGTCATTTTCTCCTTTTATCAGGTACAAAATAATATCTGCAACTTTTATTGATTACCTTACCAATTATATCCTTGAATTTCTGAATCCCTTATTTTATTTGCCAATGGTTCTAAATATTATGCAAATAAAGAGGAAAGAAGACATGCCTGCCTGATTCCACTTTTCAAACAGAACTTATCAGAAAGAACCCCAACCCCATTTCAAATTTCACCTCTGATCCCTCATACATCCCCTAATTAACCTTATTATTTTGTCTGGGAGTACTAATGCTTCCATTGCCCTACCCATAAAATCCCAGCTTACTTTGTTGCACGCTTCTCTGCATCAAGACTGTCCAACAACATTGATATTTTCTTACATTCTGCTTCCCTTTAGATCACCATTGTTCTGTTAATGTTGTCAGATGTTTGGCTTCCCTCCACAAAATCATGCTGATCCATATCTATCTGTTTTGGCATCACCTTTGCCATTTTTGAGCCATTGTAGACATGAACACTTTATAACCATGGTTTAGAATTGATATGGGCCTATATGAAGGTGGATCTGATGGGTCTTTACCATCTTTAGGCATTACAGCCACCACAGCTTTTTCCAGGATGTTAGTGCTTCTCCTCCTTTTAAAAAACTGTGTTAAACAAAACCTTCCAGATATTTATCACTTTCTTCCCTCCTATCTTCCAAACTTCCATAGGAATACCATCTATTCTTAGAGACTTTCCAGTAAATTGGTTATACATTACCTCTTATCTTAACTGTTAGCAATTGAGCCACATCTACCTCTAATCTTGGCACATTTCCATTCCTACTTTTTCTTGCTTTCCACATTTATCTGCTTTATACAGATTTCCATAGAGTTTCAGAAATATTTTTCATACCGCTACAGGATTTCTGGATATTTTCCTTGTTACAGGGTCCCTCAGCTTGGCAGCAACCATTTCTGCTTTATGTTGCCTAAGCCATTGTGCTAAAAGCTTTTGTGCTCTGAAGTTATCAAAAAAACAGTTGCTTAACAGCAATCTTTCTAAACTCATGCATCTTATCTAGATAGTCCTATTTTTTCTCTTTAGCACTCTGCAGTTGTGCCTCTTCATGTTTTTCAAAATCCCCATATTCTGCAATACTCTAACCTTTGTCTGTCCCTCTAAATAATTCTTGCTACTTCTTAACCAGATTTATTTTATTTCTACCCTATTTTTAAACACCATTTTCACTTTATCCCCAGTCCCTAGCTATGTTTTCTGTAGAAATTTCTATCTTCCCTAATTACTACCAAACAGCTTCCAATATCCATTACCCATTGTATAAAATCCTCTCTGTTTAACAGATAGGTGCGGAAGCGCCAGTCTCATTTTTTATTTTATTACCCTGCATTTTTATTGGTTTACCTTTAAAATGTCACAACACACTTGTGCAACTGTTTACTTACCAGACTTGAAATGTCGAAAATGGCAACGTCGGATGCTCAGAATTGCGAGCTTGGTACTTAGAGAAAGCTGACACTCAGGGAATGTCAACTTTGAGCAAACTTACCTCATCTTCGGGTTTCTGCTTTAAATGTTTTGCAGGGGGCAATCCCACTTGCACCCCTGCAATCCCTGCTACTTGTATATATTAACTCTGGGATCTCACTACAGTGAGGGAAAGGGTGCATTTCCCAATCCCCACTATTGTGTGATCTCCACTCAAGACACCGAATTCATAACAGTTAATTCACACTTGCATTTGCTGTTGTGAGTTCTGCATTTTTTCTTTCGCTAATACGTATTTTTGAAAACATACTTGTGCACATTTGCGCATCCCACAAGTCAGCCACGGCATTTTAAAAGTAACCCTTTTTTAGTTAGTAATGGCATGTGATCTGAAGTAATTATTTGATGTGTACCAAAACTTTCAACTAAACGCACATGCTCCTGTGAAGTATAATTTCTTTCTAGCCTACCCAATTTTTATAGCTTGGGGAATAATATGTAAATAATATGCCCCAAAGAGATGATCCAGTTGTTCAGGATTTTAGAATTTATGTGGACAGTGGCCTAATTTTTAAGCAGCATGTGTCCATTGTTTAAAGAAAATACTTCTATATTGTAAAACTTATAAACAAAGAGAATGTGTCTAAACATAAGGATGCCGTTGCTCCCCTTTACTCAACCCTAATTAGGCCAGTCATGCAATATAATGCCCCCTTTGCAATTTATCTTTCCAGACACAGGAACTAACTGAAATGCCCACAGAGATACCTTACTAAATGGATTCAAGGCCTAAACATATTCTAAATGAACTGACTCAAAGCCCTGTTACTATACTCCGTATCCTACAGTCTGCTAAGAAGTGACCTGAGTCTGGCATACAAGTATCCTCTGCCCCCTTCCTGATGGATTTACTGCACATCAGCAAGTTAAATAGCATCAGAAACACTTGGTCTAGGGAATTGAACCTCTTTTGCAACATCAACAGAACAGTTTGGAGGGACAGGTATATCTCACAGAGGACACCACTGCTCTGGAACAGACTCCCCAAACATATAAAAAAAAGTTCATCCCTCTCTATATTCAAGCACAATAGAGATCTATGGATGTGAAACAGAAAATTTATCCCAGGGCAACCCCCTGTACTACTAATGGAACAGAGGCAGATCCTAAATGCTTTAGCACATGCATGGGTCCCCCTCAAATTATATGTCATATGATCCAAGTTATTCTCATTAGGGTGGTATATAATTATCAACCATGGGATGGGTTAGGCCAATCTAAAACCAAATTGGATAATTACTTTGAGAACAAAAAGGGATATTGGCTAGGCTTAGAATGAGCCATAAGCACAGTTGACGTAGTACTTACCTATAAAGTAGTCAGATTAATGGGTCTGCATTTTCTTGGATCTGTTGATGGTCCGTCCTTATGAAGAAGGATGTTGCAATCCTCCATTCTTGTGGCACAAAGCCTGTTCTGAGGCTGTAGTTAAACAAAGACTCCAGTAGCCTTGCTAAGTCATAGTTTAAGCTATTCAGGAGGCATCCTGGGATATTATCGGGGCCCACTGAGGCTGTGTTCTTCACCTTAGCAAGCACAGCCAAGAGATGCTCTCTATTTGAAGCTAGAGGGGTTATATTTGAATGTATTTCCTGGGGGGGGGCCTGGGGGGAGTGGGGAGGATAAAGTCAGAGTTGAATTTGTCAGCCACCAAATTAGCTACACTGTCCAGCTCAGTGAAGGTGGCACCAATAACCATCAATTCGACACACTGCCGTGTGCAGCCCTTGAGGTTTCTGACTAAGCTGAAGAAAGCCTTACTGTCGTCTTTTTCCTGGGAGGCTATCTTGACAATGAAATTAGTGTTATCTGAGTTAATTAGCCATCTTATTTGCCTGCTTAGTTTGATGTGAGAGTTGTTATCTTTCTGGGAGTTACACTTCCTGATTTTACACATGACGTTTTTCCTTTTGTTGTATAACTGTTCCATTTAGGATGCCACCAGGGTGGTTTGTTTTTAATGTTATTTTTGGCTTATTTCTGGTAGATGCAGTAGCCTCTCTGCAGCCACAAACATGGTTGTACAGAGTTTCTGCGAACAATTCTGCATAGGTTGCTGTGTTCTCTGACTTGGAGGGGCACTGAATTTTGACAAACTATCGCTTAATAAAAGGCAGTTTGCCTTGGAATAGTTCCTAGTTATTACTGGTGTTAACAAATTGATTTTGATTTTAAAGGAGACAACTTTATGGTTGGACCTTACAAGGAAGGGCATGACATTGTGTGTGTGTGTGTGTGTGGGGGGGGGGTGCAGCATGCTCCCATATTTATGAGTACAAGGTCCAGTTTGGTGGAACCTGTATTAGGCATATAGGTTTATAGGATAGTACTAAGCTAACTGCCCTTGCGAGCCATTTTAAGCCTAGCCAATTATCCCTTGTGAGACTCAAACCCTGCACCTTGTGTTTGTAAGGCAAACACCTTAACCATTAGGCCACCCTCCCAACCCTATAAAGTACAGCACTAACATGCATTAACTGGTCTAGGGTGTTTGTGATTATGAAGTCCATGAATCTCTGTGTCTGCAGATTTGAGGTTGTGTAGACTTCCCAGTCTATAGAGGGGTAATTGAAGCCTCAGATGAGTAAGGTGTTAGGCTGAATGGTGAGTGTGTTCAGTAGGTCTAAGTATGAGCTATGAGTTTTGTGATACATAGAGAATGACCTATATCATGCTAGGATATGGTCCATGAATTTGTCTATAGTGATTTGCGCCTGGAGAAACTGCAGCACGTCATCCTGTTTAATCAACATAGAGGTATGCTTCTTTTTAACATCTTTATTGAATTATCACTTAAGACATAGGGAAGAAAGAAGTTATGTACTCACCATAACATTCCATGTGTGTTGTCCTTGTAGTTGTTGTTGTCATTTATATAAAAGAAAAAATGGTATTAACAAATTCCCAGTTGCAAACATTAAACATCACATATATTACTTTTTATATTTATCATCAATTCAGCATTGCACAAATTGATCAGATCCTGCCTTCCTTTAAAACCCACTCTTCCTCCAAAACATTATTAACCTAGAGGTATGCTTACTATTGATGCAGATTAAGACACCTCCACCTTTAATTACGTAACTGGACTCTTGACTTTCTGACTGGTAGACCCCAGTGGACATGCGCTGGAAACAACACCTCTCAATGCATAGTCCTGAATACTGGTGTTCCCCAAGGCTGTGCACTCAGCCCCTTGCTCTTCACCACCCTCACCCTGTACTACAAAACATAAGTCAAACCATATTATAAAATTCACTGATGATACCACAGTCATGGGTCTCATTAGTGGTGGGAATGAACATAACTACAGGGATGAGGTGAACACTTTGATTGCCTGGTGAGATAGGAACAATCTGGACCTGAATGTTAATAAGACCACAGAAATGATTATGGACTTCAGGAGAAAGGCAACAGTTTACCAGCCACTCACTATCAAAGTGGAGGTAGTAGAGAAAGTCAAAATAACCAAGTTCCTGGGCCTTCACATTTCTGATGACCTCTCCTGGGCTGCTAATACCAACCATATAGTCAAGAAGGCTCAACAGAGGCTTCATCTCCTGAGAGCTCAAAAAGGCCAGGCTCCCACTGTCTGCTCTAACCACTTTTTACAGGGGGCTATCGAGACCATCCTCACTAGCAACTTCATAGTATGGTTCGGCAACTGCACAGTTGCTGAGAAGAAGAAACTACTTAACCTCCAAGTTCCATCTGTAAACTCCAAAAATTGTGCAAACTAATACAATTGCCCACTATGAATGTTTCTCCTAGTGTACTCTCAATGTAAAAAAAAAAAAAAAAATCCTATACTTCTGGAGGACTACCTGTTATATTTTTGCCTCCTAAACTGCTGTTATAGAATAGTGGTTTTATATCTTTCATTTTTGTACCTAGCATTGTTTAAAATATCTATTTTACACATGTATTTGTAATGTTTTTACTACGGAGCTTTTCTCCCCGGGTCTCCACTGAAAATGGGTTCTTTAACCCCGTGGACTTTCCCGGTCAACAAATGTCAATAAATAAACAAATAAATAAAAATATAGAGGGTGGTGAGGGTGGCTGAGAAAATCTTGGGCACAAACCTCCCTTCTATTCAGGAGCTTTTCTTTACAAGAGTAGAAAAGAGAACATATAAAATACTTTCTGATTCGACCCATCCGGCCCACAACTCGTTCTCACAACTTGCATCTGAAAAGAGGTACCGCAGCTTCCGCTGTAGGACTACCAGATTCAGGAACAGTTTGTATCCTACAGCTGTGAGACTTATTGATATGGACACCAACCATAATACCTGATACATTGAAGCCTTTTTTTTATTTAATCCTGCTGCTCTGAGCAATTACCACCAGCATTACTATTATGCAATATAATGTCTATATTGAGTCACGTCTAAGGTTAACAACTGCAATATGGTAACTAAACAGCTGCTATTCACTAGTCTCTATTTATTCTCTATCTTAACAGTGTAGGGGTTTGGTGGTGAGTATGTATTTATTATTTATCACTGGATAATGGGTACTGAATGTGTTTATGTAATGTAAACTACCTCTTGCATTCATACGTGTTATTTTCTTTCTTATGTTATTCTTTGATACCGCTGCTTCTATGTTATTTGCACTGCATTTCTCTTGTGAGCTGACATATGTAATTTTGTTTAGGCTGGACTTATGTGGTCCTAAATGACAATAAAGTTGCTCTGAATCTTTGAATCTTTAGTCCCTGTCTGTGCAGCTACTGGACTAAAAGTGTGGAAGGCACTGAAACCTTAAAATGCTGCGAATTCTCTGTGCCTTTAAAATATGTCTCGGTAACTGCACAGATGCCTATATTCTCCAGGGCGAGCAGGGCTTTGATGGAGTGTGGTTTCTTGTTTAGGCTCTTGGCAATGAGCAGTAACACCCTGTGGTTCACTGGAATTGAGTTTGCTCTATCAGCAGGTTTGTCAGTCTGTCATTGCCTTAAAAGGATCTATGGGAGACTAAAACGTTTTAGCCAGTATTTGAAAGCCTATGTGCAGACCATCCTTGACAAAGCAACATGGTCTTTTAACCATGTCCTTCCGTGCTTTCAAATATTGCATCCTCTTAGAATGACATGAGAAGTTGGGCCAGTTGTTAAAATCAGTCAACTTTTATTCATACTCGGGCATCATCTTTGCTGAAGTCAATATACTGCTCAGTGCTAGGCTCATACCACCTGAGACACATACAAAGATCTATGTCTCTCCTTTGTCCAACCTAAACTACTGGGAACTATGCATAATAGTATCTGCTTAGAATATATATATACATTTTCTCCATTCTCTATGAATAGCTTCAGTACTTTCTTCAATTTCATCTTAAAATGTGCAGCCAAAAACATTCTTCTTCATGCTAAGTGAGATTAATCTAAAATGAGTATGCCTACTTCTTATAAGTCTCATGTGAGTAACTTGCATGTGTGGAATTGCACAAAACTCTAACCAAACCCATCCAAGACATCAAAATGTTAAGAGTATCCTTTTTTTAATTTTGTCCTTACCAATATTTTATATAAAACCTAATTGGCTCCAGAAAGGAGAGGGATAGAAACCTAAATCTAACACAGGAAAACAGCTGAAGTCAGTCAGAGGTGAGAAAGAGTGGGATTTTGTTTGCCCACCAAATTCAGGAAGAGGTAAAGGAATTTCTGACTGTGGCTATAGCCCACAGTGAAGAGTGGGAGTTTGATCTCTAACGCAAGTACAGGATTGCAAAGACAGACTATCCATGGATAACAATCTGCACTTGTGTCACTATAACCCAGCAGTGCAGTAGTACTCCTATGCCAACGGTTTAAGTTGTATACTGGACTTATTAGTGTAGGCAAGGCTTTCGGCTATGTAAACCAGCCGGTGCTCAGGTTACTTTGGTGAGATAACCCAAAAGTATTGGAATACTGCAACAATGACTTAATGAGGGATACCACCTTGTGACAAACTGGACATCACAAGACTGAAGATGTTAATACTTCTCTGACATATTTTCAACAAAATCCTATGTTCCTTATAAAAACTACCTTTGTCCTCAAAGGCAAACATGCATTACAGGTAACAGATGCCCCTAGGTTAATAAAATACATTAAACTTTTAGTTATGTACTCACCATAACTTCAGATGTTTGGGATCCATCTCGCCTACATTCTGACTGATGGGTTGACTCGGCACGCTTATGTTATAGAGCGAGGCCTCTAATTGGCTGAGCTATCTTTATCCCAGGATGCACCACCACTAATCCCCCAGATCTTGTTTGTCCGCATTCATGCACACATGCACAGCTTGTTTATATAACACTGTTAGATGTTTCAAGATGAAATAACAGGATTCGGACCTTCTGATATCCTCTGATCTCCAAGGAAGGGGGAAGGAGGGTGGGTTATTAGGAATGTAGGCGAGATGGATCCCAAACATCTGAAGTTATGGTGAGTACATAACTAAAAGATGTTATGTGATCCTATCTCGCCTACATTCTGACTGATGGGACAGCGTCCCTAGCACCTAAATCCCGGGTGGCTCATTGGAAAACACTCCTGAGCACTGTGGAACCAAATGAAGCTCGTCCTCTAGATGCCACATCTAATTTGTAGTGAGAAATGAAGGTGTGCGGGGAAGACCATGTAGCCGCAGCACAAATATCACCAATAGCAAGCTTAGAATGAAATGCTACCGAAGTAGCCATAGCCCTTGTAGAATGAGCCTTGACAGAGGAGGTAAGTTCTTTGTTAGAATAAATATAAGCTTGAGTAATACAGTCCCTGATCCATTTGGCAATAGTGACCTTTGTGACCGCATTGCCCAATTTGTTTTCTGCAAAGGACACAAACAACTGATCTGTTTTCCTTGATTGTTTGGTCCTATCTAAGTAAAAACGTAACTGCCTGTGGACATCTAGTGTGTGGAAAATAAACTCCGCTTTATTGGAGTATTTTGGGAAAAAAACTGGGAGCTCTAACGACTGTTGCAAGCATAAAGTAGAACAGACTTTAGGAACAAAAGAAGGATTTGGTCTGAGGGATACCCTGTCTGTATGAAAAAACAAGTACGGGGGTTTCACTGACAAAGCTTGAAGTTCTGAAACCCTTCTGGCTGAAGTAATCGCCACTAGAAAGGCTGTCTTCCATGATAGAAACTTTAGATCACAGGTAGCTGCCGGTTCAAAGGGAAAAGAAGTCAAGGCACGTAATACTATATCGAGATCCCATGGAGGTGCAGGATGAGAAATCGGAGGTCTTAATAGAGCAGCACCTTTCAAGAAGGTCTTACACAACCTGTTGCTCATTAAAGGTGGGTCTATGGATTCATGAAAATTAGAAATCGCTGCCAATTGTACTTTGATGTTAGAAACAGAAGAGCCTTGATTGAAAAGAGAGGTCAGGAATTTGAGTACTTCTGCCACGGGAGTAGAAATGGGGTCCAGGCCCCGGAGTTGAGCCCAGATAGCAAACCTTTTCCATTTGCTAGAATACAGTTTCTTCATAGCAGACTTGTGGGCTGAAGACAATATGTGCACCACATCTGGATCCAGTGCATGTCTCCTGACTATGGTCGGAAGAGGAGGAGCCAGGCCGTCAATTTTAATGTGTGTAGGGACTGGTGTAGTAGTCCCGACTGATGAATCAGTAGGTCTGGGACCTGGTCCAGGAACCATGGACCTTCCAGAGCATGTTTCCGAAGATAGGGAAACCAGACTTGACGAGGCCAGTAAGGAGCAATTAAGATCATCTTGCTCCCTAAGAGATGCCTTTTGAATTACCCTGGGGAGGAGAGGAACTGGAGGGAAGGCATAAAGCAGGCCGGTGGGCCAAGGATTGACTAATGCGTCCATGGGGCTCTTCCCCTGAGCCGGGGTTAGGGAGAAAAATTTTTTGCACTTCGCATTTAGAGGAGTCGCGAAGAGGTCACAACACGGAACTCCCCATTCGCTGAAAATCTGCCTTGCCATTGTCATATTCAGAGACCATTCGTGAGGAGAGAGGATGGTTCTGCTCAACCTGTCGGCTATGACATTGGACTTGCCCGGTATGTGAGTAGCCACTAGGAAGCGTTTGGTCGAGACTGCCCATTCCCAAACTCTCATCGCTTCTCTGCAAAGAGGATAGGATCTGGTCCCTCCCTGTTTGTTCAGGTACCAGACAACTGACATGTTGTCTGAGTGAACAGCAATTACGCCCTGAGGGAGGTAATCGTGAAGGGCTTGAAGGGACAGGAGTACTGCCCTCATTTCTAGGATGTTGATGTGGAGAGGGGTCTCTTCCGGGTGCCATTTGCCCTGGACTGACCTGCCCGGGGAATGCCCCCCCCCACCCCGTATGGGAGGCATCCGTGGTCAAAGTGGCCACCGGAGGAGGAAGAACAAAGGGTCGTCCCCGATCCAAATTGGAGGACACTAGCCACCAGTGAAGGTCCCGTTTGCAAGATTCTGTGATCCATATTAGATGATTGAGAGGGAGTTCCTGAAAGGACCACTGAGTTGAAAGAAGCCACTGGAGGATTCTCATGTGTAACCTTGCCAAGGGAACTAGCAGAACTGTGGCAGACATCGATCCCAATAGCTGTAGGACCATTCTGGCTGGGGCTTTGGACCTGGGGAGTAAGGCTCGAACCTGATTTTGAATGGTCTGAATTCTGTCTGCAGGTAGATAGGCCCGCATCTGGTTTGAATCTATCTCTACCCCTATGAATCTTATTCTTTGAGATGGCCGTAACACAGACTTTGGCCAACTGAAGGTGATTCCAAGGGAATTGCCCAATGATATTGTGGCTTGCAGGCTCCTTAGAAGTAGATGCTTGGAGGTGGGAGTTAGAAGCCAGTCGTCTAGGTACGGAAACACCTGGAATCCTAGACTCCTCAAGTGAGCAGTCACTACTGCCAAGCATTTGGTGAAGACCCTGGGGGCTGTGGTGAGACCAAAGGGCAGCGCACGGAACTGAAAATGACTGCCTCCTAGGCTGAAGCGCAAGTGTCTCCTGGACGTTTGATGTATTTTGATATGGTAATACGCGTCCTTGAGGTCTATGCAGCACATCCAAACACCTTTCTCCAACAATGGGAGAATGGTTTGTAAAGTGACCATTCGGAACTTGGACTTCTTGACTGAACGGTTTAGGTTGCTTAGGTCCAAAATGGGCCTCAAGTCCCCGGTCTTTTTTGGCACCAAAAAGAATCTTGAGTAAGTCCCTAATCCGATCTGGTCTGCGGGGACAGGTTGGATGACTCCTTTTTGCAGCAGCTTTGAAATTTCTGAGGCTGCGGTATCCCGTTGACTGGGTGGCGGGTCCGGGATTCTTTTGGACTGAGGGGGGGGGGGCAACAGAATGGGATGGAGTAACCTCCGGCGATAATTCGAAGCACCCATCGGTCCTGAGTGATCCCTTCCCAGGCCTTCAGGTGCTTGGCGACCCCGACTGGCTCCGGAGCAGCACAGTCGGGCAATCCCTCAGGGACTATGAAAAGCTGAAGAGCCACGAAAGGACTCGCGGTCTCCAGTGTTGCGGGGGCCTCTGCCGCCTCTGGGACAGTGTCTTCCTGATGAATTTCCCCCTCCTCTGCCTCTGGAGGGGGGACCTTCCTGCTGAGAGGGGTAAGACTTCTGAGATCTACGGAACCACATCTTCCCTCCTCTTTTAGCCTTGGGATAAGGCCAAAAGGGAGTGGAAAATCATGCCCCTACGGCAGTCAGAGTCTTACCCTCCTGTTCACAGCGGGTAAGTGTGTCTTTTACCTTGGGCCCAAACAGGGAGGACCCATCAAAGGGGGCGTCGGCAAATGAAGACTTGAAGGCCTCAGCGAAATGACACAGGTGGAGCCAGGCTTGTCTCAGTAGAGCAATGCCTGTACCCGCCGCTCTACTCGCCCCTTCGGCCACATACGAAATGAGCCTCATGGACGAGTTCGAAATGGACGACATTGTAGCCAGCTGAGATCCAACCGTCTGGGCCAGCTCCTCAGGCAGGTTACCTAAGAGGGTATCGGATAGCTCCTTAATCAGATCCCTCTGAAATCTCGTAAAGTGCGTCAGGTAGTTCAAAGACCTCAGAGTAAAGGCCGCTGAACTAAGGGTGCGCTTACCGTACCGATCCATGCTCCTAGACTCCTTATTAGGAGGATGGACGGACGTAGAAGCCTCTGCTACATCTTGCTGGGTAGCAGATGCCACCACCATAGCATCCACAGCCACACCTTTCGTAAGGAATTCTCTATCTGGGGGCACCAAAAGAAATTTGTTTGGATGAGCGGGCACCGGTTCCACAGAGTCTGGGTGTTCCCACGCCCTTTGACAGATCAAATCCAAGAGCTCGTCGAAGGGCGGAGACACCCAGGAGGCGGAGGGCTGAGCCCCGAAGGCCTTCAGGAACACAGACTCATCAGCAGAGGGAGGTTTGGACTGCCAGCCGCCTCGTTGTTTTAGGGCTTCCAGGATGTCTGCAAAGGAGACATCATCCGAGGACGACTTGGGGGACCCCTCTGCATCATCGAGATTGGTGTCAGATGTCAAAGACTCGTCAGGGGAGTCAACGTGCTTCCTCTTGCACGTTCTCTTCCTGGGAGGTTCTTCCGAAGAGGCTTCAGAAGGACCCCCAGGAGGGGGAGAAACCCCAGCGGGGGTAACCTGAGGCCCAGGGGCTCCGCTGTCTGCGGACAGGGGGACTGCCAACGACCCAGTCTCCAAATGCAGGGAAGGAGCTGGGGAAACTGTGGAGGTAGCCAATGAAGATTTGGCTAGAGAACTCCTCATAGCCCTGAAGGCGGGACCACCAGAATCCTGGGAAGGTCCCCCCTCCATGGCCACGACAGTGGACGGTAATCCCGCCGCCGACGCACCAAGAGGGAGACTTGGGACCGAAAGCATCAATCCCGAAGCTTCCCCCCCAGGGCCGAAGGAAGAAGTCCGTGCACTGAACTCCGACCCAAGAGCGGGAGTGGGAGCAAGGGTCGGGCCTGACCCTAACACCTCCACTGGTTCCACCAACACCTGCTCCAATGGTGCCGAAGCTGTTGGAGGAGGAAGTACAGTAGGGGAGTGGACCATTGGCTCCGAAGCCAAATGGGCTGGAGCCGAAACCATCTTTTGGAACACCGGAGACAGGAAGAATCGAAGGAGCACCCTGTCGATGTCCGAATCAGACATCCTGGATGATCTCGAGGATACCGATCGGGCCCGAACCGATTTCTCCATCGGCTCCGAAGGGCTCGGGGACCGGCTCCGAAAGGACTCAACAATTATCGGCTCCGAGGAAACCTTCAAGGAAATTTCCCTCGGTGCCGATAAGGACTTCGGCTCCGAGGGGGAAGTGTCTGAGCCGATGACCCTTATCGGCTCCAATATCAGTGGAGCCGATGAGGGTGACCCGCCTTTCGATGCCCCAGACCTCGGCTCCGAAACCAGAGGGGTCGAGGCTGGAGGCATCGAGGCAGACCGTTCCGACCTCGGCTCCGAAGTCCGTGGAGCCGATGGAGAAGTCTGCTTAGTTTTCTTAGCCGTCGGATCCGACTGACTGGTCGGAGCCGGCGCTTTCCTCTTTTTAGAAGGAGACAGAGAGGAAGATAAAGCCTCCTCAAAAGAAGGCTTGATTAATCCTTTAAGGATTAATTTGTTTTTCCTCTCCTGGAGGACTCTGGAGGAAAACGCATGGCATACACTGCACGATTCCTGCAGATGTTTAGCGCCAAGACAATAGACGCACGAGGAGTGGTCGTCCGTTATGGACATTTTGAACCCACACCTCGTGCACTTTTTAAACCCGGAGGGTTTATGTTCTTTAGACATAATGTACAAAAAACAGACAACAACAGTAAATTAAGTGTTTGATACACAGGAACAAAAAATGTATGCCACTAACTCGGAAAAATATTTAAACTAAAGAACTTTTTTTTTTTTTTTTTTTACACACAAGAAATGTAAGAAAGAGAAAGGGGAAACAAGGAGGGTCAAGACCCTCTAACTCAAACGGGTACTTGACCCACACACAACCACTAAAGTAGTTAGCACAGGGGAAGGCCCCTCTAACTTAAACGGAACCTTCTCTGACAGGAAAATATAAGAAAATCTCAATGAAACTGTAAGAAACACACTCGTACACAAAAAATAGCCGTTAAAACAGCTTTTGGGTTTAAATGAAGGAAATACTGACAGGAAAAAAGACTATATATATAGTACTTAGCCCAGCCAATGTTGAGACCACGTCCAAGCTCTGTAAGCGGCAAACGAGATCTGGGGGATTAGTGGTGGTGCATCCTGGGATAAAGATAGCTCAGCCAATTAGAGGCCTCGCTCTATAGCATAAGCGTGCCGAGTCGGAGCCGAGGGATCGGCTCCGAACCCATCAGTCAGAATGTAGGCGAGATAGGATCACATAACATCAAATGTTATGTATACAGGACAGAAAATGATAAAACTTGAAGAACACTAAGCTTTCCTCTAATCACTTTCTGTTTCTTAACCTTACATAAAAGACAAAAAAGTAACAAAAAAGTAAAAATCAAACAATTATAAAAATATTGATAAATATATTGAAAAATTTTCTGTTAAGTAACAATTAGTTGGCAACAATAAAGATGTACCCTATACCATTATCTAATTAAAATCAATAAAAGCAAACTTTCCATCTTGTTGCATCATTACTACAGCCACCTCCTATCAAATTCAACTGTACCCAACATCGTACAAATAACACAATTCTGTACACAGACATACCACACTGAATTTTAGAACCGTCACAGTACCTGCTACTAAAAACCACAAGACCCCAAAATCAGGATAAACAACTATTACTTCACCTAAAATTCATCAATAACTGGAATCTCAGAATTAAAACATCAGTTAAGGTGAAAAAAAGACATTCTACTTAGCTTTCAAAAATTATTTCAGCAATAAAAACAAGTCTGGATTAGAAAAAGTTCAGAAACTACTAACTTTCTTAAAAAATCTTCCAGAAGTAAGTTTGAACTCATCTGAATGTTACTTATTATTAATAAACAGAACATAAATTAATGTGCTTAGAGAACAAAATCTGAGCAGCTTCACAAAAGCCAAAGTAATACAGAGTGCTTATAGAGACACGAATTATAGAACGTCAGTCATGATAAGTGCTAGAGCATATCGCCCAACTGTTTAGATTTTCACAAAATGTCCAGAATTTTGCCTCATATTTTTGGTTTGTTCCTCATAAAATTTGTAGTTTTCTGGCAAATCATTGAGGATTGAAATTCCTAAATAATGATGGCAATTTAAGTTTCAGACTTCATATCCTTTGGAAAATACATAATAATTTAAAATATAGGAAACACCAGACCATACCAGATAGTATCAAATAAAACTCCAAAGTTTAATCCACAGTACAAAAATGGTAAGCGCTTTCGTAGCCAGAGCTACTTCATCGGACAACTCAATAAACTCCACAAGAATTTTTAAAAACAGCAACAGCTTATCCTAACAGGATGCATGCCAACATGGGCAAAGGCCTAAATTATAACATTTGTATTAAACCGGTTTTGGTTAAAAGCCACTATGCAGATAAAGTCTCTGTATATGCATTTTTATGTATTTTTATTCATTTTATCGATCTATTAGTTGATATTATGTCTCTATCTAGTGCTTTTCCTTTAAATCAGTGACTATCAGGCTAATTGTTTATTAGGAACTAACACTGATAGGCTGTTGCTGTTTTTAAAAATTCTTGTGGAATTTATTGAGTTGTCTGATGAAGCAGCTCTGGCTATGAAAGCGCTCACCATTTTTGTACTGTGGATTAAACTTTGGAGTTTTATTTGATACTATCTGCTGTGGTCTGGTGTTTCCTATATTTTTCTGCATATCCTTTTTGTTTGGGCACCCAGTCTGCTCATACCACCTTGTATTTTTTATTTCTTATAATAATTTAAAAGCTGTTATTCTAGCAACTTTCTACAATTATAGGAACAGTATTTAAAATCTGTCTGTATTTTTTGGGCATTTATCCCCCCATTTTTTCTGGCTTTTTCCAGACTTTTTACACTGAGAGGTTGAGAGGTATGCGCTGCAGCAAGTAAAATTAAAAAATTAAAATTAAGTTCATGGGACCAGACAATATGTCTAGTGGTTTCCTGTACAGGATCTAGGAAAAAAGTATAGTTGGGTAAGTTAACTTCCTATAGCAGTAGATGTTCAAAGATATAATTGTTACTGTAGCCATAACCATATGTGACATATCCTACCAAAGATACTGCACATCCATCCAGTCCAAAAAACTTCATACTCTTTCCAATCGCGTAGTATGTCTGCTCTTAGCAGATTAAGGTGAGAGACAAAAAAATATAAGAAATGAAAGACAGGTCAAACTACAGCTTTGAAATCTGAAAAAAAAACCAAGCTGGACAAACAAACTAAGCATAGTGTGAGACAAGATCAAGAAAAAATTGAAGAAAATTTATATAAAGCTATTGAGCACAACAGGAAACCTTTTTATAGATAACATAAGATGCGGAAGGAGTAAAGACATACAAATTTATAAAATGTATGTACTTTCTAAAATTTATTTTTAGACAACAGATTACAGATATATTTACAAAATTTTATGCAAAACAGTTTGGCTTCACAAAGGGGGTGATAAGTCATCCTAGTGACATCCAGGTAACCTCAGATACTGGAATCAAATTAGATTATATTGAAAAAGTACTGTGTAAAACTGGATACAAACAAAGCACAGGGAGGAGACAGAATTAGTAATAATGACATGAGAATACTTGAGCAAGAACTTACAGTACCATTATATCTATTATTTACTAAGTCGTATAAATATGTGAAGATTCCTCAAGATTGGAGACGTGCTTATTAAACCTGTCTTTAAGGGAAAGGGGAGTAGGACAAACCTAGAGTCATACAGACTCATAAGTCTACTTTCATGTTGTGGAAAAATAATGGAGAGGGTAAAACTGGATAAGCTGTTGTCAGAAATGGATAGTTTGAGACTTGAAACTATATATCAGCATGGATATGTTGAAAATAGATCTATTATCACATGTAACATGATGTTCTATAACAATGTAATAACAGCTATGAATGAAATATTGTGCTGTGATGTAATTTATATAGACAACTTCAACATCTGACAGGGTAATACACAAAACACTGAATAATAACTTAGAACTAGGTATCAATGTACTCTTTATAAGAGGGGATAGCTGCATGACTTACAAATAGGACATGCCAAATATCACACAGCAACTGGATAAGTGAAATTCTTGGTTACAGTCAGGGTGTCCCACATGGCCCTGTCTTAAGCCCCTACTTGTTTAGATTGTATCTTTCAGACCTAACTTTTTCATCTGAGGTGTTTTACAGTCTATATGCAGACGACCTGAAATTGGGTAAACTGATTACATGTGTTACAGATAAGGCACATCTGCAAAAGTACTTCACTAAATTGAGCATTTGGGCACAGGAGAATAATATGGTGATAAATACATCAAAAACTAAGCAAATGAGATTTGGGAGACATAAACTGAAAGCTGAATATTTAATATAGCACAAAGTGATTGAAACTGTAGATTCATTTAAGGACCTGGGTATATAGGTAGATCCAGCTTTGAGTTTTTCTAATCATATCAACCAGTTGGTTAATGATAGTTATAGAACCGTAGGTTGCATAAATAGAGTTATAAAGTCTAGGAAATCAGAAATGATGAAGTCACTGTTTGTTAATTACATTAGACCCAAACTTTAATATGGAATAACAATAAGGAAACCTTATCAGAAAACAAACATGAGTAAAACTGGAAAGAGTAGAGCAGAAATACACTAAAGACATCCATGGATGTGAAAATTTAAGTTACCATGAAAGACAAAATATTTGAAATCATACAGTGTCTCTTACAGATATTTAAGAGGAGATCTTATTCAGGTATATGGGGCATTTAGAGACAACTACCTATGGGAATGTTTAGGGTTATCAAAGAGTAGTAGAGAGTCATCAGACAACCTATGTAGAAGATTCTATAGGAATGAGAAGTGTACTAATTGGTTCTCTGAAAAAGCAGATAATAACATGGAACAGACTGCCAAAATACATTAAAGCAAGTACTAGTTTAGATATTTTTAAGAACAGTCTTATTATAGGAACAAGTGTTTTGGTATATTGGCAGGCTAAAATGGCATTAATGCCCATGCTTGAAATATCTGTATGTATGTATGTATGTATGTATGTAAGATTATATGCTGGTCTAAGAAGAGTATATGGGCATGCCAAAACTCAGAGATTTCTTTCTCTAAATAGGAAGGCAGACGCCTAAAGCTCCACAATAGATAAGTCATATCCTTTGAGAAAAGCATAAATAAAAAGATGGATAACACCCCTAGCTAGAGGAAGTGTAAGAATAAGGGATTATGGAAGGATGGTACCAGTACTGCAACAATCTTATATTCAAATAACTTCTGCTATGGTGAGTGTGCTATTTTTTTCATGAGATCACTGTTACAGTAGCCAAAACTATATGGGGCAATTGCCAAAGCTGAGGAATAAAAGTTGCAAGGAGACGAAACAAAATCTAGGAGTCCTTAAAGAATAGTTTTAACAAATCCTGTCTAGCAGTGGAAACTAAATCAGGCTTACAGTGTTTAGTGAACATATGTATGAAGGACCAAGTAGCTGCCTCTAGAATAAATGTAGAGTCCATCCCTTTCTAAAGAACATTAATGAGGTCCCAGCCCTACCTGAATGTAACTTGACCTTCTGAGGGGGACTTCCTCCATGATTTGAGTAACAAAACTGAATAGCCTTAGGCAGCCATGTAGAAATGGTTTCCTTAACTATAGGCTGAACTTTTTCATCAAAGAAAGCAAGTTCTTTAGCCTTGTCCAGGTGAAATCTTAACTATCTTGTGGATCTCTAAAGAACTTTGGGATGCAGTTTAGAAAGTCTAGCTCAGTTTAATAAAGGATGGATGGTTTATAAGACTCACCCTGTCCTTGTGAAAAAAAAAATCAAGGAAGTCTGAGGAAACGCAAGGGCTGTAATTCAGATACCGGTATAGCAGAAGATAAAGCAATGAATAAAGCAGACATTTCAGAGAAGAGCTGGCTGTAGGTTCAAAAGGAGACAACATTAAGGGAAAAAAAGAAGCCAACATTAAATTCTCCAAATCAAAATTTGGATCTCAATATGGTCCTACCAGTTTTCCAAGTGGTGTGATACATTAATACTCCTTACAAAAACTATATGACTTGGATGGCCGAAAGATGCTCCGTGATAAAAGTAATGCAAGGTCTGAACTGCGCAATTCACACAGGGACTGAAGAATCATTGGTGTCCCCACCTGTGATGGGCCTATTAAGGCCTAAACTAAAAATCCCTTTCCATTTATCTAAACATGATTTCCTAGTAGCAGATTTTCTTGCCCCCTTTAAAACCTGTTATACATTATCATTGAAAAAGGTGTCTAAATGGAATCAAAACTTATCATCCATACAGATAGATGGACAGTATGAATGTTTGGGTAGATGAGGGATCTCTTAACCTGTGTGAACAAGTCCATATTGTGTAATAATATTTGATAACTGTCCCTGGCCAGATGCACGAGAAGGGAGAATCAATGTTATCTGGGCCGAAACAGGCTCACAAGAAATACCTTTGGCAAGTCTTAAACACCTTTATTAAAATATCACTTAGGAGATAGGCACACATGCATTAATGCATGAAAAGAAAACAAACCATTTTAACATTTTTTTCCATTTATTCACATTATACATTATACAATTTATTTCTTTCATGACAACTTTCTTTCAGTCCAACATCACATAAATCATTCCCTGCTTTCTCTTAAACATTACTCCTCTTCCTAAACATTACTGTGCATGTAGTTTTCCCACAATTTCCATTTATTTCTATGCAATTTGCCCCTTCTCTTCTCTAAAAATCCTACTGGTTCTTTTATCTCTTTTACAATGAACAAATAAAATAACAGTCCGGCCACCAAGGCTGTAGGCATAAAATCTAAGAAAACAAATAAAACACAGGTTTAATATACAAAAAGGATTAGTGTTTTCACAGAATGTGCTTCATCAGATCCTATAAAACCAAACTGATAGGTAAATCCTATTTAAAATGAAAAAAAAATCAGAAAACACAAACAATTAATGATGTAAAGGCAGAGCCTTCAAGGCTGGGTTTAAAGGTATAATAAAATTAAGTCCTGGTGATCTATGTGCCTGTAGGGCTGCTATTCATTTCATTTCCAGTAACTCTGTTTTGTTGATATCATCACCACCCCTAAGACCATTTATTACAGTTTCCATGACAGTAAACTTAAATGAATGTTCAGTATGGAGACATTAGAAGGAAGAACGGTATTAATGCTCTCTACAAACACATTAAAATCAATACTGGACATTCATTTAAGTTTACTGTCATGAAAACTGTAAGAAATGGTCTTAGGGTCTAGGGGTGGTGATATCATGAACAAAACAGAGTTACTGGAAATGAAATGGATAGCAGCCCTACAAGCACATAGATCACCAGGAGTTAATTTTACTAAACCTTTAAAGCCATTGTCCTTTACATCATTAATTGTTTGTGCTTTCTGATTTTTTTTTTCATTTTAAATAGGATTAACCTATCAGTTTGATTTTATAGGATCTGATGAAGCACATTCTGTAAAAGCGCTAATCCTTTTTGTATTATTAAAGCTGTGCTTTATCATACACTTGTTTGCTTCAATTTTATGCCTACAGCCTTAGTGGCAGGACTGTTATTTTATTTGCTTGTTGGTTTCTTTGAAGCAGTTCGCCCTTTAGTCATTAGTATTATTTTGTTTCTCACATCTCTTTTACAATATTTAATATTTCAAATACAAGTGGATGATATTTATATTCTTCAGTAATTGCTTTTTTGTCAGCCAGCAAAGTTAAACATAAGGCCTTACTATGTCTAGACAATTCAGATCCTGTGTCCCAGCTCAAAAGAATAATTTCCTTCATTACAGCCATTTTCTCCACCGATATTTCTGACAAGAGTATTCTGCAGGGAATTTTTAAAATCTTCCAGCTCATTACACTCCCAAAAACATGTTCCCAGTTATCTCTTTCTTCCCTCTTGCACCTCCAAATTTTGGCACCTCCATGAAGAAAAATTATCTGAATTTTCGGGGTATACAAAGAACGCCACAGGAGCAGCACCAATGTGAAACCAAACAGTATTTAATTTGTCAACAGCAAACACGAAAATGCAGCACAACTGTGCTGCATTTTCGTGTTTGCTGTTGACAAATTAAATACTGTTTGGTTTCACGTTGGTGCTGCTCCTGTGGCATTCTTTGTATATTCAACGGTTTATTTTTCATTTTAAGTGGTCTCTTGGGGTATAACAATACCTGTGCAACCACTTCAAGCAAAATTCTGTGGACTTTGCTCCATACCTGGGACCCATATATCTTCCCATTCTTCCCTCGTAAATTGCTTTAATATATATATATATATATATATATATATATATATATATATATATATATAGTTCTTCTTCACAAGATCGAATGAATGGAAGCTCGAAATTCATAATCTCGAGACCAGAATCTCGAACTTTCATTCACTCGAAATTGTGAATGGGAGCCTTAGGTTTAAAAAAATAAAACGTTAACTTACCTTATTGCAGGGGGCCAGGTCCCCTGTACCCTAGCAGTTTAAATGTGAATGTTCTGTGACCGCACTATAGCAGAGGAATGGAAAATCTTCCGTTTTGCGCTTATGCATATAGCGTGGAAAGGGAGATTTCCCTTTTCTTCACTATAGTGCGATCTCGGAGTAGGTATATTTAAGTAGGGGGTGAAGCCCCCCTGCAAAAACATTTGAAAGGTGTTAATTTTATTTTTTTTTTTGGTCCCTTTCATATGTTCGAATTTCTTTAAATTTGAGATTGTGGTTTCGAGTTTATGACTTTCGAGTTTAGATAAATTCAATCATATGAAGGGTAGCTATATATATATATATCTATATCTATCTATCTATATATATATATATATATATATATATATATATGCTCCCATTCTTCCCCTGTAAATTGCTTTTCTAGTCTCTCTTTCCAATCTTTTTTACCCTCCTCATTGAGTTTTATAGTTATCGTGCGATATTTTATCATCATCAACTCCATTTTTCCCCATTTTCTACATGGGGTCAGGGTGTCTTGCGAACTGTCACCATCTCTCTCAAATCAGTGCCACTCTCCTGCCTACTTCAATGCCTGGCTGTCCTAGATCTTCTCTCACACAGTCCATCCTCCTCTTTGCTGGATGCCCTCGTTTCTTCTTGACTTCTACTTGTCTGTCCCAAATCGTCTTCATCAGATTGTCTTCTGATTTTCTGCACATGTGCCTGAACCACTGTATTCTGTTCTCTTTGACTTTCGCTGCAATTGGAGTTATTTTGACTTATGGTCTGGTGTCATTTCTTCATCTGTCCCACAGTGTGCATCCTACCACCCCTCTCAGGCACTTCATCTCCCATCACCTCTAGCTTCCCCAACTGCTCTGCCTTTGCTGCCCAGGTGTCTGCATTGTACAGTAGTACTGGTCACATCACTGTTTTGTGCACTTTACTTTTCAGCTTCTTTGTCACTCCTCTATCATATACACTGCACCTGGCACTCTATGCCAGTTGACTGCAGCCCATCTGATTCTGGCTTTGACCTCCTCACTCAGACTTCCCTTATGTTCGTCCACCACTCCCACTTACTTGAAGCTGTAAACCTCTTCCACTATCTTCCCTTCTATCTCATTTCTCAGCTTCATCTCTTTCCCCCTTTGCCACCATTACAGCGGTCTTATCTGTATTTACTTTCATCCCATGTGCTTTCAGTTTTGCATTCCATTCTCCTTTCCATTCCTGAAGTCCTTGCTCAGAGTCTGTCTGTAATGCCACATCATCTGCATACAGCAGCTTTGTTGGTCTGTCCCCTCCAACCTGTTTGCTAGTGTAGTCCATCCTACTAATTATTCCCTTTTTAACAGCAGCCTTTGCTCCCAATTTAACTAAAAACTCTACCATAGCAGGCCTTTCACTTAGGACTCCCATATTAATATGTCTTTGCATGTACTCTGATATTAATCCCTGAATAGGAATCCAGTCTTTAACCTGTAATCCAAACTTCTTCTTGGCCATATCCATTTCCTTTTCCTCTCTAGCTATATGCACCTAATGCCTTGGTTCTGTTTCTAGTTCTCTCCACTGAACCCCCGTCCCGCCTATTTTCTGTACTTGCAGTCATCTTTATTGGCAAAATCTCCTTTCTCTATTGATATGTAGTCTTAGTACTTAGAATACTTTCTACAAATTTCTGAATATAATATTCTGTATGGTGTTTTTTATTCTCCTTAAGGATCTGCATCCAAAATCCCACTCTTCTTATTTCTTGAACCTCGCCCCCACAAACTTCATCATCATCCCTGTCCATTTTGATTTATAATCTTCTGCTTAAGTTATGTATATGACTTAATTGTGTAGCTCTAAAATATCCATTCAAACCAGACAATCCCAGACCATCTTGTTTTATTGGGAGTATCAACTTATCCCACTTAACTCTTGCCCTGTTTCCCTCCCAGATAAACTCTTCAACTCTTTACTAATTATTGTCCACGTTTCCTCTAGTTGATAAAAATATACCTTGCCTTTTTTATAAAACAAAAGGGGCTAAAAACATTTTTACTGCATGTATCTTACCATCCATATCCTTAAACAAGGGATTCTATTTTCTCAGTTTTTGCTTTATCTTTCTTTAGTCCCTTCCCACATATCCTCATCTGGAATAACAGAAGCCATTTTAACTCATACTCCTAAATACTTCATCATATCATGTCCCCATAAATATGAATATTGCTGCTAAGTTATAAGTGGGTACATAATTTATGACTACAGCCTTTGCTTTATCTTCATTAATTTTATATCCTGAAAAGACATGAAACAGTCACAAAATGTTCCACAAAACTGAGGTGTCCTTTTCTGTATTTATCAGGTACAAAATAATATCATCTGGAAATAAAGCCAGCTTTTTGATTACCATCATCAGTTATATCCTTGAATTTGTGAGCCCGAAATTTTCTTTGCCAGTGGCTCTAAATATAGACAGGCACCCTCCCATTTTAATTTTTGCCTCTAATCTTTCATATATCCTCCTAATTAACCTTATTATTGTATCAGGGAATGCAAATGTTTCCATTGCTGTATTCATAAAATCCTCAGTTACTGTGTCAAATTCTTTCTCTGCATCAAGACTCACCAACAACAGCAATATTTTATTACATTCTGCTTCCCTCTGGATCATCATTGTTCTATTAATGCTGTCAAATATCTAGCTCCCTTCCACAAAACCACATTGATCTATATCTGTCAATCTTGGCAATACCTTTGCCATTCTTTCATCTAGTACAGACATAAACATTTTATAAGCACGGATTAAATCTGAAATGGGTCTACATGAGGCTGGGTCTGATGGGTCTTTAAATTTTTGGGTAACGGAACCACCACAGCTTTTTTCCAAGATTCTGATGCTTCCCCTCCTTTTAAAATATTACCAAACACAATCTTCCAAATCTTTATCACTTTCTTCCCTCTTAACTTCCAGACTTGCACAGGAATACCATCTGTGCCAGGACACTTCGCTGCAGACTGATTATACATCAGATTTTTTTATCACATCTCCACTTAACCATTATTTATTATCTCATCTCTTCTTAACTATTACTTGTTGAACCTTATCTTCATCTAACCTCAGCATAATTAAGTCTTCCATAAATATTTCCATTTGTGCTCCTTCTTGCCTTCACGTTCCTCTGCTTTATACACATTTTGATAAAATGTAAGGAATATCTCAATATCTCTATAGGATCTCTGGTTATTTTTCTTGTCATAGGCACCATGAGCCCTTTCTACTTTCTGTTGCCTAAGTTGCTATGCTAGAAGATTTTGTGCTCTGGAGTCATTATCAAAAAATACTTGTTTAACAGCAATCTTTCTAAACATGTGCATATTATCTGAATACTCCTTATTTTTCACTGTAACACTCTGCCGCTCTTCCTCTTCTTGTTCTGTGAGATTGCCCTTATTCTGCAACACCTTAACCATTGCCATCCTCTCTAAATAATTCCATTTAACTCTTAATCATTCTTCTTTCTCTAATATCTACCTTTTGTAAAACTCCATTTCCATTTTATCTCACTCACTAGCCATTCTTTCTAAAAAAATGTCTATCTTCCTTAACTCTTGAATAACTTCCACTGTCCATTCCTTAAATTCCTCTCTTTTTAGCAGGTATGTGGGAAAGCGCCAGTGTTTAATTTTTACTTCATTACCCTAAATGTTTTTCTTAGTCTTTATTTGTGCATGATCTGAAGTAGTTTTTGGATGTCTGGCAAAGCTTTCAATTAAATGCGCATATTCAAGTGAAATGCAATTCCTATGCAATCTAGTCCAGTTATTGTACCTTGGGGGAGTAATATGTAAATTATGTACAAGTTCCTACTACTGAATTCATAACTTTTGTACCAAATATTTTCAAAAATTTCTTCAGGAATCTACCCTCTTTTGTTATATTTTCCCTTCTGGGTGCCCCTGATATATCCTCACTACTACAAATCAAGTTCCATTCCCCACCTATAAATAATATTCTCCTGCTGAAAGCTGATTATTTCTCCCAAAATTTTCTTAAACCTTGTAGCAATTTTTTGCTGGGATATCAATACATGCCAGTGCAATCCTCCTCCCTTGCCAAAAGTTCCTTACTAACACAAATCTACCACTATTGTCTTTTGCCCCTCTTTTACCACTATTGGAGCTTATCTAGCAATCAGTATTATTACCCCTCCCCCTTTACTTTCTCTCTGACAGTCTGTTGAATATCCATCCTAAAATTATTTCCTTCTCAAATTCACGCTAGTTTCTTTACAAATGTGTCTCCTGCAACATTATTTGATCTTTGCATTTTTTAATATACTTCAATACTCTTTCCTTTAATACTTTAATACTCTTTCCTTTTTTTCCATATATGTAAGGCCATTTGCATTCCAAGATACAAGTAGCCATTATGATAAAAAGCTGTAGTTCTCACTTATCATACACGACAGTTTTCTGAATGTATATTTCCAATGTTTGTCTTAAATGTATATGTTTGCCGCCTCAGAGCAAGAGGTTCTCCAGTTCAATCCTCAGCTGGGGTGCCTTCTGTGCGGAGTCTGCACGTCCTCCCTGTGGTCGCGTAGGTTTCCTCCGGGTACTCCAATTTCCTCCCACATCACCAAGTAGGTGGATTGGACACTAAAATTGGCCCATGGTGTGAGTGTGTGCATGTGTGTGCCTTCTGTGGAAGGTTGGGCGCTGGGCTGGCAACTCAACACCGTAAAACTCCACTGCCAATCATGAGCAGACAGGTGATTCCGCTGTGGCGACCCCTAACCTGGAAAACCCGAAAGAAGAAGAAGTCTTAAATGCATATGTTGTTTGGCAGACCGGTCTTTATTATACAGTTGTTTCTTCTCATCCTTATTTGAACCTATATCAAATTTCTCAACACTTTTTGCTTTAATGAAAACTCTCAAACAAAAAAGTAATTACATTTTCAGAACACCCCCATCCCCTATTAAAAACACACAAAACTGTAAACTATGTACATTTTCAACAAATGAAATGTAGCCCTCCAGACAGAAACAGTTGGCCAAATCAACAGCTGCACCCACTTTGGCAAGTCCATCTTGATCCTTCCAAGGACACCAGTTATCACAGTAAAGGAAGAGCACATAAAAAAACATTCCCATCCAGGGGAAAGAGAATGCATCTGTTTTCCAGGCTTTTTACAAGTTGTCTTGGAATAGAAGAGTTTTTTTTGTTTGTTGAGAGAAGAGGCAAATAGATCAATTTGTGGAGTTTCTCACAGATGAACAATCTCCTGCAAGACTTCTGGGTGTGGCTACCATAGATCTGCCCAAAGAGTCTGCTACCGTGTTCTGCTCTGATGAAGTGTATGTTGCCTGAAGAGTTGTACTGTATTGAACAGCCAACTCCCAGGCAATCACAACTAGTCTGCATAGGTGAGATGAACCCCCTCGGTTGGTTATATACCACATTATCGTGGTACTATTATTACACATTAATAGAGGTCCAAGTGCCCACAAATGATTTAGAGCTTTTATCAGGGCCATCATTTCCTTGAGATTTGTGTGTTTTTGTCTGAAATAGGGCTTCCATATCTAATGGGCGGTTTGAGACACTGCTCCCTCATACAAACTTTGAGGGATCTACAGTGAGTGACTGAGGAGGAGTAGGCGGATAAACCAGGATTCACTAGGACTTGGTAGGCCTATCAGTTGGGCTCCTTGATGAAACTGTAAACAGGGACTGAGAAGGTTACAGGATGAAGATGCTGGTCCCAAATGGGTTTGAGAAAACAGTGAATATTCATGTGCAGAGTGGCAAATAAAGGTCAAATAACCTAGCATCCTCAGGAATTCTCTTGCTGTGGACAAGTTTTGATGAGACAGACATACCAAATGGAGGTGGTGGTAAGAAGACAAATTGGGGCAAGAAAGGCTGTCATCAGAGATGTCTTAAAAACAATCTACAAAATCTATCCCATGTGCAGGGGTTGGTTTAGCAGGTTGCTGGATAAATGAATGGTAAACTGGAGAGATGACAGAGTTTCTTGGGAGAAGGAAACTGTAATGAAGCAAATGTCCAAGTAGGATATTGTGAAGATACTGAAGTCTGTAGAAAGCTATGGCAGGGGCAAGGTACTTTGTGAATACTTTTGGGTGGGGGAGGGACCGAAAGGTAAAGATGTAAGTTGAAAATACAATCGCAGGGCAAAGAATCTTAGGAAACGTGACATTTTTGTGGACAGGAATGTGCAGGTAGGTATCTTTGAGGTCTAGAGTGACCAGAAAAGCCTAGGACAGTAGAGGAAAAGGGGTGTGTAGTGTCAACATTTTGAATTTTGGGACCACAAGAAAGGTATTCAGATTTGAAAAGTCTAAAACAATCTCTAGGTACCTTATTTTCTGAGATCCAGAAATGTTCCTGAATAGAAGCCTTTCCATTGCTGGGATGTTGGAAATAGATCTATCACTCCTTGAGACAATAGATCAGAAAGAATTTGAGGGAAGAGATTAATTTGATTTCTTGAAGGAAGAGGAACCCCATAATGAACAGGAGGGGTTGCCCACTGAAGTTTGTAACCATGCTGAAATACTGTTAGAAGCCAAGCATCTGAGGTTATGTTTCCAGAGAGGAAGTCATCTCGGATGCATTATGCTGAGCAACTAGCTTGGGGGTGTGGATATCCTTAATGAATATAGACACGCCTCCACATTTAGTGTTTCGGTCCGGGTTTGGTGGCCGAAAGGTGTGGTATGAATTATAGCCTGGTAATGCAGGGGAGCTCTCTGGAGCTTTGAACCAGGTCTCTGTCACTGCACAGATGTCAATGTTCTCCATTTTAAGGAGTGCCTTGAGTGAGTGCATTTTGAGGTTTAGACGTCTAGCATTGAGTAGCATTACCCTCAGATTTTGTTGCTTGTACCTGTTACGGTGGTGAATTTGTCATTTGAACCTTGCCTAAAAGCACTATAGGGGTGGCAAGAGCCTTAGCCAGTACCTGGAATCCCAAGGGCAACAGGTGCAGGCCAGCTCTGGCAAAGCAGCGTGGTCTGTTGATCATGTCATCCCAGGCAGACAGATACTGGATTCCCTTAGAATGACACCAGAAGCTTAGCCAGTTGTTAAAGTCAATCATTTTGTCCCTGTACTGTGGTATCATTCTGTTAAGTCTAAGTATTCTAATTTCTTTTGTGTCTAAACATGACTTTTATTTTAATACAAATTAATATGACAAATGCATACACGAAACAGAAAAAATATTTTTTCTTTTATGTTAATACTGCCCCAGATTTAACAAAGACCTTAGCTTCACTTACTATTATATTATACAAAGCAAACAAAGAATGCAAAGGATATCCCAGTTTTACTCCACTGTCCATTTTTATTTTGCGCCTTATAAATCCACTTACTACTAGGCAGAGTCAAGATTTAGCAGGTGCATCTAATGTCCACTTTCAAAACCTTCCCCAAATCCATATACCTTCAAAATACATTGATTGCTTTTCCTCTACCCACTCTACCCCCATACAGTACACAGACAACTCTACTCTGATCACATCATCAAATTCAATCTCACAACGTCAGACACATATACAACAATCTTTCGGTTGAAAGCTGGCTAAATGAAAATCAGCTTATTTTGAATCCTAAAAAAACAAAACTCCTTCTCTTTCTCCCCAAGGTCAGTGATCACATTAAGCTCTCCTTCTCCATCTCTTCCCTAAATAAAACCATCATTAACATTGAAACTCACACAAAATTTCTAGGAATGACAATTGACAACCATTTAAAATTTGATTTACATATCCAGCAATCGATTAAGAAAACTAATCAAAAACTTGGTCTTTTATATCGCAATAAAAAATTTCTATCCTCCGATTCCAGACTCTCCTTGGTTTAAGCCTATCTACTTCCTAGCCTCCTCTATGGAGCCCCAATTCTTACTAACCTTCATTCCAGCCTGCTCTCCAAACTGGAACAAACTTACAATAAAATCACAAAATTTGCAGCTAACTTACCTAATTCCACTCACCATTGCCTGGCTCTTAATAAGCTACACTGGATTGAACTTCCCTATCATCTCAAATTATCTCAACTTCACATAACCCACTTCCTTCTCAATAAACCCACTGCTTGTCCCTCTCTCTCTCTCTCCAGTCTAGTCACTTACTATACCCCTTCTTGTCCCTTACACAGTACTGACAAACTCCTTCTCTAAACTTATACGTCCAAACTGAACACTGACAATCTTTTATATAAATCCTACATAACCAATATCTGGAACAACCTCCCTGTTAATTTATGTAGCATCACACACACTAAAACTTCAAAAAAGAACTAAAAAAACTTTTGCCAGAAAACTTGGTTTTGCCCCTACCAGAAGTCTACCTAATTCTCATTTTATCATCTGTCTCTCCCACTTCTGAGCAGTATGTTTTCTGGCTCTGCTCTAGTTAGATAATGCTACTGAATTATAAAATCTTTATGGAATACATCATGCTTAGATCATTATAATTGTTTATTATAAAGTTTTCTTTTTTTTTTCATACTTTTACAAAACTGTGCTATCTTACAATGCACATATACTGTGAAATTGTCTCTTACTTTTTTGTGATACCTATTACTGTAAAATTTTTATTATTGTTCTTGGGAGCTTTTCTTCTCAGGTCTCCACTGAAAATCGGCCTGTGCTCAGTTGGACCAACCCAGTTAACAAATGTGAAATAAATAAATGTATAAGTTAATTGTGTATATAATTTCATCAAACTTCTGTTAAAAAATCATTAACATTGTCTGGGATCATTTTTGACACTTATCTACAGAATTTATCTAATATACCTTCCTAGTGCAATCCCTATCGCATCAAACCAGCCTTTCAACTCTTCCTTAAAGCTAGCATGCAAAATACTTTACTCCTCGTCACATATTTGATCATAAACTAATAACCATTTGTATACTTTTCATTAAGGATAATGACATGAGCTTTAACTGTCAGGTACTTGAGAGGTATAGTACTTATAATTAAGCCCATCTATTTGAGGTACACTACTCATATACTTTCTTCAAATCCAGATCCACTTCTCTTAATGTTGTCTTATTAAAACTTTATCTGTTTCATCCACAAACCTTTCTCCTCTGATGTGTGTGTGTGTGTGTGTGTGTGTGTGTGTGTGTGTGTGTGTGTGTGTGTGTGTGTGTGTGTATATATATTTTTATATACAAGTATGACATACATGCATATGCAGGTGTGTGCACACACATGTAGTACATGTAAATTATCCACTGTTTCATTTTTGATTATCTTCACCTTTTTCTACCAATCCATATTTAAGGTAATTAAAATGTCTACCCAATTTCAACCCCTTCAGCTTTCATGGCATACATACATACAAATATTTCAAGCATGGGCATTAATGCCCTTCTAGCTTGCCAATATACCAAAACACTTGTTCCCATAATAAGTATCAGGCTGTTCTTAAAAATATCTAAACTAGTACTTCCTTCGGTGTAATTTGGTAGTCTGTTCCATGCATCAGCTACTCTGTCAAAGAACCAATTAGTACACTTCTCATTCCTATAGAATCTTCTACACAGGTAATCTGATGATTCTCTAGTACTTTTTGATAACCCAAAACATTGCCAGAGGTAGCTGTCCCTAAATGCCCTATACTTGAATAAAATCTCCTCTTAGATATCTGTAAGAAACACTGTACAAGTTCAGATATTTTAGTCTTTCATAATAACTTAAATTTTCACATCCATGGATGCCCTTGGTATATTTCCGTTGTACTCTTTCCAGTTTATCATGCTTGTTTTTTTATAGGGTCTCCATATTGTTATTCCACACTCAAGTTTTGGTCTAATGTAACTAACAAACAATGATTTCATTATTTTTGATTTCCTAGACTTCATAAATCTTTTTATACAACCTATAGTTCTATAACTATCATTAACCAATTGGTTGATGTGATTAGAAAAACTCATAGCTGAATCTACCCATATACCCAGGTCCTTAAATGAGTCTACAATTTCAATCACTGTATGCTGTATTAAATATTCACCTTTCAATTTATGCCTACCAAATCTCATATGCTTAGTTTTTTATGTATTTATCAGCATATTATTCTCCTATGACCAAATGGTCAATTTAGTCAAGTTATTTTGCAGACATGCCTTATCTTTAACACATGTAATCAGTTTACCCAATTTCAGGTCGCCTGCATATAGACTGTAGAACACCTCATATGAAAAGGTTAGGTCTGAAAGATACAATCTAAACAAGTAACAGCCTAGGACAGAGCCCTGCGAGACACCCTGACTGTAACCAAGGATTTCACCTGTCCAGTTGCTGTATGATACTTGCCATGTCCTATTTGTAAGCCATGCAGCTATCCATCTTATCAAGAGTACATCAATACTTAGTTGTACTAATTTATTGATCAATGTTATGTGTATGGTATGACCCTGTCAAATGCTAAAGTTAAATCTATATAAATTACACCACAGCACAATTTTTCATTCATAGTCAAAAATAATTTCTTGTTCATAATACATTTCTAAATATGTGTTTTTTGAAAGTCTTTAAGCTGCTAATTTGTATTAAAGTCATCATCTGTTTCCTAATATCTGAATATTCCCTTTTTCTCTTCTTTTTCATTCTGCCTTTATGGATACCTCTGTCAAACTCATCACCACACATTATCATACTTTTCCATTCAAACATGGTTCTTATCTCTTCTCATATTTCTGCTTTCTAACAGTTACAGAAACAAAATTTATTAATTTCCGTGTTCCCTCTTTTTCACATTTACACCAGTTATCGTACCACTTTAATGTATTTTTGATTAACTTGTGCTTGAAGCATATGGTTTATAGATACAACCATGTATGCACGCTACTCTTCTAGTGAACAAAATTCTGTACTGTGTAAACAATCAAATTACATCCTTCCTTTTTCATAACACTCACCGCCTTAAAACATATCTTGTATCCTGATGCTGAGTTCATGCCATTATACTACAGCTCCATTTAAAGTTTTAAAACATGGTCATGCTAAGGGTCTGACTTTTCTGCAATATGATCATTACATTTTTGTTTCCTTTATACTTTTTCTTTCCTGACTGGTGACACATTCAGTAAAAGTTCTTCTAACCTGTGATTCACTTTGTTTCCAAGTTTACTACACTGACTCAGTCTACTGTACTTCAAAATGATCAGTAATTACAGTATACTTGGTATGATCCTTTTCTTTTTATCCCATATTTTTACTTATGCTTCATTTTTCCTTACACTACCATAAACACTTTCTTCCCTCTTTGTTGTTTTAAATGTTCTGTAACTATAATCTCCTGGGCTTCATTGTTTTTCAGGTACTCAGTCCAAAAATATGACGACTCTCCCTATCTTACACTTTTTAACAAGTTCTTTCATGTATGTTTTTATATGATCAAAATCACCACAACTCATTCCCATACAGTGAGATCTAACTTCTGTCTTTCAAAATGAAAATTAAAATTTGATTGTTCATATATCTCAATAAGCACCTATTGTTTTGCAGAAATATTTGATAATCTAGAAGTCATACCTTTCTCCAACAGTAAATACAGAATCTGCTCCTATCCATAAATCCCACAGCCCCACCTTGCCCTTAATTTTAATCAAGTCTGACTTCACTACACATATTTTGTTGATTTCTGCAATACTGTATCATCTTGCTTTTGAGAAACACATTCCTTAACTGCATTTGCAGTTTAATTCTTTTTTACATCTAAATTTATAAACTTAGAATACCCATGGATTTTTTTCTGATTTTGCTTCTTTGACTGTACCCATATTAACGTCAGATCTCTTTCAGTCTCTATACTCACATTGTCTGTGGTCTTGGTTTTAAAACACACCACTGCGTGTAGCTGGTGAATATAAAGCACTAGAGGTTTCATTACAGAGTGCAAGAATTTACATCTGTTTGTGCCCACCCTCTTTGGTCCATAATAATGTAAATGTTACCAGGAATCTTTGTTCTACTAAGGATACCTCCATATACCCCTCTTTTGCCAGAATATTTGTATAAATGCTTTAGGATATGGCTGTTCTATGGTATAGTAAAGGTCTCCTTTGTCCCAAGGCACTACTGCTGCATTTATAATGTCCTCATCATCTGTGGTGTCCTCTCATACCTCTCAAACTCTCACCAAAGTCAGTCAAGTACAAGAGCTTCAAAAGTAGTCACATCCCCAGCTAAAAATCTAGACATTAATTAACATAAAATTTGCATAAAAAGTAGCACATAACCTTAGCTAATTCTGGCAGGATTCTTGGATACTACTCAGAAATAAGTTTAAAAGTCTAAGTGACAAAAACTGGTAGACAATGCATACAGCAAACATTTACTTCAAAAAGGCACGCATTTTTCTTCTTGAAAAAAAAATGTAACATGTGGGTCCTCTTTCTTTAAATTATTAGTAGCATCAATATGTTAACAATGTAACCTGTTTTCTTGTGTTCGAAAGAGCTTCAAAGTCATGAACCACTAGATATTTGGATAACCATGTGAAGCAGTAAATCAAGCCTGAAAATAGGTATATAACCTCCAGTATAGCTACAGCTGAGATGTCTGCATCCTCTCCATTTCCAAAATATTATCTTCCAGTATTGTTCACAAGCCTAAGATTAATTATGTTTAAACTTTGTACATTTTCTGTTTTTCAACGTAATTAAGTTTGGCATCCAATACTGTTGTCATTTTCAGCTTGAAAATCAGTAATGAAATCCATCCTTGCTGGCACTCGCAGGTGAATGTCTACCACAGTATTCATTAATGACGATCTGAAAGTTCTGCCTAGCAACACCAGCTTTAGTCCCTATCTCTATTTACTCCTCTGCCATTCTCCTTTCCAGCACAACATCGCAACAGCAGCTTGCAGTAGAGAGAAGGGAAACGAATGTGGTGTTCTAGCCAATTTATCTTTGTCTGTATAAACCACACTTTTTATCTATCTTGAAAACAGGCCAGATATCCAGTGAGACTAACCTGGCCACCAAACATAAAATAACATGTAAAACATAACTGTTAACATAGTCTTTGCAACTGTGAATAATTTTGTTGGCAACCACCCTCATGACTCCAGCAGCACTTACAGGTTACTGGGACTTGAGATACTAGGACCTCCTACAACAAAATAACCCAATAGTGCAGGCTGTGGGGGAGGGGACTGGGTTGAGAAGAAGAAGTAATGTGTGAATGCATTACATATGTTCACTAGTCACCTGAAATGTTGCCTGCTTCTTGGGATAAGTTTTGGCACAACAGCGGTATATCAAGAGGAAAGATGTAATGCACTGCTCTGTGAAGTTGACAAGTTTACCATCCACATGGAACAACTAAGCTATGTGGCAGATGTCACTTACTGCCAATCTCTGATTCTTTCTAAAAGTGTGTGTGTGTGTGTGTGTGTGTGTGTGTGTGTGTGTGTGTGTGTGTGTGTGTGTGTGCGTGCGTGCGTGTGTGTGTGTGTGTGTGTGTGTGTGTGTGTGTGTGTGTGAAGGATCCCTTCAAAAAAGTGTGTGGGAATGGCTGTTACAATTTTTAAGAGCGCCTATCCCAAACTTTTTAACAGTTTCTTAGATTCATCATCTTCTTTCGGCTGTTCCCGTTCGGGGTCGCCACAGCAGATCAGCTGTTTCCATTTCTTCCTGTCCTCTGCATCTTGCTCTGTCACACCAATCATCTGCATGTCCTCTCTCACCACATCCATAAACCTTATCTTAGGCCTTCTTCTTTTCCTGTTACCTGGTAGCTTCATCCTTAGCATCTTTTTCCCAATATACTCAGCATCCCTCCTCAGCACATGTCCAAACCAATGTAATCGTGCCTCTCTGGCTTTGTCTCCAAACCTTCCAACCTGGGCTGATCCTCTAATATACTTATTCCTAATCCTGTCCACCCTCGCCACACCCAGTGCAAATCTTAACATCTTTAATTCTGCCACATCCAGCTCAAACTCATGCCTTTTTGTTCATGCCACTGTCTCCAACCCATATAACATAGTTGGACTCATTACCCTCTTGTAGACCCTCCCTTTCACTCTTACAGGTACTCGTCTGTCACAAATCACTCCTGACACTCTTCTCCACCCACTCCATCCTGCCTGTACTCTCTTCTTCACCTGTCTTCCATACTCACCGTTACTCTGAACTACTGACCACAAGTATTTAAACTCATCCACCTTCGCCACCTCTACTCCTTGCATCCTCACCATTCATCTATCCTCCCTCTCATTCACACACATATATTCTGTCTTAGTCCTGCTGACCTTCATTCCTCTTCTCTCTAGAGCATATCTCCATCTCTCCAGGGTCTCCTCCATCTGTTCCCTACTCTCACTACAGATCACAATGTCATCTGCAAACATCATTGTCCACGGGGACTCCTGTCTGATCTCGTCTGTCAACCTGTCCATCACCATTGCAAATAAGAAAGGGCTCAAAGCTGATCCTTGATGTAACCCCACCTCCACCTTAAACGCATCCGTCACTCCCACCGCAGACCTCACCACTGTCACACTACCCTCATAAATATCCTGTACCACTCTTACATACTTTTCTAACACTCCTGACTTCCTCATACAATACCACAACTCCTCTCTAGGCACCCTGTCATATGCTTTCTCTAAGTCTACAAACACACAATGCAACTCCTTCTGACATTCTCTGTACTTCTCCATCAACACTCTCAGAGCAAAGATCGCATCTGTAGTGCTCTTCCCTGGCATGAAACCATACTGCTGATCACTAATCATCACGTCCCTTCTTAACCTAGCTTCCACTACTCTTTCCCATAACTTTGTGCGGTGACTGATCAGTTTAATCCCTCTGTAGTTACTACAGCTCTGCACATCACCCTTATTCTTAAAAATCAGTACCAAAACACTTTTTCTCCATTCCTCAGGCATCCTCTCACTTTCCAAGATTTCATTAAACAATCTGGTTAAACAGTTTTTTAGATTAAATGGATTAATGTTACTAACTCTACATTTTTGAATGCAGGTTTTTTCCTTTATGTATTCAGTGGCATGTGCTTCAATAATTAGCATATGTTTATTTTTCCAAATGTACAAAACTGTTTTCTGCTGGAGAGCAGTAGTATAAACTTGGGTAGAATAAACCTAGCTAATGACCAACTGTCCTAATTTTCAGAAATATTCTTGATTTTAGCTCAATAGCCCAGTTAGTCACAAAACTGGCAATTATTTTTGAGAAAGGTAGTCCATTACAATAATGACTATCATGATAGACTTCTTTTTTTCCCCACAAAATGAATATTAATTCACACCCTTCTATGCTGTCAGCTTTCCAAGTGAAAAGTACCAATACTTTTAAAAGTGTCCCTGATTAGGGGCCTTTGCCCCTGATTGCACAAGTAAAATGTTGAAAGTCTATGTCTCAGCAATGTGTTAGGAAAAGCCTGAAAGCAATTTGCAATATGCATTCTCAGCAGTTAGCCACTAAAAATAGAAGTTATGTTCTTACCATAACGTTCCATGTTAGTTGTCTTCTTCTTGCCTTCTTCTTGCTGGATGGGTTCGGAGCCGACCTCGGCTCCGACTCGGCCACTCTAAAGCTCGAGAGTTGGTTCCACCGGCTCGAGGCTCCCCTTATATCCCACAATGCTAGGCGTGAGTTACCTCAGATCTCGTTTGTAAGCTAGACCCAGCTTATAATAGTAGCAGAATAACTAGAAACAAAATCCACCTCTATAAACACGGGTGAAGAGAAGGGTGACCTACATCCTGATCTAGAAAATATGCACGGCAGGGCATATACCTAAAGTAAAGAGGTGGTAGAAAGAGAGGTCACAATCAAACTCCTCTAGGTCTGTCCAGGCCAGGGGGAAGGAGGGTGGGACGCAAGAAGAAGGCGAGAAGAATACAACTAACATGGAACGTTATGGTAAGAACATAACTTCTATATGTTAAGTTGTCTATCTCGCCTTCATTCTTGCTGGATGGGACCGCGTCCCTAGCACCTTGTCCTGGGTGGCCTAACGGAACAGACTCTTGAGAACAGTGGAACCAAAGTTAGCTTTATGCCTAGAAGCTAAATCCAATTTATAATGAGAAATGAAAGTGTGAGGAGTAGCCCAAGTAGCCGCTGCACAAATGGTGTCAATAGGCAGTCTGTCTTGGAAGGCTATAGAAGTAGCCAAAGCTCTGGTAGAATGGGCTTTAGGTTTGTTAGGCAGCTTTTGGTGTCTAATTCCATAAACAAGGGAAATCAGCGATGTTAGCCATCTAGATAATGATACTTTCGAAACTGAAAGTCCCTTCCTGCCTTCTGCATAAGAGACAAACAGCTGGTCAGATTTTCTGAATTGTTTGGTTCTATCCAAATAATACCTTAACTGACGATGAACATCTAGCCAATGCAATTTTTGTTCAGACCTGTTAGAATATTCTGGAAAAAACACAGGGAGGTCAATGCTTTGATTTAGGTTAGACGCCGAGGCTATCTTAGGTAAAAAAGACGGGTTGGTTCGTAAAGATACCCTGTCCTTATGGAACAACAGATAAGGAGGTCGACAGCTGAGTGCATGAAGTCCTGAGACTCTTCTAGCTGAAGTAATAGCCACTAGAAAGAGTGTCTTCCATGATAACAATTTTAAAGAACAGGAGGCTGCAGGTTCGAAAGGGGAAAGAATCAAAGAGCTAAGAACTAAATTTAGGTCCCAAGGAGGAGGAGGATTTCTTATAGGAGGTCTGAGTAGAAAAACTCCCTTCAAAAAGGCTTTACAAAGCTTGTGGGACATGATAGCAGACTCTGAAATGCCCACATGAAAGTTAGAAATAGCTGCCAATTGAACTTTAAGAGTAGAAGGAGATGAACCTGCATGGAAGAGTTCAGCTAGCAAATCAAGGACCATTTGGATGGAAGCAGTGAAAGGATCTATGTCCTTTCCTTGAGCCCAATAGGTGAAACGTTTCCACTTACTCAAATAAACCTTCCGAGTGGAAGATTTATGGGAAGCTATCAAAATATCTCGGACAGAGTGAGATATTTGAGGAAGCCTGGCTAAGGTTGGAATTGGAGGAACCAAGCAGTGAGGTTCAGAGAGGGAAGGGAGCGATGAAACTGACCCGACTGATGGATCAAAAGATCTGGAACTAGGTCCAGATGCCAAGGTCGCTCCAACAGAAAATGACGTAGAAAGGGGAACCAAACCTGTCGAGGCCAGTAAGGAGCAATGAGGATCAACGAGGCCTTCTGAGCGATAGCTTTCTGTATCACTTGAGAGATTAGTGGGAAGGGAGGAAATGCATACAGAAGTCCCGGGGCCAAACTTGGACTAGAGCATCTCTGCTGGGCTGGCCTGGTAAAGGGAATAGGGTGAAATAATCTCTGCACTTGCTGTTTTGGGGAGTAGCAAAAAGGTCGCAGCAAGGCTGACCCCACTTGAGAAAAATTTCTCTCACAACAGAGTCTTTCAGAGACCACTCGTGAGGCATGAGGATAGCTCTGCTCAATTTGTCCGCAATTTGATTGGACTTCCGGGGATGTGCGTTGCTATCAGAAACCGCTGAGAAGAAATCGCCCATTGCCACAGTCTGCGTGCTTCTCGACACAGGCGGTAGGACCTGGTTCCGCCTTGTTTGTTGATATACCACACTACAGACATATTGTCCGTCTGGATTGCTATCATTCCCAAGGGAAGAGAGTCTTGAAGGGCTTGCAACGCTAAAAGCACTGCTCTCATCTCTAGAACATTTATGTGCAAGTGGCATTCGTCTGGTTGCCATGTGCCCTGGACAGTTCTGCCCTGATAATGCCCCCCCCACCCGATTAGGGAGGTGTCCGTTGTCAGAGTAGCAACCGGAGGGGAAGGGACAAAGGGTCTTCCCAATAAGAGCTGAGGGGAAGACATCCACCACAGAAGATGATTCCTGCATGTCTGCGTAATCATAATGGTGTGAGACATCGGAAGTTGCTGGTATGACCATTGCGTGAAGAGCATCCATTGAAGGATTCTCATGTGGAATCTGGCTAATGGAAGCAGAGGTATGGCAGCTGCCATAATCCCCAACACTTTCAGAACTAACCTGGCTTTGATTCTGTTGCTGCTGAAGAGGAGCGAGACCAGTTTGTGTATGTCTGTTACTCTCTGATCTCTTAGTCTCGCAGACATGTTGACTAGATTTGCGCCTATGAAGGTAATAGTACGACAAGGCGACAAAACAGACTTTTCGCAATTTATTGAAATGCCTAAATTTTGACAAATGCAAAAGGTGTAGTCCCTGGCCATTAGAAGAAGATGCTTGGTGGGAGCTGTGAGGAGCCAGTCGTCCAAATATGGAAACACCTGGAATCCTTGACGTCTCAGGTGAGAAGCTACCACTGCCATGCATTTGGTAAACACCCGGGGGGCAGTGGTGAGACCAAAGGGCAGGGCCCTGAATTGAAAATGACTGGTTCCCAGCCTGAAGCGGAGGAATCTTCTGGAGCGTCTGTTCATTTTTATGTGATAGTACGCATCCTGAAGGTCTATAGAGCACATCCAGTTTCCCTTTCCCAAAAGGGGAAGGATGGACTGCAGCGTGACCATCCGATATCTTGTTTTCTTGACTGACTTGTTCAAGATACTGAAATCCAAAATTGGTCTCCAGTCCCCTGTTTTCTTTGGAACTAAAAAGAACCTGGAGTAGATTCCGGATCCTTGCTGGTCTGCTGGAACTGGCTGAATTGCTCTTTTTGCAAGCAGCTTTGAAATTTCCAAAGCTGCAAGATCCCTTTGAGCGGGTGGAACATCTGGAAGGGATTTTTTTGATTGGTTTGGAATGCGAACGAAGGGAATGGAATAGCCTTCGGAAATGATGGACTGTACCCATTTGTCTTGAGTTAGGGATAGCCAGGCTTCTGGGTACAGTGACAATCTTCCCCCGACTGCCTCCGGTGGGCAGTCGGGCAACACCTCAGGGATGCTGAAAGGGCTTATCAGAGAAGGCTTCTTGACTGCCCTGGTTCTGCGGACCCCCCCTGCCTCTAGGGCGACGTCTACCATTGTTGTTCCCCCCTCTGCCTCTGGCGGGGAACCGACTCTGTGCGTCAGGCGAAGTCCCTTGAGATTGTTTGCGGAACCACATTTTCCCACTTTTCTGGCCTTTGGGGTAAGGCCTAGAAGGAGTAGAAAAACGGACTCCGACGGCAGAAAGAGTCTTGCCATCCGTCTCGCACCTAGTCAAGGTTTCTTTCACTTGAGGACCAAAAAGAGATGATCCATCGAACAGGGAATTAGTGAAAGACGCGTTTTAAAGGGTCCGCAAAGTTGCATAGCCGCATCCAGGCATGCCTGCGTAAGGCTACACCTGTCCCTGCGGCCCTGCTCGCTCCATCAGCCGCATACGAAAGGAGGCGCATGGAGGAGTTAGCTATAGAGTTCAGGGTAGCCAGCTGAGTGTTCATCTTGTCTTGAAAACCCGCAGCTGTAGGATCCTTCAACATGTCACTCGCTTCTTTGATCAAGTCTCTTTGAAGACGAGTAAAATGGCATAGGTAGTTCAGCGGACGCATTGCAAAGGTCGCTGATGAGAACATCCGCTTCCCGTACCTGTCCATAGACCTAGATTCCTTGTTAGGTGGATGGACAGCCACTGAAGGATCAGCTAGTTCCTTCTTAGTGGCAGCAGCAACCACCATAGCATCCACAGAAACTCCCTTGGTTTATCCGCTGGTGCCGTGATAAATTTTGAGGGTCTCCTGGGGGTGGGGTCCACTGAGTCAGGAGCCGTCCATGCCTTTTTTGCTACCACCTGCATGAGGGGGTCAAAGGGGGGAGACACCCAGGAGGTGGAAGGGCGAGAGCCAAACGCCTCAAGGTACACAGATTCATCCTCCGAAGGGTTGAGGGCTGGCCAATTTCCCCTCTGCTTGAGGATTTCTAGAATGTCTGCAAATGAGACATCTTCAGAAGGGGAACGGGGGGAACCCTCGGAATCCTCTAAATCTGTGTCAGAGGTGACGGACTCAGGTGAGTCTATGTGTTTCCTCTTACACTTTCTCTTCCGAGGGGGCTCTTCTGCCAATTCAGGAGAGGCCTCGGAAGAGGATGAGATCCCCACAGGGGATTCTTGAGGAGCTGGCTCTCTGCGATCTGGGATGAGGGAGTGAGTTGACTTGACCTGAGGCACCGAAGAGGGAGGGGTGGACGGAGCCGACTGTGGAGTTGAACCAGGTTCCAACACACTCCGCATGACCTCGAACGCACCCCTGTCAGGCAGAGCCAGAGGTCCCCGCTCCGAAAAGCTAAAAACCTCCCTCGGCACCGACAGTGATGGCTCCGAGGCCGATGTCGGAGCCGAACTCACCAGCGCGAAGCCCGAGAGGAGAGCGGGTCGGACAAGGGTCCGATGCCACTCACCCCTCGGAGCCGACGAGGGAAGTCCGGCGCCGAGATTCTTCTAAGGAAGAAATCGGAGCCGACGATGGAGCCGAAGACATTTGTATCGGCTCCGACGCTATCACAGTCTCGGTTCCGAAACGCCCCGGCTCCGAGCTCAACAGAGTCGGAGGAGGAACATAATGAGGGACAGGGTCAGGCATCGACTGATGAGTCGGGCTCTGAAGCATTTGGGCCAGTGCCTCGGACTTGAGAAGTCGACTCACTACCCTCTGAAGGCCATGGTCCGACAGCCTCGATGACCTAGAGGAGTGAGATCTATGGCTCCGTTCAGACAGCAGAGGAGATGCTGGAGCCGAATGAACGGAGCCAAGGGACGGTGACCTGGACCTCTTTCTAGATGTCGGTTCCGAAGGTCTGGTCGGAACCGACACAGGAATTTCCAATACCTCGGCTCCAGCCGGAGCCGAGGAAACCACAGAAACTGTAGACTGAGACTCATCGGCTCCAGCCGGAGCCGATGCAGACGGAGGTTTCGTAGCCTTAGGTCTCGGCTCAGTAGCTGGAGCCGAGGACCTAGAAGCCTTGGAGGGCTTTCCCGAAGGGACAGTAAGGGAACCCTCAGGCTTGAGTAAACCTCTCAAAATCAGTTTGTTTTTTTCTTTCCTGCAGGACCCTGGGGCTGAAGCCGTGGCATACAGCACAGGAATCCTGCAGGTGCAAAGGTCCCAGGCAGTAGACACAAGAAGTGTGACCATCTGTCAGAGACATTTTCTGACAGCACGAGTCACACCTTGAAGCCTGAGACCTTTGAGTCTTTAGACATTTTAGAAGGAAGTGTAATCACACACACACAGTCAAACACACTGATTACACCTTATCCAATTTTAAACTCAAAAAATAAAACAAACTACCAAAGTTTTAAATTCTGAGAAAAAAACACACACACACACCACTAGGGGATGGAAAAAGGCCCAAAGGCCCGAGGGAAGAACTTATAAGTTCTTGTGGAAAAAAAAGGGGATTATAGAGAGAAAAGGGGAGAAAATCCACTAAACTAAGGGAAACAACTGTTAAACTTAAAACTAAAGGGGTTTAAGTATACTAAATTTTACTCTAAAGTTACTCACCAAGAAGCCGGTAGAAACCAAACACCTCGATCGCTGTAGCGGCAAACGAGATCTGAGGTAACTCACGCCTAGCATTGTGGGATATAAGGGGAGCCTCGAGCCGGTGGAACCAACTCTCGAGCTTTAAAGTGGCCGAGTCGGAGCCGAAGTCGGCTCCGAACCCATCCAGCAAGAATGAAGGCGAGATAAACAACTTAACATCTATTAGTTTATTCGTATATGCATTATTTTGTCACTAACCAGTTATTCAATGAGTGACACACGGTACCCTGCACATTAATCATCAGAGATGAGTCCTAAGCTGGACCTTCTACTGCAAAATGCAGGTTTAGAGTATGGATCAGCAAATACATAGTCAAAGCCCTCACAGAACAAAACCTGAAAACCTAAAGGCACTTTCTAGTTGCAACATGTCTTCTGTTGCTGCTTGCATAAGAAGGCAGATCAACACCAAACAGAGGGCAGCTGGTTTGACTGCAAATAGCTTTATTACAGAGCATGTAGTGGGCATCTAAAGCATGACGGTGTGATAAGCAAATTGTGTTTGATTGCATATTGTCCCAGTTTCTTCCAAATGTACAACATCACATCTCTTCATTCATTCAAATGTATACTATAATTAGTGCTTCGAGAGAGAGGATTAGTGTACAAATGTCTAAACACAAATTGCACTATGATCAAACTGGCTAGTATGATTACCAAGCAATAAAAAGTCACAAAGGTATATGTGTGTGTGTGTGTGTGTGTGTGTGTGTGTGTGTGTGTGTGTGTGTGTGTATATAATATATATATGTATATGGGTCTACTTCGGTAGACTGAATTTACAGTTACCCGAACTGCAGATTACTGAGATGACAACACCGAAATAGCAGTAAACTGAACCGTCACATTACCAAAGATTTTTACAGGGAAAGAGGACACTTGGCCAACATTTAACAAAATAACACACCAAAGTTTGTCAAACCCAGCCAGGTGGGGGTGTATGCCCCCCACAAACCCCAATGTGGGGGCTGCCCCCCCCCCAACTAAATATATCAACTCCAGAATTGCACTACAGTGAGGAGAAGGGCAAATTTCCCCATGTTGGCCAAGTGTCATCTTTCCCAGTAAAAAAACTTCGGTAATGTTCAGGTTTGGTTTATTAAAAGTTTGGTGCTGTCATCTCTGGAACCTGCAATTCGGGTAAGTGTAAATTCGATCTACCGTAGACCCACATATAAATATATATATATATATATATATATATATATATATATATATATATATATATATATATATATATATATATATATATATATATATATATATATATATACACACACACACACACACACACACACACACACACACACACACATACATACACACATACATATATATAAACTACATAGTTACTCTGGGATGGTAAAAGCACATATGGGAGACATCTCAACATGTACCCATGCCCTATAGTCACAGAAAGTAGTTTTTTTCTCTCTCTTTTTTATCATTCCAATGCACTAACATAAGTTTATTCGTTTTGCAGTATGTACAGTGGAGGGGGTCTTTTCAACATGCAACAAATGGTCATTTCTGACATACAGGAAAAGATTTTCAAATGAATGACATTGGTTTCAGAAAGACTGCATCATGGATCTAAACTGAATAAGGTGACAGGATATGTTATGTATTAAGGGCAACTTAGACGGAAAAGAAAACACCACAAAGTACAAAGAAACACAGAAAAAATGGGTCTGAATTTTTTTGTCATACTTTCATCATTATCCATCTGCAGACTGCAGTTTCATGTGTCATCTGTTGACTCAAGGAGAAGGGGGAGCAGGGGTACAGAATAGAGGGCGGCTTGACAGGACGTAGAACAAGGAGGAAACATGCAGCAGAGACAGCCTCCATCTCAGTCCACTGCTGAAAAATATCTGCTTAAACCCTTAACTGGACTGTTTTTCCCCTTTAAAGAGGACATTATTTTTCCTAAGTTAGCTGGGGACAGGATCCAATATTCTGAATAGCTGTCCTTATTTCCTAATCTTTGACTTTGTCCTGTGGATTGCTGATGTAGGCTGGGATACCAGATCAACAATTCACAGATTTCAATGACCTCCTCCAAAAGGAAGAAACAGAAATATACATGAGGATGAAGGGACATTTAAACATGTGTAATGGAATTAGAGACAGAGAAGGAAAACAAAAAATAGTGGAAAAAAGTTACAGAAGAATGGGTGTGGCAACAAAGAAAATAAAAAGAGGCAAGCCTGAAGAGGGGAGGGGTGGAAAATGCTGGAGAGGGCTGCTAAGTGATGAGTATTTAAAAATCTCCAAGCTGCAGGGATTCTTAACAGGTGAAGTAAACATACTGGGATTAACTAAATATATCTAACAGAAAAAGGACTTGGTAATTCTAGGGTAAACAATTTTTCGAAATGCCCAAAGAGGGTAAGGCAGAGGCATATTTGTGTACTTACAGGAAACACTAGATAGTGTATTGCATGGGGAGCAGAGGGAAAAGAAGAATAAAACAGTTTCACTATCAGGATCCAGGGAATTAAAGCAGAATGGGAAGAAAGGAAAGGGTTAGAACAACACAGTATGTGCAACCCCTAATGCAACAGGGGAGGATGAGTTAATTAAAGAAAAGAGTATGACCTTGAGGAGCAGGAAAATTGTTAATATGGATAACTCTAAGGCACCAGGAAATTACTACAACATTTCAGAGTCAAGAGTTGAATAGGAAGTATTCTAAGAAGTAAGTCAACATGGGAATGAGGAAAGGAGATTTTGCCAATATGAATGACTACAAGTAGGGGTACAGAAATAGGCAAGAGGGTACTGGAATTTCCTGGAGAAAACTGGCAAAGGAACCAAGGTATTGGGAGCAAATAACTAGAAAGGGAAAGGTAACAGTGTGGGATAACGCCAAGAAAAAGTTGGGACTTCAGATTAGACACTTGTTTTCCTTACCAGAGATTTTATAGCAGAGTGTATAGGCAAAGAAAAAGGGATAAGAAAACCCTAAGAGAAAGTCCTGCTCTGGTGCAGTTTTTAATTGAAGTTTGAACAAATGTTGATGTGAAAAAATGGATAATTAGTGGGGTATATGATAAACCAGGGGTGCAATTCAAGAAATAAGGAGAGAATGGGATTTTGGATGCAGATCTTTAAGGAGAATGACAACAGCAATACAGAATTAAGAAGTTATGTACTCACCATAACGTTCCATCTGAGTAGGTAAACTTCATTTGTCAGCAACCTATGGGATTCGGATCCGACCTCGGATCCGAGCCGGCAGTTTTCAACAGCTTTAGATCCAAGCTCCTCTCCCTACCCATAATCCCCTGCCAACCCTGACTTGACCTCAGATCAAGTTTGCCCAACAGCAGAGACTGCTATAAAATTATCATTCTCAAGATAAGTGGGTAAACCCCATGGACCTGAGTATGAAGACATTCACAAGTGAGGGGGCAGGAGGGAGGGACGGTTGCTGACAAATGAAGTTTACCTACTCAGATGGAACGTTATGGTGAGTACATAACTTCTTAATCTGAAGTAGTTAACTTCATTTGTGCAGCAACCTATGGGACAGAGTCCCCAGCTACCTAAATCTTGGGCGGCCTTCATGGAAGGATGTTCCGGAGCACTGCAGAGCCAAAGGATGCTCTCCCTCTGGAGACAATGTCCAATTTATAGTGATTGATAAAGGTATGAGATGAGGCCCAAGTAGCTGCCGAGCAAATACCATCCAAAGAGACTCTACCTCTAAAAGCCGCAGAGGTAGATACAGAACGAGTAGAGTGGGCATGGACTCCCTGAGGTGCGGGCCTGCCCGAACTTTCATATGCTAAAAGGATACACTGCAAAACCCATCTAGACAGTGTGACTTTAGACACAGATTTACCCAAATTAAATTTGACAAAGGAGACAAACAACTGGTCGGATTTCCTATGACCAGATGTCCTGTGGATGTAGAAGCAAAGTTGTCTATGAACATCCAATGAGTGTAATTTGTATTCCCCTTTGTTATGGTGATTAGGAAAAAAGACTGGCAGGTTGATGGACTGGTTAATATTAGACTCCTTGGGAAGAAAGGAGGGATTGGTCCTGAGGTAAACTCTATCCTTGTGAAAGGTCAAGTATGGGGGTTTTACACACAGGGCCTGTAGTTCACAGACCCTTCGAGCCGAGGTGATAGCGACAAGAAAGGTCGTTTTCCATTACAATATTTTAAGATCTACTGTAGTTGCAGGCTCAAACGGGGGAGCTGTCAAGGCCTGAAGCACCAGCGTTAAATCCCAAGGAGGGACTACATCCTTCACTGGTGGTCTGAGCAGAAAGGTGCCCTTCAAAAAGGTCTTGCATAATTTCATGGTGATCAAAGGGCCCAGTTCGTTTCCCACGTGATAATGAGAGATAGCTACTAGTTGAACCTTGACTGTGGAGGAGCTAGCTCCCTGATGGAACAGTCCTGACAGAAAGTCTAATACAGCAGGCAAGGGAGCTGTAAAAGGATCCAAATTTTTGTGTTCTGCCCAAATGGAGAAACATTTCCATTTGCTGCTATAGATCTTTCTAGTAGAAGGCTTGTGCACTGCTACTAGAATAGTTTTAACTGGGGAAGAGATACCGGGAGTCCTAGCTATGAGTGGAACTGGAGCAGCCAAGCTGTGAGCTTGAGGTTGACCACGTTCGGGACTGGGAGATCTAGGGGGTGGGATATTAGATCTGGACTGGGATCCAGAATCCAAGGAGGATTCACCAGATGAGACCAAAGGTAAGGGAACTGGGTTTGACGAGGCCAAAACGGGGCAATGAGGATAATCCTGCTCCTCAACCAACTGGCTTTCTGAAGAAACTTCAGCATCAAGGGAAGAGAAGGGTAAGCATAAAGACGACCGGGAGGCCAAGCATGCACCAGAGCATCTCTCGGGAGTTCCCCGGAGGGGGAAATGAGAGCGAAGTAGTCGTAACATTTTGTGTTCGAGGGAGAGGCAAAGAGATTGCAACAGGGTTGACCCCATTTGGCGAAAATCCGATTCGCTATCTCGGGATTCAGAGACCACTTGTATGGCAACAGGATGGTGCGACTTAGTTTGTCCGCTAGGATGTTGGACTGTCCCGGAATGTGCGTTGCTACGAGAAAGCGGTTGGTGGAGATCGCCCATTCCCACACCCTCATGGCCTCTCGGCAGAGTAGGTAAGACCTGGTTCCCCCTGTTTGTTGATGTACCAGACAACTGACATATTGTCCATCTGAATCGCAATTGTTCCTACAGGAAGAAGGTCCTGAAGTGCTTGCAACGCTAACAGCACTGCCTTCATCTCTAGGACGTTGATATGCAGTGAGGTCTCCGTGAGGTCCCATGTGCCTTGGACTGTTCCTGCCCGAACAATGCCCCCCTCACCCGAGGCGGGAGGCGTCCATGGTCACCATGGCTAGTGGAGGGGTCATAGAAAAGGGGCGTCCTTGCTGGAGGTCCGGGGATTGGAGCCACCATAGGAGGGCCCTCTTGCAAGCCCTGCTGAGTGGAACGGGATGGCTCAGAGGATAGTGAAGAAAGGACCACTGCACCTGAAGGGTCCATTGAAAGACCCTCATGTTCAACTGAGCCATTGGCAATAGGATGATTGCTGCCGCTATCGAGCCAAGAGCCCTCAGGACAAATTCTGCTGGGGGAGCTAGAGATTGCAGAATGGCTTGCACGTGTAGCCTCAGGGTTAGTAGCCGGTCTGAGATCAAGAAAGCTAGGAGTTTGTTCGTGTCTAATCTGGCCCCTATGAAGTCTATAGTCTGAGTTGGAGTAAGAGACGACTTCTCTATGTTGATAGTGATCCCCAGCCAGGGAGCTAGAAGAAGAAAGTAGTTTCTGGCTGCGCAGAGTAGATGCCTTGTCGAGGCGGTCAGGAGCCAGTCGTCCAGGTACGGGAATTCCTGAATTCCCTGGAGCCTCAGGTGGGCTGCTATCACTGCTAACACTTTGGTGAACACCCTGGGGGCTGTGGTGAGACCAAAGGGAAGGACCCTGAATTGGTAATGACTGGCTCCTAGCCGGAAGCGGAGGAACCTCCTGGATCGCCTGTCCATCAGAATGTGATACTACGCATCCTTGAGTTCTATAGAGCACATCCAGTCGTTCTCCCGTAAAAGAGGAAAAATGGATTGAAGAGTGACCATGCGGAACTTCTCTTTGGTTACTGACAGATTCAGGGAAGAGAGGTCGAGGATTGGTCTATGTCCCCCGTCTTTTTTGGCACCAAGAAGAACCTGGAGTAAAACCCAGACCTACACTGGTCTGGGGGGACGTGTTGGATGGCTCTTTTTTCCAGCAAGTGTTGGATTTCCATTGATGCGGCCTCCCTCTGATTGGGTGGGACATCGGGGAGATATCTGGGACTGCATGGGTAACGAGAGAAGGGAATCTGATATCATCTGGATATGATGCGAAGCACCCAGCGGTCTGTCGTGATGGACTCCCAAGCTGCTGGGTGCTTCGAGAAACGCCCCCCAGGCTGCCTCCAGAGTGGAGCAGTCGGGCAACCCCTCAGGGGTGTTGCGTGGGTTGATCTGAGAAGGGTTCTCTGGATCCAAAGTTCCGCGGGCCCCCTCTGCCTCTAGGGCAGCATCCACCCTGCCTTCCTCTGCCACAGTAGGGCTGGGAGTCCGGAGTGGGACGAGACCGTTGCGACTTCTGGAACCACATCTTCTTCTGTCCCTTTTGGTTCATAGAGAAGGACCTCTGGGGAGCAGAGAAGCGGATTCCAACGGCAGACAACATCTTCCCGTCCTTTTCGCTCTGGACCAAAGTATCTCGCACGGTTTTGCCGAAGAGGGCAGAACCATCAAAAGAGGCATTAGCGAAAGATGCCTTAAAGGGCTCCGCAAAATCACAGTGCCGGAGCCAGGCCTGACATCTCATAACGAGGCCCACTCAGCTGGCTCTAGCAGCTCCTTCCATGGCATGAGACAGCAGCCACATAGAGGTGTGAGATATGGATCGTACAGTGACCATCCGGGTGGAGTGCAATTGTTTGTCCTCCGCCGACATGGATTCGGGGGGCGACACAGCGTACTCTTTGATAAGGTCCCGCTGCAGTCGTAGCACATGTGCCATGTAGTTCAGCAACCTCATAGAAAAGGTAGCTGAACTAAACACCCACTTATCTAGGCGGTCCATCGACCGAGACTCCTTGCTCGGGGGATGAACCGAGGGGCTCTCCTGAGCAAGTTCCCTCTTGGTGGCCGCCGCCACCAACAATGCATCTACAGGGGGGTCTTTGCTCCAGTGGGATTTGTCGGAGGGTGGGCTGAGAATCTTGTCCGGGCGCTTGGGGACTGGCTCCACACTGTCCGGCTCCTTCCACGCCCTGGTAGTAATCAAGTCTACCAGGGGGTCGGCCGGAGGGGACACCCAAGAGGTAGACGAGCCTGCTTCAAACACCTCCAGGAACACAGATTCATCTGAGGTAGGCTTTGGGGCAGACCACCCCCCCTAATTCTGAGCATCTCCATGATGTCACCAAATCTTCGGGGGGTGATCTTGGGAGGCCTTCCCCTTCCTCCAAATCCGTGTCCTCAGTCAAGGACTCGGGGGAGTCCAGGTGCCTCCTCTTGCACCTTCGCTTGTGAGGAACCTCCTCAGGGGGGCTGTCTGAGGAGGTCTCACCAGCAACGTCTTGTTCCAATGGAACTACCTGGGACGTTAGAGCAGGCTGTCCCTGAGGCCGGGTGATGGAAGTTGGACCCAACTGAGAAGGAGTGCAGGGTGGAGCCATGGCAAGGGCCGGGGGCCTGGAATCCCTCGACAGAACCCTCTCCACCACATCGAATGCTGAGGGAGAGCTGCTCTCTCTGGGATCCGAGAGCAGACCCTCCCTCGGATCCGATGGACGGATGGGAGCCGGCGCTGAAGCAATCGGATCCCACGGACCAGCATGCTCTGACATGGATGGAGCCGAAGCTATGCCGATACCGCCGGATCCAAAGCTCAGCTCTTGGCTCCGAGAGCTCGGATCCGAAGAAATGGACCCGACAGACTCGATGGAAGTGTCAGAGCCGAATTACCCGAGACAATCGGTGCCGACACACCCCCGGCTCTAAGGCTGCCCAGCTCCAAAGACTCCAAACCCGGGAAATGGGATGGAGAAGGAGCTATTGGGGCAAAGAAAGGGGTTGAGCTCCCTCCCGGAGGGGGGGGGGAGGCAGGAGCACTCCCATCTGCAGTTGGGCCTGGATCATCATCCGGTCCAAATCTGCATCGGTGAGACTTTGGGTAGATCTCAACGAGGCCACTGAGGCAGGGCGGGAGTGTCGCCTCAATGACCTTGACGGAGATCAGGTCTCCTCCTCCTCAGGACCTGATGAAAAGCACGGGGACCGGAACCGAGTAGGAGGAGACCCAGAAATCCTGGAGGGAGAAGCCCGCTTAGCCGGGGGGGGGCGAAGCTGAGGCCTCGGCCCTCCGCTTGTGGTGCTTCTCCTTCCTCCTTTCTTTCCTAGCCTCCCTCTCCTCTGGGCCTAAGGCAGGAGGTTGAGTCCCGGCTGGGGGGAGGGAAGCAGGAGTGGCGGCTACCGCAGCCGCAGGGGGAGCCACAGGAGGACCGGAGGTAGAAGCCGAGTCTGGGAGCAGAAGACCCGCCAGAATCAGCTTAGACCTCCAGTCCTTGAGTGCCCTGGGGTTGAACGCTGCACAGATGGTACAACCAGAGGACAGGTGTTCAACCCCAAGGCGCATCACACACCGAGTGTGGCCATCCGCTGGGGACAGCTTATGGCCACACTCGGTGCACTTCAAAAACACTAACTTTGGGGCCTCAGACATATTAGAAGGAAAAAAACACACACACTAGGGCCCAAACACACACACACAACCCTGACGGAACCACGAAGGGAGGGGGGAGGTTAGAATATAGGACAAAATAAATTAAACTAAGATGGTTCTAAGGGATAAGGGACCTGAAAACACAATCACACCAAAAGTTAAGTAAAAAGGGTTAGAAAAGTTAAATTTTCTCACAAAAATTACTAACAACGCCTGGAACTCGGGATCAAGCTGCTGAAGTAAACCGCGGCAAACTAGATCTGAGGTCAGTCAGGGTTGGCAGGGGATTATGGGTAGGGAACGAGCTTGGAGCTCGGATCTAAAGCTGTTGAAAACTGCTGGCTTGGATCCAAGGTTGAATCCGAATCCCATAGGTTGCTGCACAAATGAAGTTAACTACTTCAGATGTTATGCTCATAAAGTAACAGAAAGTATTCTAAGAACTATGCCAACACAAAAATGGAGAACAGTGATTTTGCTGAGAGGGATGACTGCAAGTGGTGGTACAGATAACAGGTATTAGGGAGCTAGAATTTACTGCATAAAACTGTCAAAGATTCCAAGGTATCTGAAGGAAATAACTACAGAGAGAAAGGTAACAAAATGGGATGAGGCCAAGAAGGCATTTGGACTTCAGACTGGAGACTGACTTCCCTACCAGGGATTGATATCAGAGTATAGGCAAAGAGAAAGGGATAGGGGAATCCTAAGTGAAAGATTTGCTCTGTAGAGTTTTTAGGTGAAACTAGAAAATAAGCTGCTGTTAAAAAGAGATAATTAATAGGGCATAGAAAATACTGAACAATAACTATATGATTCAATCAAAGGAGATTAGAAAAGATTGAGTAGACTCCAAAGGGTTTTACCTCCGCTAGATGGCAAATGTTGGAGATGTGATCAGGAAGAAAGAAGTTAACTGGGAACATATGTTTTGGGAGTGTAATGAGTTAGTGGATTTACAAATTCCCTATGTAATACTCTTTCAGAAATAGTGGGTGAGCAAATGGGTGTAAGTAAGCAAAGAATTTTTTTGAGCTGAGATTCAGGATCTGAATCTCCTAGACATAATAAGGGCTCAAGTTTAATTCTGGTGACTGCCAAAAAAGCAGTTACTAAAAATAGAAAACAAAGCTTAAACCAGTTGTATTTGAAGTACTGAATATTGTAACACAGATAAAAAGAACTGAAAGTGGGATCTCTAAAAAGGGGAAGAAGCAAATTATATAGAAATGAATGGAAATTGTAGGAACAATACATGCTGAATAATGTTTTGCAGGAGGAGTGAGGTTAAAGGGAAAGCAGGAATTGAGCAACTTATGCAATATTGGACTGACTTTTAGTTATGTACTCACCATAACTTCAGATGTTTGGGATCCATCTCGCCTACATTCTGACTGATGGGTTCGGAGCCGATCCTCGGCTCCGACTCGGCACGCTTATGCCAAAGAGCGAAGTCTCTTATTGGCTGAGCTTACTATATCCCAGGATGCACCACTACCAGTCCCCCAGATCTAGTTTGTCCGCATACATGCACACACGCATGCACTGCTTATATAACATTGACAGATGATACAAGATAAAAACAGTAGAACCCAAACCGTTCAATCTATTCTGATCTCCAAGGCAGGGCGAAGGAGGGTGGGTATTAGGAATGTAGGCGAGATGGATCCCAAACATCTGAAGTTATGGTGAGTACATAACTAAAAGATGTTATGTGATCCTATCTCGCCTACATTCTGACTGATGGGACAGCGTCCCTAGCACCTAAATCCTGGATGGCTCACTGGAAAACACTCCTGAGTACCGTGGAACCAAATGATGCTCGTCCTTTAGATGCCACATCCAATTTATAGTGGGAAATGAAAGTGTGCGGGTTGGACCAAGTAGCCGCAGCACAAATTTCAGAAATAGCGAGCTTGGAATGGAATGCAATAGAGGTAGCCATAGCTCTAGTAGAGTGAGCTTTGACAGATGTTGTAAGTTGCTTATTTGAAGAGGAATAAGCTTGAGTTATGCAATCTCTGATCCATTTGGCAATAGTAGCTTTAGTGATGGATTTACCCAATTTATTATCTGAAAAGGACACAAACAATTGATCTGTTTTCCGAATTTGCTGAGTCCTATCTAGATAGAAGCGCAATTGCCTGTGAACATCCAATGTATGGAAGGTGTATTCCGCTTTGTTTGAAAATTTTGGAAAGAAAACTGGTAGCTCTAAAGATTGTTGGAGACAGAGATTAGAGCAAACTTTGGGGACAAAAGATGGATTAGGTCTAAGTGATACTCTATCCTTGTGAAAAATCAAGTATGGTGGTTTGATAGATAGGGCTTGAAGTTCTGAAACTCTTCTTGCAGAGGTAATTGCAATCAAGAAGGCAGTTTTCCAAGACAGATATTTCAACTCACATGCAGCAGCCGGTTCAAAGGGGGAAGATGTTAAGGCACGAAGTACCAAATCAAGATCCCACGGAGGCACAGGATGAAAAACTGGGGGTCTTAAAAGCACAGCACCTTTCATGAAAGTTTTACATAATCTGCTGCTCATCAACGGTGGGTCTGTGGAATCGTGAAATTTGGAGATAGCTGCTAATTGGACTTTAATAGTAGAGACTGAAGATCCTTGATTAAACAAGGATGTCAAAAATTTCAAGACCTCTGGTATCGGGGCAGTAATAAGGTCTAATCCTCTGAGTTGAGCCCAGATAGCAAACCTCTTCCACTTACTGTGATACAACTTCTTAGTGGTGGGTTTGTGGGCTGAAGATAAAATGTGAATAACTTCCGGGTCCAAGGTGTGATTTCTGACTATAGTCGGAAGTGGAGGAGCCAAGCTGTTAATTTCAAAGTGTGAAGGGACTGGTGCTGTTGCCCCGACTGATGAATCAGAAGGTCTGGAATTAGGTCCAAGAACCAAGGACCATCCAGAGTATATTTCTGTAGGTAGGGGAACCATACCTGACGAGGCCAGTACGGAGCAATTAGAATCATTGTGGACCCCAATTGGGAAGCTTTCTGGATGACTTTGGGGAGGAGTGGAATCGGAGGAAAAGCATAAAGCAGTCCTGTTGGCCAAGGTTGGACTAGAGCATCCGTAGCTGTCTCCCCTTGACGCGGGGTCAAGGAAAAGAACCTTTTGCACTTCGTGTTTCGTGGTGTTGCAAACAGGTCGCAGCACGGAATCCCCCATCTTTTGAAAATCTGAGCTGCTACTGTTTCGTTCAGTGACCACTCGTGAGGAGAGAGAATAGTCCTGCTCAGTCTGTCTGCCAATACACTGGATTTGCCTGAAATGTGGGTCGCTACCAGGAAGCGCTTGGTAGCCACTGCCCATCCCCACACCCTCATGGCCTCTCTGCAAAGGGGGTAAGATCTGGTCCCTCCTTGTTTGTTTAGATACCAGACCACCGACATGTTGTCTGTATGGATGGCGATAATGCCTTGAGGGAGAAACTTGTGGAGGGCTTGTAAGGACAGAAGTACAGCCCTCATTTCCAACACATTGATATGGAGAGATGTTTCGTTGGGAAGCCAAGAACCTTGAACTGACCTGCCCAGACAATGCCCCCCCCACCCCGTCTGGGAGGCATCCGTTGTCAAGGTGGCCACCGGAGGGGGTATAACAAAAGGTCTTCCCTGATTCAGATTGGATGGCAGAAGCCACCAGCGGAGGTCCCGTTTGCACGTTTCTGTAATCAGTATGTGATGATTGAGGGGGAGATCCTGAAAAGACCATTGTGTCGATAACAGCCACTGAAGAATCCTCATGTGCAATCTTGCCAGAGGAACTAGGAGAACCGTGGCAGACATTGAACCTAAAAGTTGCAGGACCATCCTGGCTGGGGCTTTGGATCTTAGAAGCAGGGCTCGGACTTGATCTTGTAATGTTTGTATCCTTTCAGTAGGAAGGAAGATTCACATTAACTTTGAGTCTATCTCTGCACCTATGAATCTTATGCGCTGAGAAGGCAGCAAGACAGACTTTGACCAGTTGAATGTAATTCCCAGGGAAGCACCCAGGGAGACGGTGGCTTGTAGGTTCTCTAGTAGTAGATGCCTGGTGGTGGCAGTCAGAAGCCAGTCGTCCAGATAGGGAAACACTTGGAATCCGAGACTCCTCAGGTGAGCAGTCACTACTGCCAAACACTTGGTGAACACCCTGGGGGCTGTGGTGAGACCAAAGGGCAGAGCACAAAATTGGAAATGACTGTCTCCCAGGCTGAAGCGCAGATACCTCCTGGACGCCTGATGTATCGGTATGTGATAATAGGCGTCCTTGAGATCTATGGAGCACATCCAAACATCTTTCTCCAATAATGGGAGAATCGATTGCAAAGTGACCATTCGGAATTTGGACTTCATGACGGACTGGTTTAGTTTGCTGAGATCCAAAATGGGTCTCAGGTCCCCTGTCTTTTTTGGCACTAAAAAGAACCTTGAGTAATTTCCGGATCCGATCTGGTCTGTGGGGACCGGCTGGATGACTCCTTTTTCTAGCAGCTTTGAAGCTTCTACGGCTGCAATTTCCCTTTGACTGGGTGGAGGGTCCGGGATTTTTTTGGACGGTGGGTGTGTGTGTGTGAAGGGAATGGTGTAACCTCCGGCAATAATCCGAAGCACCCATCTGTTCTGAGTAATAGACTCCCAGGCTTTTAGGTGCTTGGCAAAATGGCACCCGACTGGCTCCGGAGCAGCACAGCCGGGCAATCCCTCATGAAGTGTGGGAGGCTGAAGAGCCACGAAAGGACTCGCGGTCTCCAGTGTTGCAGGGGCCTCTGCCGCCTCTGGGACGGTGTCTCCCAGAAAAATTTCCCCGTCCTCTGCCTCTGGAAGGGGAATCTTCCTGCTGTTGGGGAAAGAATTTCTGTGATTTGCGGAACCACATCTTCCCTCCTCTTTTAGCCTTGGGATAAGGCCGAAAGGGAGTGGAATAACGTGCCCCCGCAGCAGATAAAGTCTTTCCCTCCTGCTCACAGCGGGTAAGAGTGTCTTTTACCTTGGGTCCAAACAAAGAGGACCCATCAAAGGGAGCGTCGGCAAAGGAAGACTTGAAGGCCTCCGCGAAATGACACAACAGAGCCAGGCTTGTCTCCGAGAGCCACGCCTGTGCCTGCCGCTCTGCCGCCCTTCGCCACATATGAAATGAGCCTCATGGACGAGTTAGAAATCGAGTTAAGGATAGCCAACTGAGAGCTAACCGACTGGGCTAGCTGCTCAGGTAGGTTACCTGAGAGGGAGTCTGAGAGCTCCTTGACCAGATCCCTCTGTAGTCTGGTGAAATGTGCCAAATAATTCAGGGACCTCAGAGTAAAGGCCGCTGAAGTCAGGGTGCGCTTCCGCATCGTCCATGCTCCTAGACTCCTTATTAGGAGGATGGACGGACGTTGAAGCCTCTGCCATGTCCTGCTGGGTAGCAGATGCCACCACCATGGCATCTACAGCCACGCCTTTCATTAAGAACTCCTTCTCGGGTGGGGCAGACAAAAATTTGTTAGGGCGAGAAGGCACTGGTTCCACAGTATCTGGATGTTCCCACACCCTTCGACAAACCAAATCCAGGAGCTCGTCGAAGGGCGGAGACACCCAGGAGGCGGAGGGCTGAGCCCCGAAGGCCTTGAGGAACACCGACTCGTCAGCGGAGGGGGGTTTGGAATTCCAGCCGCCTCGTTGCTTGAGGATCTCTAGAATGTCTGCAAATGAGACATCATCCGAGGACGACTTTGGGGACCCCTCCGCATCATCAAGATCAGTGTCCAATGTAAGAGACTCATCGGGGGAGTCCACGTGCTTCCTCTTGCACGATCTCTTCCTTGGGGGCTCCTCCGAAGACAACTCCGAAAGACCCTCAGGAGGAGGGGCACCCCCAGTGGGGGTAACCTCAGGCCCCGGGGCTCCGCTGCCTAGAGACAGGGGAACTGCCAAAGACCCAGTCTCCATGCCCAGGGAAGGTGCCGGTAAAGCCGTAGAGATGGCCGAAGAAGACTTGGCCAATGCACTCCTCATAGCTCTGAAGGCCGGACCCCCAGAATCCTGGGAGGGTCCAGTCTCCGGGAGGGTCCAGTCTCCGGAGCCATGATAGCAGACGGAAGTCCCGCGGCCGAAGCACCGAGAGGGAGGCTTGGAACCGACAACATTGGTCCCGAAACGTCACCCCCGGGTCCGGCCGAAGAAGTCCGTGTGCTAAACTCGGACCCGAAGGCCGGGGTTGGAGTAAGGGTCGGAGCCGACCCTAGGATCTCCACTGGCTCCATCAGCACCTGCTCCGACGGAGCCGAAGCGGTCGGAGGAGGAATGGCAATGGAGTGGGCTATCGGCTCCGAAGCCAATTGGGTCGGAGCCGAAACAAATTTCTGAAAGACTGGGGACTGGAAAAGTCTTTGGAGCACCCTGTCTATGTCCGAATCTGACATCCTTGATGACCTGGAAGAGACCGAATGGGTCCGAGTAGGCCTCTCCAACGGCTCCAAGGGACTAGGGGACCGGCTCCGAATCGACTCGACAATTATCGGCGCCGAAGGAATGTCCAAACCAATTTCCATCGGTGCCGAAGAGGGCTTCGGCGCCGAGGAGGAAGTGTCTGGCGGACAACCTTCATCGGCTCCGAGATCAGTGGAGCCGATGAAGGTGACTCGCCTCGATGCCCCAGCCGTCGGCTCCAACCCAGAGGAGTCGAGGCTGGAGGCATCGAGGCAGACCGTCCCGCCCTCGGCTCCGAAGTCCGTGGAGCCGAAGGAGAAGCCTGCCTATGTCTTTTGGCGGTCGGTTCCGACGGACTGGTTGGAGCCGCCCTTTCTTTTAGCAGGAGAAGGAGAGGAAGCTAATGCCTCTTCAAATGAGGGTTTAATAAGGCCTTTTAGAATAAGTTTATTTTTCCTCTCTTGGAGGACCCTCGAGGAAAACGCGTGACACACGCTGCAGGACTCCTGCAAATGTTTGGCGCCCAAACAGTATACACAGAGAGAGTGGTCATCTGTGATAGACATTTTGAAGCAGCACTTAGTGCACTTCTTAAATCCTGAAGGCCTAGGAGCCTGAGACATTATGGCAACCAATCAAGAGTAACAGCCAAACACAAAACACACTAAGTATCCAGGGAAAAAACTTTTCTCTCTCTTTCTCTCTTTTTTTTTTTTTTTTTTTTTATAAACAAGAACTGTCACAAACAAGAAAACTAGAATGTTCCAAGAACCCTTGAAATAAAACGGAGCTTTGAGACAAAGTGACTGACAGGGGAAGGCCCTTCAACTGAAAGGGAACTTCTAGTCAGAAGAAAAAAAGGCGCAATCACCACACAAATACTTCACAAAAAATATCCGGTCATACACAAAAAGACGAAATAGCCGTTAAAACAGCTTTTTGTTGTAAAATCTAGGGAATCCCTGACAGGAAAGTAAGTGAAAAACACTACTTAGCTCAGCCAGCTCGAGACCACGTCTTTGCTTGATAGCGGCAAACGAGATCTGGGAGACTGGTAGTGGTGCATCCTGGGATATAGTAAGCTCAGCCAATAAGAGACTTCGCTCTTTGGCATAAGCGTGCCGAGTCGGAGCCGAGGATCGGCTCCGAACCCATCAGTCAGAATGTAGGCGAGATAGGATCACATAACATCAATAGTTATAAAAAAGAACATGTCGCGTACAATGTGTGTAACTGAAAACCTGATAATATGGTGCTTTTTCTTTTATATTAATGCACGTTTGCCTATGTCTTAAGTGATAATTTAATAAAGGTGTTAAAAATAAGGTGGCATATAAAATACTGCATAACAGAAACATTAATCAATCAGAGGAGATTACAGAAGCCTGGGAAGAGAGACTGGAAAAGCAATTTACAAAGAAACAATGGCAGGACAAAAAGTCCAGAAGGTTTAGGATTTTTGCTTGGAAATGTTTGTATATGTACTTTATACCCAAAGTAGATTTCAAAGAACTTTTCCTTGAGTAGATAGCAAATGTTGGAGGTATTATGAGGAAGAAAGAGGTAATTGATAAAATTTTTTGGGACTGTAATGAACTAGCAGATTTAAAATTTCCCAACAGAGTACTCCTTCAGAAATACTCTAGGGAACAAATGTGTGCAACTAAAGAAATGAGAAGTTATGTACCTACCATAACGTTTCATGTTAGTTGCCTTCTTCTCGCCTTCTTTCTTGCTGGATGGGTTCGGAGCCGATCCTCGGCTCCGACTCGGCCAACACTAAAGCTCGAGAGCTATTTCCACCGGCTCGAGGCTCCCCTATATCCCACAATGCTAGGCAGTAACTACTCAGATCTCGTTTGATAGCTAAAACCAAGCAGTTCTAGTCTCCATAGTAGGGAGAAGAGAGAAAAAACCCACCTCTATATAAACCTGTATGTAAGCTACCACAAACAGAAAAGGGAGAATAGAGGTGGTAGAACATGTGGGAAGGAAGCCCCAATGGAAGATCCCAAAAATTCCTATCGGTCTGTCCAGGCTGGGGGGAAGGAGGGTGGGACACAAGAAAGAAGGCGAGAAGAAGACAACTAACATGGAACGTTATGGTAGGTACATAACTTCTCAATGTTAAGTTGTCAATCTCGCCTTCATTCTTGCTGGATGGGACCGCGTCCCTAGCACCTTACCCCGGGTGGCTTATTGGAACAGACTCTTGAGAATAGTGGAACCAAAGTTGGCACGGTTTCTGGAGGCCATATCCAATTTGTAATGTAAAATTAAGGTATGAGGAGAAGCCCAAGTGTCTGCTGCGCAAATGGAATCTATTGGTAGCCTGTCCTGAAAAGCTACAGATGTAGCTAATGCCCTGGTTGAATGAGCTCTAGGTCTTGAAGGCAGTTTTTGATGTCTGATTTCATAGATTAAGGTAATTATAGAGGTAAGCCATCTTGAAAGGGACACTTTAGAAACTGGAAGGCCCATTTTCCCTTCTGCATAAGACAGGAAGAGCTGGTCAGATTTCCTGAACTGTTTAGTCCTGTCTAAATAATATCGAAGTTGGCGATGAACATCTAGAAAATGTAACTTTTGTTCCGACCTGTTGGAATAATCAGGGAAGAAGACAGGGAGATTGATAGTTCATAGGTTCATACTAGGCTATCTGCCCTGGGGCAATTATAAGCCTAGCCCGATTCTGTATGGCTTACGCCACCCCTTGATTTGAGTATACTGTGCCCTTTTAAAGGTTTAGTTTACTGTGCCTCTGTCTAATAGTGACACGGGAGTAATCCCTGGGACAAACCTACGATCTCCCATCCACTTATCGAGATTCTTCTTGAAGAGATTCAGTGAGGTGCTCTGCCTCACATGAACTGGAATTCTATTCCAGAGTGAAGGGAGCCTCTGGGTTATGAACCTGTCCCTCCAGCAAGTTCTATTTATTTCTGTGCTGAGGTTCAAGTCCCTCGAGCGTGTGGCTCTAAGGGATTTAGATTTACTGGGGTGGAGCATGTCCATTAATTCTGGATTTGACATAGCTTTGTATGTCAGGCAAAGATCGCCTCGAAGTAGGCGGTATGCAACTGAGTAGAGCCGGAGTTTTTTTAACCGAGCAGCATATGGCATCTGTTTGAGACCCTTGATCCTCTTGGTGAGATACTTTTGGGGTCTTTCTAATTGCTGCAGGTGTCGGGTAAGGTACATCCCAAAAGGGGCATTGTATTCTATGATGGGCCTGATGAGGGATGAATAAAGGGGCACGATTACCTCTCTTGATCTAGATGTGAAACCCTTCGTGATGAGGTGGGCTATGTAGAAGGTCTTAGTCTGGTTTAGATTTGCCTCAGAGGAAACCTTAGGCAAGAAGGACGGATTAGTCTGGAGGGACACCCTGTCTTTATGGAAAACTAAGTAAGGAGGACGACTGCAAAGAGCATGAAGTTCAGATACCCTTCTAGCTGATGTTATGGCTACTAGAAAAAGTGTTTTCCATGAGAGCAACTTGAAAGGGCATGAAGCTGCAGGTTCGAAGGGGGGAAGAATCAAGGACACTAGGACCAAATTCAAGTCCCACTGAGGTGGGGGATCTTTGATTGGGGGCTTGAGCAAAAAGACACCTCTTAGAAAGGCTTTGCAAAGTTTATGGGATATGATACTGGAGTCCGAGATACCTACATGAAAGTTAGATATAGCAGCTAGTTGTACTCTAATGGTAGATGAGGAAGAGCCTAAATGAAAGAGCTCTGCCAGGAAGTCTAGGATAGACTGGATAGGTGCAGTGAAGGGGTCTATATTTTTTGATGCTGCCCAGAAGGAAAAATGTTTCCACTTACTATTGTAAATCCTTTTGGTAGAAGACTTGTGAGAGGCTATCAGGATGTTACGAACCGAATGAGAAATTAAAGGAAGCCTGGCTAGGGTAGGAATCGGAGAAACCATGCTGTGAGGTTGAGAGATTGGAGGGAGTGGTGCAGCTGGCCCGACTGGTGGGTCAAAAGATCTGGCACTGGGTCCAGATGCCAAGGCTGCTCCAAGAGATAATGATGCAGGAACGGAAACCATATCTGTCGAGGCCAGTAAGGGGCAATGAGGATCATAGAGACTCTCAAGGCGATAGCTTTCTGAATTAATTGAGAGATCAGTGGAAAAGGAAGGAAAGCATACAGAAGTCCCCGGGGCCAATCATGGACTAGAGCGTCTCTTGTGGGTTGGCCTGGTAGAGGGAAGAGGGTGAAGAAATCGTGACACTTGCTGTTTTGGGGAGTAGCAAAAAGATCGCAGCAAGGCCGGCCCCATCTTTGAAAGATTTCTTCCAGCACTGATTTTTTTAGAGACCACTCGTGAGGCATGAGAATAGCCCTGCTCAACTTGTCCGCAATCACGTTGGACTTCCCGGGAATGTGCATTGCTATCAGAAACCGTTGAGAAGAAATCGCCCACTGCCAAAGTCTGAGTGCCTCTCGACAAAAGGGATAGGACTTGGTTCCACCCTGTTTGTTGATGTACCACACTACGAACATGTTGTCTGTCTGAATTGCAATAGTCCCTGTGGGAAGAGAGTCCTGAAGGGCTTGCAACGCTAAAAACACTGCTCTCATCTCTAAGACATTTATGTACAAGTGGCACTCGAAAGATTGCCATGTGCCCTGGACTGTCCTGCCCAGATAATGTCTCCCCCCACCCTATCAGGGAGGCGTCCGTTGTCACCGTGGCGATTGGGGGGGGGTGAAGGGTCTGCCCTGAAGAACTTGAGGTGATGTCATCCACCAAGACAGGTGATTCTTGCATGATTGGGTTAGCAGAATGATGTGAGACATTGGGAGCTGTTGGAAGGACCATTGAGAAAACAGCATCCACTGGGGGATCCGCATGTGAAAACGAGCTAAGGGAAGAAGTGTAATGGTAGCCGCCATGAGTCCTAATACCTTCAAGACTACCCTGGCTTTGATCTTGTTGCAGTGAAGCAGAAGGTAAACGTGTTTGCGGATATCTGATACTCTTTGCTCTGTCAGTCTGGCAGAAAGATGAACTGTGTCTAAGGTGGCGCCTATAAAGGTAATAGACTGACAAGGCGACAAGGCAGATTTTTTGAAATTTACTGAAATGCCTAGAGCTTGGCAAGTTTGAATGGTGAAGTCTCTGGATAGAAGAAGTTGACACCTGGTGGTGACGGTAAGGAGCCAGTCGTCCAAATATGGAAACACCTGGAATCCTTACTTTTCAAGTGAGCCACAACCACTGCCATACATTTGGTGAACACTCGGGGGGCTGTAGTGAGACCAAAGGGCAGGGCTCTGAACTGGTAGTGACTGGCTCCCAGCCTGAAGCGGAGAAACCTCCTGGAGCATCTGTGCATTTTGATATGATAGTACGCATCCTGAAGGTCTATTGAGCACATCCAATTGTCCTGACCCAAAAAGGGTAGAATGGACTGTAGCATGACCATCCGGAATTTTGTTTTCTTCACATACTTGTTTTGCTTGCTGAGATCCAGTATTGGTTTCCAGTCCCCTGTCTTTTTTGGTACCAAAAAGAATTTGGAGTAGATTCCGGATCCTTGCTGGTCTGCTGGGACTGGCTGGATAGCTCTTTTTGACAGCAGCTTTGATATTTCTAACGCTGCTTGTTCCCATAGACTGGGTGAAATGTCTGGAAGGGATCCTTTGGGTTGGAATGGGATGTGAATAAAGGGGATTTTGTAATCCTCGGATATAATCGACTATACCCATTTGGCTTGAGTGAGGGAAAGCCAGGCTTCTGGGTACAGTGATAATCTTCCCCCGATTGCCTCCGAAGGTGGACAGCCGGGCAGCTCCTCAGGGATGCTGAAAGGGTTTATCAGAGAAAGTATCTCTGCTACCCTGGTTTTGTGGACCACCTCTGCCCCTAGGGCGGCGTCTATTGTTGTTCCTCTCTCTGCCGCTAGAGGGGAATCGACTTTGTGCGTCAGATGAGACTCCTTGTGGTTTGCGGAACCACATTACCCCCCCCCCTGACCTTTGGGATAAGGTCTGGAAGGGGTAGAAAAACGGACTCCCACGGCAGAGGGAGTCTTAAAGCTACACCTGTGCCTGTGGCCCTACTCGCCCCATCGGCCGCATATGAGATAAGCCGCATGGAGGAGTTGACAATCAAATTCAGGGTTGCCAACTGGGAGTTCATTTTGTCTTGGAACCCCTCAGCTGTTGGATCCTGCATAGCATCACCCATATCCATGAGTAAATCCCTCTCGAGACGGGTGAAGTGACACAAGTAGTTCAGCGACCGCATGGCAAAGGTCGCTGATGAAAACATCCACTTACCGTACCTGTCCACGGTCCTAGACTCCTTATTAGGAGGATGGACAGGTACCGAAGGACTGGCTAACTCCTTCTTAGTGGCTGCGGCCACCACCATGGCATCAACAGAGACACCTTTAGATAAGAACTGTTTCTCTTTCGGGGCTGTAATAAATTTTGACGGCCTCCTTGGGGTAGGTTCCACCGAATCAGGGGCCGTCCACGCCTTCCTTGCCACCACTTCCATGAGGGGATCAAAGGGAGGAGACACCCAGGAGGTGGAAGGGCGAGAGCTAAACGCCTCAAGGTAGACCGACTCGTCCTCTGAAGGGTTAAGGGCAGGCCAGTTCCCCCTCTGTTTAAGGATTTCAAGGATGTCAGCAAAAGAGACATCCTCAGAGGGGGACTGAGGGGAACCTTCAGATTCCTCCAAGTCGGTGTCCAAGGTGATAGACTCAGGGGAGCCAATGTGCTTCCTCTTGCACTGTCTCTTCTGAGGGGGTTCCCCTGCTGGATCAGGAGAAGCCTCAGAAGAAGAGGATATTCCCAATGGGGAAACCCGAGGGGCTGGCTCTCTACAGTCTGGTACGAGGGGGTGGGTAGAAACCACTGCAGGCACTGAAGAGGGAGGAGCTGACGGAGCCGACCGTCGGGTAGACACGGGGTCTAGCACACTCGGCATGACCTCGAAGGCGCCGCGATCAGCCAGGGCCAAAGGTCCCCCTCCGAGGAGACAAGGACCCCCCCCAGCACTGACAGGGACGGCTCCGAGGCCGATGTTGGAGCCGAACTCACAAGTGCCGATGCTCCGAAAGGGAGAACGGGGTCGGACAAGGGTCCGATGCCACTCGCCCCCTCGGAGCCGACGAGGGAAGCCCGGCGCCGAGATCCCTCCAAACAGGAAATCAGAGCAGACGACGGAGCCGAAAGGGAGGGTATCGGCTCTGATGCACCGACAGCCACGGCTCCGACGAGCCCCAGCTCTGAACTCAAATGAGTTGGAGGAGGAACAGAAGCAGGGATGGGAATAGCCGCTAACTGTTGAGTAGGGCTATGCAGCATTTGGGCCATTGCCTCGGACTTGAGAAGTCTACTCACCACCCTTTGTAAGTCATGGTCAGACAGCCTGGAGGACCGAGAGGAATGGGACCTATGGCTCCGCTCCGACAGAAGAGGGGATCCTGGGGCCGAGTGGATGGAGCCGATGGAAGGGGACCTCGTCCTCTTCTTAGAAGGTGGCTCCGATAAAACTATTGGAGCCGAATGAGTCTTAGCACCCTCGCCTCCGTCTGGAGCCGAGGTAATGGTTTGAGTCTTCGAAACATCGACTCCAGCCGGAGCCGATGTCGAAGCAGTCTTAATGCTCCCAGCAGATGGCTCTGAAGCTGGAGCCGACGGCCTGGAATTCTTTGAAGGCTTCCCCGATGCAGACTGGGTTGGGGGGCCTTCAGGCTTTAATAAGCCTTGAAGAATAAGTTTATTTTTGCGTTCCTGCAGGACTCTAGGGCTGAATGCATGGCAAACAGCACAGGAGTCCTGCAGGTGCAAAGGTCCCAGGCAATATACACAGGAAGTGTGACTGTCTGTCAGAGACATTTTCTGACAGCACGAGTCACACTTCTTGAAGCCTGAGACCTTGGAGTCTTTCGACATCCCAGAAAAAGTGACTGTATACAAAAAAGACACAGACACACCCTTTAACCAAAAAAGGAAAACCCAATCACACTGAATGACAAAGGGAAAAAGGGAAGTGGGCCAAAGGCCTAGAACTTAAAAAGGGAATAAAAAGGGAATAAAAACGAGGGAAGACCCGATTTAAACTAAAAGGATACCCTGTAGTATAAACTTGACTAAATAAAAAGGATAGGGGTAGATATTTTAACTTTCTAACTAGAAAAAAATCACTAACCTGCCAAAGCCGGTAGAAGAAAGCACCTCGCAGCTAAGCGGCAAAGGAGATCTGAGTAGTTACCGCCTAGCATTGTGGGATATAGGGGAGCCTCGAGCCGGTGGAAATAGCTTTCGAGCTTTAGTATTGGCCGAGTCGGAGCCGAGGATCAGCTCCGAACCCATCCAGCAAGAATGAAGGCGAGATTGACAACTTAACATTGATTGTTTAGAGCTGGGACACAGGATCTGACTTGCCTAAACATGGTAAGACCTTAAGCTTAATTCTATTGGCTGCCAAAAAAGCAATAACAAGAAAATGGAAATCAAATATAAACCAGTTGTATCTCAAGTATTGAATACTGTAAAATAGATAAAAGAACTGGAAGTGGGATCTTTAGAAAAGAGAAGGAGCAAATTGCATGATAAAAATAGAATGTATGGTAACAATATATACCTAATAATGTTTAGGATTAAGAAGAGTGAAGTTTAAGTGAGCAATTAAGCAACTTATGTAATGTTGGACTGAAGGACAGTTGTTTATAAAGAAAGAAAACATACATAAAGTATAATGTATGAAAATAAAAAAAATGTTAATATGGTTTGTTTTCTTTGCTGTTAATGTATGTGTGCCCACGTCTTAAGTGATAATTTGAAGTTTTTTTGGTACTTGCGTATTATCACAACCATATTTTGCATTGTCTTTTAACTTTGTTGATTTGCACTGAAACGGCATCACTGAAGTGTAATATGGAAGAGTACACTGTCAGAAATCCTGCCGGGTTATCGGTGGTGGTTTTAAAAAATGTTAGGACTTATAATTTTTAAAATTTGTGGGGAGCGTCCTTTAAACACGTCAAGTGTTGATTTCTGTGATTGCAGTAGTTATGTGTGTATGTCTGTTGGTTCTGAAAGGAGTGTGGTAGTTAAGCGGATGATATTGCAAACAAGTGGAGTTTAAACAGCAGATTATGTGCTTGCTATTATTTTCTGTAGTGTTTTTGTAGTCTTACGGTAGGTTTACCATTGAATCGGCTGTGAAAAGAATAGTAAAGGTTTTGAAAACAGATCTCTTTCCTTCAACGACCGGCAACATGTCAAAGGAATGCCTTGAAAGTGGAATGGGACTTGCTTAAACTGACACGAGATGCTGGCGGTAAAGGGGAAACCTACTTCAAACCTTCAAACCTTACTTTTCCGACTGCAGTTTTTTCAGCCGTTTCAATGATAAACCTTCGTAAAACTACTAAAACATTACAGTAGACATGTGTCTAACCTTCATAACACTGTACTGCTACTACTTGAACTAAACAGAAGCAACCAGCATTGCCGCAAAAATCTGGTTGTGATAATACATAAGTACCGTTTTTTTGTTTTTTTTTTAAAAGCAAGAGCTTTGTTGCACAGCACTGAGGAGATGAGTGTTCTTGAGAGGTTTGCTAAGATGAAAAAAGAAAGTGAGACTAGAGATTAGAATGAAGATCTGACCCTATAAGGGACTACTCCATCAGAAAATTTCATGAGATAATAAAGGAGAGGGGGACTGGGAAAATGGAAGACATATTTTAGCCAAACTTTTTATGGGGTAGCACAAACAGTGCAGTATGTAATAGAGTGGAATGAAGGAAGGGTTAGGCAAGAAAGAAAAAGCCAGATGAAAGAGGTCAATGTGTCTAAAGGGACAGCTAAGGGAAGCCAGAAAAAAGAAGTTATGTTCTTACCATAACATTCCATGTGAGTTGTTCATCTCGCCTTTGTTCTTTACATGTGGGTTCGGAGCCGATCCAACGGCTCTGAGTTGGCCGCTTTCCAAGCTCAAGATCTTTGCATTAGCTCGAGGCACAGTCCCTATCCCATGATACTCTCCTACCAACCCCAGATCTAGTTTGCTGAACCAGCAAGAAAAAAACACACTAAGCAACCATTTATAAACAATATACAAAGTACATAACTATTTACAATAGCTAAATGATAATCTGGTTGGAAAGATGGACATTAGCAAGACCAACCAGACCACCAGTCATACCTGTTCTTCCATAACCTGGAGGGGGAAGGTGGGAGGGAGTGTAAGAACAAAGGCGAGATGAACAACTCACATGGAACGTTATGGTAAGAACATAACTTCTTTATGTGAAGTTGTTCAATCTCGCCATTTGTTCTTTACATGTGGGTAGTGTCCCAAGCACCCTAATCCTGGGCAGCTCACAGGAGTATATTCCTGAGAACGGGGGAACCAAAGGAAGCCCTGTCCCTGCAGGCCCTGTCCACTTTGTAATGAGTGAGAAACGTATAAGGTTTGGACTTAGTAGAAGCTGCACATATGGTGTCCAAACGTAGACAGGCTGTGTGGGCTAAAGATGTAGAAACAGCCCTGGTAGAATGAGCTTTCACCTCATGTTCTAAAGGTTGTTTAGCTGAAGAATATGCAAGTTTTATACAATCAGCAATCCATTTGGACAATGTAACTTTGGATACCGACCAACCTTTCTTATTGTCTGCATAGGAAATGAATAGTTGATCAGATTTCCTAAATTCTTTTGTTCTGTCTAAGTAAAACCTCAATTGTCTGTGAACATCAAGCTTATGTAACATGTACTCCATTCTACTAGTATGATGTCTGAAAAAATTAGGAAGGTCAATAGACTGGTTCAAATTTGCCTTGGAGCAGACCTTAGGAAGAAAGGTAGGATTTGTTCTTAAAGACACTCTGTCGGGGTGAAAGACTAGATATGGGGACCTGATAGAAGGTGCTTGCAGTTCAGAAACTCTACGAGCCGAAGTAATAGCCACTAGGAAAATTGTCTTCCAAGAAAGGAACTTCAAAATACAAGATGATGCAGGCTCAAAAGGTGGAAGAATGAGTTGAGATAGCACCAAATTCAGATTCCAGGGAGTAACAGGATGTCTGATAGATGGCCTAAGGTGATGAATCGTCCCTTTCAAAAAGGCTTTACATAATCTGTGGGACATAATGTTTGAGCCACTGCATCCCATATGGAAGTTAGATATGGCAGCTAAGTGAACCATTATCATAGAAGCTGCAGCACCATGGTGAAAGAGCGAAGTCAAGAATTCCAGAATACTATGAATAGGGGCAACATAGGGATCAATACCATGCTGAGAAGCCAAATGAACAAATCGCCTCCATTTGCAATTATAAAGTTTCCTGGTGGAGACTTTGTGAGAGGAAACTAAAATATGTTGAACTGCTGGAGACAAATCATGTGACCTGGCTAGGTTGGGAAGTGGAGCAGCCAAGCTGTCAGTTTGAGGGAGACAAGAGAGGGGTGAAGAATTCCCGACAAATGAGTCAGAAGGTCTGGCACTGGGTCCAGAACCCAAGGTTCTTCCACTTGGTATTGCTGTAGGAAGTGGAACCATATCTGCCGTGCCCAAAAAGGGGCTATTAGAATAACAGTCCTTCCCAGGCTTCTGGCTTTCTGTAAGAATCTGGGAATCAGAGGAATTGGAGGGAAGGCATATAGGAGACCCGAGGGCCAATCGTATACAAGTGAGTCCCTTGGACTGTCCCCCGGTAGGGGGTACAGGGCGAAGTAGCTTCTGCATTTTGCATTCAGCAGGGATGCAAAAAGGTTGCAGCAAGGCTGGCTCCATCTGCGGAATATCCTTTCCACCACTCGTTCTTTGAGGGACCACTTGTGGGGCAACAGAATGGCTCTGCTCAGTTTGTCTGCTATCACGTTGGATGACCCGGGTATGTGCATTGCTATCAGAAAGCACCCGGTAGATACAGCCTACTGCCAAAGTCTCAGTGCCTCTCGGCATAAGGGGTAAGACTTGATTCCCCCTTGCTTGCTTGCTTGTTGATGTACCAGACTACCGACATGTTGTCTGTCTGTATTGCAATCGTCTCTCGAGGCAGAGAGTTGTGAAAGTGCTGCAACGCTAGAAACACCGCTCTCAACTCTAAGACATTGATGTGCAAATGAGATTCCATGTCTGACCAAGTGCCTTGGACAGTTCTTCCCTGAAATAGCCCCCCCCCCAACCTATCAGGAAAGCATCCGTGGTCACTGTGGCTGTGGGAGGGGAAAGTATAAATGGGAGACCTACAGCAACTTGATGGCTGTTCAACCACCAAAGAAGGTCCTTTTTGCAAGCATCTGTCAGAATAATCTTGTGTGACACTTGAAGCTGTTGATAAGACCACTGTGTGAATAGTAGCCACTGGAGTATCCAAATGTGCATTCATCCCAGAGGAACCATTATAAGTGTAGCTGCCATGGTGCCTAGCAGCTTCAGGACCTGGAATGCAGGAACTCTCCTTTTCATTAACAACTGGGACACTTGACTTCGCAAAGATATTACTCTTTCTAGAGGCAATCTGACCAGGGAGGTGGTGCCCAACCTGGAACACAGGTTGATAGTGTAATCTCTGGTGCAAATGAGTTGAAGCCTGGTGGTGGCGGTGAGGAGCCAGTTGTCGAGATATGGAAACACCCAGAATCATAAACGTCTCAGGTGAGCCGTGACCACTGCCATACATTTGGTGAACACTCTGGGGGTTGTGGTGAGACCAAAGGGCAGAGCTCGGAATTGGTAGTGTCTGGTCCCCAGCTGGAAACGCAAGTGATCTCTGGATGGCCTGGCCATTTTGATGTGGTAGTAAGCATCCTTGAGATCTACAGAGCACATCCAATCACCTATTTCGAGAAACGGAAGTATCGATTGAAGCGTGACCATCCAGAACTTTTTCCTTTTTGACAAAGGTATTTAGTTTGCTGAGGTCTAAGATGGGCCTCCAGTCCCCTGTTTTATTTGGAACTAAAAAGAATCTGGAGTAAGTTCCGGATCCTATCTGGTCTGCCGGGACTGGCTGGATGACTCTTTTTTCTAGCAGCCTTTGAATTTCTATGGTTGCCAGATTCTGCAGACTGGGTGGAACGTCTGGGATTCTTGTACGAATGGAAGGGGATTCTGAAAAGGGAATGATGTAACCTCTGGTAATTATGCTTTTTACCCATGAATCTGATGTAATTCCTAGTCAGGCATCTGGGTATAAAGCTAAGCGACCCCCAACTGTCTCCAGAGCAGAACGGTTGGGCCTCCTCTCAGGAGCGCTGATAGGGCTTGCCAAGGAACAACTCCCTGTCACCCTGGTTCTGCGGACCCCCTCTGCCACCTGGGTGGCATCTACCATTATACCCCCCTCCTCTGCCCCTGGAGGGGGATTCATTACATGTGTTCTGGAAAGCTCCTTGGGACTTTCGGAACCACATTTTTCCGCCCTTTGGGGTATGGTCTAGTGGGGGTGGAAAAACAGACTCCTACAGCAGATAGAGTCTTTCCTTCCTGCTCACAACTAGTGAGTGTCTCCTTGACTTTAGGCCCAAACAAGGAAGAGCCATCAAATGGGGTATTAACAAAGGAAGACTTGAAGGCTTCCGCAAAGGAGCATAAGCGCATCCAGGATTGTCTCCGCAGAGCTATTGCTGAACCTGCTGCCTGGCTCGATCCATCGGCTGCATAAGAAATAAGCCGCATGGACGAGTTCACAATAGAATTAAGGGTGTTAAGCTGTGCCGTTACTTTCTCTGAAACAGCATCATCTGTTTTGTCCTGTAGAGTATGTCCAAGCTCTTTGAGGAGATCTCGTTGAAGACGAGTAAAGTGGGTCAAATAGTTGAGTGATCTCACTGCAAATGTCGCAGAACTAAAGATGCGTTTCCTGTATCTGTCCATAGTCCTAGAGTCTTTATTAGGAGGATGAACAGAAGAAGAGGTTTCTGACATCTCTTTCTTGATGGCTGCCGCCACCACCATGGCATCAACGGGGACTCCCTTCATAAGAAAAGACCTGTCTTGAGGGGAGGTGATAAATTTGTTGGGCCTCCGAGGGACTGGTTCCATGGAATCAGGAGACTCCCACGCCCTTCGAGCGACCAAGTCCATTAATTCGTCAAAGGGCGGAGTAACCCAGGAGGTGGAAGATTGCGACCCTAAGGCCTTCAGGAGCACCGACATCCTCAGTAGGGTTAAGGGACTGCCAGTCATCCCTCTGCTTTAATATTTCCAGGATGTCTGCAAATGAGGCATCCTTAGAGGAGGACTGTGGGGACCCTTCTGATTCCTCTAAGTTGGTGTCTGATGTTAAGGATTCCTGAGGGGAATCTAAATGCCTCCGCTTGCAAAGTCTTTTTCTGGGGACTTCATCGATAGGGGCGTCTGGTGAAGTCTCAGTCAAGCAGGGATCACCCAATGGGGTTAACTGAGACTCTGGGTCTTGACGCTTGTTGGGAACCTGTGGTGTAGGGACAAAATGCAGCCCTTTAGGGGAGGAAGAGGAAAGATCCGAAGAGGTAAGGGTCTTAGCAGACATGACCCTCCTCATGGCATCGAAGGCACTGGTTTCCTGACCCAAGGAGTCCACCAGTTCCAATGAAGATGGCAACCTCCCAGGGGCTGAGACCACAGGCTCCAAACCAGAGGACAGAACCAAACTCATCTATGCTGAAGCCCCGAGAGGGAGAGTCGGAACTGAAGTGTCAGTTCGACTCTTTCCCCCGGAACCAGCTAGAGAGTGTTGGCTCTGAGACTCTTCGATCAGAACCGAAGAAGTCAAGGTCGATGGAGCCGAGGGCACTGGAAAAGGCCTCGGCTCTGAGGGTTACACCACTATCGGATCCTTTCTTTCCAGCTCTGAAAGCTCAACTGGCCTTGGAGGAGGAGCAGAAATCGTGGTGGTGGTGGGGGGGGGTCGTAGGCTTCAAAGCCAACTGGGTCGAAGCTGAAAGCAATTTGGCCAGGGCCGGGTTCACCAAAAGTCTCTGCACCATGCTGTCCACATTGATGTCGGAAAGGGTACCGGAAAAAAGGGTTGAAGGAGCCAAAGAAGCCACTGATTTACGGATCGGGGACTTTAAATCCTCCGACACTGGCTCCAACACAATGACTTGGCTCCGAGGTAAGATCTCGGTGCACGGCTACGAAGGCTGTGGAGCCGGCGACCGAGTCTTCCCAGAGGTGCTCGGAACAGAAGACTTGGGCTCCAATGACACCTTAAAAGACTTCAACCCCTTCGAGGACTTGGAGGTCTGGTCAGTCTTGTCTAATGCTTCTTGGAAATCTGGCTTCAACAGCCCTCTATCGACCAGTTTCCTTCGCCTCTCTAATAAAACCCTGCCACTGAAGGAATGGCAGATATAGCAATCTTCTTGTAAATGTAGTGGACCCAAGCAGTACACACAAGAAATAGAAGTTATGTTCTTACCATAACGTTCCATGTTAGTTGTCTTCTTCTCGCCTTCTTTCTTGCTGGATGGGTTCGGAGCCGACCTCGGCTCCGACTCGGCCACTCTAAAAGCTCGAGAGTTGGTTCCACCGGCTCGAGGCTCCCCTTATATCCCACAATGCTAGGCAGTATTACCTCAGATCTCGTTTGTAAGCTAGGCCCAGCCAATAATAAATCCAGAACTACTGGAAATGGGAAAAAAACACCTCTATAAAAAGAAAGGAAGAAGGTGACCTGAAACCTGTGAAGGAATATATGCATAGTGCAGCATATACATATATACAATAGAGGTGGTAGAAAGAGAGGTCACAATCAAACTCCTCTAGGTCTGTCCAGGCTAGGGGGAAGGAGGGTGGGATGCAAGAAAGAAGGCGAGAAGAAGACAACTAACATGGAACGTTATGGTAAGAACATAACTTCTATATGTTAAGTTGTCTATCTCGCCTTCATTCTTGCTGGATGGGACCGCGTCCCTAGCACCTTGTCCCGGGTGGCCTATCGGAACAGACTCTTGAGAACAGTGGAACCAAAGTTAGCTCTATGTCTAGAAGCTAAATCCAACTTATAATGAGAAATGAAAGTGTGAGGAGTAGCCCAAGTAGCCGCTGCACAAATGGTGTCAATAGGCAGCCTGTCTTGGAAGGCTATAGAAGTAGCCAAAGCTCTGGTGGAGTGGGCCTTAGGTTTGTTAGGCAGCTTTTGGTGTCTAATTTCATAAACAAAGGAAATCAGAGATGTTAGCCATCTGGAGAGTGATACCTTGAAACTGAAAGTCCCTTTCTGCCTTCTGCATAAGAGACAAACAACTGGTCAGTTTTTCTGATCTGTTTGGTCCTATCCAAATAATACCTTAACTGACGATGAACATCTAGCCAATGCAATTTTTGTTCAGACCTGTTAGAAAAGTTAGGAAAAACACAGGAGGTCAATGCTTTGATTTAGGTTAGACGCAGAGGCTACTTTAGGTAAAAAAGATGGATTGGTTCGTAAGGGTACCCTGTCTTTATGAAACAATAGATACGGTGGTCGACAGCTGAGTGCATGAAGTTCTGAGACCCTTCTAGCTGAAGTAACAGCTACCAGAAAGAGAGTCTTCCAGGATAGCAATTTCAATGAACAGGAAGCTGCAGGTTCGAAAGGGGGAAGAATCAAAGAAGTGAGAACTAAATTAAGGTCCCAAGAAGGAGGAGGATTTCTTATAGGAGGTCTGAGTAGAAAAACTCCCTTCAAAAAAGCTTTGCAAAGCTTGTGAGACATGATGGCAGAATCTGAAATGCCCACATGAAAGTTAGATATAGCTGCCAATTGGACTTTGAGAGTAGAAGGAGATGAACCTGCGTGAAAGAGTTCAGCTAGAAAATCAAGAACTATTTGGATGGGAGCAGTGAAAGGATCTAAGTCCCGTCCTTGAGCCCAATAGGCAAAACGTTTCCACTTACTAAGATAAATCTTTCGAGTGGAATATTTATGGGAAGCTATCAAAATATCTCGAACAGTGTGAGATATTTGAGGAAGCCTGGCTAAGGTAGGAACTGGAGGAACCAAGCAGTGAGGTTCAAAGATGTGAGGGAGCGATGAAACTGACCCGACTGATGGATCAAAAGATCTGGAACTAGGTCCAGATGCCAGGGTTGCTCCAACAGAAATTGATGTAGAAAGGGGAACCAAACCTGTTGAGGCCAGTAAGGAGCAATGAGGATCAATGAGGCCTTCTGAGCGATAGCTTTCTGTATCAGTTGAGAGATTAGTGGGAAAGGAGGGAATGCATACAGAAGTCCCCGGGGCCAAACTTGGACTAGAGCGTCTCTGCTGGACTGGCCTGGTAAGGGGAAGAGGGTGAAATAATCTTTGCACTTGCTGTTTTGGGGAGTAGCAAAAAGGTCGCAGCAAGGCTGACCCCACTTGAGAAAAACTTTCTCCAATATAGAATCTTTCAGAGACCACTCGTGAGGCATGAGGATAGCTCTGCTCAACTTGTCCGCGATAAGATTGGACTTCCCGGGAATGTGCGTTGCTATCAGAAACCGCTGAGAAGAAATCGCCCATTGCCACAGTCTGAGTGCTTCTCGACATAGGGGGTAGGACTTGGTTCCGCCTTGTTTGTTGATATACCACACTACAGACATGTTGTCCGTCTGAATTGCTATCGTTCCCAAGGGAAGAGAGTCTTGAAGGGCTTGCAACGCTAAAAGCACTGCTCTCATCTCTAGAACATTTATATGCAAGTGGCGTTCGTTTGGTTGCCATATGCCCTGGACTGTTCTGCCCTGATAATGCCCCCCCCACCCAATCAGGGAGGCGTCCGTTGTCAGAGTAGCAACCGGAGGGGGAAGGACAAAGGGTCTTCCTTGGAAGAGCTGGGGGGAAGAAATCCACCAAAGAAGATGATTCCTGCATGCTTGCGTAATCACAATGGTGTGAGACATCGGAAGTTGCTGGTACGACCACTGTGTGAAGAGCATCCATTGAAGGATTCTCATGTGAAATCTGGCTAAAAGAAGTAGAAGGATAGCAGCCGCCATAATCCCCAGTACTTTTAGAACAAATCTGACTTTGACTCTGTTGCTGTGGAATAGAAGGGAGACCAGTTTGTGTATGTCTGCTATTCTTTGGTCTGTAAGTCTTGCAGACATGTTGACTGTATCTAGATTTGCGCCTATGAAGGTAATAACACGACAAGGCGACAAAACAGACTTTTCGCAATTTATTGAGATACCTAACTTTTGAAAAATGCGAAAGGCGGAGTCTCTGGCAATCAGAAGAAGATGCTTGGTAGGAGCTGTGAGGAGCCAGTCGTCTAAGTATGGAAACACCTGGAATCCTTGACGTCTCAGATGAGAAGCTACCACTGCCATGCATTTGGTAAACACCCGGGGGGCAGTGGTGAGTCCAAAGGGCAGGGCTCTGAATTGAAAGTGACTGGTTCCCAGCCTGAAGCGGAGGAATCTTCTGGAGCGTCTGTTCATTTTTATATGATAGTACGCATCCTGAAGGTCTATAGAGCACATCCAGTTTTCCTTTCCCAATAGGGGAAGGATGGATTGTAGCATGACCATCCGAAACCTTGTTTTCTTGACAGACTTGTTCAAGATACTGAGATCCAAAATTGGTCTCCAGTCCCCTGTTTTCTTTGGAACTAAAAAGAACCTGGAGTAGATTCCGGATCCTTGCTGGTCTGCTGGAACTGGCTGAATGGCTCTTTTTGCAAGCAGCTTTGAAATTTCCAATGCTGCTAGATCCCTTTGAGCGGGTGGAACATCTGGAAGGGATTTTTTGGATTGGTTTGGAATGCGAAAGAACGGAATGGAATAGCCTTCGGAAATGATGGACTGTACCCACTTGTCTTGAGTTAGGGATCGCCAGGCTTCTGGGTACAGTGATAATCTTCCCCCGACTGCCTCCGAAGGTGGACAGTCGGGCAACACCTCAGGGATGCTGGAAGGGCTTATCGGAAAAGGTTTCTCGATTGCCCTGGTTCTGCGGACCCCCCCTGCCTCTAGGGCGACGTCTACCATTATTGTTCCCCCCTCTGCCTCTAGAGGGGAACCGACTCTGTGCGTCAGGCAAAGTTCCTTGAGATTGTTTACTGAACCACATCTTTCCACTTTTCTGGCCTTTGGGGTAAGGTCTAGAAGGAGTAGAAAAACGGACTCCGACGGCAGAAAGAGTTTTGCCATCTGTCTCGCACCTTGTCAAGGTTTCTTTCACTTGAGGACCAAAAAGAGACGATCCATCAAACGGGGAATTAGTGAAAGACGTTTTAAAGGGGTCCACAAAATTGCACAGCCGCATCCAGGCATGCCGGCGTAAGGCCACACCTGTCCCTGCGGCTCTGCTCGCTCCATCAGCCGCATATGAAAGGAGGCGCATGGAGGAGTTAGCTATAGAATTTAGGGTAGCCAGCTGAGTGTTCATCTTATCCTGAAAACCCGCAGCTGTAGGATCCTTTAACATCTCACTCGCTTCCTTGATCAGGTCTCTTTGAAGACGAGTGAAATGACAGAGGTAGTTCAGCGAACACATAGCAAAGGTCGCTGACGAAAACATCCGCTTCCCGTACCTGTCCATAGACCTAGATTCCTTGTTAGGAGGATGGACAGGCACTGAAGGATCAGCTAGCTCCTTCTTAGTGGCAGCAGCTACCACCATAGCATCCACAGAAACTCCCTTAGTCAGAAATTGCTTATCTGCTGGTGCTGTGATAAACTTTGAAGGTCTCCTGGGGGTAGGGTCCACAGAGTCAGGAGCCGTCCAAGCCTTTTTAGCTACCACCTGCATGAGGGGGTCAAAGGGGGGGGACACCCAGGAGGTGGAAGGGCGAGAGCCAAACGCCTCAAGATACACAGATTCATCTTCCGAAGGGTTAAGGGATGGCCAATTTCCCCTCTGTTTCAGGATCTCTAGAATGTCTGCAAAGGAGACATCTTCAGAAGGGGAACGGGGAACCCTCGAATCCTCTAAATCTGTGTCAGAGGTGACAGACTCAGGTGAGTCTATGTGCTTCCTCTTACACTTTCTCTTCCTAGGGGCTCCCTGCCAATTCAGGAGAGGCCTCGGAAGAGGATGAGATCCCCACAGGGGATTCTTGAGGAGCTGGCTCTCTGCGGTCTGGGATGAGGGAGTGAGTAGACATAACCCGAGGCACCGAAGAGGGAGGGGCGGACGGAGCCGACTGTGGAGTTGAACCAGGTTCCAACACACTCCGCATGACCTCGAACGCACCCCTGTCAGGCAGAGCCAGAGGTCCCCGCTCCGAAAAGCTGAAAACCTCCCTCGGCACCGACAGCGATGGCTCCGAGGCCGATGTCGGAGCCGAACTCACCAGCGCCGAAGCACCGAGAGGGAGAGCGGGGCCGGACAAGGGTCCGATGCCACTCACCCCCTCGGAGCCGACGAGGGAAGTCCGGCGCCGAGATTCTTCCAAGGAAGAAATCGGAGCCGACGACGGAGCCGAAGACAATTGTATCGGCTCTGACGGTATCACAGTCTCGGGTCCGAAACGCCCCGGCTCCAAGCTCAAAGGAGTCGGAGGAGGAATATTCTGAGATATAGGGTTGAGCATCGACTGATGAGTCAGGCTCTGAAGCATCTGGGCCAGTGCCTCGGACTTAAGAAGTCGATTCACTACCCTCTGAAGGTCATGGTCCGAAAGCCTCGAAGACCTAGAAGAGTGCGATCTATGGCTCCGTTCAGACAGCAGGGGAGAAGCTGGAGCCGAATGAACGGAGCCGAGGGACGGTGACCTTGACCTCTTCCTAGATGTCGGCTCCGAAAGCCTGACCGGAGCCGACGTAGCAATTTCCAAAACCTCGGCTCCGGCCGGAGCCGAGGGAACCACCGAAGTGGAAGTTAGAGTCTCATCGGCTCCAGCCGGAGATGCAGGAGTAGACTTAGAAGTCTTAGGTGCCGACTCAGTAACTGGAGCCGAAGACCTAGAAGCCTTAGAGGGTTTGCCCAAAGAAGCAGTCGGGGGACCCTCAGGCTTTAACAAGCCCCGTAAAATAAGCTTGTTCTTTCTTTCCTGCAGGACTCTAGGGCTGAAGCCATGGAATACAGCACAGGAGTCCTGCAGGTGTAAAGGTCCCAGGCAGTACACACAAGAAGTGTGACCGTCTGTCAGAGACATTTTCTGACAGAACGAGTCACACTTCTTGAAGCCTGAGACCTTCGAATCCTTAGACATGATACCAACAAGTGCAATCACACTCAACACAAACACACCGATTACACTGTAGAGTAAGTAAGGGTAATTTAAACTAATTTAAACTAACTTAAACTGATTAGAAAAGTTAAGTCCCTACAGAAAAACACACACACTCTCTGAGGGAAAGGAGGGCCCGAAGGCCTAAGGGAAGAACAGATAAGTTCTTGTGGTAAGGAGTGGGAGAAAAACACAGGAAAGGGAATATAAACCTTTAAAATAAGGGGATATTAACCAAAAAACTAATTTAAAAGGGGTTTACAAAGTTTTTAAAACTATTTGGTACACTAACCTGGAGCCGGTAAAAGCAACACACCTCGATAGCTGTAGTGGCAAACGAGATCTGAGGTAATACCGCCTAGCATTGTGAGATATAAGGGGAGCCTCGAGCCGGTGGAACCAACTCTCGAGCTTTTAGAGTGGCCGAGTCGGAGCCGAGGTCGGCTCCGAACCCATCCAGCAAGAATGAAGGCGAGATAGACAACTTAACATACATGATTATCAGTGATGGACAACTTTTGTCCACAGTCACACCTTTTAAAACCAGATTTTTGTTTCTCCGACATTATAACAATTACACATAAATATCAGATCCCTGATAACAATATCAAAAAATCGAAACCACAGAACTTCTTAGAAAGTTCATATTCCTGAACTGCAATGACTACAAGAAAAATGTGACACAAAAATGTTCAAATACACTAATTCTAAGAAATATAAGGGGATAGGGAATTAAATTTGACAGAGCCCTGTCAAGTAAATGCAATTCAAGAAAGGCTAAAGGCCTAGGAGCAACCGCTCCGAATTAGAAGACAAAAATATAACTTTCAATCCACTCACTAAACAACAAATAGAAGAAATATGTGGAGTCTCACTCAATCCACTCACTAATGACAGTCTAATAAAAAATTTTAAATTCTTTAAATATAATAAACAAGGTTACTGGCCCGAGCTTCCTCCGAAGATCGTGAGATCCGTTGCAGCAGCAAACTAGATCTGGGGTTCGTAGGAGAACATCATGGGATAGGGACTGTGCCTCGAGCTAACTCAAAGATCTTGAGCTTGGAAAGTGGCCGACTCCCATGGATTGGCTCCGAACCCACATGTAAAGAACAAACGGCGAAATTAAACAACTTCACATAGGATGTTTAGAGAATGGGAGAGAAAAGGGAATTAGTTCATAGGAACTTAAGAGGAGTCATGAAGGCACATGAGAAGGCCTTGTTAAGGTTAACTGTGGTGGCTGTCAAAACAAGTAGTGAGAAGTCAGGTATTCTAAGGAGGGAAAAGTTATGGAGACATCAGGTGGAATTAAAGTGGAACGAAGATTTTGGTTGGTTATTTGGGAAAGGGAACTGTAACAAGAAATATGACTACAAGTGTAAACAAGACCATATGCAGATTTTAAGAATGAGGAAACAAAATATTTTGCAAAGAAAAGGAAGGCAGAGTATCAGAATGGGATTGGAAGATGGTGATGAATGGGGGAAAGGTGAATATGTTGTGGATATAGTGAATAGTGAGGGATGGAGCAGAAGTGAATGAAAGATAAGAAAGGAGAAAATTTGGTGGAAATGCCAGGACTGATTCTTCTCTGAAAGCAAAGCCAAGCAGCATCGCTGACTGCCATCTTTATAGAGGCTCTTTAAAGGGGCTGGAAAATAGGGATAAAGTTGAGGTGGGAGGGCAGCTGTATAGATGTTGTATTCACAGAATAATTGACTTAGCATTTCCAAAAACACTGACCACTGACATTTTTGTGGTCTACTCATATGTTGATCAGCTACTTAAGACAATAGAAACAAAGAACAGCAACTGAGGCTGGTTGAACATACAATAAATTCTATGATGTTTAACATATACAAACATTAGGAGAAGCTCTACAATAAGGCCTAAAAGTGCAGCTGACTTAGTCAGATCTGTGTATTCCTGCATTAACAGTCTGATACTGCACTTCTCCAGGAAGAAAAAGGAAGAAAACAAATCCTGAAGTGCAAGACATTATTTTTTTCATCCAGCGTTCCTTTTGACTCCCATTCTTCCAAATATATAGAAACACTCAGAATAAATAGAGTATACAAGATTTTCTGCACAATATTATATACCTGATATAGTAAAGCATAGAACAAAGCCACATGGCATCATATTTGTGTGCTTTTATTTCCATGATTTGCCCTTAAACTTGATTTTAGCTAATTCTGCAGATTTATTATTATACTGATAATTTATTAACAAGATTATAGATATGGGGTTGAAGAAGTTATCCAAAATGCACCTTTCAAGTATTTTTTTTTATTTGACCTTTGCCACATAAAAAGAATTGGTCTGTCACCTGATAAGCACAGTCAGTATATGATTTATTATACAGCAGAATTGTAGGTAAAAATAACATATTTCTCATTTCAGTAACTTTGGTGATTTTCTGACTTAATGCTTCCGATATTAATCAAGTCTTTTTTCATGGTTCATTTCATATACTCAAAGTATACAGACCTGCAGAAGGTAGTATTTTGCAATGATCTTTTGAGTTAAAGGAAACATTTCAACCTGCTTTTTAAACTTGCAGAGTTTTACATTTAGCTCATTATTTATGATTCAGTGGACAAAACTCAAATCTTCTTTTCACATTATACTTGTTTCAAGGTGGAAATTTATTGTAAAAAAAAGGAGAGAGCGTTTCAGCACTCAAACGTATTCTGGGGCTGAAAAGTTTGACTTTCTATTGATCTTAATTTCACAGCTGATTATTTTATAACTGCTGCACATATGCAGTGTATGTATTTAATCATAATCTATTGAGCTACTTTGCTTATTCCAGTGAAGGGTCATTTTTAGTTCATCTTGCTTACAAGTAGCTATATCGTTTGACAAATAATTAGTACATGCTGGGCAGTTCATTTGGTTTCAGTGCTTAACAGTGACTGTGTTACTGAATAACTGGATTGTTCAAAAAATGGCTGTAAGTAGTGCTCTGGGCATCTTAATATATTATTAAATTAAAGCCCTACTCACATTCTACCCTAAACAAGCTTAAAATAGAAGTTATGTTCTTACCATAACGTTCCATGTTAGTTGTCTTCTTCTCGCCTTCTTCTTGCTGGATGGGTTCGGAGCCGACCTCGGCTCCACTGCCACTCTAAAAGCTCGAGAGTTGGTTCCACCGGCTCGAGGCTCCCCTTATATCCCACAATGCTAGGCGTGAGTTACCTCAGATCTCGTTTGTAAGCTAGGCCCAGCCTATAATAGTAGCAGAATAACTAGAAACAAAGTCCACCTCTATAAACAAGGGTGAAGAGAAGGGTGACCTACATCCTGATCTAGGAAATATGCACAGCAGAGCATATACCTCAGTAAAGAGGTGGTAGAAAGAGAGGTCACAATCAAACTCCTCTAGGTCTGTCCAGGCCAGGGGGAAGGAGGGTGGGCTTAAGAAGAAGGCGAGAAGAAGACAACTAACATGGAACGTTATGGTAAGAACATAACTTCTATATGTTAAGTTGTCTATCTCGCCTTCATTCTTGCTGGATGGGACCGCGTCCCTAGCACCTTGTCCCGGGTGGCCTAACGGAACAGTCTCTTGAGAACAGTGGAACCAAAGTTAGCTCTATGCCTAGAAGCTAAATCCAACTTATAATGAGAAATGAAAGTGTGAGGAGTAGCCCAAGTAGCTGCTGCACAAATGGTGTCAATAGGCAGTCTGTCTTGGAAGGCTATAGAAGTAGCCAAAGCTCTGGTGGAATGGGCTTTAGGTTTGTTAGGCAGCTTTTGGTGTCTAATTTCATAGACAAGGGAAATCAGAGATGTTAGCCATCTAGATAATGATACCTTTGAAACTGAAAGTCCCTTTCTGCCTTCTGCATAGGAGACAAACAGCTGGTCAGATTTTCTGAATTGTTTGGTTCTATCCAAATAGTACCTTAACTGATGATGAACATCTAGCCAATGCAATTTTTGTTCAGATCTATTGGAATATTCTGGAAAAAACACAGGGAGGTCAATGCTCTGATTTAGGTTAGACGCCGAGGCTATCTTAGGTAAAAAAGACGGGTTGGTTCGTAAAGATACCCTGTCCTTATGGAACAACAGTTAAGGAGGTCGACAGCTGAGTGCATGAAGTTCTGAAACTCTTCTAGCTGAAGTAATAGCTACCAGAAAGAGAGTCTTCCATGATAGCAATTTAAAAGAACAGGAAGCTGCAAGTTCGAAAGGGGGAAGAATCAAAGAACTAAGAACTAAATTTAGGTCCCAAGGAGGAGGAGGATTTCTTATAGGAGGTCTGAGTAGAAAAACTCCCTTCAAAAAGGCTTTGCAAAGCTTGTGGGACATTATGGCAGACTCTGAAATGCCCACATGAAAGTTAGAAATAGCTGCCAATTGAACTTTAAGAGTAGAAGGAGATGAACCTGCATGGAAGAGTTCAGCTAGAAAATCAAGGACCATTTGGATGGAAGCAGTGAAAGGATCTATGTCCCTTCCTTGAGCCCAATAGGCAAAACGTTTCCACTTACTCAAATAAATCTTTCTAGTGGAAGATTTATGGGAAGCTATCAAAATATCTCGAACAGAGTGAGATATTTGAGGAAGCCTGGCTAAGGTTGGAATTGGAGGAACCAAGCAGTGAGGTTCAGAGAGGGAAGGGAGCGATGAAACTGACCCGACTGATGGATCACAACATCTGGAACTAGGTCCAGATGCCAAGGTCGCTCCAACAGAAAATGACGCAGAAAAGGGAACCAAACCTGTCGAGGCCAGTAAGGAGCAATGAGGATCAACGAGGCCTTCTGAGCGATAGCTTTCTGTATCACTTGAGAGATTAGTGGGAAGGGAGGAAATGCATACAGAAGTCCCCGGGGCCAAACCTGGACTAGAGCGTCTCTGCTAGGCTGGCCTGGTAAAGGGAATAGGGTGAAATAATCTCTGCACTTGCTGTTTTGGGGAGTAGCAAAAAGGTCGCAGCAAGGCTGACCCCACTTGAGAAAAATTTCTCTCACAACAGAGTCTTTCAGAGACCACTCGTGAGGCATGAGGATAGCTCTGCTCAACTTGTCCGCGATTTGATTGGACTTCCCGGGGATGTGCGTTGCTATCAGAAACCGCTGAGAAGAAATCGCCCATTGCCACAGTCTGAGTGCTTCTCGACACAGGGGGTAGGACCTGGTTCCGCCTTGTTTGTTGATATACCACACTACAGACATATTGTCCGTCTGGATTGCTATCGTTCCCAAGGGAAGAGAGTCTTGAAGGGCTTGCAACGCTAAAAGCACTGCTCTCATCTCTAGAACATTTATGTGCAAGTGGCATTCGTCTGGTTGCCATGTGCCCTGGACAGTTCTGCCCTGATAATGCCCCCCCCCACCCGATCAGGGAAGCGTCCGTTGTCAGTGTAGCAACCGGAGGGGGAGGAACAAAGGGTCTTCCCAATAACAGCTGAGGGGAAGACATCCACCACAGAAGATGATTCCTGCATGTTTGCGTGATCATAATGGTGTGGGACATCGGAAGTTGCTGGTATGACCATTGTGTAAAGAGCATCCATTGAAGGATCCTCATGTGGAATCTGGCTAATGGAAGCAAAGGAATGGCAGCCGCCATAATCCCCAATACTTTCAGAACCAACCTGGCTTTGACCAGTTTTTGTATGTCTGTTATTCTCTGATCTGTTAGCCTCGCAGACATGTTGACTGTGTCTAGAATTGCGCCTATGAAGGTAATAACACGACAAGGCGACAAAACAGACTTTTCGCAATTTATTGAAATGCCTAAATTTTGACAAATGCGAAAGGTGTAGTCCCTGGCCAATGGAAGAAGATGCTTGGTGGGAGCTGTGAGGAGCCAGTCGTCCAAATATGGAAACACCTGGAATCCTTGACGTCTCAGGTGAGAAGCTACCACTGCCATGCATTTGGTAAACACCCGGGGGGCAGTGGTGAGACCAAAGGGCAGGGCCCTGAATTGAAAATGACTGGTTCCCAGCCTGAAGCGGAGGATTCTTCTGGAGCGTCTGTTCATTTTTATGTGATAGTACGCGTCCTGAAGGTCTATAGAGCACATCCAGTTTCCTTCTCCCAATAGGGGAAGGATGGACTGCAGCGTGACCATCCGAAATCTTGTTTTCTTGACTGACTTGTTCAAGATACTGAGATCCAAAATTGGTCTCCAGTCCCCTGTTTTCTTTGGAACTAAAAAGAACCTTGAGTACATTCCGGATCCTTGCTGGTCTGCTGGAACTGGCTGAATTGCTCTTTTTGTAAGCAGCTTTGAAATTTCCAAAGCTGCAAGATCCCTTTGAGCGGGTGGAACATCTGGAAGGGATTTTTTTGATTGGCTTGGAATGCGAACAAAGGGAATGGAATAGCCTTTGGAAATGATGGACTGTACCCATTTGTCTTGCGTCAGGGATAGCCAGTCTTCTGGGTACAGTGACAATCTTCCCCCAACTGCCTCCGAAGGTGGGCAGTCGGGCAACACCTCAGGGATGCTGAAAGGGCTTATCAGAGAAGGCTTCTCGATTGCCCTGGTTCTGCGGACCCCCCCTGCCTCTAGGGCGACGTCTACCATTGTTGTTCCCGCCTCTGCCTCTGGCGGGAAACCGACTCTGTGCGTCAGGCAAAGACCCTTGAGATTGTTTGCGGAACCACATTTTTCCACTTTTCTGACCTTTGGGGTAAGGCCTAGAAGGAGTAGAAAAACGGACTCCGACGGCAGAATAAGAAGTTATGTACCTACCATAACGTTCCATGTTAGTTGTCTTCTCTCGCCTTCTTTCTTGCTTGATGGGTTCGGAGCCGATCCCTCGGCTCCGACTCGGCACTTGCTAAGCTCGAGAGTCACTTTTACCAGCTCGAGGCAGCCCCATATCCCATGATGCAAGGCGGTAAGTACCCAGATCTCGTTTGTTGACAAAGGGCAATAACACCAAGCATAAAATACTTCCCAAAGGAAGAAGAAACTTACAGATGGAAAAAGGACCAGGTCTGAATGGTCTTTAGCATAATAGTTTCTTATACAAGGTCTGTCCAGGCCAGGGGGAAGGAGGGAGGGTGCAAGAAAGAAGGCGAGAAGACAACTAACATGGAGCGTTATGGTAGGTACATAACTTCTTAATGTTAAGTTGTCAATCTCGCCTTCATTCTTGCTTGATGGGACCGCGTCCCTAGCACCTCTATCCTGGGTGGCTCAATGGAACAAACTCTTGAGGACTGTAGAGCCAAAACTGGCTCTGTCCCTGGAGGCCAAGTCCAATTTGTAATGGGAAACAAAAGTGTGAGGAGTAGCCCAAGTGGCGCTGCACAAATAGTGTCCAAAGGAAGTCTAGCTTGAAAAGCTGTAGAAGTAGCTAAACTCCTAGTTGAATGTGCTTTAGGTTTTGAGCACAGCTGTTTTCCCCTGAGTATAAATTTCAGTGATGACCAAGAAAGCCATCTGGACAAAGTCACTTTAGAAACAGGAAGGCCTTTTTATTATCCGCATAGGAAACAAAAAGTTGATCAGATTTTCTAAATTTTTTGTTCTGTCCAAATAATATCTAAGTTGACGATGGACATCAAGATAATGTAGCTTTTGTTCAGCTCTGTCTGAATAGTTAGGGAAAAATACCGGGAGATCAATGGATTGATTCAAATTGTTCTTTGAAGCGACCTTAGGTAAAAAGGTTGGGTTAGTTCTCAAAGATACTCTGTCTTTGTGAAAAACCAAATAGGGGGGTCGAACCGAAAGAGCATGAAGTTCAGACACCCTCCTGGCAGATGTAATAGCCACTAGAAATAACGTTTTAAAGAAAGATATTTCAGGGAACAAGAAACAGCTGGCTCGAAGGGGGGAAGAATCAAGGATGTCAGCACTAAATTTAGATCCCACTGAGGAGGAGGATTCCTGATTGGAGGTTTTAGTAGGAAAATTCCCTTCAAGAAGGCCCTGCAGAGCCTATGGGACATAATATTATGATCTGCTATCCCGACATGAAAATTGGAAATAGCAGCCAATTGAACCCTGACTGTGGAAGAAGATGAGCCTGCATGAAAAATCTCTGCTAAGAAGTCCAGAACTGCCTGAACAGGGGCAGTAAAAGGATCAATATTTTGGGCCTTAGCCCAATAAGAGAAATGTTTCCATTTGCTTGTGTAAATCCTCCTGGTAGAGGATTTTAGTGAAGCTACTATGATGTCTCTAACTGGGTTAGAGATCAAAGGAAGCCTGGCTAAGGAAGGAAGTGGAGCAACCATGCTGTGAGGTTGAGAGAAGGGATTGACCGGTGCAGCTGACCGGATTGGTGAATCAGTAGATCTGGCACTGGGTCCAGATGCCACGGCTGCACCAAAAGGTGATGATGGAGGAACGGGAACCAAACTTGTCGAGGCCAGTAAGGGGCAATGAGAATCAATTTGGCTCTCAAAGCGGTAGCTTTCTGGATCACCTGAGGGATCAGAGGAAATGGAGGAAGGCATAAAGAAGTCCCTGGGGCCAATCCTGGGTCAGAGCGTCTCTGGGGGATGGCCTGATAGAGGAAGAGGCTGAAGAAGTCTGGACATTTGCTGTTTTGGGGAGTAGCAAAAGATCGCAACATGGACGACCCCATTCCAGAAAAATCTCTTCCGCTATAGATTGCTTGAGAGACCACTCGTGAGGCATGAGGATAGCTCTGCTCAATCTGTCCGCTATAATGTTGGTTTTCCCAGGGATATGCGTTGCTACCAGAAACCGATGAGAGGAGATCGCCCATTGCCAAAGTCTGAGCTTATCGACACAAGGGGTAGGACTTGGTTCCGCCCTGTTTGTTGATATACCAAACTACAGACATGTTGTCTGTGTGGACTGCAATTGTCCCTACGGGAAGAAAGTCGTTGAGGGCTTGCAACGTTAAAAGCACTGCTCTCATCTCCAGGACATTTATGTGCAGATGGTACTCGAACGGTTGCCACGTCCCATGAACCATCCTGCCCTGATAATGACCCCCCCACCCGATCAGGGAGGCATCCGTGGTGACAGTGGCTATCGGGGACGGAGGTATAAAGCATCTGCCTTGGTGAACCTGAGACGATGTGATCCACCAAGCAAGACGCTCTTTGCATGTCTGTGTCACCAGAATCTGGTGACGCATTGGAAGTTGCTGGTATGACCACTGTGTGAACAGCATCCACTGAAGAAGGCGCATGTAGAATCGAGCCAGGGGAAGAAGAGTAATGGCCGCAGCCATGAGACCTAATACCTTTAGAACCATTCTGGCCTGTATTTTCTTGCTGGCCAGAATGATCCTGACATGAGTCTGAATGTCTGAAACTCTTTGTTCTGTAAGGGTAGCTGACATCCGAACAGTGTTTAAGTTTAGCCTATGAAGGTAATAGACTGGCAGGGCGATAAGGATGACTTTTGAAGTTGATTGAGATGCCCAAATGAGAACAAAGGTCTATTGTGTAATCCCTGGCTTGTATAAGCTGATGCCTGGTGGTGGCTGACAGGAGCCAGTCGTCGAGATACGGAAACACCTGGAATCCTTGACGTCTCAGGTGAGCCGTGACCACTGCCATGCATTTGGTGAACACTCTGGGGGCTGTAGTGAGACCAAAGGGCAGGGCTCTGAACTGGAAATGACTGGACCCCAGCCGAAAGCGGAGAAATCTCCTGGAGCGTCTGTGAATTTTGATGTGATAGTACGCATCCTGAAGATCTATTGAGCACATCCAGTTGTCCTTCTGTAAGAAGGGCAGAATTGACTGAAGAGTGACCATTCGGAATCTTGTCTTCCTGACAGACTTGTTGAGTCTGCTGAGATCCAATATTGGTCTCCAGTCTCCCGTCCTTTTGGGGACCAAAAAGAACCTTGAGTAGATTCCGGCTCTGAATGGTCTATTGTAACTGGCTGAATGGCTCTTTTGCAGTAGTTTTGCGATTTCTAACTCTGCAATGTCCCTTAGACCGGGTGGTACATCTGGAAGGGAATTTGAGGGGAAAGGACTTTCCTCGAAAGGAATTATGTAACCCTTGGATATGATCGACTGTACCCATCTGTCTTGAGTGAGGGAATGCCAGGCTTCTGGGTACAGTGATAATCTTCCCCGACTGCCTCCAAGGAGGGACAGCCGGGCAACACCTCAGGGATGCTGAAAGGGCTTGTCAGAGAGAGGCTCCCTGTTTCCCTGGTTCTTGGACCCCTCTGCCTCTAGAGCGTCTGTTATTGTTACCCCTCTGCCTCTAGGGGTAAACTGACCACGTGAATCCGCGTGACTCCTTGGGATTTACGGAACCACATCTTCCCACCCTTCTGTCCTTTGGGATAAGGCCTAGAAGGGGTGGAAAACGGACTCCAACAGCAGAAAGAGTCTTGCCGTCCTGCTCGCACCTGGTCAAGGTTTCCTTCACCTGAGGGCCAAACAAAGCTGACCCATCAAAGGGAGAATTTGTGAAGGACGCCTTAAAGGGATCCAAAAATCACATAGCCGCATCCAGGCTTGGCGTCTAAGAGCCACACCTGTGCCTGCGGCTCTACTCGCTCCATCCGCAGCATAAGATATTAGCCGCATGGAGGAGTTTGCAATGGAATTGAGGGTTCCTAGCTGAGAAGCAATTTTTCTTGAGCCCTTGCAGCTGTAGGATCCTGAACTACTTCTCCCAGCTCCTTCAGGATATCCCTTTGGAGTCTGGTGAAGTGACATAGGTAATTCAGCGAGCATAGCAAAGGTCGCTGAGGAAAACATCCGCTTACGTACCTATCCATGGTCCTAGAGTCCTTATTAGGAGGATGGACGGGCACGGAAGGATCTGCAAGTTCCTTTTGGTGGCCGCAGCCACCACCATGGCATCAGCGGGACACCCTTAGTAAGGAATTGTTTGTCGCTGGGCAGTGATAAATTTTGAAGGCCTCCTAGGGACTGGCTCTACAGAGTCAGGAGCTGCCCACGCCTTCGTGCAATCACCTGCATAAGGGGTCGAAGGCGGAGATACCCAGGAGGTGGAGGGCGAGATCCAAACACCTCTAGGTATACTGACTCATCCTCAGAGGGATTGTTGGTGGGCCAGTTTCCCCTCTTTCAGAAGTTCTAGGATGTCTGAGAAGGAGACATCCTCAGAGGGGGATCTAGGGGATCCCTCTGACTCATCAAAGTCAGTATCCGAAGTGACAGACTCGGGGGAGTCTACATGCTTCCTCTTACAAGTCCTCTTCCTAGGAGGATCTCCCGAAACATCAGGAGAATCCTCGGAAGAGGGGGAAATTCCCAATGGGGAAACCTGAGGCGGAGGATCTCTGGGTCCTGTAGCAAGAGAAGTGGCAGAGATGTCAACAGGTACTATAGAGGGAGGAGCTACGGGAACAGACTGCTGACTGATACCAGTGGCCAGTACACTCTTCATCACCTCGAATGCTCCCCTCCCAGGCAGGTCCGAGAGAACCCGCTCCGAAGAGCTAGGAACTCCAGGGACCACCGAAAGGGAAGTCTCCGAGGCAGATGTCGGAGCCGAGCTCACCAAGGCCGAGGCTCCAAGGGGAAGAGCGGGTTGGACAAGGGTCCGATGCCACTCACCCCTCGGAGGAGACCATGGAAGCCCGACCACGAATCCCTCTAAGGAAGGTCTCAAGAGGAGATAAGAGTAGAGGCTGAAGGAAGAGAAGGGGTATCCGTCCTCCAGCCGTAGCAGTAACCATTCCGAAGACTCCAACTCCAAGCTCTGGGGTAGAGTTGAAGGAGGAACTGTAACGGGTGTGGACCAACAGTCGTCTGTTGAGACGGACTGTGTAACATTTGGGCCAGTACCTGTGACTTGAGTAATCTACTGACCACTCTCTCTAGGTCATGATCTGACAACCTGGATGACCTTGAAGATCGGCTCCGATGGCTCCGTTCCGATAGAAGAGGTGAAGCCGGAGCCGAAAGTATCGGCTCCAAGGAAGGAGACCTCGACCTCTTCCTGGAATGAGCCATCGGAGCCGATACAATAGATCCTGTCGGAGCCGACCTCTCGGAGCCGACAGGAAGCCTTGATGTATCGGCTCCAGCCGGAGCCGATACAGCCACCAAAGTAACGGTGTCGGAGCCGATCGGAGCCGACACCGATGCCTGTGCCACATGGGTGTCGGAGCCGATCGAGCCGACATCGAAAGTGGTCAATACAGATTCGCACCGATAGCCATCGGTGCGAAGGCTTTGTCAAGCTAGAATCGGCTCCAGCCAGAGCGATCTCGACTCAATGCAGTCGGAGCGGAGGCCGCAGGCGTAGATGCAGAAGCCTGGGCCTTGGAAGGTTTTACTGATTTTGGTGGAGCCGACTTAGCCGGAGAGCCCTCCGGCAAGAAGGCCCCTAAGAATCAGTTTATTCCGTCTCTCCTGCAGGACTCTCTGGCTGAAGGAGTGACAAATAGCACAGGAGTCCTGCAGGTGAAGAGGGCCCAGACAATACAGGCAAGAAGTGTGACCGTCTGTCAGAGACATCTTCTGACAGCACGAGTCACACTTCTTAAAACCTGAGACCCTCTCCTTTGACATGGTGCTGAAAAACACACACACACACACCAGTCAAAATTAAGTTAAATAAAATACCAAAAGGTATTCTATAAACCAACACACACACCCTAACAGGGGGGGGATGGGATAGGGAAAAGATTGACTAACAAAAAATTAAAGGAGACAGGGAATTTCTGTCAGAAAAGGTACAAATTAAACTTAAAAACTATCAATAAAAGGTTTTTGACTAAAAAGGGGCTTAAATATCACAAAAGTGAACAACTTACCAGGAGCTGGTAAAAAGAAGACCTCCTAAGCGAAGCGGCAAACGAGATCTGGGTACTTACCGCCTTGCATCATGGGATATGGGGCTGCCTCGAGCTGGTAAAAGTGACTCTCGAGCTTAGCAAGTGCCGAGTCGGAGCCGAGGGATCGGCTCCGAACCCATCAAGCAAGAATGAAGGCGAGATTGACAACTTAACATAGAGTCTTGCCATCTGTCTCACACCTAGTCAAGGTTTCTTTCACTTGAGGACCAAAAAGAGATGATCCATCGAATGGGGAATTAGTGAATGACGTTTTAAAGGGGTCCGCAAAGTTGCATAGCCGCATCCAGGCATGTCTACGTAAGGCCACACCTGTCCCTGCGGCCCTGCTCGCTCCATCAGCCGCATAAGAGAGGAGGCGCATGGAGGAGTTGGCTATGGAGTTCAGGGTAGCCAGCTGAGTGTTCATCTTGTCTTGAAAACCCGCAGCCGTAGGATCCTTCAACATGTCACTCGCTTCTTTGATCAAGTCCCTTTGAAGGCAGTAAAATGGCATAGGTAGTTCAGCGACGCATTGCAAATGTCGCTGACGAGAACATCCGCTTCCCGTACCTGTCCATGGACCTAGATTCCTTATTAGGTGGATGGACAGGCACTGAAGGATCAGCTAGTTCCTTCTTGGTGGCAGCAGCAACCACCATAGCATCCACAGAAACTCCTTTTGTCAGAAACTGTTTATCTGCTGGTGCTGTAATGAATTTTGAGGGTCTCCTGGGAGTGGGGTCCACTGAATCAGGAGCCGTCCATGCCTTTTTTGCTACCACCTGCATGAGGGGGTCAAAGGGGGGAGACACCCAGGAGGTGGAAGGACGAGAGCCAAACGCCTCAAGGTACACAGATTCATCCTCCGAGGGGTTGAGGGCTGGCCAATTTCCCCTCTGCTTAAGGATTTCTAGAATGTCTGCAAATGAGACATCTTCAGAAGGGGAACGGGGGGAACCCTCGGAATCCTCTAAATCTGTGTCAGAGGTGACGGACTCAGGTGAGTCTATGTGTTTCCTCTTACACTTTCTCTTCCGAGGGGGCTCTTCTGCCAATTCAGGAGAGGCCTCGGAAGAGGATGAGATCCCCACAGGGGATTCCTGAGGAGCTGGCTCTCTGCGGTCCGGGATGAGAGAGTGAGTCGACTTGACCTGAGGCACCGAAGAGGGGGGGGGGGCGGATGGAGCCGACAGTGGGGTAGAACCTGGTTCTAACACACTCCGCATGACCTCGAACGCACCCCTGTCAGGCAGAGCCAGAGGTCCCCGCTCCGAAAAGCTAAAAACCTCCCTCGGCACCGACAGTGATGGCTCCGAGGCCGATGTCGGAGCCGAACTCACCAGCGCCGAAGCCCGAGAGGGAGGCGGGTCGGACAATGGTCGATGCCACTCACCCTCGGAGCCGACGATGGAAGTCCGCCGAGATTCTTCTAAGGAAGAAATCGGAGCCGACGATGGAGCCGAAGACAATTGTATCGGCTCTGACGCTACCACAGTCTCGGTTCCGAAACGCCCCGGCTCCGAGCTCAACGGAGTCAGAGGAGGAACATATTGAGGGACAAGGGCAGGCATCGACTGATGAGTCGGGCTCTGAAGCATTTGGGCCAGTGCCTCGGACTTAAGAAGTCGACTCACTACCCTCTGAAGGTCATGGTCCGACAGCCTCGATGACCTAGAGGAGTGAGATCTATGGCTCCGTTCAGACAGCAGAGGAGATGCTGGAGCCGAATGAACGGAGCCAAGGGATGGTGACCTAGACCTCTTCCTAGATGTCGGTTCCGAAGGTCTGGTCGGAGCCGACACGGGAATTTCTACTACCTCGGCTCCAGCCGGAGCCGAGGAAACCACAGAAACTGTAGACTGAGACTCATCGGCTCCAGCCGGAGCCGATGTAGATGGAGGTTTCGTAGCCTTAGGTCTCGGCTCAGTAGCTGGAGCCGAGGACCTAGAAGCCTTGGAGGGCTTTCCCTAAGAGACAGTAAGGGAACCCTCAGGCTTGAGTAAACCTCTCAGAATCAGTTTGTTTTTTCTTTCCTGCAGGACCCTGGGGCTGAAGCCGTGGCATACAGCACAGGAGTCCTGCAGGTGCAAAGGCCCCAGACAGTAGACAGAAGAAGTGTGACCGTCTGTCAGAGACATTTTCTGACAGCACGAGTCACACTTCTTGAAGCCTGAGACCTTTGAGTCTTTAGACATTTTAGAAAGTGTAATCACACACACCCAGTCAAACACACTGATTACACCCTATCCTATTAAAACTCAAAAAATAAAACAACTACCAAAGTTTTAAATTATGAGAAACACACACACACCACTAGGGGATGGGGAAAGAAGGCCTGAAGGCCCGGGGGAAGAACTTATAAGTTCTTGTGGAGAAAAAATGGGATTTTAGAGAGAAAGTGGGGAAGATTCCACTAAACTACGGGAAACAAGTGTTAAATTTAAAATTAAAGGGGTTTAAGTATACTAACTTTAATCCAAAGTTACTCACCAAGAAGCCGGTAGAAAACCAACACCTCGATCGCTGTAGCGGCAAACGAGATCTGAGGTAACTCACGCCTAGCATTGTGGGATATAAGGGGAGCCTCGAGCCGGTGGAACCAACTCTCGAGCTTTTAGAGTGGCCGAGTCGGAGCCGAGGTCGGCTCCGAACCCATCCAGCAAGAATGAAGGCGAGATAGACAACTTAACATCTGTTTTTTAGCTGTTTGCTGCATTATTTAATATCTGCACTTAAAGTTACATTTTAGTCGAATTTGATCGAAAGTTTGTTTGTTTGTTTGTTTAATTTAGCTGTTGAGGCTTCCCACTAAAGTGTGCTAGCCTGTGTAACTGATTTATTACTGTTTCTGCATTTTCTGTGTGTTTCTATAAAAAAACAAAAAAAACAAAAAAGTAATCCTTGTTTTCCCGCCTCTCCTCGACTAGTTTAGACCAGTTTACAGGCTATGTTGTATTCTGGGCTGTGGTGTAGTTCCTGTGTTGTGTATTACTTGGATAGAAGGAAGTTTATTTGCTCACCAGTGGGAGTGGGGAGCCTTGAGCAGCCTACCTGTCCCTGTAGGAAGTGACCTCAGCACACGAGCTGTAGTAATTGGTTGTTTTGGACCATTTCTAGCTCTTTTGAAGTTCCCTGTTTAAAATCCGCCTCTGGGCGTTTTTTTCTGGCTATACTACTCAGACAAGCTCCTCGTGGTCCTGCAGAGTGGTCCTAGCTACAGAGAACTCAGAAAAGCGACTACTTTCTGGATTTAATTATCTTTGCTGTTTTTTTACTTGAAATACCTTCTCTAGCTTACCCTAAACAAACTTAAACTGTTTTTTTAGCTGTTTGCTGCATTATTTAATATCTGCACTTAAAGTTACATTTTAGTCGAATTTGATCGAAAGTTTGTTTGTTTGTTTGTTTGTTTGTTTAATTTAACTGTTGAGGCTGCCCACTAAAGTGTGCTAGCCTGTGTAACCGAGTTATTACTGTTTCTGCATTTTCTGTGTGTTTCTATCTAAAAACAAAAAAAAACAAAAAAATTATCCTTGTTTTCCCGCCTCTCCTTGACTAGTTTAGACCAGTTTACAGGCTTTGCTGTATTCTGGGCTGTGGTGTAGTTCCTGTGTTGTCCATTACCTTACTTGGATAGAGGGAAGTTTCTTTGCTCACCAGTGGGAGTGGGGAGCCTTGAGCAGCCTACCTGTCCCTGTAGGAAGTGACCTCAGCACAAGAGCTGTAGTAATTGGTTGTTTTGGACCATTTCTAGCACTTTTGAAGTTCCCTGTTTAAAATCTGCTGGTTAAACTTCTTCTGGCACCACCAAGTCTGCTCTTCAAATTTTCCCTTACGGAAGCTCTACTCTTAGTATAATCAGACTACTTGCTATATTATAAGCCTAGCACTTGTTCTCAAAACTTCTCTAGTAAGTAAGAACTCTCATACTAAGTAAGCACCACATCCACCTACCACCCTGTGAATATCCACTTCCCTTAAAGGCACAGCACTCCTTTATACTGTTCTAGCATGTCGAGTGGTAGAGTACTTGTGTCCTCTCCAGTTCAGCTGGTTAATCTGGGTATCTTGAGACAATGCTACAATTGTCTCATGTACACAGACAACCCTCTCCTCCTCCCAACAAACACAAATACATGTGAGAGATGCAACTATATTGCCAAACTGGAGGCTGAACTCTCTCAACTCAGGGCTGACATGACCAGACAGGAGGAGATGGTAACCACACACAAAGCAAACCCAGTCCCACATAGACCTACCACAACTGCAAACCAAACACATAAAAACACAAAGACATACTCGGAGGTTCTAACAAAAAACTTACCAAAACAACAGAGGCCCCCAAAGCAGACATCCAAAAATCCACCACCTCAAAACAAAACACATGCAACACATACTTCAATAAATCAGTGTGTCAATCAATCAAAGCCCTTAAGGCCAAACACCATGCCTGATACACTAGTAATAGGTGACTCTATAGTCAGACACACTGATGTCCCGCTTACCAGGCTGAACAAGGAGAGGGTGAATGTGAGCTGCCTACTGGGAGCTAGGATCTGCCACATAACACACGCACTCAGGTCACTCCAAAGCAAGTACAAATATGACTCCATCATTGTCCATGCTGGCGTGAATGACCTGAGATGTACCTCCCTGGACTACATGAAAAGAGACATAGTGGAGCTCTCTGATTATGTAGCCCAGGCTGGTATGACCCTGACCCTGAGCAGCATCTTGCCCTCACCAAGAATGATGCCACAATACAAAGACAAGATGATCAGCTTTAATAATTGGCTCAAGTACTGGTGTCATTCTAAGGGGGTCCAATGTCTGTCTGCCTGGGATGACATGTTGGACAAGCCACGCTGCTTCGCAAGGGACGGCTTGCACCTGTCACCACTGGGCTTCCGGATATTGGCTAAGGCTCTTGCCACCCCCATAGTGCCTTTTTTAGGCAAGGCTCAAAAGACAAACCCACCTCCTTAGATAACAAAAATTGAAAAAAAACTAAGGGTAATGCTGCTCAACGCCAGAAGTCTAAATCTCAAGATGCAGGCACTCGATGCACTCCTCAGTATGGAGAACATCGACGTCTGTGCAGTAACTGAAATCTGCTTCAAGGCTCCTGGGAGCACCCCAGTGCTACCAGGCTATACCTCGTATCATGCTTTTCGGCCCCAAAACCCGGGCCGAACCACAAACGCCGGCGAAGTGTCCATATTCATCAAGGACACCCACACCTCCAGGTTAGTAGCAACACATGAAGCATCGGAGACCATACAGGTGCAACTAACCATAGGCAAAACTGCTATACAACTGGTAGCATGTTACAGACCACCCTCCCAATCTCAGGAAACCCACTCAGCCTTCCTGAAGACATTGGAGGATATGAATGTATCACAAAATACCATCATACTGGGAGACTTCAACTACCCTAACATAGATTGGGTACATTATTCTAGCCCTAACACCCTAGCCCAAAAGTTCCTGGAATTCATAAATTCAAATGCACTGGAACAACTAGTCACCTCTCCCACTAGGGGAGATAATATACTAGACCTGATCATCACAAACATGGGGACAAAATGCTCCACACCGGAGGTATACCCCTCACTAGTGAGATCTGACCACAAACTAATCACCCTGGATATACCTATCCCACCTCCACCCCCAGCACAAAAGACCACAGTGAAAAACTTCTCAAAAGTAGACCACTCTTCTTAAGACTGAGACGGTATCCTTTAAGCCCACTGGGCCAGTGGATACCACATCCCACAATGCTGAATCCTTCACAAATGCTTTTTATGGACATCTCCAAGAATGCATGGATCATGCAATCCCAAATAAATCCAAGTCCCTCTCCACCAAAGGCAAGCGTCCTGTCTGGTGGACCTCAGCCATTAACAAATTGTATAACAAAAGAAGGAAGCTACTGCATGACAGAGCAAAATCCCATAAAGGGAAGACATCTCTGATCAACACTAGCAGAAAACTACGTTTTCTCATAAAAACATCCAAGGCCAACTTTGAGAGAAAAATCGCTAAGGACACTAAAGATAACCACAAAGCCTTCTTCAGCTATGTTAGAAACCTGGGCGGAAACCCTCAGATATGCTCAGAGTTAGTTCGCAACAACAAAAAATACACTGAACCCACAGATATTGCCATCATTCTGGCTGACAGGTTCAGTGCAAATTTCTCCCCTCCCTCACCCCCAAAAGAAGAAATACTTATCCCAGCTGAATATAATCTCCCTGTCATCTCAGATGTCCAGGTGAGAGCCGCCCTCAGCAAAGCTAAAAACACAACATCAATGGCACCTGACGGTATCCCGGGTTGCGTGCTACGTGAACTCCAAGAGAAGCTAAACCCGCACATAAAAATGCTATTTAACCTTAGCCTTACTACAGGATATATACCTAAACAGTGGCGTACAGCAACAGTGGTCCCACTCCACAAAGGGGGTACCTCTACAGACCCTGGGAACTACCACCCCATAAGCTTAACCAGCCTGGTCTGCAAAGCTATGGAAAGAATCATTATGGAACTTATAAACAGAGACATTGGGGACCTACAGACACTTGACCCCACCCAGTTTGGCTTTGTAAAGGGCAGATTCTGCCTTTTGAACCTGGTTGACTTTTTCGAAACAGTCACTAGAGTCATTGATGAGGGCAAAGCAGTCCATACAGCCTACCTGGACTTGGCTAAGGCCTTCGACACAATACCCCACTCAGGCATCATAGATAAGCTCAACAGCTTAAATGTAAACCCTTATGTCACTAGATGGGTTGCAAACTGGCTAAAGGACAGAACCCATAAAGTTAAAATCGCTGGAGCAATGTCAGACTCAAAGCCAGTCACAAGTGGTGTCCCACAGGGATCTGTCCTGGGACCCCTCTTGTTCAGCATTTATTTCTCAGATGTTGAAGCAAACATGGGAGGGTTGTGGCTGACAAAGTTCGCAGATGACTGCAAACTAGGCGCCATAGTCGATACACCAGCGGACACATACATCCTACAAAAAGGCCTCACAGAAATGGACAACTGGTGCCGGAGCCATGGCCTTAAACTAAATGCCAAAAATGTATAGTCATCCGCTTTGAGAAAAACAAAGTACCCACAAATTATCACATAGACAGCAACCAACTGAGTACGGAAAATGTAATCAGAGACCTAGGGACCCAAGTCGACAGCGACCTCTCATTTGACACCCATGTTGCCCATGTTGCCAAAGTGGTTAGAAAAACATTCTACCTTGCACACCTTATCATGAAGGGATTCACATCCAGATCCAAGGATGTCATTGTACCCTTATACTCCTCCCTCATCAGACCCATGATTGAGTACAATGCCTCAATTGGTATGTACCTCACACGGCATTTGCAACAGCTGGAGAGACCACAAAAGTACCTCACCAAGAGGATCAAGGGTCTCCAACATATGTCTTATTCTGCCAGACTAAAGAAACTCCAGCTCTATTCAGTAGCATACCGCCTGCCCCGAGGTGATCTCTGCCTGACGTACAAGGCCATATCCAATTAGGAACTGATGGACATGCTCCACCTCAAAAAATCCAAATCCATCACAACCACGAGAGCTAAAGACTTAAACCTTGGCACAAGTATGAATAGGACATGCTGGAGGGATAGATTCATAACCCAGAGGCTTCCCATGCTCTGGAACAAGATCCCAGTTCATGTTAGGCAGAGCCCCTCACTGACTCTCTTCAAGAGAAATCTTGATGAGTGGATGGGAGATCGTAAGTTTACCCCAGGGGTCACATCTGTGTCACTACTAGACAGGAGCACAGTAAACTAATTCTATTATATAAGGGGACCTTCACTGTGTCACTACTAGACAGAGGCACAGTATTCTAAATCTATTCTGTGCATTTTGTACCATTTTATGGGGTGGCGAAAGCCACATCACTATGGCTAGGCTTACAAATGCCCCATGGCAGATAGCCTAGTACTAAACTATGAAACTATGAAACTGTTGCCTTTGAAGACAAAATTGTGATACCGTCTTTATTTATTTACTTTTCATAATAGAAGTGATTTATATAATCAGTAACTATTTCTAACCTGCAGCTACATATCAAAAAATGTAATCTGGTAGTTTTAACATATGATTGCACTACTTTCTAAAATGTACAATAATGATCCTAAGAAATATTTCATGCACTGTCCACCTAAAAAATGTCACTCTGATTTACATTGAGCAAGGGCAATGGACTTTGGTTCTGCTCCACTGCCCACAAAAAATTGTAAAATCTGATAGCCACTAGGGGATAGTCTCTCAAATGACACCACAGATCTAAATGAGAAAAAAACACACAAACAGGAATCATTAATTGCAACTTGGCCTCAAGTGCACATGCACTGTTGCCCTGGGTATGGGCATATACTATCCAAACCCAAGAATAGTGTCTTTGGACTATCTCCTCACCACTTTCTCTGGAGTCCACTGCCTTCCAGTGCTCACTTGCCAAAAGTAACCTGTACTTTGAATAAACTCTTGGACTACAGCTTTCTACTCTGCTGCAAGGTGGTGAACTGCAATCTCCTAGATTACCTGAATGGAGAGTTCCCAGTTAGTATTCCATTGCTCATAAACCAAATGATTATAAAAGCAAATGGTAATGCATACCAGAGCAGACCGGTCAGTTAGAGGAGGATGCTAGCAGCTTGTCACAGATCAGCAATAAATAGCCTCTTAAGAATTACTAAATAAATAGACTATCAATCACTCACTAAGCCGAACAATAATATATGAGAAATATAAATGTGCCCAGCAAAAAGTAGAACAAACACTTTAAACAAACAGATTACAAGAAAGAAATGCATCTGTGTACAGTTAAACATTCTACTAGCCATCTCTCAACTGAAATAATTGTTCAGTTATAAGCTAAGTCTTCCACAGCAGCGGTATCCTCTGCTAGATATACCTGTCCCTCCAAACCATTCTGTTGATGTTGCAGAAGAGGTTCAGATCCATAGACAGAGTATTTCTGATGCCATTTGACTTGCTTATGTGCAATAAATCCATCAGTAATGGGTCAGAGGATGCCTTGTATGCCAGATACAGGTCATCTCTTAGCAGTCTGTAGGACACCAAGTACATTGACAGGGTTTTGAGTCAGTGCATCTTAGACATGTTGTTTAGTTCTTGTATCCTTTTAGTATGGTATATGTGTGGACATTCCAGTTGATGTGTCTGGACAGACACATGTCAAAGGAAGCATTATATTAAATGATTGACTTAATGAGAGCTGAGTAAAGGGGGACAATGTAGAAGGACCTTGTTAAAATGATAGACATATGTTGGTCAAAAGTTAGGTCACTGTCTACATAAGTTCCCAAACTTTGAACAACTGTGTCAACTTTTAGGATCACATTATCAATGTGGTAGTTTCCTAGGGTAGATGACTTCCCAAAGAATACAATATTGCATTTTTTGGCATTTAGTTGCAGTCCATGATTTTGGCACCAGTTATGTAAAAGACACAAACTTCCCTGCAGGATGGTTAAGTCATTCAATGACTCCTATCGTGTAGTCATCTGCAAACTTAGTCAGCCAGGGCCCTTTAGTATTGGCTTTTATTTCTGAAAAGGAGATGTTGAACAGGAGAGGTTCCAGCACAGAAACCTGTGGAAATCTACTAGTAACCGGTCTCTTTGAGGAGGTAACTTTCCCTATTTTGATTATCTGCATCCTATCTGTCAGCCCTTTGACAATCTATTGGGTGACATGAGGGCTTATTCCAAGTTTATTTATCTTTTCTACTATGCCTGAGTGGGGAATTGTGTTAAAAGCTTCTGCCAGGTCAAGGTGTGCAGTATATACCACTTTACCTTCATCCATTGGTGTGGTGACCTTTTCAAAAAAATCCACAAGGATGAGTAAGCATTACCTACTCTTGATGAATCTAAGCTGAGACTTGTTCAGTGTCTGGAGTTTCCTTATGTCCTGATTGATTAATTCCACAATATGTCTTTCCATGGCTTTGCATATCAGGCTGGTAAGATTTATAGGTCTGTAATTGCCTGGATCTGTAGGTCTGTTCAGTCAGCTACTCTGCTTATACCATACTCCTATATTTATTTATATTATAGATTTTCTCGGTTGCGAAAAGTGCATACCTGCACAGATATGACTGCATATGATAGTTGAAACTGTCATTCTAAGTTGTTAGTACTGCCAAAAAAGTTTAAATTACTTTTACAAACATGAACAATTTCAGAAATCCTTTTCCTGTTTTGTGTGCCTTACAGACGCACACCTGACTTATCATGGCTGCTGTCGCCCTGAACTGCATTCCTTGCTTTCTTAGCATGCGGACTTAAAATAACAGAAATCCTGACAGTAAAGTGCAGATGGAAAGCCGAGCAGTATGCTATTTTCCTTTTTTTTTTTTGAAATGCATCTTCAAGTAATCCAAAACCTGGGTTGTACAACCGACAGTAAACTAATTAAATGACAAAGAAACATGCAGTAGGCGGGCTTCAAATAACAGAAATGCTGGCAGTATTGTACAACACAAGCTTTGGATTATTTGAAGATGCGTTTAAAAAAAAACTAAAAAACAGAAGTATCCAAAGAGTATTGTGCTACAAGGACCCACATTAGACAACATTTGTACAACTATACTGACTGTATTTCATAATCGTTAAGCAACTGGTATTGCCGTTAACAATCTGGTTGCAATAATACGTAAGTACCCAGAAAACACAACTGCAATTATGCAGCGTTTCACATTTACTTGCTAATCGTTTTTTTTTTCTTCTAGTCTTGGCCCACAATCTCCTTACAGATTCTAAAATCACCTTTTTGTAGCTTTTAGCTTCCAAGCCTAGCAAAAGTTACAGATGTTGCAAAATACAGGGCACAACAATTGCAGATTGAAGTCAATGTTGCGGCACTGATTATTAGGTCTTCCTGCTATGCAGAAGCCCATGACTTTGCCCGAATTCCAGAATCTTTGCATCATCCCTAGTTAATGGATGTTTGAAGATCATCTGAAAATCATGGTATAAGAAGGGTGTCTGTCTGAGCCATCTTCAGTTTTTTCTAGCCATGCAGTCTGATGAGCTTCACATGTGTTCAAAACACTCATAGTCCTTTGGTCGATTTGTTTTTCCAGAGTGCCGCCTTCTTCCAGTCAGGTAAGTCCCTTGTTGGGGATTTTACCTTTATTAATTCAATATCTAAAAAGGGCAAAAATTGCTTGAAGTGTGGAAAGCAAACCTCGCATAAAGATTTATTCCTTGTTTTGTCTGTTCTGCTTGGAGCCTCAGCACATCACTAATTGTCCCAAATGTGCTAAATTCCAAGCAAAAACCCTGCCCAAACCCTCTGGTGCGACCCCTTGGGAGGCCACTATGGTTTCTAGCCTATTTATCACTGCTACTACAACACAGATGCCAGTTAAGTCTGAGGTCACTCAGCAGACCTCAGCTTCCAACATTTGGGTTGTGGGTTTCAAGAGAGACACTCTGTCTACCTCAGCTACCAAAACCTTAACAGAAGTCACAGTTGGATGACCACAACCTCAGGCTGTCCTTTCTAAATGGACACCTAAACTGAAGCAAACCATTTATTTTTCCTTGCCTCTGCCCTCAGCCACTTTCATTCAGGCCAAAGCCCAAAAACTCCTAAAACTAGCACAGGAATTCATGGTCTTCATGAAATCCAGGGATCTCTTCCAATGTTCTGCTCCTGAAGTTTCCTCGTCTAAAAGAAGCAGGGAGGTGGCCTTTCAGGAAGATTCAGATTCTTCAAGCTTAGAAGATGAGGAGGAGTTGTCCTATTCTGGGCACCTTCCATCACAAACTTATCCAGGTTTAGAGTCCGATGACACCCTCTTTTCTGACTCTTTCCCAGTGGGGGATACCCCTCACATGCAGGAGGCTTTCAACTGGGAAAACAAACTGTTCTCACAAACTCAGATCAATTAAGGAAATCCCAAGTTTGCCTTCTGCTAGGCCACAGGCTACAAACTCTTGTACATGTATCACTGGATTACGTATTTGAAAGCATTGTTTTACATCCTGATTCTTTACAGCTCACTGTACTAAATCCAAAAAAAGGTGTACCTAAGGAGCCAACTAGACATTCCCTACCTAATGACAGGGAAAGTAGACCGTTAGACATATTTTTGAAGAAAGCTTATGCCTCTGCCAACCTTGCAACGAGAGCTCTGAATTGCCATTTCAATAAGCTAAAGTACCTTGAATCTCTTCAACACAAACTTTTATCTAAGGAGAACTCTACTGTGGATAGAACCTTATAAAAGGAAATTTAGGAGACAGCAACAGAAGCTTTACAAGTCTCCACACACTCCCTTAAGTGTGGCTATGATGCCTTGGATGCATCAAGCAGATCAGCTACCACAGGCTCTGTCATCCACAGGCATGCATGGCTTAGGGCCCATCCCCTGTCAGATCAGATCAAGGCTGAAATACTGGATGTTCCAATAGACAAATAATTCCTTTTTGGACTTTTAACTGAACAGAGTTTTGAGAAGATGGGTAAGAAAGGAAAGCAAATAAAAACTGTGAAGGAATTTTATCTGTCTCTGACACCAAGGTACAGTAGGAATTACCCTTCAAAACCTTGGCCTTTTGCCCCCACACAAGACAAGGAGAAGCTTTCTCATGATAAGAGACTCATAGAATCCAGGAGAATGCAACCAGAACAATCTCACAGAACAGGGAGCTCCAAAGAGTTCACTCAATACAGAGACCAACTGTGACTACTTTCAGCCCCAGCACACGGTACCCATACCCACGCTCCTCTCCAAACCTCTGGCTGGAAGACTCTCCTCATTAAATTGCTGGAAAATTATCAACAGAGAACAATGGGTTCTAAACATGCTAGAAAGGGAGTACTACATCCAGTTCAGAGAAATTCTACTCTTATTAGACATTTCAAAACCTCCAAAAGAACAGGAGAGACTCTTGCCACCCATCCTCAGGGAACTACTTTACTAATGATCCATTCAGCCTGTCTTTCCAGGTCAGGAGGGAAAAGGCTTCTTCTCAAGGATCTTTCAAGTTCCAAGACAGGAGGTCACCTGGAGCCCATCTTAGATCTTTCAAAACTAAGTTTCTCAATATTCCAAAATTCAGAATGCCTACCTTACAAAAACTTCTTCACATGATCTTCCAAGATGCTTTATGCTCACTCTAGGCCAAAAATATGCTTATCCCTATAACCCCATAACAGACAGTCACAGAAAATACCTACAATTTTTAGTAGCAGACTCTCACTTCTAATTCTGTACTTTACCATATGGGCTGTCCACTGCTCCCAGAATTTTCACAAATTGCTTAGCTCCTCTCATAGTACATTGCAGAACTCTCAGAGTTCATATTTACCCCTACTTAGACAAGTATCTCATTCAGAGAAAATCCACAGCAGAGACCCTAGATGCCTTGCTGATCACCATAGACTAATTTCAAAAGGCAGGTCACATCTGAAATCATCAAAATTCAAAAATTCTTTCCCAAACAAGGATTCTCTTTCTGGGAAACCTCATAGATTCAACCCAACAGAAAATGTTCCTTCCTCAAGGGAAAATATATTTCCTGACAAACTACCTGACCAACCTATTACCAAAACACATCTCAGCAAGGGAATTTCTGAGGATTCTCTGTAACACTGCATCGTGCATTCTCACTATGCCACCTGCAAAGTTACACATGAGAAAACTTTAATGGTTCCTAAAAAATGCTTGGGAATAGCATTCTCAAACTCCCTATTGCCTCTTCTTTCATGCCAGTAGAAGGAACTGCAGGATTTCTGTTTACCAGAAGCAGAAAAAAACATCACCACACACAGTCCAGACAAAGCTTGGGGGGGCCCACTTCAGTTCCTTTAAAGTCCTGGGCATCTGGTCACCACAACACAGAAAACTGCATATAAACCAGGAGCAGCTACTAGCAGTTTTCTTGGCTATAAAGGCTTTTCAGCAGAACTTAAGCCTGGGGACCTTGTAGATTTGAAAAGACAACACCACAATGATGTGGTACATAAACAAGCAAGGTGTTATCCTTTGTGCAGCCTCACAATGAAGATTTGGATGCTAGCTCAAGAACCATGACTGACACTCATAGCATCTTATAGTCTGGGTCAGATTCTCTAAGCAATGATCTTTTAGACTCCAGTGGACAGATGCTGAAGAGAGTGTTTTTTCCTGGACCTGACTCTACAGTTGTGTCCCTCAATACACCTGTTTGACTCTCACCAAAACAGATAACTATAAAAGTTCTGCTAAAGAACTCAACAGAGAGTGACTTAGAAAAATAGATGCTTTCTCTTTCAGATGAATGGTTCCTGTATACATTCCCACTCTTGCCTCTGACCCCCAAGATACTGATACAAAATCAGGGTGGACAGACCCAGCATGATCCTAACGACCCCCTTCTGGTTGAGACAGCACTGTTTTTCCTGTCTCTTGACCCTCAGTGACAAGAAATTCCACACCATTATGCAGGAAAGAGATATCCTCAGTCAAGCTAAGGGATCTGTATTCCATCCTTACCTAGCTTCAATCAGGTTAATAGCCTGGTGGGTTGGGTTTTGACACCAAGGAATGTCACTTACTCAAGGACATGCTTTCCATTCTAAAGGTAGCAAGAAAACATGATACCAGAACATTAAAAGTTATGTACTCACCATAACCAGGCATCTTTGTTGTCCATTTTCATTCTTCCTCAATGTATGGTTTGGATCAGACCCTTGGATCCAACTCGGCCTCATATTCCAGAGTTTGGATCTAGCTCTCGAGCTCCTTCCTCTAACCATAATGTCCTATTCCATCCCATTGCCTCAGATCGACTTTGCTGCCATACATCTCTATAGTTAAACAGAGACACGTACAGGCAGAAAGAAAAAAGCAGGATTCAAACCTGGAACTGTAGGTTTTCAATACAGTCAAATAGGTCTCTCCAGAAGAAAAAGATGGGGGATAGATGGAAGGAAGTTGAGGAATAATGAAAATGGACAACACAGATGCCACGTTATGGTAAGTACATAACTTTTAAATTTGATGTTGTCCTTTTCATTCTTCCTTAATGTATGGGACAGGGTCCCCCAGCTACGCTGATCTTGGATGGCCCTCATGGAAGGATATTCCTTAGTACCACCAGACTGGCTCTGTTTTTGGAAATAATACCCAATTTGTAATGAGAAACAAAAGTATATGCATTGGACCATGTAGCTACAACACAAACGTCATCAGTAGATGTCCTTGACCAAAAAGCAGATGATGGAGCCATGGATCTGGTTGAATGAGCTTTGGGAGGTTTAGGTAATGTCATGCCTTTCTGATAATACTGTCTTTCGGCTTTTCCCAGTTAGGGGTCGCCACAGCGGAACTCCGGTTCGCTAATGATTGGCAGTAGATTTTTACGTGCTGGCTTGCCGGGCCTAACGCACAACCTTCAACGAAGGAACGCCCATTCACACATGTCAACACACAGAAGACGCTCCAACTGAGAATCGGACGTGGAACGTCTAACAGTGAGGCGACAACGCTACCGCAGCACCATAATAAATCCAGGAAATACAGTCTGTAATCCATTTGACTAAAGTGACTTTAGAGACTGGATAACCCAGACATTTTGGCGAGAAGGAAAAAAAACAGTTGGTTTGATTTTCTAATCGTTTTTTTCCTGTGAAGATAAAAATTGTCTGTGCACATCAAGGAGATGCTGCATGTTCTCTCCTATACTGGAAAATTTTGGAAAGAAAACTGGTAAGTGAATGGATTGGTTAATGTTATTTTCAGAAGCCACTTTAGGTAAAAAGGAAGGCTTACTCCGTAAGGAGACCCTATCCTTATCAAAAATGATGTAAGGAGTTTTTGAAGAAAGAGCCTGGAGTTTGGATATTCTTTTTGCAGAAGTAATGGCTACCAAGAAAACTACTTTCCATGACAGGAATTTTAGATAAAATCTGTCTGGTGGTTCAAAGGATTTCTGCATTAGGCCTTCAAGTACAGCTGTCAGATCCCAAGGTGATGAGTGATCCTTTATCGGAGGCCTCAGAAGGAAAATGCCTTTCAGGAAAGCTTTACATAATCTAGATGAAGCCAAGGAAAAATGTTTGTTTCCCAAGTGAAAATTGGAAATTGCTGCTAGTTGAAGTTTAGTTGTAGAGAATCTGGCTCTTTCCTTAAAAAGAGCTGTCGAAAAATGCAACTGAGTCAGAGAAAAGGTCAGTTTCATTGTTTAAGAATCTCTTCCATTTGAATTTTTTATACTTTTTTGGTATAATCTTTCTGGGAAGCCAAAATAATGTCAGGTATAGGGGAAGAATGCCTGGACTATCTGTTACTGGAAGTGGAGAAACCATTCGGTTAGTTTGAGGGCCTAAATGTTGGGATGTCGGATCCCTGATGGGTGAGAAGGCAGATCCAGAGATGGCTCCAGTTCCAGTATCAATGGAGGAAAATGAAGGTGACACCGTAGAAAGGGGAACCACGGGAAATGAGGATTACTGAGCTTTTCGGCCAACTTGCTTTCTGTAGAAATTTGGGAATCTATGGGAGAGGAGGAAGAGAGTAAAGGACTCCTGAGGGCCAAGCTAGGGCATATCTTGTTGACTCCTCCTGAGAGGGGATAAGAGCAAAATGCTTGCTGCACTTTTTGTTGAAGGGAGTGGCAAATAGGTCACAGCAAAGTTGGCCCCAACACCGGAAAACCATCTCTGCTACAAACTTATTGAAAGACCAATTGTGAGGCATCAGAATGGAACTGCTTAGTTTGCCTGTTTGCATGTTAGTTTTCCCTGTAATGTGAGTCGCAGTTAGAAAGGAGTCTGATGAGACTGCCCATTCCCAAACTTTCATGGCCCCTCTGTAAAGGAAATAAGATTGAGTTCCTCCTTGTATGTTGATGTACCAGACTACAGACATGTTGTTGGTCTGAACTGCAGTAGTCCTCAACGAGACAGCATCTTGAAATGCCTGCAATGCTAATAAGACTGCTCTCATTTCTAGGACACTGATATGTGACTTGCTCTCTTTGGGGGGACCACATGCTTTGGACCGTTCTTTCCAAAACATGTCCCCCATCCCTGCTGAGAAGCTTCCATGGTCATTGTGGCTACTGGGTTTGGTAGAACTTTTAGTTATGTACTCACCATAACTTCAGATGTTTGGGATCCATCTCGCCTACATTCTGACTGATGGGTTCGGAGCCGATCCCTCGGCTCCGACTCGGCACGCTTATGCTATAGAGCGAGGCCTCTAATTGGCTGAGCTATCTTTATCCCAGGATGCACCACCACTAATCCCCCAGATCTTGTTTGTCCGCATTCATGCACACATGCACAGCTTGTTTATATAACATTGTTAGATGTTTCAAGATGAAACAACAGGATTCGGACCTTCTGATATCCTCTGATCTCCAAGGAAGGGGGAAGGAGGGTGGGTTATTAGGAATGTAGGCGAGATGGATCCCAAACATCTGAAGTTATGGTGAGTACATAACTAAAAGATGTTATGTGATCCTATCTCACCTACATTCTGACTGATGGGACAGTGTCCCTAGCACCTAAATCCCAGGTGGCTCACTGGAAAACACTCCTGAGCACTGTGGAACCAAATGAAGCTCGTCCTCTAGATGCCACATCTAATTTGTAGTGAGAAATGAAGGTGTGCGGGGAAGACCATGTAGCCGCAGCACAAATGTCACCAATAGCAAGCTTAGAATGAAATGCTACCGAAGTAGCCATAGCCCTTGTAGAATGAGCCTTGACAGAGGAGGTAAGCTCTTTGTTAGAATAAATATAAGCTTGAGTAATACAGTCCCTGATCCATTTGGCAATAGTGACCTTTGTGACCGCGTTGCCCAATTTGTTTTCTGCAAAGGACACAAACAACTGATCTGTTTTCCTTGATTGTTTGGTCCTATCTAAGTAAAAACGTAACTGCCTGTGGACATCTAGTGTGTGGAAAATAAACTCCGCTTTATTGGAGTATTTTGGGGAAAAAACTGGGAGCTCTAACGACTGTTGCAAGCATAAAGTAGAACAGACTTTAGGAACAAAAGAAGGATTTGGTCTGAGGGATACCCTGTCTGTATGAAAAACCAAGTACGGGGGTTTCACTGACAAAGCTTGAAGTTCTGAAACCCTTCTGGCTGAAGTAATCGCCACTAGAAAGGCTGTCTTCCATGATAGAAACTTTAGATCACAGGTAGCTGCCGGTTCAAAGGGAAAAGAAGTCAAGGCACGTAATACTATATCGAGATCCCATGGAGGTGCAGGATGAGAAATCGGAGGTCTTAATAGAGCAGCACCTTTCAAGAAGGTCTTACACAACCTGTTGCTCATTAAAGGTAGGTCTATGGATTCATGAAAATTAGAAATCGCTGCCAATTGTACTTTGATGGTAGAAACAGAAGAGCCTTGATTGAAAAGAGAGGTCAGGAATTTGAGTACTTCTGCCACGGGAGTAGAAATGGGGTCCAGGCCCCGGAGTTGAGCCCAGATAGCAAACCTTTTCCATTTGCTAGAATACAGTTTCTTCATAGCAGACTTGTGGGCTGAAGACAATATGTGCACCACATCTGGATCCAGTGCATGTCTCCTGACTATGGTCGGAAGAGGAGGAGCCAGGCCGTCAATTTTAATGTGTGTAGGGACTGGTGTAGTAGTCCCGACTGATGAATCAGTAGGTCTGGGACCTGGTCCAGGAACCATGGACCTTCCAGAGCATGTTTCCGAAGATAGGGAAACCAGACTTGACGAGGCCAGTAAGGAGCAATTAAGATCATCTTGCTCCCTAAGAGAGATGCCTTTTGAATTACCCTGGGGAGGAGAGGAACTGGAGGGAAGGCATAAAGCAGGCCGGTGGGCCAAGGATTGACTAATGCGTCCATGGGGCTCTTCCCCTGAGCCGGGGTTAGGGAGAAAAATTCTTTGCACTTCGCATTTAGAGGAGTCGCGAAGAGGTCGCAACACGGAACTCCCCATTCGCTGAAAATCTGCCTTGCCATTGTCATATTCAGAGACCATTCGTGAGGAGAGAGGATGGTTCTGCTCAACCTGTCGGCTATGACATTGGACTTGCCCGGTATGTGAGTAGCTACTAAGAAGCGTTTGGTCGAGACTGCCCATTCCCAAACTCTCATCGCTTCTCTGCAAAGAGGATAGGATCTGGTCCCACCCTGTTTGTTCAGGTACCAGACAACTGACATGTTGTCTGAGTGAACAGCAATTACGCCCTGAGGGAGGTAATCATGAAGGGCTTGAAGGGACAGGAGTACTGCCCTCATTTCTAGGATGTTGATGTGGAGAGGGGTCTCTTCCGGGTGCCATTTGCCCTGGACTGACCTGCCCAGGGAATGCCCCCCCCACCCCGTCTGGGAGGCGTCCGTGGTCAAAGTGGCCACCGGAGGAGGAAGAACAAAGGGTCGTCCCTGATCCAAATTGGAGGACACTAGCCACCAGCGAAGGTCCCGTTTGCAAGATTCTGTGATCCATATTAGATGATTGAGAGGGAGTTCCTGAAAGGACCACTGAGTTGAAAGAAGCCACTGGAGGATTCTCATGTGTAACCTTGCCAAGGGAACTAGCAGAACTGTGGCAGACATCGATCCCAATAGCTGTAGGACCATTCTGGCTGGGGCTTTGGACCTGGGGAGTAAGGCTCGAACCTGATTTTGAATGGTCTGAATTCTGTCTGCAGGTAGATAGGCCCGCATCTGGTTTGAATCTATCTCTACCCCTATGAATCTTATTCTTTGAGATGGCCGTAACACAGACTTTGGCCAATTGAAGGTGATTCCAAGGGAATTGCCCAATGATATTGTGGCTTGCAGGCTCCTTAGAAGTAGATGCTTGGAGGTGGCAGTTAGAAGCCAGTCGTCTAGGTACGGAAACACCTGGAATCCTAGACTCCTCAAGTGAGCAGTCACTACTGCCAAGCATTTGGTGAACACCCTGGGGGCTGTGATGAGACCAAAGGGCAGCGCACGGAACTGAAAATGACTGCCTCCTAGGCTGAAGCGCAAGTGTCTCCTGGACGTTTGATGTATTTTGATATGGTAATACGCGTCCTTGAGGTCTATGGAGCACATCCAAACACCTTTCTCCAACAATGGGAGAATGGTTTGTAAAGTGACCATTCGGAACTTGGACTTCTTGACTGAACGGTTTAGGTTGCTTAGGTCCAAAATGGGCCTCAAGTCCCCGGTCTTTTTTGGCACCAAAAAGAATCTTGAGTAAGTCCCTAATCCGATCTGGTCTGCGGGGACCGGTTGGGCAGCAGCTTTGAAATTTCTGAGGCTGCGGTATCCCGTTGACTGGGTGGCGGGTCCGGGATTCTTTTGGACTGAGGGGGGGGGCAACAGAATGGGATGGAGTAACCTCCGGCGATAATTCGAAGCACCCATCGGTCCTGAGTGATCCCTTCCCAGGCCTTCAGGTGCTTGGCGACCCCGACTGGCTCCGGAGCAGCACAGTCGGGCAATCCCTCAGGGACTATGAAAAGCTGAAGAGCCACGAAAGGACTCGCGGTCTCCAGTGTTGCGGGGGCCTCTGCAGCCTCTGGGACGGCGTCTTCCTGATGAATTTCCCCCTCCTCTGCCTCTGGAGGGGAAACCTTCCTGCTGAGAGGGGTAAGACTTCTGAGATCTACGGAACCACATCTTCCCTCCTCTTTTAGCCTTGGGATAAGGCCGAAAGGGAGTGGAAAATCGTGCCCCTGCGGCAGTCAGAGTCTTACCCTCCTGTTCACAGCGGGTAAGTGTGTCTTTTACCTTGGGCCCAAACAGGGAGGACCCATCAAAGGGGGCGTCGGCAAATGAAGACTTGAAGGCCTCAGCAAAATGACACAGGCGGAGCCAGGCTTGTCTCCGTAGAGCAATGCCTGTACCCGCCGCTCTACTCGCCCCTTCGGCCGCATAAGAAATGAGCCTCATGGACGAGTTCGAAATGGACGACATTGTAGCCAGCTGAGATCCAACCGTCTGGGCCAGCTCCTTAGGCAGGTTACCTAAGAGGGTATCGGATAGCTCCTTAATCAGATCCCTCTGAAATCTCGTAAAGTGCGTCAGGTAGTTCAAAGACCTCAGAGTAAAGGCCGCTGAACTAAGGGTGCGCTTACCGTACCGATCCATGCTCCTAGACTCCTTATTAGGAGGATGGACGGACATAGAAGCCTCTGCTACATCTTGCTGGGTAGCAGATGCCACCACCATAGCATCCACAGCCACACCTTTCGTAAGGAATTCTCTATCTGGGGGCGCCGAAAGAAATTTGTTTGGACGAGCGGGCACCGGTTCCACAGAGTCTGGGTGTTCCCACGCCCTTCGACAGATCAAATCCAAGAGCTCGTCGAAGGGCGGAGACACCCAGGAGGCGGAGGGCTGAGCCCCAAAGGCCTTCAGGAACACCGACTCATCAGCAGAGGGAGGTTTGGACTGCCAGCCGCCTCGTTGTTTTAGGGCTTCCAGGATGTCTGCAAAGGAGACATCATCCGAGGACTACTTGGGGGACAACCTCTGCATCATCGAGATCGGTGTCAGATGTCAAAGACTCGTCAGGGGAGTCAACGTGCTTCCTCTTGCACGTTCTCTTCCTGGGAGGTTCTTCCGAAGAGGCTTCAGAAGGACCCCCAGGAGGGGGAGAAACCCCAGCGGGGGTAACCTGAGGCCCAGGGGCTCCGCTGTCTGCGGACAGGGGGACTGCCAACGACCCAGTCTCCAAATGCAGGGAAGGAGCTGGGGAAACTGTGGAGGTAGCCAATGAAGATTTGGCTAGAGCACTCCTCATAGCCCTGAAGGCGGGACCACCAGAATCCTGGGAAGGTCCCCCCTCCGTGGCCACGACAGTGGACGGTACTCCCGCCGGCGATGCACCAAGAGGGAGACTTGGGACCGAAAGCATCAATCCCGAAGCTTCCCCCCCAGGGCCGAAGGAAGAAGTCCGTGCACTGAACTCCGACCCAAGAGCCGGAGTCAGAGCAAGGGTCGGGCCTGACCCTAACACCTCCACTGGTTCCACCAACACCTGCTCCAATGGTGCCGAAGCTGTTGGAGGAGGAAGTACAGTAGGGGAGTGGACCATCGGCTCCAAAGCCAAATGGGCTGGAGCTGAAACCATCTTTTGGAACACCGGAGACTGGAAGAGTCGAAGGAGCACCCTGTCGATGTCCGAATCAGACATCCTGGATGATCTCGAGGATACCGATCGGGCCCGAACCGATTTCTCCATCGGCTCCGAAGGGCTCGGGGACCGGCTCCGAAAGGACTCAACAATTATCGGCTCCGAGGAAACCTTCAAGGAAATTTCCCTCGGTGCCAATAAGGACTTCGGCTCCGAGGGGGAAGTGTCTGAGCCGATGACCCTTATCGGCTCCAATATCAGTGGAGCCGATGAGGGTGACCCGCCTCTCGATGCCCCAGACCTCGGCTCCGAAACCAGAGGGGTCGAGGCTGGAGGCATCGAGGCAGACCGTTCCGACCTCGGCTCCGAAGTCCGTGGAGCCGATGGAGAAGTCTGCTTAGTTTTCTTAGCCGTCGGATCCGACTGACTGGTCGGAGCCGGTGCTTTCCTCTTTTTAGAAGGAGACGGAGAGGAAGATAAAGCCTCCTCAAAAGAAGGCTTGATTAATCCTTTAAGGATTAATTTGTTTTTCCTCTCCTGGAGGACTCTGGAGGAAAACGCATGGCATACACTGCACGATTCCTGCAGATGTTTAGCGCCAAGACAATAGACGCACGAGGAGTGGTCGTCCGTTATGGACATTTTGAACCCACACCTCGTGCACTTTTTAAACCCGGAGGGTTTATGTTCTTTAGACATAATGTACAAAAAACAGACAACAACAGTAAATTAAGTGTTTGATACACAGGAACAAAAAATGTATGCCACTAACTCGGAAAAATATTTAAACTAAAGAACTTTTTTTACACACAAGAAATGTAAGAAAGAGAAAAGGGAAACAAGGAGGGTCAAGACCCTCTAACTCAAACGGGTACTTGACCCACACACAACCACTAAAGTAGTTAGCACAGGGGAAGGCCCCTCTAACTTAAACAGAACCTTCTCTGACAGGAAAATATAAGAAAATCTCAATGAAACTGTAAGAAACACACTCGTACACAAAAAATAGCCGTTAAAACAGCTTTTGGGTTTAAATGAAGGAAATACTAACAGGAAAAAAGACTATATATATAGTACTTAGCCCAGCCAATGTTGAGACCACGTCCAAGCTCTGTAAGCGGCAAACGAGATCTGGGGGATTAGTGGTGGTGCATCCTGGGATAAAGATAGCTCAGCCAATTAGAGGCCTCGCTCTATAGCATAAGCGTGCCGAGTCGGAGCCGAGGGATCGGCTCTGAACCCATCAGTCAGAATGTAGGCGAGATAGGATCACATAACATCTTTCTTTCAAGTGAAACAAGGAAATAAGTACAGTAAGCAATGCAGATATCACTAGTGATTCAAAGAAGCGCTGAGAAGCCGCGTATTAGGTGGAATTAGCTTCCAGGGAAATAACAAGCAAACAAACAACAAGCATATAAACAAAGCTAGATTCAGCAGGCCTGGATCTAGTCTATGCTAGAGCAAACAAGGTGTACCAATTTCAGTAAGATACAGTTCAAATATTCAGACACTATAAACCTTTAACCAGAAATTCCCAGCTCAGAAGGGCAGAGTCCAGCCTCTTCTCCCACAAGAGTGCAGACCACGAACCTTCTTAATGTAAAATAACTGGCCTGAAGCCCAAGTGCCTAAACCAGAACTAATACACTTGGACACTGGGCTCTCAATCAGCAGTTCCCAACTTAGAAGGATGAAAGCTACCTGTCCTGCCACCACAGTGCTTGCCACAAACCTTCCTAATGTAAAACAACTGGTCTGAAGCCCAAGTACTTAATCCAAAAGACTTACTTAATCTTACTTAAGACTTGCTTAATTTAGTAGAGAAGTGCTTTATATATTATTTACATTTTATTTTTGTATGTTGCCATAAGAAAAGATTTTATGTTATCAGGTGCTGAAGTAGGAATAACCATTACCTGATGTTTTTGTTATTGACTATTGCTAAACCAAGTCCAATCTGACTGGTCACACTATGTGCTGCCTTAACCTAATGCTCTCTTGCATTTTTCTTCTATTTTTCTTTCAGTAATCCAAACCATCCTTCAGGTCAAGCAGGTCTCTGCCCCCCATATCAAGCAGTGGAAATTTCAAACCTCTCTCTTGAGCACTGGGCACCCACAGACACTTGTCCTGCAACTAAAGAGACTAAACACTAATGTAGGTGCTTAACTTCCAACTGTCTAGACAGTAAAATACCTTACCTGCATTAACTTAAACAAATGTTAGAAAGTGTATTAGTACATTTCTGCTGTATAGTTCCTTAATCAAATCTCTGTACTGATGAGTACATCACCAGGAATAAACAGCTGTATAATGCTCTGCAGTTAGTGCCCCCCCCCCCCAAACTAAGGTCAATTTTATTTTGAGAAATACTCAAATCTATAAAATAGCATTTCATTTCCTCTCCTATTTCATTTGTAACTAACCCCAGCTTTAATTCTACATCCTTTTAAGAAAGTCAGAAAATTATACTCTGTGTCCATAACATAGTCTATAACTTAGTGTAAGCATACAGTTTAAAATACAGTTAACAATTCAGTTTAACATATAACCAACCATTTAAGCTAACAACACTACATACTTACCAAAGCCTAAAAAAACACTTGGAGTCAGTGTTAGCCCACTGAGCTCAGGCTTGCTCCACTCCCCTCCCTGCCCCCAATTCTCACCAGCCCCCACTACTTCTACTTTTATTCTAACCCCTAATCACCTGACCAGTAGTCCAACCCCTAATTCCTTAACTAGCCCAACCCACTCATCCTACCTCCCCCCACGCTCCAATCCAATTACATCCCACACTGATCCCACTCCCAACAACACATTCCCAGACAACACACCTCTACCCTCACACACAACCAACCAGGAATCCTAGTTGTACTACTCACTCAAAGTAGTATAATGTTACCCACACTCACATCCCTATCAATAGCTCTACTATCGCTAACCTTCCTAACTTCCTTACAAACAGACCTACTACTGCACAACTACTCCTATCACACTACCCACACTAGCCCACCCTCTCAAACCCACTCACACTTCTACATCTGCCCCACAATCATAAATCTTACAACTACATATTACTCACTAACAAAAATGACACCATCTCACCACACTAAGAAAAACTCTCATAGACCAAGCTCACAAACAATTAATATTAAAAAACACATACCGACACTCTGGTGACATTCAACCAAATCCAGGTCCCCTCTCAGCCAGACAAACATCTGACCTGCTGATCCTAAATTTCAACATAAGAAGTATTACCAACAAGCTAACAGACCTACATGCATTCATAGCCCACTACAGCCCTGATGTTCTCACCATTACAGAGACCTGGCTTAAACCCAGTATCCAAGATGAAGACTTTCTCCCTCCAGGATATAATACACTTAGATCTGATAGAACAAACAGGAAAGGAGGAGGAGTAGCCATTCTCTTTAAAAACACCCTTAACCTCCAGCTCCTGCACACCACACCACCCACTTTCCAAAATGCTGAAGTCCTATTTTCTGTCCTCCCCATAAGAAACACCAAGAAGATCAATATCCTATGCTGCTACATACCTCCAGGCAACAACTCACTCATAACAGAAGACATCCTACACTGGACAAAGGACAATCTACCTCAGGAAACAATCCTACTAGGAGACCTTAACACTGACTGGGCAGCCTGTAACTCCAGCAGCCCCTCTACACATATCAATCTATATGGGTTCTCTCAACTAATTGAAGAACCAACTACAACAGATGAGAAAACAAAGAATCTATTCTGGACTGGACACTAACCAGCTATCCCAAACAAAACTATACAGTAGACTGTCTTCCCAGATGACCTAAGTGATCATCTCCCCAGCTTCCTACTCCACAAACACTCCAATCACTCCAAACCAGTAGTCTACAAATTTGTACAAGATGACCATAACCTTACCCCACAATACCTAAATACTGTCCTAAGCCACTGCAACTGGGAACCACTACGGACACTTGGGTTAGACCAGGCAGCAGACTACTTCAATACTACCTTCTCTAACATCCTTAACAGTCTAGATCCCAGTAAAAAGATTAGAGTTAAAGCCAACTACGCACCCTGGCTAAAAAGGGACACTAGAGCCTTACTAAAAGCTAGAGATAATACCTGGAAAATCTGGAAAACTGACAAAACCCCATAGCTCCAGGCAATACTATCAACAGCTTAGAAACAAGGCCAAGGCTGAATCCAAAATAACAAACAAAACTATTTTCTTAGCGCCCAAAGGAAATATTCAAGAAAAATTTTGGCATGCCATTAACTCCCTACTAAAGACAGGCAAAACCACTACTCCAGCACCCAGCACAACTAACAATACCCTAGACATAGCTTCTCAATTTAGTAACTATTTTACTAAATCCATCTTAGCCCTGTCCAGTCAAATAGCCAAAAACAGTCTACCTCAATCACAACCTAACCTATCCCACATCACCCACTCTTTCAGCCTATCACCAGTGCTCACCTCAACATTCAAAAAACTCCTCCTAAAACTAAAGCCAACCACACTGGCAGCTGATAACATATCTGCTGCACACCTAAAAATGGCTAGTAACTCCCTATCATAGCCTGACTCCATCCTAATCAACCGCTCCATACTATAATCCTACATACCCAAACTCTGGAAAGTATCTCACATCATTCCTCTCCATAAAGGAAGTAATTCTTACAAATTCTCCAACTACCGACCTATTGACATCCTTTGCCCCTTATCCAAAATTCTTGAAAAATGCATCCACTTGCAAGTGATGACATTTCTTAACACACACAATCTACTATCTACCACACAACACAGTTTCCGTCCACATCACAGTACTACCACAGCTTTTCTATCCTTCACTAAGCATATAAACCTTCACAGGAATTATAACAAATATGTATCAGCCATTTTCCTAGTCCTCTCAAAAGCATTTGATATGGTCTCCCACTCCATTCTACTAGACTCAATAACATCATTATCCTTCACCTCCTCTACTATAGCCTGGTTCAGAAGCTACCTATCTGACAGGCAACAATCAGTCCAGTGGAAAGGAACTCTGTCTACACAACTTCCACCCACCATAGGAGTCCCACAGGGCTCTATAGTGGGCCCCCTATTGTTCTCTGTTTTCACAAATAACCTCAATAGCTTTACACGACATGCCACACTCATGCAATATGCAGATGATTCAACCCTGATGTGCTCCGCCTTATCTCCCACCACCCTACATACGCTCACTCAAGATACCTTTAACTCTGTAGAAAAATGGATATCAAGCATCCATCTAATTTTAAATCTCAAAAAGACAAAACTGCTACTATTTACCCCTAATAGATAAAAAAAAAAACCTCTCCTTTACCATAACATCTAAGGATGGCACCACCATCTCCCCTTCTAACCACACCAAACTTCTGGGCATTGAAATAGACAATAATCTCCACTTTGATGTTCACATCTCACATACCATAAAACTAGTACACAAAAACCAGGCTCCCTATACAGGCATAAGTCCTTTCTCTCACAAAATGCAAAAGTCACTCTTGCACAAAGCCACCTCCTCTCAAGTCTATTATACGCAGCACCAATCTTTACCAAATCAGACAATGTGACCTAGACAAACTAGAATCATGCTACAATAAAATAGCCAAGTTTGCTACTAACTCAAACTATAGAACCCATCACTGTGCTGCACTTAAAGAACTAAAATGGTTTGAGCTACCACAGCTACTTAACTATCACCAGCTAGGCACAGCCTACAATATTCTCAAATATCCTGAAAAAAACCCTCATTATCCAACCTACTTACTGTCTATACTGCAAACCGCTACCTAACATCCAGTGAAAAATCTCTCCTCTCCATCACCAAGGCTAACAATAATGCAGGGAAAGTGCTCTACTCCCACACCATTGGCAAAAATTGGAACTCTCTTTCCCTATCTGTGTCCACTGCCCCCTCCACATCCATATTCAAACACCTCCCTCAAATCGCACCTTCTTGATACCTGGTTATGCCCTTGTATCACATAACCCTACCCATACTACTATTAACTCCTCAAACTCCTCTCTGATCACATGCTGGATCTCTGATCCCCTGTAGGCTCGGTCATCTGAAAGGGTACTTTTAACTGTAGAATCTTACTTGATATATTTTCTTCTCTTACCAATGTATAACTGACATTGTCTTTTTACCTATGTTCTATATCTTCTTTTACCTGGTGTGTTTTATTAATTTCTTGTTATATTACTATGCTCAGCATACATGATGTAACCTGTTTTGTGTATTATGCTGGATGTACTGTATTTGTATAACTTGATGTCGGAGCTTTTCTCCCTGGGCCTCCGGTGAAAACAGACCTGGTCTAGTCGGAATTTCCCAGTTAACAAATGTAAAATAAATAAATAAAATGAAAAAATAAACGTCACTAAGTGACTCCATTCTGCACAGAGCTACTAAGACTTGTGAATAAGTGCATAAACATGGTCAAAGGCAGAAGTATTTACTGAAAGTCATATATGCCAAGGGAAGTGGTTAGGCTGAGGATCCACAATCCATTTTCCTACTTCTTGCCTTGACTGTATACATGACGGGACGGGACAGGACCTTAGGCATGAAAGAATGGGCAGTGGGGGCTCTTGCCTTTTCTGGAAAATAAAAGGGCCTGGTTCCTGCCTAATATCAAGGAATGAATAGGCCAAGTAGAAGCAGGAAGGGTTTTACACACAGCATCCGCAGACACAGACAAACAAGACACACAGACACACACACAAAATGATGTTACTGAATCAGTTGAATACTAATACTCTCCATGGACAGCCACCAGATATTCTGCAGTCTCAGTGCATGTTATATTTAGTTTGTTGTTCTTCTTCTTTCGGCTTTTCCCGGTTAGGGGTCGCCACAGCGGAACTCCAGTCCGCTAATGATTGGCAGTAGATTTTTACAGTGCCGAGGTGCTAGCCCAACACCCAACCTTCAACAAAGGCACGCCCATTCACGCATGTCTTTCAAATGCCACTCAATCCGCGGGGAGAACATGCAGACTCCACACAGAAGGTGCTCCAGCCAAGAATCGAACGGGAGTACCTCTTGCTGTGAGGTGACAACACTACCGCTGCACCACCGCGGCTTTTATGGGTTGAAAAAGATCTTCCCAGATATGTGAAGACTTGGGATTTAACCCTCATTCAGACATGTTTTGGGGAAATGTAATTTACTGAAAAAGACTTGGTGACCTGTGTTTCAACAAAATCCATTTTGATTCTCTGTAATTTTTTTTTATTTACTTATTTATTTACTTATTTCTTTGAGTTGTGCAACATGTTTGAATAGATACTAAAAGGGGCATTACACAATGACTGGCCATTAACATTCAAAAAACGAGCATGCTGATTGGTCAGCCCAACCAGCGTGTCTTTGTAAATTGAGCATATATCAATAGAAAAAAAATCCGGTCACCCAGACTTTCTCCTATTAATGTATGTTGTAACTTTTTAACTTTTCTTGACCAAAAAAAAAAAAAAATAATACAATTTTAAATCTGGACAGTCTAGATGTACGAGAGAGAGGGGACGGAGAAAATACTAGGAAAATCAGGTACTTTATTCAAAACAAAGGACACCTACCTGATTTTCCTTGCATTTTCTGCATCCAGTCTCTCTCATACCTCCCAAGTGTCCCAATTTCACATTTTATTAAAAAAGAAGAAGCAATGGAGAGCTTTCTTTCTCCGTTGCTTCCATTTCAAAGTAGTGATCAACTGCGTAAGTATGGGAATGTAAACCCCATACACATGCGCAGTACATCAAGAAAGCCCCAGGATCCAAAAACAAAGCTGAAGAACACCGCAACACAGTTATTCAAGGACATTATTTAAGAAAAGTAACTAATTTTATTATTAAATAATGTCATTGTATAATAATAATAACCCACAGCTGGGTGTAGGTAATATTGATTTACCTATGGTTGGGTTTGTTTAGTCACTCGGGCTTCACCCTCGTGACCAAACCACACCAACCATGGGTAAATCCAGTATTACCTACACTCAGCTGTGGGTTATTGATATATTATACTCTTAAGATTTGTCTGATCAGTACAGAGTATAAAGTAATAACTTTGTTTGACCTGAATGAGATATGTTTAGTTAACAAATAGGCTACACCGAAGGATTTCTTATCTACTGTTGCCATGTGGTGGTTAAAGGATAGGTAACTGTCAATGGAGATGGCAAGATCTCGTACATAATCAGTCTGCAGCGGGGTACTGTCAATATTGTAAGATGCTGTAAAGGTCCTACCAAGGGTGACACTCCAACACTTCTTTGCCAAGCGTCTAAATAATTTTCATTTCTTTATCTGCTTTTAAGTTCATTTTAACAGTATGCAGTCTAGTTTAACTATTTTTATTTCTTACCAGTTTTTAATTAAAAGTTTGTGCTTGTTTCAGCTATGGTGGTGCAGCGGTAGCATTGTCGCCTCACAGCAAGAGGTTCTCCCGTCGATTCTCGGCTGGAGTGCCTTCTATGTGGAGTCTGCATGTCCTCCCTGCGGTCGAGTGGCATTCGAAAGACATGCGTGAATGGGCGTGCCTTCGTTGAAGGTTGGGCATCGGGCTGGCACCTCGGCACCATAAAAATCAACTGCCAATCATTACGGACTGGAGTTCCGCTCTGGCGACCCCTCTGGAAAAGCCGAAAGAAGAACAAAGAACAACAACCTGTTTTAGCTATTTTTAAATCAATACTAATTTATTTTAATCACTGTTTTGTTGCTACTGACGCTACAACATCAGGGAAAATGTTTTAAAGCTCTTTAAGCCTATATTTAGTAATTCTGGTAAACAGTGCACTGTTTTTTGCCATTTAAGTAGTCCAACTGTAAGAATTAAACCCTGGTTTCTTTCATGTGAGAGGAGAGAGAGCAAGGCTAGTTGTAGAATCGTGATTACTTTTTTAAAACTGATGCTCATTTGAGCTAGTTCAAGGCCATTCAACAGCGAAGATAACTGTCTGAGGAAATTTCTCACCCTCATACCCTGTTCTTAATGTGTTTTTAAACCCAGTGTATTTTTGCTGTATGCCCCTTAAATAAATTAATTTGACCACAAGCTTCCATCATTCTTCTTTTCCTGGTGGTCAGTAAGCTCAAAAGTATTTTTTGTGAAGTCACTCCCCTTAAGTTACTTAAATACATTTACCCACCCCCATTATATTTCATAGATACAGAACAGGACCAGCCTTACATATAGTTAAACTAGGGTCCTGTGCCACCATGTTTGTAGGGGTGCCCTTTCTCTGCTACTTTATTTATTTTTTAGAGTACTATTTCTTTACTCTACAAAACAAATAAATAAACCTCCCCTACAAGGTAAAAAGAAAAATATACCAAAGGAACGATGACTGCTCAAGGGGCGCAGTGCTCCAGTTAACTACTTGACACTAACAAACACTGGAAGGTCATGAGTGTACAGACCTTGCAACATTTAAATATAGGCAAGAAGGTGCCTGAACAAGGTTTTACTGTAAGTATTTGAACATAGAGGGTTAGAGCCATTGCAGGGACATTCTGAAGAAGATAATGCTGTGTTGCTGGTGATAGAAATTTTATTCCTCAGGATTCAGCAAGCAGCCGTGCAGGAATAAGTTAATCCTGCACGGCAGGGACCGTTCCCATACAGTATGGCAGCGTGCTTTGCATATTTAAGAAGGCACGCTGCCTTTGCTGTTAAATGGCCACAGAGCTGTGTACAAGTGTAGGTGGTGTGTCTGAGAGCACAGCTCTCACAATACACACGCCCATGAACTTCAGAATTGCCTTTCGGCAATTAGAAACGAGCAAGAACACCCATAACACCCCCAACCCTTCAGAAAAACAAAAATCAGTGGTCAAAGGCATAAGGGACAATCGTCCCTACCAAGCATACCTCTCAACTGTACAGATTTCCACAGACTGCCCAGATGTTTGCCTCATATTTTTGGTGTGTTCCCCCTAAAATCTCTACCTTTCTGACAAAGACAAACCATTTGAGTTTAAGACTCCACACATCCTTCAGAAAATTCATGCTAATGTAAAACCTATTATTCTATCAACTTTGTAAGTTTGTAAAATCAATAATTAAAATCGGTCCTTATTTGTTCCCCCATCATTTTAGGCTTTGTCCAGATATTTTGCTTTAAGAGGTTGAGAGGTATGCTACCAATCCAAAAGTTATTAGGATAACACAGGTAGCATAAGCACATAGCTCATACCTCCCAACCCGTCAGAGTAAGGAATGTGGACAAAGCCAAAAGGGACAATTGTCCCAGAAAGCAGAAAGTTGATAAAATAACAGGTTCAGCATTAGCAAGGATATTCTGAAGGGTATAGATAAAATAACACAATAAAACCTGTTTTTTTTATAAATGTGATAAAATTTAAGCATAGCTGTGCAGGTGTGCCCGTTCCTTAGCTACTTTTAGTCCAGCTTAAACAGCACAAGAAGTTAAATAGCAAGAGACAGCTCACATAAGTGGTATTGAATAGTGTAGTGGTTAGAGAGTACGCTTTGCGAGCAGCCATTCCCGGTTCAATCCCCACTGTAACTGATTTGCATTTTACATGTGAAAGCAGTACATAAACACATTTTTTTTTGTATTATCGACTAAATACCATATTTGTTAACCGGAGTAATGCATTAGGTCCAGATGTGAGGTGTCAGTTTAATAAAGTTGTGAAATCCCCATATAAACACAAGTGCCCCATACAATATAATCACACATGAATAAATGTAATGAAAACACATTGGAGATGTCAGGGACAGTAAACAAATTTATAATATGTAATGAATGATGAATCAATTTCATACAGCAGATAGTCTATAAAATGAAAAATAAGCAATGCTAAACATTGCACAGCTCTGCTAACCAGGTGTAAGCATTGTGTAAATATGACTGCTAAGCAATGAGTAGCCCAGCGGTAAGCAGTGCTTAACCTGTCCCTTTAAGCAATGCCAGCCTTAGCTAAGCAGGCTTGCCCATAGCTTAGCTTAGCTCAGCATATTCAAAACTGTCCAATCACGGCAAAGGGTAGGAAATCATCCATATTTAAACCCCACAGGTGGGAATACAGCTCATAACTAGTTGCAGCTGCCCACTGTAGGCAGGATGGCTGGTGTTGAAGTGGGATTATGCTTCCGTGCGCAGCACTAGGGTATACAGGAGTCCAAGGTCATGGTAGAACACCTGGTAAAAAGTAAAAAACCATGATGAGAGACTGCTGCAGGGCCAGTACCAGGGCTCCCAATATAAAGTGGAAGCCTGGGACCGTCTCACCCATGATCTCACCAGTACCACTGGTATCCCTCAGATTGGTGAACCGGTCAGGCACCACTATGCCGACTTGAAGCGGAGAAAGAGGGAGCTCTTGGACGAGTGGGTCCAAGAACCAAGGAAGAGGGGTGATGTCCCAACAGTGTGTAAGTAGTCATACCATTACTGTTTACTAAAGTCCAGTGTGTGTATGTGATAGATAGGTATGCCTACATAAGTCTCGATTTCCTTTACAGCTGCAGCTGAGTGGGCTGTGAATCAGGAAGCCCATGCTAGCAGGCTGCAGAGTAACAATCCTGCTTGTAGTAGTCAAACCAAATAAATATAAAGTAGTAGAAAGTCGCCTGGCATTGTAAAAACTGTTTATGGGTTGAACTGAATAAACCAGACAATGGCAGTAACAGTCCCATATAGGCCATATTTAAATAAAACTGTTAACTGCCTGGCAATAAAGCTCTAAATCCTGGACTGGCTGTGTTTACTCTGGTATTGTATGGCATTTATTGTTGCATTCTCTAAATAGTAATGTTGTGTTAACCACTGTTACCCACACTGTGCTACATGAAAAAAATGTCTAGGAATGTCTGTATAAGACTGATGTAAGTACAAGATCAGAATGTACAACCAAGAAAGACTTAGACGGAAAACACTGAAGAGATAGAGAGCAATATCCAAATACCACACACTACTGTGACTTAAATTGCCGTGTTTTTAGCAGACATAGCCATGGTTCAAATCCTGGGAGTGGTAGTAAGCTGTATGCATAATCATACCTCTCAACTGTACAGATGTTTCAGAATATCCAGATAATTGGCTCATAAATTCTGCTTGTTCCTCTGTCCCCCTGGCTAATCAGTGGGATGATCTCAAAATTGGTGTCACAAAATAATGACATACATTTGATTTTCAGACCTCAAAACCTTCAGAAAATGTATATTAAAACAAATGCTGTCACTCATGCAACTCTCCAAGTTTATGACAGCAATATTCAAAACATGTCCCTATTTGTACCGCCATGTTGTCAAGCTTTGCCCGGAGTGTGTGCAATAAGAGATTGAGAGGTATGTGCATAATATTAACTTTTATTCTGGGAATATGTGTAGAAACACTCAGGTAGTGTTAACAAACATTCCCTCCACAGCTCTATAAGGTAAGAGATGTAAGAATTTAGCTATAAGACAGTTAAAGTATACACTGTGTACAAACATACCAATGCCCAAACCAGAGCCATAGGGTATTGTAATAATACCTGTACTGTAATGATTAGAGCAATAATCATTAAAGCTGTGAGTACTACAAGGATATACAAGTTAAATGACATGTCTCTCTCCCCCCACCATATCTTCAGCAATAATCTAAATACACAAATCAATAGGTATGTTTAAACCAAACCTACTGTTAGTACTTATGTCCTATTGTTCAATAAATATTCAAATGTGTTTCTATGAATGTTCCATGTTGAAATACTATCATTGGTGGCCTGTTGCTATCAATGTAACCTGCATGCCGTTGTAATGGTCACTGTGGTTCCATATATGCATGTGCTCTGTTTGGTATGCAACTGTTCCAAATCTGGTGTTTTGGGTTAAATGGAATATATATGCAAGCTGTTATAACTAATCCTGGATTGTGTTGACTATTACAAACCGACATATGTTTTAAAACTGAGAAACCATAGCACATATTGGAAGGCCGGGCCCAGAGGACCCAACTCTCTCACCTAGTCTGGCTATAGTACCAGGCCCCAGCACACATGGGACCCACCCTGGGACCTCCTTGTCCGCTGGT